>NC_052100.1:28559434-29177934 GCF_015852505.1 Tachyglossus aculeatus
GCGCTTAGTAGAGTGCCTGGCATGTAGTAAACGCTTATTGAGAGTGGGGAAGGCTGCCTGTCGGGGGTTGAGAGTAGCAGACGAAGCGCTGTGACACGCTGGGCAAGAAGGGATGGGGAGAGGGGCTCCTGGGCCACAAGATGGAGTGGGCAGGTGGAGCCTTCTTCCCGACTCGTCTTCCACTGGAGCATAACCACACCAACTGCTCCTCATTAAAACACATCTTGCAACATTTTCGCGTGCCATGGGCCTTATGCGGGTCATCCCGGATTCAAAGGCAGGTCAGATTTGGGGGAGCGGGGGGCTCCTCCGTGGGAGGGGCAGTAGCACCAGACGCACAAAACCATCCGGGCTCCTGCGACGGCAAAGAAAATCACGTTTTGCGGATGTCACGAGAAGACAAGCCGTTAGGTGAAAATTCTGAACCCGTGCGGTCCTGACCACACGGTCAGTTGGCCCGGTCCAGCCGTCTCCTTTTTGTTCTGCTGAGAGAAAGACCGGGAAGTAGCACCTGCCACTCCAGCGCCGGGGGCGAAGGCGAGGGAGAGCGAAGACCGAGCTGTCTGTTTGGGCTGCCGCCTTGGCCCGCACTGCCTCTGAAGTAATTCACGCATGCGGGCACAAATGAAAGCAATTTGCGAGTTGAAACAACAAGGTCAAATTGAACTTATTAGAAAATCAAGTGAGGCGATGACAAAGAAAAAGCTGAAAATAGTGTCTGAGCCTGTTCCCGCACCCTATTATAGCCTCCAAACAGCACTGTCAATGGAAGAAGCTTCTCTTTTAATCTAGCTTCCAGGGTGGGCTATGCTCAAACATATCCTCTTCCTCTCTTTCCCAGCTGACTCCCCCCACCCCAGGCTACATGGGGCTGACTTGCTTAAAATCAGAGGCAACAAGGAATTTGAACCTCGATTCCCAAAGAGTATTTTCCTGGATTTGAAGTCACCCCTTAGGACAAATTGGCTAAAAAAGACTGACTGTTGGAGTGCTCTGAGTGTGATTTCTTCAAAAGGGACTCAGAAATGAAGCAGAGACACGGGGAAGTTTGCTTTAATGCCTAATAAAATCCCGCACAATTTACACTCTATAGATTGATAAGAAGGCAAATTAGCTTGGGGTCTTGGATGGCAATTGCTGTACCAGTAGAGACTAATGTGTAAACGCTCTAGTAATGGTTTCTAATTCCTGAGTTTACAGAGCTTTCTCTGTGCATTGACCATTGAGTGAAACAGATGGAAAGCGTTGAATGTCTTCTTTTCTTTCATTTCGTAATTGGGAATTCATCACCCGCGATTCACATCGCAAGTGCTCCTTATTTCATCAGTGAATTGATGAATAACTGTCCAACCATATACACACCATAAGGGTCCATTCTCATGTAATCATTTGGGCGAAAATGTCATTTAGCTGTAACTCTCATCTTGTGCCTCCAGGACTCTAATACCTAATTTTTCAGCATCTTTTTGCCTTCCCTTAATCTTTAAACCTTAATCCTAACCCTGGCCGTACTCTAACCCTAACCAGAGCACTGTAGAGTAATAATAATCGTGGTATTTGTTAGGCATTTACTATGTCGCAAACACTGGGCTAACCACTTTAGCTCCAATACAATCAGATAAGACACAATCCCTGGTACATTGCGCTTGAAGAGAGTTCAGTACAGTTGGTAGGAACGGTCCCTGCCCCCAAAGGACTTTACAGCCCTACAACCAGCAGGATCAAAGTGTGGAAATTGAAATAATAACTGGAAAAAAGAATTAAAGAGGTGCGTGTGTTTTCAGCTCTGTTAACTATTCCCTTTACTTTCTGTGCAAGACAGAGCCAGAGAAATAGCCAAGGACCCTTGTCACACATTAGGCTTCGAGCATCACCCTCTGGGGTTATAAAAACCTCCAACCCCTTAGTACAGTGCTCTGCACACAGTAAGCACTCAATAAATACGATTGTTCAAGTGATTGATTGATTGGGGTCCCAGCCAGAGACAAAATGGCTATAATTACTATGTGCCAAGCACTGTTCTAAGCTCTAGGGAGGTTACAAGGTGATCAGGTTGTCCCACGGGGGGCTCACAAGTTTTAATCCCCATTTTACAGATGAGGGAACTGAGACACAGAGAAGTTAAGTGACTTGCCCAAAGTCACATAGCTGACAGCTGACGGAGCCGGGATTTGAACCCACGACCTCTGACCCCAAAGCCCGGGCCCTTTCCACTGAGCCACGCTGCTTCCTGTATCATGATCCTGTAGCATCATTCCTGCTATCGTTCCTGTCAGTCAATACTAATCTTTCCCGGGATTGAGAAGCAGCGTGGCTCAATGGAAAAGAGCCCGGGCTTTGGAGTCAGAGGTCATGGGTTCAAATCCCGGCTCCGCCAATTGTCAGCTGGGTGACTTTGGGCAAGTCACTTCTCTGGGCCTCAGTTCCCTCATCTGTAAAATGGGGATGAAGACTGTGAGCCCCCCGTGGGACAACCTGATCACCTTGTAACCTCCCCAGCGCTTAGAACAGTGCTTTGCACATAGTAAGCGCGTAATAAATGCCATCATTATTATTATTGGGGCCGTACCCTGAAAAAATTTCTGGACTAGAAGCTCGTTGTGGGCAACTCTATTGTATTGCACCCTCCTGAGCGCTTAGTAGAGTGCTCTGCACCAAGAGCTCGATAAATACCACGGATTAAATCTGCTTCTTCCTTTCTCTGCAGGAATTCAAGCAGGTGCTGGAAAACGGCTCAGGCCCCAAAGCCCACCCTGGGGCGGCGATCCGGACAGCACCTCAGAGGCCGGGAGGGGTGCGACAAGATGGCAGGCAGGCAATATTGACTGTCATCCTGATTTTACTTGCCGTCCTTGTTGCCCTGGTTTTGAAGACCTACCAGTAACGCCTCAGCCTTCCCAAGAAAGACCAGCAGCCATGATCACCTAATAAAAGAGTGACGTTTTCTCCTCATCCCACCCGCCACTCCTTCCTCCACCCGGAAACACGGGCCCTGCCTTTACTCCGAGAATTGTTGTCCGGGGATTTGGTCCCGAGCCCCCCCGGGGGTGCCGCCCACATCATCCCCTCCAAGTTCTTCCACTCCGGATCTGTTTTCAGCAAGGGATTCAGGCGGCGATTCCCTGCACGTTATCAATTCGCGGCCGGAAGGGTCCCGGCGGAGGGAAGTGTCTGAAGAAAACGTCGGGCCTTTGTATGCGAAGGATTTTTGAAGCTTTATTAAAAGTTGGAGAAAAAAATCACCCCTTCCCCGTCATCATTTGCATTCACCCAACCCCTGGAATGTCAATGGGGATCATCTGTCTGACCACCACCAACCTGGTCGCTTTCTGACTCGGCACATAAAAGCCCGGGCATTTATTTCCACCTCTATAACCGTCGGCTATAATGAAGAGATCGACTTTTTCTATAAATAGAGAGAACATCATTATTTTCCAACTATTATAAAGCATAATAAATGGAATGTTATTATAGTTAAATTGTGGATCTCTTTCTATAACTGTAAAAAGTCATTACTGGACTGAGCGTGGCTCAGTGGAAAGGGCACAGGCTTTGGAGTCAGGTCATGGGTTCAAATCCTGGCTCTGCCACTTGCCAGCGGGGTGACTTTGGGCGAGTCACTTCACTTCTCTGGGCCTCAGTTACCTCATCTGTCAAATGGGGATGAAGACTGTGAGCACCCTGTGGGACAACCTGATCATCTTGTAACCTCCCCAGCGCTTAGAACAGTGCTTTGCATGTAGTAAGCGCTTAATAAATGCCATTATTATTATTATTATTATTATTATTATTATTATTATGTAGATGGATCTTGGGGCGAGGTGGGGGCGAACACCAGTAGGTATGAACTGAATGCTGATTGATTTGATTTCCATGGATGGTTACATTTTTCAGAGCTGTTTATCCGTCCACCGTGTTGTTTCTTCCTGCCAAACTCAGGGAGTTGCTTCACAGCCCTGTGCCTTTCAAAGAAACTCCATTATTATTATTATTTTATTATTATTACCAGTACTACTACTATTACTAATAATAATAGTGATATTTGTGCCAGGCAATATACTTAGCTATACAAGGTAATCAGGTCAGACACAGTCCCTGTCCCATAGAGGGTTCACATTCTAAGGTCGGAGGAGACAGTCAATTATATTTATTGAGTATTTATGTTGGGCAGAGCACTGTGCTAAGCACTGGGGAGAGTACAGGTTGTGTCCAACCTGATTAACTTGTACCTACCCCAATACTTAACAACAGTGCTTGGCACATAGTAAGTATTGAACAAGTACCATAATTATTGTTATTATTGTCGTTATTATAATTCCAATACAACAATATAGCAGACACATTCCCTGCCCACAATGAGCTTAGACTCTGGAGGGGCAGAACAGGTATTGAGGGCTGTATTTGGTGTGTCCGCAGTGTCAAAACCATAATCGTCTGTTATTTGAGCCAAGAACCAGGGTCCTCCGAAGCGTGTTTCGTACCTCTTGAGGTAGCCGCAGCTTTCTGCGGATCTCACAAAACCTTTCATTCATTCATTCATTCATTCAATTGTATTTATTGAGCGCTTACTGTGTGCACTGTACTAAGCGCTTGGGAAGTACAAGTTGGCAACATATAGACGGTCCCTACCCAACAGTGGGCTCACAATCTAGAAGGGGGAGACAAACCGAGCTGGGTTTGCTGATCCAGTCCCCCAGGTTTCAAGGAAATCTGGTGCCTAATAAGAGAGTATTTGCCATTTTTGCCTCAATGCCTTCGAATGTGTGGATCAGAAGGGAAGAGTGGGGTGGGGGGAAACAGTCTTAACCCCATTTTTTCCTCACTCTTTATAGGGATTAGCTGCAACCCAGATTAATATTTAATGTACCCGAAGGCAAATTTTAAACTCCTTGGAGTGGACCGGTGACCCGTTCTCCGACGTCTGTTTGAGTTTTTGTCCAACGTTTGTGAGTCTGCATTCCTGTGAGAACTGGAACATTTGTATGAGAGAAAAGCCAGACCCTGGATGGGAATGGGCTTTTTTTTCTTTAATGGTATTGGTTAAGCGCTTACTGTGTGCCAATCCATCGATCGTATTTATTGAGTGCTTGCTACATACTAAGTGCTTGGAAGAGCACAATACAACAGAATCATCCCTACCCACAATAAGCCAGACTAGTCTCTGTGGATAGGGAATGTGTTTACCAACCCTGTTACGTTGTACTCTCCCGAGCACTTAGTAGACTGCTCTGCACTCAGTAAGCACTCAGTAAATAGGATTGACTGATTGGTGATGTGATCACCTTCCAACTTAGACTGTGAATCCCATGTGGGACAGGGACTATTTTCTGATCCGATTAACTTGCATCTATCCCAGCGCTTAGAATATGACTATGCATATATTAAGCGCTTTACAAATACCACGATAATAGTAATGAAAATAACAATGATCACCCCCTCAGGCCACATAATCCTCATTTTCTCTGATTCCATATTTCCAGCCCTCTAATTTTGAGTTTGGGGGTTAAAATGTTCATCTGAAAATTGCATCAGAAGAGGCTGTATTATTTCCTGAAGTCTTTCTGGAGAAAATGATAGGGGTATGGCAGAAATTCAGCAGTCCCCTGATTTGATTCTTGGCAGAGAGGAAATGATAAACACAACTCTGGAGGTTTGCAAAACCTCAGCGAGTGAGTAAAGTCATTTTTCAAATGTGCCGTGGCTCATTTTAATGACTTCCTCCGAAGTGGGCCGGGGGGAGTTTCGCTCTGTGGAGGTGCATGCTGGCTTTTTAGTTCTTTACAGAATTATCTCCGGGAGAATGCCGAAGGCAGAACTGTCCTGGAAGAGTCAGAAAAACGAGTTTCTCTTTTCCTCTCATCAAACGTACAAACTGGAGGGATTTTACAAACGTTTCAAAATAAAGGAAACAGGCCTCGGGACTGTGTTCCAGCATTTTCTCCCCCAGTCCTATTTTCCCGGAGGTTCTGAGATGCAGTGGTCTGGGGCAGATGGAGATCTCTTTGAATGGCTCCCGAAAGGAAGCCCCGGAAAGCGCTGGCAGGCAGGCTGTAGAGCTGCATTAGGAAGCAATAAAAGAAATAAAGCCAAAGAAGCCTGTGGGAGGCAGGGACAAGGAGGAGAATTTCCTTCTGGTCCTTTTGTCGGGATTTCCTGGGGCAGTTCACACCGGCTAGTTCTCTGGACAGTCGTTCAGTCAATCGTATTTATTGAGCACTTACCCTGCGCAGAGCACTATGCAATGTAACAGACACATTCGCTGCCGTGTGACCTTGGGGAAAGCCGCATTGCTTCTCTGGGCCTCAGTGATCTTATCTGTAAAATGGGGATGGGGACTGTCTCCCCCTTTTAGACTCTGAGCCCACTGTTGGGTAGGGACTGTCTCTATATGTTGCCAACTTGTACTTCCCAAGTGCTCTGCACACAGTAAGCGCTCAATAAATACAATTGATTGATTGATTGATTGATTGACTGTGAGCCCCACATGGGACAACCTGATTACCTTGTATCTACCCCAGCACTGAGAACAGTGCTTGGCACATGGCGCTTAACAAATACAATCATCATCATCACACAGAAATGCCTTCCTCTGGTTGAATCAGTCAATCAGTAATATTTATTGAGCACTTACTGGGCGCAAAGCACTGTACTAAGCACTTGGGAGAGTACAATACAACAACAGAACACACACATTCCCTGCCCACATGAGCGTACAGTCTAGGGGGAGCTTACAATCAATTGGTATTTATTGAGTGCTTACTGGGTGTGCAGAGCACTGTACTAAGTGGTTAGAGGACATAAGAAAAAGAGAGGCAGGGTGGATAGAGCCTTGGGGTTGGGAGTCAGGAGACCTGGGTTTGAATTTCCACTCTCCGACTTGCCTACTGGGTGACCTTGGCCGAGTCACTTAACTTCTCTGGGTCTCAGTTTCCTCATCTGTAAAATGGGGATTCTCTACCTGTCCTCAGTTAGATTATGAGCCCAGTGCAATATACTCTGCTGCTTGTCGGCTGCGTGATCTTGGGTAAGTCATTTCACTTCTCTGTGCCTCAGTTACCTCATCTGTAAAATGCGGTTCGAGATTGTGAGCCCCACATGGGACAGGGAATGTGTCCAGCCCAATTTGCTTGTATCCACCCCAGGCAGTGCCTAGCCCATAGTAAGCACTTAACAAATACCTAATTATCTCATATCTACCCCAGTGCTTAACTTACTACAGTGCTGGGCACATAACAAGCACTTACCAAATACCATAATTATTATTATTATTACTAGTAGTAGTAGTAATAGTAGTTCAACACCCCTGAAAGTTGCAAAAATGTTATTCTCTTGTCACTCATGAGGAAACTAAGGCCCAGGGAGGCCAAGTGGCTTACCCAAACTCATACAGCAGGCCAGCACCAGAGCTGGATTAGAACCCAGGTCTTCTGACTCCTATTCCCAAGCTTTTTCCACCAAGCTATTCTGCCAATTCACCCTTAACCTTACACGCTTGCTGAGCCCTGCTTCGTTTTTTCCTGCTGCCTGGAAAGGGGCGATTCTAGCATCGCCCATCCTCCCTTGATACCCCAGGTCTTAGCACAGTGATTGGAGCAAGGTAAGTGCTCCAAAAATGCCACTAACATTATTTTTCTTTGAAAGCTGTAAGCTCCGTTCGCTTAAAAGATGGTCAACGAAGAATTGCTTAAATTCCATCAATTCAGCAGTGGATTTTTCAGACTTCCATTCTGCCCCGTTCCACGTCTTCATCATGCCAATTTTGCCTCTGGGCCTGATTTTTCTCTTTGTCTTGTCACCAGAAAGCCGTCAGGAGAAATGGGCCGTTTATACTTCATCAGGCCACGGCGGCCCACGTTTCCTGATCCTGATGACATCTCCGAGCTGCCCACGCTGTTCCCCAAAATCGCACTGTGGGAACCCTTAGCTTCAGCGGTCCGGGGGAAGGAACACGTACCTTCCCCTCCATGGAAGCCTGTCCACACTGCCCTGACAGCTTCTGTTAATTTTGCCTCACGTCCCCCGGGTTCAACTTTCCATACGGTAAACCGGAGTGATCTGTGAATAGCAGCCGGCGATATCGGATGTGGCAGCAACTGGCAACTCTGACATTGAGCTTGGCTGTGGCCGTTACCCGGGCTCCCCTTCTTCTCCTCCAGAAGCAATTACAATTTCACAGACCAGAATTAAAATTCTCTGCGGTGCGCGAGAGAGTAGCCGACGCTGTCAAAGTGATTTCAAGCTGCTAATCTTCCGCTGGGGTGTGAATGAAAATAGATTTCCTCTTCCAGGCACGATTCGGAGGGGTCTGACAGCTTCAAACCTCCCAGACCTCCGATGTGTTTTAATAGTGTCCCGTCACTCTGCGCATTCTGTGTTAACTCTCTTAGGCTGTGGGCGACACCGGGGTCTGTGCGATCGGACTTCAATGGCTTCGGGAACCGAATAAGGGAAGAATAGATAGAAAATACTGCTGAGTTTGGGCTGGAGAGCAGAGCAGGAAGGAGCACAGGACTGGAAGTTGGGTAATCTGGGTTCTAATCCCATTTCCACCACTACCCTGCTGTGTGACCTTGGGCAAGTCACTTAACTTCGCTGTGCCTCAGTTCCCTCATCCACAGAATCGGGATTCAATACCCATTCTCCCTTCTACCTTAGAGTGTGAGCCCCGTGTGGCTGATACAATTTTGGTGCAATTACCCCTGTGCTTAGAACAGTGCTTGGCACATAGTAAGTGCTTAACAAATACCACAATTACTATCGTTATTAATATTAATATGGAGATGAGATATCTGTTCTCCTTCCCCTTTCGTGAGGCCCATGTGGAACAGGGACTGTCTGATCCGATGATCTGTATTGCCTCTGTGCTGGGCACATAGCATTCAACAAGTATCATTATTGCTAACAATAAAAATAATAATAACATTATTAGTATAGGGATTAAATATCTGGTCTCCCTCCCCATTAGACTGTGAGGCCCATGTGGGAAAGGGACTGTATCTGATCTGATTATCTCGTATCTACCCCAGTGCTTGGTACATAGTGAGTACTTAACCAGTATCCCAATTATTATCTTAATTTTAGATGGAGAGGCCAGTGTTCTTTGGTAAATTAGTGGATCTGGAGTTCAGAACAAAGGCCTCACCTCCAATGCAGGGCTGTATACAAACTCAGAAACGCCTGGAAGGAAGAAGTAAGGAATGTAAGCACCCCATTTTTCAAATCGGAAAATCGGGGCTTGGCTGATTCTGGAATTTTTGCCAGTCTGATCACCAATCAATCAATCAATCAATCAATCAGTCGTATTTATTGAGCGCTTACTGTGTGCAGAGCACTGTACTAAGTGCTTGGGAAGTACAAGTTGGCAACATATAGAGACAGTCCCTACCCAACAGTGGGCTCACAGTCTAAAAGAATGAACACTTTTTTCTTAATGGTACTTGTAAATCACTTACGATGTGCCAGGCACTGTCCTAAATGCAGGGGTAGATATGATAATAATAATAATAATAATGATAATGGTATTTGTTAAGCACTTACTAAGTGCAAAGCACTGTTCTAAGTGCTGGGGAGGTTACAGGTGATCAGATTGTCCCACAGAGGGCTCACAGTTTTAATCCCCATTTTACAGATGAAGTAACTGAGGCCCAGAGAAGTTAAGTGACTTGCCCAAAGTCACACAGCAGAGCTGGGATTTGAGCCCATGACCTCTGACTCCAAAGCCCGTGCTCTTTCCACTGAGCCACAATTAGGTTGAACAAAGTTCCCTGTCCCACATGGGACTCACAATCCAAGGGAGGAGGCTTTTATCCCCATTTTATAAATGAGGTAACTGAGGCCCAGAGAAATGAAGTGACTTGCCCAAGGTCATTCATTCATTCATTCATTCATTCAATCGTATTTATTGAGCGCTTACTGTGTGCAGAGCACTGTACTAAGCGCTTGGGAAGTACAAGTTGGCAACATACAGAGACGGTCCCTACCAAACAGTGGGCTCACAGTCTAGAAGGGGGAGGCAGACAACAAAACAAAACATAAACCAAATAAAATAAATAGAATAAATATGTACAAGTAAAAATAGAGTAATAAATATGTACAAACATATATACATATATACAGGTGCTGTGGGGAGGGGAAGGAGGTAAGGCGGGAGGGATGGAGAGGGGGAGGAGGGGGAGAGGAAGGAGGGAAGGTCACACAAGCAGACAAGTGGTGGAGCCAGGATTAGAACCCAGGTCCTCTGACTCCCATGCACATGCTCTATCCCCTAGGCCACACTGCTTCCCCCACTTTGGTGGGAAGATTGAGCAAGGTTTAGTGGTAGGAACCCAGGAGTGAGATTCACCCTCAGCCCCACAGCTTTTATATCCATGTCCGTAGTTTATTTATTTTAATGACTGTCTCCCTCCCTCGAGGGGAGGGAACGTGACTACCAATTCGGCTGTACTGTACTCTCACAAGCGCCTGGTACAGTGCCACTGATTGATTAACCGATTGGAAAGCATCTCAGATACCAAAGGCCTGTAGACAATTAGAGGTTCGGAGGCATGAAGTCTGTATCTAAATTAGGCTGTCAGCTCTTGACGTTTTCAAACTGTAAAAAAGCTCCCAAGTTGCTGATGAATCCATAATTCCTGAGAAAGTGTAAATACTGAAGTCAGAGGTTTTTTTTCCCACTGGGTATCTTCCAAGCCCAAGATTTGTTGACTCTTTTCAGTCCTGTGCTAAACCACTGTGACCCAAGAGTGAATCACTGAATGGTTTCCACACACAGTGTGGACATGTGTAAGACTGGTGGATGAAACGGAAATATGCAAGAGAAACTGCAACTACTTACTATGGTGCTCTGCAATAAATAATAATAATAATAATAATGGTGGTATTTGTTTAGCACTTACTATAATAATAATAAGGGCATTTATTAAGTGCTTACTATGTGGAAAGCACTGTTCTAAGCACTGAGGAGATTACAAGGTGATCAGGTTGTCCCACCTGATCCCCATTTTACAGATGAGGTAAGTGAGGCAAAGAGAAGTGAAGTGACTTGCCCCAAGTCACACAGCTGACAGTTGGCAGAGCCGGGATTTGAACCCATGACCTCTGACTCCAAAGCCCTTACTCTTTCCACTGAGCCAGGCTGCTTCTTTCTTTACTATATGCCAAGCACTGTACTAAGCGTTGGGGTAATCTAGTTAGGCACCTTCCCTCTCAGTCAATCGTATATATTGAGGGCTTACCATGTGCAGAGCACTGTACTAAGCACTTGGGAGAGTTCAGTACAACAATAAACAGACATATTCCCTGCCCCCAACAAGCTTACAGTCTCGAGGGGGAGAGAGACATTAATAGCTGTGTGACTTTGGGCAAGTCATTTAACTTCTCTGTGTCTCAGTTACCTCATCTGTAAAATGGGGATTAAGACTGCGAGGCCCCCCCACCCCCACCCCCCGCCCCGGGGGACAACCTGATCACCTTGTAACCTCCCCAGCGCTTAGAATAGTGCTTTGCACATAGTAAGTGCTTAATAAATGTCATTATTATTATTATTATTAATAGAAATAAATCAATTACAGATATGGACATAAGTGCTGTGGGGCTGAGAGGGGGGATGAATAGAGGGAGAAAGTCAGGACGACTTTGAAAGGCAGAAGGGAGTGGACAAAGTTAGCCCGGTGTCTAGATTTCTGCCAGGCGGGAGAAGGAGGCGGGACATTGGAAGAGATCCAGGGATATGGGCTAGTGGTCTGAGATCAACAAAGGGTTAGGGAATGAGTTGAGTTCAGTAGAGAGGGGTGTTGAGACCGTCAATTTGGTCATCGAGGGAAGGTAGGTTGAATACAGAGGCTAAATGGGACAGGATCAGTTGAGAAAATTGGATGGGGTCCAAAGATCAGAAGTCTCTGTGGAGGAACAGCACAGATTTGCGGGGAGGAGGAGTGTGGAAGAGAAGGCAGATGAAGAGGTTGTGGTTAGAGGGATTTTGGAGTGGCAAGAGATAATGAAATCAAGTGTGTACAAGTTGGTGAGTGGGTGAGGTGGGGTGGAGCAGGAGGTCACTGGAGTTGAGGAGTGACGGAAGGCGGTCAGCAGGAATATCTGACCCTTCTTTAGTTAGAGGAGAAGCTTCCTGAGGGCAGGGAAAGCACTTAATGCTTCTCCCGTGCTGTCCCAAGTCCTTACGTCACAAACAGTGATTTCAGTCCAGGTTGTCGACTGATAAATCCCCACTGATTCCTCGGGGAAATCACTGCAAGGCAATATGAAACCTGGGGCCGAAAGTGTCTTCTTGCTGTGTGGTTCTAGCCTGCAACTGTAACCACATCTAGGGGGTTTGCTTGGCTTTCTGCTAATATCAGCAGCTCTGCTCTATGGAACCGCTGTCACTGTCATGCTGTTGCAACTGGTGACACTTTATTGGATTTGGAGCGTCTTGTGAAAATAAACTTCGTTCATGACACGAAGTCTTATGTTTATTGCCTAGCAACCGTTATTCCTGACTTGGCTTATTATTTGATAAATAATAAATAATAGCATAACCCCGACTTGAATACCAGCCAGATAGTTTAGTTAACAAATGTAGTTCTAAGCTCCGTGTTAGAACTACATTTGTTAACTAACACGGAGCTTACATTTCCCTCTTCTAGGAATGACTGTGATATTTTCAATTGATGGAGAATTTTCAGTAGCGATCAGTTAGCTACTCAATTGCTCTGAAGTACTTGAGTTACTGCCCTGAATATAAAATAGATTTGATGATCTTTCAAAGCCTCAAAGGTTATTATTGTTATGAGGTCAATTAAGCATTTATTAGGAGTCAAACCACTGAGCTCTCCATCCTCCTTAGACTGGAAGCCTCATTAAGGACAAAGATTACATCCAAGCCCATCATCTTGTATGTATCCCAGCGCTTAGTATAGTGTCTGGCATATAGTGAATGCTTTACAAGTCCGACATTAAGGTAGAGACAAGATAATCAGATCCTCTAGACTGCAACATCCTTGGAGGCAGGGAATATGTCTGTTATAATAATAATAATAATGGCATTTATCAAGCGCTTGCTATGTGCAAAGCACTGTTCTAAGTGCTGGGGAGGTTACAAGGTGATCAGGTTGTCCCATGGGGGGCTCACAGTCTTAATCCCCATTTTACAGATGAGGGAACTGAGGCCCAGAGAAGTGAAGTGACTTGCCCAAAGTCACACAGCTGACAAGTGGCGGAGCCGGAATTTGAACCCATGACCTCTGACTCCAAAGCCCGTGTTCTTTCCACTGAGTGTTATATTATTGTGTTGTACTCTCTCAAGGGCTTAATACAGTGTTTTGCACACAGAAAGTGCTCAATAAATACGATTGATTGATTAATTAATTCATTCATTCAATCGTATTTATTGAGCGCTTACTGTGTGCAGAGCACTGTACTAAGTGCTTGGGAAACACAATTTGGATATGCAGTCCCCGTTCTACCTGGTGTTCACAGTCTGAAAGGTAGGGAGAGCAAGTATCTTATCTCCATTTTATAGATGAAGGAACTGAAGCCCAGAGTGGTGAAATGACTTACCCAAGGTCCCACACTAGGTGAGTTCTCATCAGGGATGCAAGATAATCAGGACAGACACAGTCCCTGTCCCTCTTGGGGCTCACAGTCTAAGGGGGAGGGAGAACAGTTATAGAGTCTCCATTTTAAAGGTGAGGAAACTGAGGCACAGAGAAGTTAACGGCTTGCCTAAGGTCACAAGGCAGTAATTTATCCATTTTAACAGACTTCACACCCTCGCTCAGTCCCTGATGTGTCTGCAGTAACTGGTGCATTTCTTCTCATTATAATTCCTAGATGTTGGTGTCTGTTTCTCCCAGGCGGAGTTTTGCTGTTTTGAGGCCCACTTCACTGGGAGAGGGAAAAGAGTCATCATCATCATCATCAATCGTATTTATTGAGCGCTTACTGTGTGCAGAGCACTGTACTAAGCACTTGGGAAGTACAAGTTGGTAACATATAGAGACAGTCCCTACCCAGCAGTGGAGACAGAGAACAAAACCAAACATACTAACAAAATAAAATAAATAGAATAGATATGTACAGGTAAAATAAATAAATAAAGAGTCGATATATTTGCGTCTCATTCTCCTGAGAAATGCACTTGATGCGTGGAAAAGAGACCCACAGTCATGACCAGCGACAAAACTGTCGTCTACACCCCCATCTCATTAATTTCCGGCCCTGTTACAATCCATCATTTGGGATGTCATCTTTCTTGGGGGGAAAATATCAAGGGAAAAAAATGCACAGGCACAAAATCGTTCTCTGACACCCCGGCTCCAGACACGCTGAGGAAAATGGGTCGACGACACCCTCTCCAGACAGCTAAACCCCACCCACTGCCCGAAACCACCCAGGCCTCTGGATCTGGGCTCTGTGGGTTCAGGTAGGGCAGATAATAATAATAATATAGTTGTGGTATTTGTTAATAATAATAATAATGGTATTTGTTAAGCACTTACTATATGCCAGACACTGTATTAAGCACTGGGGTGGATACAAGCAAATCGGGTTGGAAACAATCTCTCGTCTCACGTGGGGCTCACACCTACTATGTGCCGGGCACTGTACTAAACGCTGGGGTGGATATAAGCTAATTAGGTTGGACACGGTCCCTGTCCCACATGGGGCTCACAGTCTTAATCCCCATTTTCCAGATGAGGGAACTGAGGCCCAGAGAAGTGAAGTGACTTGATGGAAGTCACACGGCAGAAAGTTGGTGGAGCTAGAATTAGAACCCAGGTCCTTCTGACTCCCGGGCCTGCTGTGTGAGGTTAGGCAAGTCACCGAACCACTCTGTGCCTTTTTGGGGGGGCTCTAGCAGTAAAAAAAAATACCCTGAACCCTGTGCATTACGAATTAGCAGGTGGTGGGTGTTGGATTAAAGTGTGAGCCCCATGTGGGAAAGGGACTGCGACCAACCTGATTAACTTGAGCTATCCCAGAGCTTAGAACAGAGGTTGGCACCTAGTAAGCGCTTAACAAGTACCATTATTATTGTTATTATTATTATTATTATTAGAGCTGTGGGGGACAAATTAACCACTGCAAAGAAGCTCCACATTTCTGGTGATGGGCGATTTTCATTAGATATCTAAATTTCATTTAGATTTTCATTTAGAGAAGCAGCGTGGCTCAGTGGAAAGAGCCCAGGCTTTGGAGTCAGAGGTCAAGGGTTCAAATCCCAGCTCCGCCAACTGTCAGCTGTGTGACTTTGGGCAAGTCACTTCACTTCTCTGAGCCTCAGTTTCCTCACCTGTAAAATGGGGATGAAGACTATGTCCCACATGGGCTGGATCCAACCTGAGTAGCTCAGAGAAGAGAAGCAGAGAGGCTCAGTGGAAAGAGCACAGGCTTTGGGGTCAGAGGTCATGGGTTCAAATCCCGGCTCTGCCAACTGTCAGCTGTGTGACTTTGGGCAAGTCACTTCACTTCTCCCTCATCTGTCAAATGGGGATTAAGACTGTGAGCCCCCCGTGGGACAACCTGATCACCCTGTAACCTCCCCAGTGCTTAGAACAGTGCTTTGCACATAGTAAGTGCTTAATAAATGCCATCATTATTATTATTATCTGGGTCCGTGTGGGTGTGTGTGTTTGTGCACGTGTGCCAGCGTATGTATAATGCGGTGATTCTTCACGTCGACACAGCAAGGAGTTCCGCGCAATCCCCTGTCAACCTCCATAACCATTATTCAATCTGAACCTGACATCTTGGAGCCACCTTACCGTGAATTTCTCCGTGGCCATCCAGATGGGTTATAGGAAACCCAGCAGACGTAGCACCGTTCCTCAGGCGCAGCAGGGGCGAGCCCAGACCTCGGCTGGCCTTCCCCTCCTTTGGCGGAGCTTAATTAAAGGGCTTTGTGTCGCCTTTTGTTTCAGCGGTGGCCAGCGTGCCGCCTCCCATCACCGGCAGTTGGTTTGGTTTCAGTGACCACCCATCTGCTGGGATGATCTAAAGAGGGGGGCCCCAAATGGACTGTCGGATCCCATCGAGACGTCAGGCTGCAAGGAATTAAAAGGTAGTGCAGCGGACCCTTCTCTGACGGCTTCCTCCCGCCTTCGACTAATGCCCGACTTCCTTTTAGACTGTGAGCCCACTGTTGGGTAGGGACTGTCTCTATATGTTGCCAATTTGTACTTCCCAAGCGCTTAGTACAGTGCTCTGCACATAGTAAGCGCTCAATAAATACGATTGATGATGATGATGGTGATGGAGGGAAGGGAAATGAAACGACGGTGAAGGATGGTAACAATAATAATAATGATTTTGGTATTTGTGAAGCGCTTACTATGTGCCAATCCCTGTTCTAAGGCTGGGTGGAGAAAAGGTAATCAGGTTGTCCCACATGGGGCTCACGGTCTTAATCCCCATTTTCCAGCTGAGGTAACTGAGGCACAGAGAAGTTAAGTGGCTTTCCCAAGGTCACACAGCATACAAGTGGCAGAGCCGGGATTAGAATCCACATCCTCCGACTCCCCAGCCCGGGCTCTTTCCACTGAGCCACGCTGCGGCCGGAGAAGGGGAAAGGAGACTGTGGAAGTTTGGCTTTTCCCGTAAGCTTGTTATGGGCAGGGAATGTATCCATTCATTGTATAGTCTACTCTCCCAAGCGCTCAGTACAGCACTTTGCACACAGTTCAATAAATTCGATTGAAGGAATGAATATGGGCAGGAAACTGTCTGCTAATTCTGTCATATTGTACTCTCCCAAGTGCTTAGTACAGTGCTCTGCACACGGTTAAGTGCTCAATGAATACCACTGATGGATTGATTGATGGAGGGCAGAGGGCAGGGGCCTTCCTCTCAGCACTGGGCACATAGTAAATGCTTAAAAAATGCCACAATCATTATGCTGATTTTTCCCTTTCCTTTACCATCACTGGCTGGATTGGCTGAGGGATTGAATGATTAACTGGGACAGAAAGAGAAGCAGCGTGGCTCAGTGGAAAGAGCCCGGGCTTTGGAGTCAGAGGTCATGGGTTCAAATCCTGGCTCCACCACTTGTCAGCTGTGTGACTGTGGGCAAGTCACTTCACTTCTCTGTGCCTCAGTTCCCTCATCTGTAAAATGGGGATTAAGACTGTGAGCCCCCCCGTGGGACAACCTGATCACCTTGTAATCTCCCCAGTGCTTAGAACAGTGCTTTGCACATAGTAAGCACTTAATAAATGCCATCATTATTATTAAAGAGCTGCAAACTTAGCCTCGCCCCGTGGCCCTGGTTTTCGACACCTCTCTTGCTGATCTCCCTTTTCTACCTCACTGGAGCCAGACAGTCAATTAATCAATAGTATTTATTGAGCGCTTCCTGTGAGTGTAGCACTGTACTAAGCCTCCCTCCACCTCAGCTCCTGCTGCCATTTTTTTTCCGATGGTATTTATTAAGCGCTTACTATGTGCAGAGCACTGTTCTAAGCGCTGGGGAGGTTACAAGCCCACGGGGGGCTCACAGTCTTAATCCCCATTTTACAGATGAGGGAACTGAGGCCCAGAGAAGTGAAGCGACTTGCCCAAAGTCACACAGCTGACAAGTGGCGGTGCCAGGATTTGAACCCATGACCTCTGAGTTCCGTGGCTCGGAAGCGGCACCTGTGTTCCTGGGACACTGGGAGGGAACGCAGAGGCTCTGAAGAGAGGGAATGGGTCAGTGATCCCCCTCAGAAACCCGCTCTAGAGCCCAGTGAAGCGAAAGTGGCATGTGGGTTAGCGTATGTCAAGCCTCATGCATCGCGTGACCGGGGCAACGTCACACGTGTGTCTGTGTCTGGCATCTTGGTGGCTTCCCTAGTTCACGCCCAAGGGAGAATTCCGAGACAATGCCGAGAATTCGAACAGAAAGGGGTTTGGCCCATGAACTGTGGCACAGGCAGTTTGGAAACCGTTAGGGAGTCGGGAAACCGACAAGGAGCAGTTGGATTCAGGGAAGCAGCCCAGCTCTGGCCTACCTGGAGTTTTCAAGAGCGGGAGCTGTGAGATTTGAAAACCACCCTCTCTTTGTCAGCTAGACCAAATGGCCACGAACAATAGCTCTTTGTAACTCCGAGGAAAGCAGGGTTGACTAGGCCTTTGGGTGCACATTCTAGCAGGCTGAAGAGCCAGATCAGGTCGACATTCAGGACATTGTGGGGCTCTGCCGTGATTCTCCCCAAGAGCCCGAGACAGAATCTGGATTTCCACCACGAATCCAAAGAATGGTCTTTCCATAGCCTTCCGCCTCCTTCGGGACCCCCCCTGCCCCCAAGACTCCCACCCCAAAGCCTCATTCGCGAACCCGGTGAAGCAATTGGATGAAGAAAGAATTAGTCTTTTTTTTTTTTAATGTTGCGACCGAACAGGTCAGCGTCTGGTTTGCATTAAGGAGAGATTTCTCCAATATTACAGAGATTTAAAACAATTCTCGGGCGCGTATGAAAAATGAGTCTGTGTTTCGGCGTCTCCTCGGGATTTGCACAGGAGGCCTGGGCTGCTGGGGGAGGGGGGTGATCGCTTGCCTGAGCTTAGAACAGTGCTTTGCACATAGTAAGCGCTTAACAGATGCTATCATTATTATTATTCCTTGATGGACCAGACAGTTGTGGCCAAAGGCTTCTCCGTCATCTGGAGATCCCATACTTTTTCTCTGATGCTCGCTGACCTGAAGAAACATCAGAGGGGCAGGGCTGGAGAGTCTCAGTAGCCAGATAGTTGTCGTTTCTGGAACTGATGCCACATTATCTAAAGCAGTCGATCAGGCGTATTTATTGAGTGCTTACTGCATGCAGAACACTGTACTAAGTGTTGGCCATTTCCATTAGACACCTTCCGGTAGGTTGGTTCCAGTGTCAGTAATCCAGGCATGCCCCCCTGGCGTGATGTGTAATAAGTGCTTTACAAACCCCATGACTACAAATGCCATAATTAAAAATACCATAACTATATGCCACAAGTATACCATAAGCCTTATTGAGGCCCACCTCCTCCAAGAGGCCTTCCCTGACTAAGCCCTTAATTCCTCTTCCCCACTCCCATCTGCATTACCCTGATTTGCTCCCTTAATTCACCCCTCCCCACTCAGCCCCATGGCACTTTTGTAAATATCTGGAATTTATTTATTTGTATTGATTACTAGAAGTGGTTTTGCTTTCGAACTCCAGTTTCTGAGTTTGAACCCTAGGTCTCGGAGGGAGTGAAATAAATTTCTCCAAGCCTCCCGGGAGCAGGCTAAAGTCGTCCTTATGTCCCAGAGATGTGATGTCATATAATGTGATGTTATTCCAACTTGTGGAATAAGTTGTGGTAGGGGGGAAGAGTAGGTGGGGGCTGGGTGGACCTCCATTGTGGGTTGGGAGAAGGGGCGTCTAATAAAGATCAGGAGGAGCCAAGACCCCCTCTGCCCCATCAAATGCATTTCAAGGAAGATAATCAGCTTCCAGCAGGCCTTGCTCGCCAAAGTGGCCTCCTCTGTGTTTTGTTTCTTTCTCCCCGGATCCTTAATCCAGCTGACGACTCAGGTAACCTGCAATGGTTGCCTTCCATTGTCCAATAACGGTGGATCCAAATTTGGGATTATTTCTGTTATTTTACTCATCTGGCCCTTTGTGTTGGTGGCGAACACGATTCGGTTTCCTTTCGGCGGCCCGTTTGTTGAGCTGGAGGACGAGGAGGTCTCCTTATTGGCTTTTATCACTGAAGCGTCCTGCTACGCATAGACCGGGGCTCGAGTGTCTGATCGATCCCTTCTATGGTTCAAGGCCTGTTTTCCAGGAGAATCAAGTCCTCAGCTGGCCCTCAATGTCTCCTACTTAGACACCACCCATTTAACTTTAAATTGGGAGACAAGGCCTTCCTGTCCCTTATCAATCAATCAACCAATTGTATTGACTGAACGTTTCCCATGACAAGAGAACTGTAATAATAATAATAATAATAATAATAATGGCATTTATTAAGCGCTTACTATGTGCAGAGCACTGTTCTGAGTGCTGGGGAGGTTACAAGGTGATCAGGTTGTCCCACGTGGGGCTCACAACTGTACTAAGCCCTTATCAATCAATCGTATTGAGAAGCAGTGTGGCCTAGTGGATAGAGCACGGGCCTGAGAGTCAGAAGGCCCGGGGTTCTGATTCTGGCTCCACCACTTGTCTGCTGTACGACCCTGGGCAAGTCACTTTACTTTTCTGTGCCTCTGTTACCTTATCTGGAAAATGGGGATTAAGACTGTGAGCCTCATGTGGAACATGACTTGAGTTCAACCCGATGAGCTTGTACCTACTTCAGTGCTTAGTATAGTGCATGGCACAAAGTAAGCACTTAACAAATGCTGCAGTTATGATTATTATTAAATGCCATTAAAATGCCTGTATATATGTATATATGCTTGTACATATTTATCACTCTATTATTTATTTATTTTATTTGTACGTGTTTATTCTATTTCTTTTATTTTGTTAATATGTTTTGTTTTGTTCTCTGTCTCCCCCTTCTAGAATGTGAGCCCACTGTTGGGTAGGGACCGTCTCTATATGTTGCCAACTTGAACTTCCCAAGTGCTTAGTACAGTGCTCTGCACACAGTAAGCGCTCAATAAATACGATTGAATGAATGACTTAAAAACAAAAAACAAACAAACCAAAATGAAGATAGTGGTACAGGTGCAAACATAGGGAGACCCATACAGAGAAGCTTCATCATCATCATCATCAATCGTATTTATTGAGCGCTTACTGTGTGCAGAGCACTGTACTAAGCGCTTGGGAAGTACAAGTTGGCAACATATAGAGACGGTCCCTACCCAACAGTGCGCTCACAGTCTAAAAGGTGGGCTCTGTTTATTGTGATGTTGTACTCTCCCAAGCGCTTAGTATAGTGTTCTGCACAGAGTAAGCGCCCCATAAATCCGATTGAATGAATGAAAAGGGAAATCCACATTGTGGGGAGATGGACACACAGATAGGGATGTCAGGCACAAGGGGGAGACAGAACTACACACACACACACAAACACACACACACACACCCATCCAGACACAGATATACACAAGTGGAGATATTCCCCAACACAGTCAAACGAACGCAGTCCTACATGCACAATATAATGTCTGGACACAGTAGGTGATCAGTAAATGCTAACGATTGATCCACCAATCGAATCATTTGGCTTTACCGGAACAGCACAATGGGGACCCGGCCATTTTCGACGAGGCCCGCTTGGGGGCCTGGTCCTCAGTTTCCCCACATGTCACCTGAATCCACTTAAAGCAGCCACCCTTCCCCACTGGGATAACCCACTCCCCTCCCTTCTCCTCCCCGCCAACTTGAGAGAACAAATCAGGTGACTGAATGGAGGCCCCTTGAAGCTCTGCAGAGGAAAGAGCCAATAGACGCCCAAGGTGATGGAGGTCACGCCATCTGAAACAGGAAATTGCTTCTGAAGGGAGTTCAGGAGCCAAGGCAGTTAGCGACTGGGCTGGCCTTGCTTTCACCAGGCCCGGGTGACCGTCTGACCCCCAACTCACCCGACCACTGGAAATGGGTGCAAAACTCATCCCCAGTGGCGACCCAGAACGCCCCTTTTGTGGCCGGAAATCTTATCTTCCAAACATCTGAGAAACAGCCCCCCCACCACCACGGAGCCCTAATTTTAATTACCTGGTACCTGGCGGCTTTCATTTTAAAACCTTCCTAATCTTCAGAGGCCCGAGAGTTTGCGAGGCCGGGATTAGAGGCAGCCCAGCTCTATCGGGGCACCCGGTTTCGATAATGATATAAAAATGAATTACCTCAATTCCGGACGCCCCGAGTGGGCTGTATTTTCTAATATTGCCAGATTACATTAATCATAAATGTCAGCAGAGTCTCTAGACGGCTTCTTGACTTTTGACAAAGAGCCTTCATCTCGGCCTTTTCAATCCCAAGGTCGAGGAGACTGTAACGTTCAGAATAATTATGAGCATTATCTTACCTTGACATTTCAGCCCGGCTTGGAGCTCCTCGCAGACGGCGGAGGAGAACGGTGCCTTACAATTCCCCGGAGGGAGTTGCCCCAATTAAACCTGATGAGGAGGGGGCGTTCTGAATCACTGTGCTCGCTGGCTGTGGCAGAAGCTATTGCCTTCCTTTCTAGCGGGAATCGCTTCTTAGGGGGAGGGGGATTTTCATTAAAAGCACCGATGGTCCCCGGCGACGAGGACGTGCCATTTTCTGATTGTGTTTTCCCCGCTGCGGGCCGGGAAAATAATCAGGGCCCTGGTGGTCAAGGCCCGGGCTGACCCGAATCTCCTCGTCCCACAATGTCACCTCAGAGTTCTCGTTCTGTGGCGACGGGAAACCATTAGAGGTGCTTCGGGGAAATCGGGTCTTCCCCAGACCTCATCTTCTCCAGGGTAAAATCCTGTTTTATTGGACCCCGACGGCACGACCCTGGTGGAGAATCCAAGGACCTGAGTTTTAGTCCTGACTCTTCCACTTAACCTGTCAGGCCCTTCATTTCCTCATCTGTAAAATGAAGATAAAATCCCTGTTCTGTACTGGGAGCTGCGGATAAATATAATAATAATGTTGGCATTTGTTAAGCGCTTACTATGTGCGAAGCACTGTTCTAAGCGCTTGGGGGGATACAGAGTGATCAGGTTGTCCCACGTGGGGCTCACAGTCTTAATCCCCATTTTACAGATGAGGTAACTGAGGCTCAGAGAAGTTAAGTGACTTGCCCAAGGTCACACAGCAGACATGTGGCAGAGCCGGGATTCGAACCCATGACCTCTGACTCCAAAGCCCGTGCTCTTTCCACTGAGCCATGCTGCTTCTCGGACTGGGACATATACATGTTTATTACTCTATTTATTTATTTATTTATTTTACTTGTACATATCTATTCTATTTATTTTATTTTGTTAGTATGTTTGGTTTTGTTCTCTGTCTCCCCCTTTTAGACTGTGAGCCCAATGTTGGGTAGGGACTGTCTCTATATGTTGCCAATTTGTACTTCCCAAGCGCTTAGTACAGTGCTCTGCACATAGTAAGCGCTCAATAAATACGATTGATGATGATGATGATGGGACCATGTCCAGTGATTCTCTTGTATCTGCACAGTGCTTGGCTGATAGTAGGTGCTTGTTAAATACCGCCGTCATTATTGTTATTACGCAGATGGGCAGCATGACCTAATGGATAGAACAGAGGGCTAGGAGCCAGAAGGACCTGAGTTCTAATCCCGGTTCCTCCACTTGTCTGCTTGGGCGAGTCACTTTGCGATTCTGAGCCTCAGTTACCTCATCCGTAAAATGGGGATTAAGACTGTGAGCTCCATGTGAGGCAGAGAGTCTGTTCAACCTGATTAGCTTATGCCTATCCCAGTCCTTAGAAAGAACAGTGCTTGATACATAGTATGTGCTTAATTTCATGGTTTAGGGTCATTACTGAACGAAACAGGACATTCAGAATCATTCTTAAAATCTCTGGTCTGATCAGTTAGGTGATCAAATCCTGGGGCTCATTCCAGCAAAGTTAATTATGTTGCCAGCTTGTACCTCCCAAGTGCTTAGTACAGTGCTCTGCACACAGTAAGTGCTCGATAAATACGATTGAATGAATGAATGAAGAACAAATACCACTATTATCATGATAATGATGATGATGATGGTGATTATCACATAATCTTAGACTCGTTGACGATAGCTACATTTGCCCACAGGACAGTGTGGCTTAGAGGACATTAGTCGTCCAAAGCTCACTGTGGGATGGGGTCATGTTTACCAATTGTATTGTCCTCCCCTAAGTGCTTAGTACAGTGATCTGTACGTAGTGAGTGCTCAATAAATACCACCGATTGATTGCCTGATTGATTGAACACTGGCCCCCAAACCTTACCATCATCCAGCTATAGTCTGGGAGTCAGAGGTCATGGGTTCGAATCCTGGCTCCACCACTAGTCAGCCGTGTGACTTTGGGCCAGTCACCTAACTTCTCTGGGCCTCAGTTACCTCATCTGTAAGATGGGGATGACAACTGTGAGCCCCACGTGGGACAACCTGATGCCCTTGTATCTCCCCCAGCGCTTAGAACAGTGCACTTAACAAATAGTAAGTGCTTAACAAATACCATAGTATTATTATTATTCTCCAGTGGGCAAAACAGGCTTCTGGTTTCCCAGCCTGCGCCTTCCTGAGGGGGTTCAGCTTTTAAGGGAAGGGAAAATGTCTCTGTTGACTAAAACGTATGCGGATTTTGAATTGTTATATTGTACTCTCCCAAGTGCTTAGTCTGATGTTTTGCACACAGTAAGCGCTCAATAAATACGATAGAGTGAAAGTGGCTTCATTTTGGCCGCTGCCTCTTCCAGTTGGCCCAATAATGTTAGGGCACAGTGAATACTGACAACAAGATCCATCTGTCTGTCCATCTGTCTGTCTTTCTTTCAGTCTGCCAGCCTCCCCTGTTAGATTGTAAACTCCACAAGGGCAGAAGCCCTGTTTCTTGTAGTGTTTGATTCACCCAAGACAGCAGTCTACGCTGAGAAGCTGTCCAAAGCAGTGCCCCACATACAGTAAGCATTCAGCACAGCCCTCTGCACGCCCAGTTCAGTGTCCTGCACTCGGGAAGTCCTCAGCACAGAGTCCTACTCCCAGCACAGTGCCCTGCACAGTGTAGCTGTCACTCAGTACGCTCCCCTGCACGTAGTAGGCACTCGATCAATCCTGATGAATGAATGAGCAAAAATAAGCTGTCGGCTCCGTGCCCATCCCCCTGGGCAAGGAGTTTTCCTCATTACTTAAATGAGCTCATCTTTTGCTGCGTTACAGTGTAATTGCATCGACCTTGTTTCCAACCACTCTTGTATTAGCAAAATCTCCCTGCTGCCTGATTCCCTCCCTGGGCATCTCAGCCTCTAGAAGATCGCCATGTTATCTGAGAACTGTACAATCCACACCCTCCTCCACATCAGTTATCATAATAATATCGATTTTTATTTTTATGATCATCAATAATGGTATTTGTTAAGAATAGGCCAAGAACTGTACTACGTACTGGGAGAGAGCCAAGCTAAACAGGTTGAACAAAATCCCTGTCCCGCCTGGGGCTCATCGTCTAAGAAAGAAAGAGTTACAAAAATGCTAAATATCATTGTTTTCTGCATTTGTCCTCAACGGGCCTGTAAATCTCCCTTCCGCTTCCATAAACGTGGCCTCCCCGCTATCCATTTTTCTCTCTTTGAGCCAGTTTTCTTTCCTTGAATGAAATACGATTGAATGAATGAATGAAAGGAGGAAAGGACTGGGAGTCCGAGGACCTGGATTCTAATCCCGGCTTCACCACTTGTCTGCTGTGAGACCTTGGGCAAATTACTTAACTGCACTGATCTTCAGTTTCCTCACCCACCAAATATGGATTCTAATCCAATCACGGGCCATGGAGAGGAGAATCTGCCTCCATTTTTATTCCAATCTTGCTTCCTCTCACCAAGTTGTACGTCAGAGTTAGCTCTTCCATCCATGGGGTTTAATAATCATCATCATCATCAATCGTATTTATTGAGCGCTTACTGTGTGCAGAGCACTGTACTAAGCGCTTGGGAAGTACAAATTGGCAACATATAATAATAATAAATGACAATTTTGGTACTTGTTAAGTGCTTACTATGTGCAAAGCAATGTTCTAAGCTCTGGGGAGGATACAAGGTGATCAGATTGTCCCACAGGGGGCTCACAGTCTTAATCCCCATTTTACAGATGAGGGAACTGAGGCCCAGAGAAGTGAAGTGACGTACCCAAGGTCCCACAGCAGACAAATGGAGGAGTCTGGATTAGAACCCATGACCTCTGGCTGCTTCACATGAGCTGAACTCCTGTACAGAGGTCACTCTGGAAAATTTCAGCCTGCAGCTTCCTCATAAGTCCAGATTAAATCATTTCTCTCAGTCAAAGGAGCCCCATCTGCCCAAGACCCAAATGCCATTTCTGAGCCAACCTGGCCAGCTCCAGAAGTCCGGGGATGGGAATCGTTTTCTGCTTGCGAAAAACGCCACGTGCTTTCTTCCCGCCGGGTTTTCTAAAGGCTCTGGTCACAGGGTGGCTAAATGCCAGGCTCCAATTGGGCCTCAGGGACCTCTCAGGTCTGATTTTGTATTTATTGATTCAGAGAAAAGCATCCCCATTCGATTTCATTATTTTTTATTCCAGGAAAAGAGATGGTTCGGGGGGTAATCTAAGCGGCCGCGAGCGGTTCACTGAGCCAAGAAATAACGCTCTCCATCATTCTCCCGGGGCTGCCCGCAAGCTCTCCAGGTGGACCGATACTTTCACCACTTCGGTTTCGGCCCGAGACGTCGGTTCCACTTGGACACCCCAGCTCTCCCGGTCTGCCTCCGGGAGGCCCGGGGGGAGTGGCAGGGACCCTGAAATGATTAATGGCCTGTTTGGCGACCCTCCGAGTCTGAGCAGACAAAGAGACCCTGCTCTTAATAAGCCCGCTGGAGAAATTCATGTCTTCCCCCTCCCTGGGAAGAAACCGAGTCCACCAAGGGGAAATTTAGCTGAGGGGGAAAAGAATTGCACCAGAGAGCAGTTCGCTCAAGCTAGAAAATGTCTCAGAGTGACTTTGGCAACCGGTAATTGGGAGCCTTGGGTCGATTTTTCAAACCGGGTGGCAGGAGCCAGGGTGGAAGCCATGAGGTCAGTCCATCTCAGAGAGGATGTGGGTGTGGAAAAATTTTTGTCACTTCACTGGCCAAGCGCTTACTGTAGCTATGTCCGAGGCTGGGACTGTGGTGAATTTTGGACTCTAAGCACCGAGAAGCCTGAGACTTTGTTCCTCTAACCACGGAACCCCAGTGCTCTCTGTTTATGTTGCAGGTGAGGAAACTGAGGCACAAAGCCTACTTAATTCTGCCCCCTCACTACTCTTGCTCACTTTAAGGGTTTCATGTTACAGCTACCGAGAGCTCCATTCATTCATTCATTCATTCATTCAATCGTATTTATTGAGAGTTCACCTCCTCCAAGAGGCCTTCCCAGATTGAGCCCCTTTTTCCTTTCCTCCTCCCCATCCCCCCCGCCCTCCTTCCTTCCCCTCCCCAAAGCACTTGTATATATGTTTGTACATATTTATTACTCTATTTATTTTACTTGTACATATTTCCTATTCTATTTATTTTGTTAATGATGTGCATTTAGCTTTAATTCTATTTGTTCTGATGAATTGATACCTGTCCACATGTTTTGTTGTCTGTCTCCCCCTTCTATTCATTCATTCAATCGTATTTATTGAGCGCTTACTGTGTGCAGAGCACTGTAGTAAGCGCTTGGGAAGTACAAGTTGGCAACTTAACTTCTAGACTGTGAGCCCGTTGTTGGGTAGGGACCGTCTCTATATGTTGCCGACTTGTACTTCCCAAGTGCTTAGTACAGTGCTCTGCACACAGTAAGCGCTCAATAAATATGATTGAATGAATGAATGATTGAACCTAGATTGAAGCATGTTCAATCCATCCTCAGAGTAGGGCCTAAAGTACCTGGAAATGGATAGAACGGGCACTCAAAATTCTGGGGCACTTCAATCCCACCGTGCTCTTCTCCCCAACTTTTCTGGCATCAGGAAGGGAAAGGTGCTCAAGTCCAACGCCGAGGATTTGTTTGTCAACAGCTGGACTATCAACAGTAGAATATTAGTCGGTCGATTGTTTGATGACTGACTTTTAGACATCGGATTTTCCATGATCCTGTTGAGGATTGCATCAACTTTTCTAGAGATAGGACAACAGGTGAAACAATCGCCCTTCAGCAAGAAATGAGAATCCGGGCAGAGGCAGAAACCAAATTCCCTAACGTGACGGGAAGCAGGATACTCTGTGGTGGGGAAGAACAGACATACAGCAAGCATGTTGTTAAGATGAAATTTTCCTTTTGGGTGAAGTGGGAATCAAGAATCAAGATCAAGTCATTAATGGCTGGTGCAAAATGTTGAGGAGAAGGGGAAGAACCACGTAATTTTGAGGCGAGAACTCTTTGAACTGCATTTTGGATCCAATTGACCCATCAGTCAATCAACCTGATGACATTTATTCATTCATTCAATCATATTTATTGAACGCTTACTGTGTGCAGAGCACTACACTAAGCATTTGGGAGAGTTGGTAGACGCGTTCCCTGCTCACAGTGAGCTTACAGTCTAGACGGGGAGACAGACATTAATATAAATTAATAAATTGCAGAGATGGACACAAGTATTGTGGGGGCGTGGGAGGGGTGAGGCGTCAAATCCCAGAAACAACTTGTATGACCCCATTTTAATTCCCATAATGGGCCTTTTCATGACAGAAAATTACAGTGTGGTTGCATAGAGCCAAGCTCTACGAATATTTTCCTGGAAACAAGGCCAGTTCCTTTGCAGCAGATCTCTTACCTAATGACTCCCCTTCTTGGGTAAAAGCCACCACCTTCCTGTCAGATTTAAAATTGAATTTGGAGCTGGGATCAGAACCTAGGTCCTCTGGCTCCCAAGTCCAAACCCTATCCACCTTACCATGCTGCTTCCCAGGAACAGAGTAGGCTCTGCGCTCCTACTCTATCGGCAATTCTGCTTTTTGTAAGAACGGAGAAGTGGGCTCAGCGGCAGAAGTGGAGAGACGCCTCTGTCCCAGCTCACTGGGCCGAAGAAACTTCCACACACCCCTATTACTGGGTGTCGGCTAATTCTGTCATATTGTACTCTCCCAAGTGCTTAGTACAGTGCTCTGCACATAGAACAGTGCTTTGCACATAGTAAGTGCTTAACAAATGCCATCATCATCGTTATTATTATTACAGTAAGCACTCAGTAAATGCTATTGATTGATTGATTGATGAATCTGTCTCAGGAGAAGGAACCATCCCAGAAGAACTTAGCCAGCAGCGGCGTGGGCTGAAATTGAATGGGAATAAAATACGAATCCAGCCTGCCTGGGAAATCCAATGAGCTCGATAGTACGTCCCTCTGTGTGCGTTCTTACCGGCGTCACTAAAAATAGTGTCGATGCTCAGAGATGACCTGCCTCGGGAAACTTCAAGCCTCAGCTTCCTGGTGCAAGATAATCAACAGTTTAATGAACTCTGATTTTGAAATGCCAACCAGATCCAATAACCAGCCGAAAATTAAGTTAATCAATAATCTAATTGGATGCTTAAGGTCTGAGTAGAATCTTTCGCAGAGAGGAGGCTAATGTTTACTCGATGAGATGTTAATTTCGAGTACCATATGGTTTGCCATTAGTCTGGGGTTAAATGCACCCTTTGCTAAGGGGTCTTCTGGGGTAATGGCTAGGTTTATTAGTGATATCCATGTTGAGATTGGTGAACGTTGAATCATCCCGGATTGTATGGCTATGTGTGTTGTTGTTTTGTACTCTCCCAAATGCTCAGTACAGTGCTCTGCACACAGTAAGCGCTCAATAAACACGATTGAATGAATGAACTGATGAATGAATAGAAAAAGAAGCCAGCACAACCTCAGACTTACAGAACATCCGCTTGAAACCAGAGCGAAGATCTTCAAAGCTACTGTGGTGTCCAACCTCCTATCTGACTGTGAGTCCTGGACTCACCTCAGATACCACATCTAACTTCTTGGGTAATTTTATCAGCATCACCTGTGAACCACACTCGACATCAAAAAGCAAGCAGGGGTCACCCGGTGTTGGCTTTAGACGGCAAGCAAAGTGATCTATGGCCTCAGGGCCCTGCACAGCAGGGAAAACCGCAAAAGATCACTGGAACATGGTGACCTCCTCACCGTTGTCAAAGATGGTTGCCATCGACCACTTCTCCGAGATGGTGGCCGCCCACCCATTCTTAAAGATGGCATCCACCCGACCTTTCTTAAAGATGGAAGCTGCTCGATCCTTCTCGAAGATTGGGGCCACGCAACACTTCTCAAAGATGGAGGCCATCCAAACTTTCTCAACAGCAACAGCAGAGAAGCGCTTTCCCTGAAGGTTGTGTTACATTGTGTGTGCGCTCACTTTGAGATGACGGCGTTGGGCAGAACGTGGGGGAGAGGTGAAAGATCTCTGGAGCAATTGAATGGTTCAGACTCTGGATGTCGGGAAACACTTTTATTAAAAGCACTGGTACTTTTTTATGCCACAATGGTCTTTTAAGAAGTAAAATTTTATCATGTTGATTGCAAATTATCCAAATCATTACCTGTGAAGATCTGGCCAGCTCTTTTCATTCCCATGTCCCCTAGAGTGTACTGTAGTGAAGAGTAAGCTTAATTTTGGGTCATTAAAAGCCTCCATTGGTTTTCCATCAAACGTCCTGCTTCCACAGGCCCCAAACAGGCAATTTCCATATTATTGATTAAAGTGGATATGAAAAGTCATTTTTCAGATGGTATCAGACCTAAGTAATGAGGTATTGAACTCACTGGGCACAGATTTATTTGATTTCAAGACATGACTTTGAGTATCTGCGTGAGGTCGACCAGGGCCTTTACATTAGACACCGGGCCACTTGGCAAGGCAGAGAATCCGGGAGCGCTGGCTTGTGTTTTTCATTCCTTTAATGCTTGAGTGAGGTGAATTTCTGTGGATCATTTGAGGCTCCGCTCTTGGCTCCATTGATGCAGGCAGAGAGGGTGATTTATGGCACATCTATCATCACTTTGCTGCTCTGTGAGGGTCGATGGAAGATTCCACCTCAGCCCAGGGTAAATTCCCACATTCTTTTGGCACAGTTTAGGCAAAATCTGTCCTGACGCCAACAGGGGAAGGAATTCCTCAAAACTCAGTGGGCAGAAAGGACCTTTTTATGGTATTTGTTAAGCGCTTACTGTGTGTCAGGCACTATTCTAAGCGCCGAGGTAGATACAAGTAATCGGGTTGGACACAATCTATGCCCCACATTGGGCTCACAGCCTTAATCCCCATTTTACAGATGAAGTAGCTGAAGTGAAGTGACGTGACTTCCCCAAGGTCACTTAGCCAACAAGTGGAGGAGCCAGGATTAGAACCCAGGTCTTTCTGGCTCCCAGGCCCATGGTTTTAGGGCAATTCTGTTTCCTATTTATTCTCAGTCATGTTCCAGAGATGTATGGATTCTGTGGTGTAAGCTTATTATGGGCAGGGAACATATCTGCTAATTCTGTTGTAGTGCACTCTCCCAAGCGCTTAGTGCAGTGCCCTGCACATAGTAAATGCTCAATAAATACCAATGTTTGATCGATTCATTGATTGAAACTCCTAATAGGGTTTCCCGGAAGAGAAAGGCAGCGTGGCCTAGTGGAAAAGTCTGGAGCTGAGAATCAAGAGACCAGGGTTCTCTTGATTCCAACTCTATTTCCTGCCTGCTGTGTGACTTTGGGCAAGCAGCTTAAACTCTCTGGGCCTCAGTTTCCACCTCTGTATAGCAGGTAAGATACCCGTTTCCTCTCCCTCTTAGATGGTGAGACAGGAACTGAGTCTGACCATCTTGTATTGACCCCAACACGTAGCACAGTTCTTGGCAAGGTGACTGATAAACACCTAGTAAGTTCCACATGAAGAAGTAAAAAGGAAAAAAAAACCCTATAAAATGATTCAGGCTCCAAGAGGTTAAACACAGAATATTTCAAACGCTTTCAGATTCCTGAGGTTTGTTCATCCCCAAGGGATGTGCATTGTCTTAGTTCATCTCTGGATCCAGAGGGAAACATGCTTTGATTTCCTAGGGAAATGACTGGAGAAAATTGTCACCTCCCCACACTTTTCTTCCTTTGTCCAAGCTTCCCCAAGTCCTTCTCTTTCCCAGGCAGCATGGCAGGGGTTTGCTTTCATTGTGCCTGGCTACCAACAGAAATTTCTCCTTCTATGGAACAGGCCTTAGTGAGGCATCAGGAAGGAGACATAAATTCTCTGAACTTGAGTGACTGGAAAAGACTTTCGATTTTCTATGTTAAAGTCACTGGTGTAATTAGCCTTTTGGATGCCTCCTCTTGCTTTTTTTAAAAAAAATTACTTTATTTTTATGGTATTTGTTAAACACTGTGTTCCAGGCACTGGGTAAATACTAGCTAATCAGATTGGACACAATCCATGTCCCACATGGGGCTTGCAGTCTTAACCCCCCATTTTACAGATGAGGTAACTGAGACACAGAGAAGAGAAGTATCTTGCCCAAGGTCATATAGCAGACAAATCAAGGAGCTGGGAATATGATCCAAATCCTTCTGACTCCCGATCTGGTGCTCTATTCATCAGACCACACTGCTTCCTTCAATGTCTGAGTGGGCTTACCTTTTCGAGAGCTCAAAAAATCAGAATGAGTAAAAATTTTAGGATGGCTAAATGCCCAGGGATGGCATTTTGGTTTAAATGTTGCGTTAAATGTTTGCATTCAGTCCACAAATGTGGTGGGGTTTTTTGTCGAATGTCGTACTCCTGTGCAACCGAGCACTAGATACAGAGAAGCAGCATGGCGTAGTGGATAGAACCTGGTCATGGGTTCTAATCTTGGCTCTGCCACTTGTCTGTTGTGGGACCTTAGACAAGTCCCTTCACTTCTCTGTGCCTCAATTCCCTCATTTGTAAAACGGGGTTTGATACTTTGAGCCCCACGTGGGACAAGGACTCTGCCCAACCTGATTTGCTTGTAACTATCCCAGCACTTAGTACAGTGCCTTGCACATAGTAAATGCTTAACAAATACCATTATTATACAATATTCTGCATCCAAGAGGCTCTCAAAAAATGCCTATGATTGATTCCTTCGGGTCAGGATTTGAGTTTTCTAACTCTATTGTATCCTCCCAAGCTCTGCAAACAATAGATTTAAGCTCCTCAGGGGCAGGAACTCTACGAACTAACTCTTCTTTTCTCTCCCAAGCCCTCAGTACAATGTTCTGCAAACAGTAGACAGCAAGCTCTTGAGAGCAGCAACTGCATACTAACTCCACTTTTCTCTCTTTTTTTTTTTCTCTCTCTCTCTCCCTCTCTCCCTCAGTTCAGTGCTCTGGCCATAGAAGAAGTGTAAACTCCTGAAGGGCAGGGATTGTATTCTCCTAAGTGCTTTGTAAAGAACTCTGCACACAGTAGGTACTCAGTAAATGCAACTGGTTGATTAGCACAGAGCAAATTTCCCTGCTGAAAAATGGTTCAGTTGCCATGCAGCATTCAATTGGCAGCCAAGTGGATCCTTTTTTGGCTCAACTGAGTTCAGAGGTTTTCCCGTTTCATAACATCCAGCGGACATATTTTGCTTTCCTGTTAGGGACAGTATTTTCCAGGGGGAGCGAGCTCTCATGGCCCCTGGGACAAGATACCAGACAGGAAGCCTTTCTATAACCAGTCTGGCTTAGGCAATGGAAAGAGCCAACTCAAGCGGGGAGCAAACAGAATATTTTTCTCAACTGGGCCAGTAACAATGGTCAGGACAAAAGCCACGGAGCTGTTTGTGGAAAATCCGTCCCCTCGCCCTGGCAGCTCCCAGAAATTGATCTTGCCCATATAGAGCTACCAGCCTGCCCGAAAAGTGTTTAATGGAAAACAAATGTTGCCATGGCGAAGAAAGGGTTGGGATTTTTCTAGGCCAAGAAACTCCTCATTAGTCTTGTTCAATTCCATCGCCACTGCCGTTTCATCCCTCATTAACATTCAGATAGTGTTAAATATGGGATTAATAACCAGAAATTAAAAATGGCGCTGGGAGGATGTGGTCTTGTGAGTGTGATACATCACAAACATTTTCCTCTTCCCTTTTCAATTGCAAGCTTCTCAAAGGCAGGGAATGTGCCTTTACTTCTGTTGATCTCTCATAATCACTGAGTGCAGTGATAAATATCATCGATCAATCAATCAATCATATTTATTGAGTGCTTACTGTGTGCAAGGTATGATAACTGAGCCCATTTAGAATAACAGATTCACCCTAATTTGTGTCCAAAATATGAATGAAGGCAGTGATTCCTTAGAGAGGGAGAGTGAAGGGGTATTCATTCATTGATTCATTCATTCAATCATATTTATTTTGGAGAAGCAGCGTGGCTCAGTGGAAAGAGCACGGGCTTTGGAGTCAGAGGTCATGGGTTCAAATCCCAGCTCTGCCAATTGTCAGCTGTGTGACTTGGGGCAAGTCACTTCACTTCTCTGTGCCTCAGTTACCTCATCTGTAAAATGGGGATTAAGACTGTGAGCCCCCCGTGGAACAACCTGATCACCTTGTAACCTCCCCGGCGCTTAGAACAGTGCTTTGCACATAGTAAGCACTTTAATAAATGCCATTATTATTATTATTATTATCATTATTAGTAGGCACTTGGGAGAGTACAATAAAATAGATTTTGGTATACATGTTCCCTGCCCTTCAGGGACTTACGGTCTAAAGGGGACATGTCAGATGCACATGGGTTGATTCATGAATTTTATTTGGATATTTATCTATATATTTAGTTGTCTTGTTCAGCTCCTCCCCCTTCCCCGGATGGCTTTCCTTGATTTTTGTCTGCCTCTCCCATTAAATAACGGATTGGCAGTCATGCCTCTGAGCATGGGTAGGCTCACATTATTGATTGAGATTATTTACTGAGCAATTGCTGTGGGCAGAGCTTCGCCTAGTCACTAGAAATCACTAGTCGATTGGATCCTTAGGTCTTTTGCTTTAAGCAGCGTGGCCCGGTGGAAACAGCACAGGGCTGGGAGTCAAAGGACCTGGGTCCCAATCCGGGCTCCGCCACTTCCCTGCCGTGTGACCTCAGGCAAGTCACTTCACTTCTCTGTGCCTCTGTCCCCTCATCTGCAAAATGGGGTTCAATATTCTATTTATTTTATTTTGTTAATACGTTTTGTTTTGTTCTCTGTCTCCCGCTTCTAGACTGTGAGCCCGCTGTTGGGTAGGGACCGTCTCTATATGTTGCCAACTTGTACTTCCCAAGCACTTAGTACAGTGCTCTGCACACAGTAAGCGCTCAATAAATACGATTGAATGAATGAATTAATGAATACCTGTTCTCCCTTCTACTTAGACTGTGAGCCCCATATACGACCTGGTTATCTTATGTCTATTCAGCACTTGGTAATAATAATAGTAATAATGATGGCATTTGTTAAGCGCCTACTATGTGCGAAGCACTTGTGCTTGGCCCGCAGTAAGCTCGCCTCTAGACTGTAAACTCGTTGTGGGCAGGACATGTTTCTGTTTATTGTTATATTGAACTCAACCAATGGCTTAAATGCAGTTTTCTGCACACAATAAGTGCTTAGTAAATACGATTGACTGACTGACTGATGAATAGTAAGCGCTTAATAAATACCACAATTTTTTTTAAAAAACAAGTGATTCTCCAAGTGTTTGAGTTTGGGGGAGGAGAGGAGGAGAGAGAGAGAGTGAGGGGCAAGAGGGAAGAAGAGGGAAATAGGGAAGAGGGAGGTTGGGAGGGAGAGAAGAGGAGGGGAGAGAGTGAGTTTCTGCTGTAATCTCTAGACAGTAAGCTTGTTGTGGGCAGGCAGTGTGTCTGTTTACTGTTATAGTGTACTCTCCCAAGCACTTAGTACGTGCTCTGCACACAAGAAGCACTCAGTAAGTATGATTGAGTGACTGAACCTCAATCTGCCCCTGTTGTCTCTCCCAGCCCGGCGCCGGGCATAGGAAGCAGCGTAAGCTAGTGGATAGAAGTCAGAAGGACCTGGGTTCTAATCTCACCTCTGCCACTTGTCCTCTGTGTGACCTTGGACAAATCACTTCACTTCTCTGGGCCTCAATTGCCTCATCTGTAAAAATGGGGATGAAGACTGTGAGCCCCCATGTGGGACAGGGACTGTGTCCAATCTGATTAACTTGTATTTATCCCAGTGCTTAGAACAGTGTTTGGAACATAATAAGCGCTTAACAAGTACCATTCTTCTTCTTATTATTATTCATCCGGAGGTGGCCACTGGAGAGGTATAATTCTCTACAACAAGGCATACTTTGCGCCCTGCTGGCAAGCCCTGGTTTGAACGATGGGTAACCACCATCCTGTTCTGTTAAGTGAGATTCATAGATGCTGATTACACTTATTGCATAAATTACTTCATTATTAAAATCAGGTCATCTGAGCCCCCAAACCATTAACATGCAAACTATTAGCATAATTTCATAAGCTAATAAATCAAGCACAGGAAAGGAATTAAGAGGTTCTTAGTGATAAGTGTTTCTTCAGAGATTAAGGAACACAATTTGCTTATGCATATATTAACATTTTAAGAGCAGATTCATGCTCAAGCAATTTTTTCTGCACATGTAAGGCTGGCACTTAATACCTTTCGTACTCTGTCTCCAAAGCTCATTGAAAATTTTTCCTCTCAAATCACTGTGGAGCAATTTCACATTGAACCCATTAGCCTCCCGTGAAATGGTTTACCTCTAAAAGTCTTATCTTTCTTCATTTATTAGATAGCGAAAAGGTAGCATTTAAAAAATCAAGGTAAGGTTGGAAGAGAAATAACAGATTCCTCTCAGGTAATGAAATTTTCATTCAAAGTGAATTTAAAATGTATTCTTAGTCTTAAGAGGTTCTAGTGAAGTTCTAATTATCTTTCTAATTACAACATATACTGGGGTTAAGTGTTCTTATCAAATGGTGCATTAAAAATGGATTTTATTCCCAAGCGCTAGGTAATAGTCTGTGATAATGCCCAGAACAAAACAGAAATGCGTTCTCTCATTCGTTTTTCCGACCATATTTGGAGCGATCCTGCGTTGATACGGTAATATCGTCAAGAAACAAAGGCAACTTTGTATATAAATCGAACCCAAACAATCGATGGGGAGGACCAGGGGACTGAATAGTGGCACCCAATGAGGTATTGCCCAGGCTTGGAAGGCCTTGGGAGTTTCCAGGGACTGAAAATCCCAGCAGACCACAGGATAAACAGACATGTTCTCTGCTGAGCTAAGCTTTTCTCATAGAGATATTAGTTCTTCACTGTGAGAGTCGGGGTGGAAAAAAGGACAGGGAGGTTGGGGCGGTAATAATAATAGCAGTAGCGACATTTATTAAACACCAGCTTAATACAGTGCACTGCACTAGACGTTTGGGAAGTACTGCTCTGTGACTTTAGACAAGTCACCTAACTTCTCTGGGTCTCGGTTTCCTCACTGGAAAGTGGGGATGAAATACCCACGCCGCATCCCATGGGGGGCAGGAATTTTGTCTAACACGACTGAATTGTTCCGAGCCTCCTGATTTCCCAGTCTGCGCCCTTTCCACAAGACCATACAGCCGCTCTCCTTCTTCCACCCAGCCCAAGCACGTGGCTTCTATAGCGCCAACCTTCTCACTGTGCCTCGATATCACCTGTCTTGCCGCTGACCCCTAGCCCATTCATTCATTCATTCAATCGTATTTTTTGAGCTCTTACTGTGTGCAGAGCACTGTACTAAGCGCTTGGGAAGTACAAGTTGGCAACATATAGAGACTGTCCCTACCCAACAGTGGACTCATCCGGCCTCTGGCCTGAAATGTCTTTCCTACTCAAATCCAACAGACAATTACTCGCCAGGCCTTTCAAAGCCTCCACAAGGCCCTCCCAGACTAAGCCCCACTTTTCCTCATCTCCCACTCCCTTCTGCGTCACACTGACTTGCTCCCTTTGTTCTTCCCCCTCTCCCCACCCCAAACCACTTATGTTCGTACCCGTAATTTTATTTATTTGTGTTAATGTCTGTCTCCCCACCTCTAGACTGTAAGCTCGTTGTGGGCGGGGAATGTGACTGTTTATTGTTGTATTGTACTTTCCTAAGCGCTTAGTCCAGTGCTCTGCACATAATAAGCGTTCAATAATTACAACAATGAATGAATGAATGAAGTCTCGTAGAGCAGCCAAGGTTAAGAGTCAGCCCGGGGCAGAAGGAGAAATCCCGTCCTGTTGATTTGCAGCTCTCGGCTTCTTCTGCCACACAGCATCGCCTCCTGTTCATTTCTCCCAATAAACACTACATTCAGCAGAAATTAGTCATCGTGGTGTTTTGTCAGACTTTGGAGGATTTTTTTTCTCACCCTCTTTCACACCAAAAAATGATTATTGTTATAGGCAGGGGGGCCTGGAGACTGTAGCCTGTTTGTTATTGTGAAGGTTATATGAGGTACTGAAGTTACATAAAGGGGCTGGTTTTCTCTTCCCCCTGTGGTTTATTGACGTAGCACAGTGTTTACAGACCATTCTGGTTTTCCTTCAGTGGCTCTTGAGCAGATTCCATTTTCTCCGACCGCCTCCCCCACCAGTTGATCTCTGCCTCTGAGTTTGCCCATGTTTCGAAGACCCCACCGATCAGAAGGACCTCGCTCCCCTTCAATGTCTGGAAAACAGCGATGGCTGGCTTTGGGATGTTTTCATTCCCAGCGTCCGGAGTCACCCAGAGGATGGCTGATCGGAGGCCCAGGATCGGAGAAGAGTTTTCTCCTCGGACTGTTGGGAGTGGGTGTCCATTTGGGAGGCTGCTGGATTTCCTCTCTTCAGTGATGATGATGGTGGTATTTGTTAAGCGCTTGCTATGCATCAAGCACTGGGGGCAGGGGGTTCGATACAGGCTAATCAGGTAGGACATAGTCCCTGTCCCACATGGGGCTCCCAGTCTCTGTCCCCATTTTACAGATGAGGAAACCGAGGCACAGAAAAGTTAAGCAACCTGCCCAAGGTCATACAGCAAGTAAGTGGAGGAGCAGGGATTAGAACCCAGGTCCTTCTTACTCCCAGATCTGAGTTCTACCCACTAGACCGTGTTTGGGAGACTGGGTTGGAGAATAAAAAGCAACTGGCCTTGGGATGTTTTTCTTCTCAGAGGTTGGAGCTACCCTGGAGACGGCTGATCAGACCCTGAGGATCTGAGAAGAGTTTTCCCCTGAGAATGTTGGGAGCGGGTTTCCATTTTGAAGGCAGTTGGGTCGCCCCCGTTCAGTGTTTGGGGCACTTAGTCGGAGAATAGAAAACAACTAGGTCAGGGATGTTTTCATTCTCGGGATTTGGCCCTACCCTGGAGGTGGCTGAGGATCTGAGCACTTTCTCCTCAAAATGTGGGGAGTGGGTGGCCATTTTGGAAGCAGCTGAACTGCCATAACATATTTATACATATTTATTACTCTATTTATTTTACTTGTACATATCTATTCTATTTATTTTATTTTGTTAGTATGTTTGGTTTTGCTCTGTCTCCCCCTTTTAGACTGTGAGCCCACTGTTGGGTAGGGACTGTCTCTATATGCTGCCAACTTGTACTTTCCAAGTGCTTAGTACAGTGCTCTGCACACAGTAAGCGCTCAATAAATACGATTGATTGATTGATTGATTGATTGCCATAAGGACAGGAGATTGGAGGAAGGCCTATGAAGGTTTTCTGGCCCTCTTTCTCCTTCCCCTCCGACCTCCAGACCATCAAGTCCGGTACACTTTGGGCTCACAGCAGAAAACCGGACTGTCCCCTAGGGTTCCTGGGCAAGGGTGACGGTATCTCTCTCCATCCCCGAAGTCCAGTTTCTTCTCCCAAGGGAGCTTTTGCTTGCCAGAAGGTATTCATTCATTCATTCAATCGTATTTATTGAGCGCTTACTGTGTGCAGAGCACTGTATTAAGCGCTTGGGAAGTACAAGTATGTAGAGTGGTGGCCATAGAGGTCCATGTCTATCTTGAAGAAATGGGGGAAATGGTGCTCCTGAAGTCCCTTAAATTCTGCTCTGGTCTCTCCCATCAAGTCTCTTGTTCATTGACAAAATATCTCATTCCTGCCTAGCTTCACCCTGCTTGACTTCTGTCTCCTGACAGACCTGAAATAGCAAGCTATTTTCATTGGAAAATACCTTCAGTCAAATAGCTTTTCCGTGTTTTTTTGAATGGGAGATATCTTCAAATCTGTGCTGCATTTTCTTTTCAGACCAACCTATCGTATTAAATATGGAAAAAGCTCATAATATTTAGCTAATGAATCCCGTGGCATTATAAATAATCTTAATTTAAAGCGTTCTTCTGTTAATAATGAGAAATAGTATGCCTGATTAATATGAAATACAAAAGGAAAATGCAGTTAATGATGAAGTATGAAAGTGCTGGCTAGTTAGAACTGATTTGCATTTATAAACTTAATTTAAATTGATTTTATTCAAATTGATCAATTTACATAAAATTTGCAAGGTATTTATTTTATGACGGGCTTCTCTTCGCTGAGGCCAGACAATCTGTGGGATTGGTGTTTCACACAGCTGTTATTTTGCTGCGGTCACCAGGGTCATGGATCCAAAGCAGTAATCTGTTGCTGATCTCAAAAGCAAAATTATAGAGTTTGCTTTGTACAGGGCACTGTATCGAGACGCTGCTTTGTACAGAATGCTGCGCTGTGATCTTGGGAGCATATAGTGGGAGGAAAATGCAAAGTCCTGCCCTCAGGGAAGCAGCATTTTCTAGTGGATAGAGCTCAGGCCTGGGAGCCAGGAAGACCTGGGTCCTAATACTGGCTCCACCGCTTGTCTGCTGTGTGACCTTGATAAATCACTTCACTTCTCTGTCTCAATTACCTCCTCTGTAAAATAGGGATTAAGACTGTGAGTCCCACGTGGGGCATGGACTGTGTCCAACCTGATTAGCTTGTATCCACCCTGGCACTTATAACAGCGCTTGGCACGTAGTAAAAATAGACACCATAAAAAAAGTTTTCAGTTTGATTTACCTCAGTGGACGGTCCTTGTCACACAGTATATTGGAGGTAAAATGGACTGGCCTTCAGGAAAAATCTAAGCCCCACTGTTAATAAAGAAAATGACACCCAATCAATCAATCAATCATATTTATTGAGCGCTTACTGTGTGCAGAGCACTGTACTAAGCGCTTGGGAAGTACAAGTTGGCAACATATAGAGACAGTCCCTACCCAACAGTGGGCTCACAGTCTAAAAGGGGGAGACAGAGAACAAAACCAAACATACTAACAAAATAAAATAAATAGAATAGATATGTACAAGCAAAATAAATAAATAAATAAATAGAGTAATAAATATGTACAAACATATATGCATATATACAGGTGCTGTGGGGAAGGGAAGGAGGTAAGATGGGGGGGATGGAGAGGGGGACGAGGGGGAACCCAATCAAGAGGTTAAGCGTTCGAATCTACCCCAGACCCAGAGAACTGGTGAATCCTGGGACTGCTGCATTCTGGTTCTGAATCATTCATTCATTCATTCAATCGTATTTATTGAGTGCCTACTGTGCTCAGAGCACTGTACTAAACGTTTGAATCAATCAATCGATGGTATTTATTGAGTGCTTACTACGTGCAGAGCACTGTACTAAGGTCTTGGGAGAGTACGATAAAACCAAATTAGTGTTCACATTCCCTGCCCGTAATGAGCTTACAGTCTAGAGGGAGAGGCAGACATTAATATAAATGCCGATGTAATTTATAATAAATAATTTAAAGATATGCACATAACGATATGTGAACTGCCTCAGTTCCTGGTCCAAAGGCATCCACCCCGTCACGCCCCCTGCTCTACTCAGGGAAGACCACCACAGCACTGGAGACAATTGGATGTCCTGAGCCAACTCGTCCCTGAAATTCTGAGTATCCCCCCTGCCCTACCTCCTTCCCCTCCCCACAGCACCTGTATGTATGTACAGATTTATTTCTCTATTTATTTTACTTGTACATATTTGCTATTCTATTTATTTTCTTTTGTTAATATGTTTTGTTGTCTGTCTCCCGCTTCTAGACTGTGAGCCCGCTGTTGCGTAGGGACCGTCTCTATATGTTGCCAACTTGTACTTCCCAAGCACTTAGTCCAGTGCTCTGCACACAGTAAGTGCTCAATAAATACGATTGAATGAATGAATGAATGAATGAATGAATGAATGGGACTGATCACAATCATCTCTGCAGCCAAGGATGGATATTGAATCAAAGCAGCCTCTCAGGGTTCCTCTGGATGAGACAGTAAACTCCTCCACTGTTCTGTAGATGCAGGGACCTTTTTTACAACCTCAACTGTTTTGTGCTCTCCCAAGTGCTTAGTACATTAATCAGTGTTTCCCCACACCTCAAGAACCCTCCAGTGGTTGCCCATCCACCTCCGTATCAAACAGAAACTCCTCACCTTCGGCTTTAAAGCACTCCATCACCTTGCCCCCTCCCACCTCATCTCTCTGGTCTCTTACGACAACCCAGCCCGCACACTTCTTTCAAGTGCCAACCCACCCATTCTACCTCAATTTCCGCGATCTCACCCACATCCTGCCTCTGGCCAGGAAATCCCCCTCTCTTCATACTGAACAATTATTGTCCCTACTTTCAAAGCCATATTGAAGGCATATCTCCTCCATGAGACCTTCCTCGACTAAGCCTTTATTTCCACTGTTCCCACTCCCTTCCTCATCACCCCTCCCTTAACCCCACAGCACTTAAGTCCATATCTAATAATAATAATAATAATAATAATAATGGCATTTGTTAAGCACTTACTATGTGCAAAGCACTGTTCTAAGCACTGGGGAGGATACAAGGTGATCAGGTTGTCCCACTTGGGACTCACAGTCTGTAATTCATTCATTTATATAAATGTCTCTCTCTCCTTCTAGACTGGGAGCTCGTTTGGGGCAAGGACTATATCTGCCCATTCTGCTATATTGTACTCTTCCAAGCTCTTAATACCGTGCTCTGCAGATATTAAGTGCTCAATAAATACAATTGATTGATTACGGTGCTCTGTACTCAACAAACAGTCCATAAAGGCTGTTTGTCAATTGATTGAATTCACCTCAGATGAATGCCATATGTTGCCAACTTGTACTTCCCAAGCACTTAGTACAGTGCTCTGTACACAGTAGGCGCTCAATAAATACGATTGAATGAATGAATGAATCAACTCACACTCCCCAGCCTTCGTAGCCCTTCATCGCCAAGCCAGAGCTGGGTTATTTCTCTCCTTGGCCCAGGATGGCCTGGTGGATAGAGCCCAGGCCTGGGCATCAGAAGAACTTGGGTTCTATTCCTGGCTCCCACTAGGCCATGATTCTCCCGTAAAACTCAAGTAAACTCCCTGAGGGCAGGGATTTCATATACTAACTCTATCATACTCTCCCAAGTACTTAGTCAAGTGCTCTGTACTCAGCAGGTGCTTAATATATACTATCTAACAACTAAAATCAGTACAGGATGATTTTATTTCTCCCCAGTGGCTTAACCTAACACTGGGAGCCCAGTGTTTTTTTTCTAGACAGAAAGTCGATTCAGGGTTTGCATTTTGTGGTATTCGCTTTCTTTTTTTTCAGACACAGCACTCTGGGGTTTGGCACTCTGGGGTTTGGTGACCTCTCTTCTTGGCCGCTGATTTTGTCCTGAAGAATGTGCTGGCACATTTTTTTTTTTACCAGCTTTGGTGCAGTATTATTCACTCTGTCCTCCTTTATCATACCAATGCCTGGAATTCTCTTTTTCCTTCCAAACACAGAAAGCGCTTTATCAAAGTTAATTCATAGCTTAACCCTAGTCCCGCTCCCTTTAAAGGTACTCAGGGAGACGAGGTAGGATGGAGAAGAGAGATGAGAACTAATAAAAAAGTAATGATGTGTTTTATCAATAGAAATTATGTTTCTCATCTCATTTCAATCTGGAGTGCCTTGTTGAAGGGTGATAGTGTAGTATAAGAGAAAGCATACAGATTGGGGAGGGAGAAGAGAAGCAGAGAGCTGAGATTAGAACCCAAGTCCTTCTATCATCCATGAGCTTGCTCTATCCAGTAGGCTACACTTCTTCTGAGTAGGCTGTGCGACTTCACGGGCTGTTTCCCACAGGGGGTTAGCAATCGAAGTGGGAGAAGGAACAGAAGAGGAAACTGAGGCACTGAGAAGCTAAGGGACTTGCCCAAGATCACACAGCAGAGAAGAGGCAGAGCTGAAATTATAATTCAGGTCTGGGCTCCTCCCTAGACATGATAATTGTCTTTTATTGCTTTTTCTTCTTCCTCAAAGGGCAGATGTCTCTGCAAACAGTAGACTGTAAGCTCCTTGAGGGCGGGGCTCATGACTATTGACTCTCTTAAGGATTTAGTTCAGTGCTTTGCATAAACTAGACTGAAAGCCCACTAGACTGTTAGCCCACTGTTGGGTAGGGACCGTCCCTATATGTTGCCAACTTGTACTTCCCAAGCGCTTAGTACAGTGCTCTGCACACAGTAAGTGCTCAATAAATATGATTGAATGAATGAATGAATGAATGAAAGCCCCTTGAGGACAGGAATCTTGTTTACAAACTCTACTATATTGTCCCAAGCACTTAGTACAATCCCCAGTGCACAGTAGGTACCTAACATGCATTATTAATTGATCTTAATTACCGCTGTTGGATAGGGACTGTCTCTATATGTTGCCAACTTGTACTTCCCAGGCGCTTAGTACAGTGCTCTGCACACAGTAAGCGCTCAATAAACATGATTGAATGAATGAATGAATCTTCTTTTGGGCTGTAAACTCCATGAAGCCAGGGCTCAGGTCTTCTTACTTTATCATACTCTCCCAAGTGCTTAGTACAGTGCTGTACACCCAGTAAGGAGCAGTAAATACTGTTGATTGATTGATAGATCCTCTAGACTGTAAGCTGTTTGTGGGCAGGGAATGTGCCTGTTACATTGTTATACCAAGCGCTTAGTACAGTGCTCTTCACACAGTAAGTGCTCAATAAATGACAGACTGACATTCCACAGAAGGATTGAGTGTTTAGTAACAATAATAATAATGGTATTTGTTAAGCGCTTACTATGTGCCAAGCACTGTTCTAAGCGCTGAGGGCGATACAAGGTAATCAGGGTGTCCCACATGGGACTCACAGTCTTATTCCCCATTTTACAGATGAGGTAACTGAGGCACAGATAAGTTAAGTGACTTGCCCAAGGTCACACAGCTGATAAGTGGCAAAGCCGGGTTTCAAACCCATGTCCTCTGACTCGCAAGCCCGGGCTCTTTCCACTGAGCCATGCTGCTTCAATAATAATGATGCCATTTGTTAAGCACTTACTATGTGCCAAGCACTGTTCTAAGCACTGGTACAGTGCTCTCCACACAGTAAGCACTCAATAAACATGACTGATTGACTGACATGCCACAGAAGGATTGAGCACTTAGTACAGTGCTCTGCACGCAGTAAGTGGTCAATAAATACGATCGAATGAATGAATAACTGGGCTTTTTTTTGCAGGAAAGACCCTAAAACATTCGACTCCTTCTCTGGTCTCCACCTAAGCAGTGAGCTTAGTACAGTGCTCTGCACACAGTAAGTGCTCAATAATAATCATAATAATAAAAATGGCATTTATTAAGCGCTTACTATGTACAAAGCACTGTCCTAAGCGCTGGGGGGGGGGATACAAGGTGATCAGGTTGTCCCACGGGGGGCTCACAGTCTTAATCCCCATTTTACAGATGAGGTAACTGAGGCCCAGAGAAGTCCCAAAGTCAGTCACACAGCTGGCAATTGGCAGAGCTGGGATTTGAACCCATGACCGCCAACTCCATAAGCCCGAGCTCTTTCCACTGAGCCATGGTGCTTCTCTAAAATAAATACGATTGAATGAATGAATGAATGAATGAATGAGTACCCCTTCACCCTCCCTCTCTAAAGGATCTCGGAATGGATGGATGGATGGATGGATGGATGGATGGATGGATGGATGGATGAATGAATGGATGAATGAATGAATGAATGAATGAATGAGTACCCCTTCACCCTCCTTCTCTAAGGGATCTCGGCCTTCATTTACATTTTGGACGCAAATTAGGTTGAATCTGTTATTCTAAAAGGGTTCGGTTACCACATCTCGGCTGCTACCGTCCTCAGCAGTCAGCACAAAAGACAGAACTGGGTGCCAAGCCCAAGCTAATGCAGACGGTTTATGTGAGGACACCTCAAAACCGCTCGGAAACAGACAAATTAACAAAACCCAAATATTCCGTTTGCTTTGGCCCAAGCCAGCCGCTGGCAGGACAGATTGGCTGAAGGGGTCAGGGCCAGCACAGCAAAGTTTGTTCCGAGCTGCTTCACCTCAGAAATAAGGACCTCAGAAAATTTCAATTTTTTTTCATTTTATTTCATTGCTGCAGCACTCGGGGGTGGAGGCTTGTTATCTCCCGCAGCTTGGCGCGAAGGGGAAAGCAATAACAACGTTTTGGGCTCTGTGGAAAGACCGTTAATATGTGAATAGAGGGCAGTTGGCCAGTTGACATGGGAGAGGAAAACAGGAGAAGACTGGAAGCTTCCCTGGCCGGGACAGAATTCCAAGCTGTTCCTGCCTAGCTCTTCCACATTGGCCGGTTTGACCCATCATCATCATCAATCGTATTTATTGAGTGCTTACTATGTGCAGAGCACTGTACTAAGCGCTTGGGAAGACCCAGGTTGGAGGTGAGGAAATTTTCCTAGATAGGAAAAGGCACAATCGACCAGAGAGGTCCAGGGCTCAGCGCTGGCGACGTCAAGCTCCTTGAGGACAGGAATCGTTCATTCATTCCTTGAGAAGCGGCGTGGCTCAGTGGAAAGAGCCCGGGCTTGGGGGTCAGAGGTCATGGGTTCTAATCCTGGCTCCGCCACTTGTCTGCTGTGTGGCCTTGGGCAAGTCACTTCACTTCTCTGAGCCTCAGTTACCTCATCTGTAAAATGGGGATTAAGGCTGTGAGCCCCATGTGGGACAACCTGATTACCTTAGAACAGTGCTTAGAACAGTGTTTTGCACATGGTAAGCACTTAACAAATGCCATCATTATAAGAGAAGCAGCGTGGCTCAGTGGAAAGAGCCCGGGCTTTGGAGTCAGAGGTCGTGGGTTCCAATCCCGGCTCCGCCGCTTGTCAGCTGTGTGACTTTGGGCAAGTCACTTCACTTATCTGGGTCTCAGTTACCTCATCTGTAAAATGGGGATTAAGACTGTGAGCCCCACGTGGGCCAAACTGATCACCTTGTATCTCCCCCCAGGGCTTAGTGCAGTGCTTTGCACATAGTAAGCACTTAACAAATGCCATTACTATTATTATTCATTCATTCAATCATATTTATTGAGCACTTACTGTATGCAGAGCACTGTAGTAAGCACTTGGGAGAGTACAGCATAACAATAAGCAGACACATTCCCTGCCAACAAGGAGCTTACAGTCTAGAGGAGTAGTGTTTCCCAACACTATTGTATTATGCTCTCCCAAGCGCTAACTACTTAATCAATAGTATTTATTGAGTGCTTACAGTGTGCAGAGTACTGTACTAAGCATTTGGGAGACTAGAACACAACAGAATTGGTAGACACATTCCCTGCCCACAACAAGCTTTCAGTTTAGAGGATTGTATGTACTATTCAGTACTTTTCTTTAAGCACTCTCCCCTGCTCCACAGTACCTGGACAGTTGTTGTGGGCAGGAAAATTGTCTACCAACTTTGTTATAGTATACTCTCCCAAGCGATTAGTACAGTGCTCTGTACACAGGAAGTGCTCAATAAATATGATTGCTTGATTGATAGTATTTTTATACGCTACTATTTCACCTATCCCTAATCTATTTTGATGTCCATTTCCCTCTGTAGACTATATCCTCCTTGTGGCCAGGGATCGTGTCTACCAATTCTGGCCATACTGAACTTTTCCAGGAGCTTAATACAGTGCCCGGCATAGAATAAGCACTCAATAAATACCATTGATTGAGCCTGTTCTTGAGGGACCTTTCATTCTAATAATAATAATAATAATTATGGCATTTGTTAATCTCTTACTATGTGCCCAGCACTGTTCTAAGCACTAGAAAATTGTGGCATTTGGTAAGTGCTTACTACATGCCAGACACTGTACTAAGTGCTGGGGTGGATACAAGTAAATTGGGTTGAACACAGTCCCTGTCCCACGTGGGCCTCACAGTCTGGATCCCCATTTTACAGACGAGGTAACTGAGGCCCAGAGAAGTGAAGTGACTTGCCCAGGGTCACTCAGCAGCCAAATGGTGGAAGCAGAATTAGAACCCATGACTTTCTGGCTCCCAAGCCTATGCTTTATCCACTACACTATGGGCGGAAAATGGTAAAATCGACAACCCCACCACGGTTAACAATGAGAGAATAGATTAATAAATAGAGATGGATAAATAAATCAAAACCAGAGGAATATTCAGCAATGAGCAAAACGTCACAGGCACACTGATTTGCCGCAGAAAGAGAGACCTTTATTTTTCCTAAACAAAACTACTCTCTAGTCGCTTAAAATAAATTCTGTCCCCCAGGGGCTCTTCATACTTCTCCTTCGTGTGGTTTGACTGCTCTTGGTAATGATTTTACGAGCCGGGGTAGAATGCTATATTCTGGACTTTTGGCAGGGCGTCCTTCTCCTGTAGCGTAGCAAATGGGAGGCTGGGATGAGGAGAGAAGGTTGGGTTGGCGTCAAGCCCCAGGGGCTCCCAGGAATAGAGACTGCACTTTGGACCCCAGAAATCTGGGGTTTTTTGGAACCGCACTAGATTCCAAAACCACCTGGACTGTTACAGACAGAATCCTTCATGAGCCCCCAACTCATTCCTTGAATATGCCTCTCTAAACCTCAGGGGCCTAGGATAAATCCTCTCAGTCCCTAAACTCGTTGTGGGCAGGGAATGTGTCTGGTATATTGTTCTATTGTACTCTCCCAAGCGCTTGGTACAGTGCTCTGCACAGAGGAAGTGCTCAATAAGTATGATCGATTGACAATCACCAAAGAGCAGCTCTCACACTGAGGCTTTATGATGCCTATATAATTGGCATTTGTTAAGTACTTACTATGTGCAAAGCACTGTTCTAAGTGCTGGGGAGGATACAGGGTGATCAGGTTGTCCCGCGGGGGGCTCACAGTCTTAATCCCCATTTTACAGATGAGGTAACTGAGGCACAGAGAGGTTAAGTGACTTGCCCAAGATCACACAGCAGACGTGGCGGAGTTGGGATTCGAACCCATGACCTCTGACTCCAAAGCCCTTGCTATTTCCACTGAGCCACGCTGCTTAAATGACTGACTTCTAGACTGTGAGCCCACTGTTGGGTAGGGACCGCCTCTATATGTTGCCACCTTTTACTTCCCAAGCGCTTAGTACAGTGCTCTGCACACAGTAAGCGCTCAATAAATACGATTGAATGAATGAATGCATGAATGATGATGCCTATGATGCACTTTCTCCTTTAAAATTTAGCTTTACGATGCCTATCAACGAAAGAACCAAAAAAATCTCAGCCAGCAAAATATAAAGGTTGCCCCACTTTTTTTTTTTTAATCAGCAGGGTATCTGTTGTATTTTGCTACATTTGATTCAGGACTGAGGTGGAATGTGGAAATTCCTCTGTTCAAAGCTACCTCGCTGAGCTTTCTTCTCTAATAAGGACCTTCTGGGCACATTCTTGGCCTTCTGGATGGTTGAGTTGACTGGCATTTGAGGTACTTATTTCAGGGGGCATTGGAAAGAGAGTTTTTGATAGCTACAAGCAGAGATGTCAGGCTCTTCCTTTTGAGGGCAAGGACAGAGATTGTAGCAGAAAAAGAGTGACATGGGACTTAGAGGAAAGGAGGGGAGGCTTCAAAGAGTTGGCAGGCCGGAAAGCCACCAACTTTGATTTTTTCAGTCTTAATTGGCAAACTCTCAGCTCTTACCAGTTTTGCGAGATGGAGCTCGGCCAGTACTCTAACACAGCCAAGGGACCCATGGACTTAGCCCCTATGGAGTTAACCCCTCTGGAGTTAGCCCCTATGAAATTAGTCCCTTTGCCTGAAAGTAAAATCTTTAGTTGATTGCTTTTAGATGTATGGCAATGTGAGGAAAATTCCAGAGAGCTAAAAAGAAGAACAAGTACTCCCAAAGTCTATTTTCCAGCTGACCGGATTCACCAACTGTCAGCTGTGTGACTTTGGGCAAGTCACTTAACTTCTCTGGGCCTAAATTACCTAAGCTGTAAAATGGGGATTAAGACTGTGAGCCCCATTGGGGGACAACCTGATCACCTTGCAGCCTCTCCAGCACTTAGAACAATAGTAAGTGCTTAATAAATGCCATCATTATTATTATTATTTGAAAAGAGGCTCAAATTTTGAGTTTGATCCTAACGTCCAGGGTAGGGGTCCTTGTAGCAGTTACTGTGGCTACAGCTCTGACTGTTGGGCTCAGAGCTGAGAGGACCCCAAAGCTCGCCTTCACTAGGCCACAGTGCTCTACTGCTTAAAACTTTTTTTCTCCATTTGTCCTTGTCTTTAATCTTTTTTTTTAACGTTCTTATTGTTCCATCTTTCTTTATGTGTTTGTCTCCAGTCTCCACACCCCCAGTTGTATTCTTAGAGTGTAAGCCCCTTGAGGGCCAGGGAGAGAATCTTAATCTCATCTGTATATTCTTTCATGGTGCTTAGTACAGTGCTCTGCACACAGTAAGCGCTCAATAAATACGATTGATTGATTGATTGCTCAGCACCCAGTAAGCACTTTAGAAATGCCCTCATTTCTACTGTTACTGCTAATCTACTGCTCATCGGTTTGGCACTAGAATCGTCCTTTGCCTAAGATAGCGAATTGGTCGGGCAGTGGAAAGCAGCATGGTGAAGTGGATAGAGCACGGGCTTGTGAGTCAGGAGGACCTGGGTTCTAATTCTGTCTGGGAATTGTGTCTACCCCCCCTTCAAAGCCCTATTTAAAGCTCACCTCCTCCAGGAGGCCTTCCCAGTCTGAGCCCCCCCCCTTTTCCTCTGCTTCTCCTCCCCTCCCCTTCACCCCTATTCCCTCCATCTTCTCTCTCCCCTCATCACCCCACAGCACTTGTGTATATATGTACATATTATTCTATTTATTTTATTAAGGATGTGTATATATCTGTAATTCTATTAATTTATTTTGAGGCTTCTTTCGTTTTGTTGTCTGTCTCCCCCCTTCTAGACTGTGAGCCCGTTGTTGGGTAGGGATTGTCCCTATCTGTTGCCGGGTGCTGGGTGATGACAGTGATATACAGATGTATATTTGTACAGAGCCTGCTGTTGGATAGAGACCGTCTCTATATGTTGCCAACTTGTACTTCCCAAGTGCTTAGTACAGTGCTCTGCACACAGTAAGCGCTCAATAAATATGATTGAATGAATTTATTACTTTATATTTATTTTATTTTTATTTTATGTATTATTTTATTTTATTTATATTTATTACTCTATTTTATTAATGATATATATATATATATATAGCTATAATTCTATTTATTCTGATGGTATTGATACCTGTCTACTTGTTTTGTGTTGTTGTCTGTCTCCCCCCTTCTAGACTGTGAGCCTGTTGTTGGGAAGGGACTGTCTCTCTATGTTGCCAATGTGTACTTCCCAAGCTCTTAGTACAGTGTTCTGCACACAGTAAGCGCTCAATAAATACCATTGAATGAATGAATGAATGAATTGTACTTTCCAAGGGCTTAGTACAGTGGTCTGCACACAGCAAGTGCTCAATAAATAAGATTGAATGAAAAAATGAATGAATGTTACATTGTACTCTCTCAAACGTTTAGTACAGTCTGCTGCACACAGTAAATGCCCAACAAACTTGATTGATTAACTGATTATTCTCCCTCCTACTTAGACTGTAAGCCCCATTTGGCCAATACGATTTTTTGACACCTACCCCAGTGCTTAGTATAGTGCTTGGCATATAGTTAACACTTACCAAATACAACTCATTAGTATTTGTGCGAAGCAGCATAGTCTAGTGGATAGAGCAAGGGCCTTGGAGTCAGAAGGACCTGGGTTCTAATCTTGGTTCTGCCACTTATCTGCTGTGTGGCCTGGGGCAAGTCACTTCACTTCTTTGTGCCTGTTTCCTCGTCTGTAAAATGGAGATTACGACTGTGAGCCCGATATGGGACAGGGACTCTGTCCAACCTCATTCATTTGTATCTAGAAGAAGAGTGCCTGGCGCATAGTAAGCACTCAACAAATACTGTTTTAAAAAAACTATTATCTTCATCATCATTATGACTGTTGCTATAATAATTGTGGTATTTTCTACGGTTAATATTATTATTGTTATTGTCAAAGGTTCGTGCTATTGACTGCAGGGATACCAAGTTCTGTAGACGGACGTGGAAGGTGACAATGAATAAAGAGGGAAGGATAAGCAATGTTTCTCATAAGGGCTGTGGCCTGCTGTGTGTGCTATGACTTTTCTTCTTTGTTTGGAAAGTAGAGTGGGTCCCTCTGGACTACTTCATTAAATAAAATAATAATCACTGTGGGATTTGTTAAGCGCTTACTAGGTGCCGAACTCAAAATAGTCAGATCACACACAGTCCCTGCCATGCAGGAGGCTCACTGTCCAAGCGAGAGGGAGGACAGGGATCAAATCCCCATTTTACAGAGGAGGAAACTGAGGCCCAGAGAAGTGAAATGACTCAGCAGGCAAGTGGCAGAGCTGGGATTAGAACTCAGAATCTGGACTCCCAGTGCTGTGTTCCTTCTGGTCTGTGTGGGGCATAAGAGGCGTTCAGTTGGCTTATGAATATTACCTTGAGCTATGTAGGGCCAGAACATTACCTCAGTTTTCTTTTGGCTTTCTCCATTAACACTGCTTTGCGGTGGGTGAGTAGTACAGATCGTTAAAGTCGTTCCTGACCATGAGAGGAAAGTTGAAGGGAGGCAAAGCAGGGAATGAACTCCATTCACGGGGCAGCCCCACAGGAAAATCCTCCCAATCCATGGTCCAATCTGACCCTACTACGCTCTCCAGCCTCTGCCGGTTTCCTAATCCCTTCAGAGGGCCAATCAAGGGCTGTTATTTTTTTACCCATAAATGTCTTTGTGGTTAGAAATCAAGTCATTGTGGAGACTGTTCTCCCTTTCCCTGATTATTAATGTAGACAGCTAACAAGGTTTGGACCGCAAAGAGAAGCAACTAAAATTTCCTTCCTCTCCCAGTTAAAAAAACAACTCCTCGTTCCATTCATCAGGTGGTGGCCCCTTGGAGTCTGGTATGTCCTGGGCAGTCCAGAGCCCTTTGGGCTGGGAATTTGGGGTCTTGACTACTGTTTGATTGTGTGTGTGCGTGTGTGTAAAACAATCCCACTGAATTACAGGTGTCACTTGTCAAAAGGAATGTACATATCCTTCATCTCAGCTATTTCCCTCCACCTGTAATTTATTTTAGTGACTGCCTCCCCAGCTAAATTGTAAGTTCCTCCACGATGGGCAGCATATATACTAACTTCTCTTTTCCTCTCCTAAATGCTTAGTACAGTGCTCTGCACCCAGTAGATTGCAAGCTACCTGAGGGCAGGTGTCATGTCTGTTAACTCCTTTGCACTCTCCCAAGCACCTAGACTAGTTCTCTGCACACAGGAGACTCTATAGTCCTTGAGGGCAGAGATTGCATTTCCTAATTATATTGTACTCTCTCAAGTGCTTTGTTCAGTGCTTTGCACACAGTAAGTGTGCAAAGAATACCATTGATTGACTGAAAATTAATTGATGACCTGTTCCTATCTCTCCCCATGCAGAAAGGGGAGGGAGAAGAGGAAATGAGAGCTTCATCAGGGAAGGCCTGACTCTCCCTAAAGTGACCTAACATTGACCAACACCACTAACTCCCCACTCTGAGAGGTGATCCTCAATTACCTCCCTCACAAGTCAGCCAAATCCTTGTCCTGCCTCACTTCCTCTGCTCGATCTTGTGCTAGAATTGTAGATGGATGAATCATTGTCCATCACACCGTCTCTATCTCTCCTCTTGGACGGTGAGCATCTTGAAGGCAGGGATCTTGTCTATCCTTAGAGCCCCGGACTGTCCTATACACCCTGTAGTCACTCGAGAAATGTTTGAACAGGTTGGAATGGATTATTCCATTCCATTATTCCTGATTCCGCAGCAAATTAACCATTTAATCATCCTAAGGGCGAGTACGGAAACAGCTAAACAGTGTCGATGCATTTTATTTGAAACACGCAGCTCCTTCCTCTCAAGAGCTGGAGATAGTGAATTCTCATTTTACAGACGAGGCAACTGAAGCACAGAGAAGTTAAGTGACTTGCCCAAGGTCACCCAGCAGACAAATGGCAGAGCTGGGATTAGAGCCCAGGTCCTTCTGACTCCCAAATCCCTGCTGTATTCACTAGGCCACAATTACATTTCTGCTACCACTACAGCATCGCTCTCTCTGTTTAATGCCGAGGAAATGGTCGATGAGGTTGCCCAGTGATGGACGAGCACAGCCAGGGTTAAATTCACAGCTCTTCAATTTCCTAAGGACTCCTGGCCCACTCTACTTTCCCCTTGCCCGAGGATTATGTCATGACTCAAAGCCTGCTCAGGGCCAGATTTTCAGCAGACATCCTAACGATCACCTGCAATGATGCTAAGGCCCATTCACAGGAGGGCCTTGTTAGAAAAACATGTTTCCAGAGACAAAATAGGTAACGGGCATATAAAGGACGCAGTGTGCAGTGGCAATTAGTAACTCCCCTTTTTATAGGCACTGGAAGGTTCTTTATGGCGAGGCTGTTTGAGACAGCTGGAAATCAGATGAGCTCACTGAGAGTTTGCAGATTGTAGGAGCGAGCAGGCTGCTTGTGTTGGAGAAATGGTTTCAATATGGAAATGATCATTTCCACTGTATCTTGGCTGCCTAACTAAGCAAAAAGTTGATTTCCCAATTGCACCTCTATGGTTCTTTTTTATTAACTTTCCAGTAGAGCCAGAGAGAAAGGTTTTATCACTAAAGGCTGCCTTACGCATTTTGGATTTTTTTTTTGGTTTGGTATTGCAAAGTAATCATTAATTATAATAATAATTGTGGTATCTGTTAAGTGCTTAAAATCAGGTCAGACGCTGTCCCTGCAGGGAGCTCACAGTCTAAATAGGAGGGAGACCAGGTAATAATAATAATAATTGTGGTATTTGTTAAGCGCTTACCATGTGCCAAACATTGTTCTAAGTGCTGAAGTAAGCACTTAGTACAGTGCTCTGCACACAGTAAGCACTCAATAAATATGATTGATGATGATGGTTGATGATGAAGTAGATACACGGTAATCAGATCGGACACAGTCCCTGTCCCACATAGAGCTCATAGTCATTCACTCATTCATTCAATCATATTTATTATTATGTGTAGTGCACTGTACTAAGCACTTGGAAAGAACAATTTGGCAACATTTAGAGACAGTCCCTACCCAACAACGGGCTCACAGTCTAGTCTTAATCAGGTACTTAATCCCCATTTTATAGATGAGGAAAGTGAGGTACAGAGAAGTGCCGTGACTTGTCCAAGGTCACACAGCAGGTAAATATGGTATGGATGTGTGTGTTAAGCACTTACTATATTGGTCTGCATTTTCATTGAGTGGGAATGAAATCCGGGTACACAATAAAGCACATGCTGAGATTGCTTTGGAAAGCTGTTCAATTTTGGATTGCGGGGAAGGTCATAGAGGTTTGAACCAAACATGGCCTTGTTTGGTGTGGTCAGAGCCCAAGGACTCACCCCTCTGGGCAGGAATGGGCTATTATTTTCTGCTTGTAGTGGGGTAAGAGCTGGAGTTAGCCTATCATTTTTCCTCTGGGTGTGTTTCCTCCCCTTTAAATGGGCTCTTGTGGGCCCTGGTTGTTTGCCAAGCAGCGTGGCCTAGTGGAAAGAGCACAGGCCTAGGACTCAGAAGGACCTGGTTTCCAATTCCAGCTCCACCACTCGTCTGCTGTGTGACCTTGGGCAATCACTTCATTTCACTGTGCCCCAGTCACTTCATCTGTAAAACAGGGATTAAGACTGTACACCCCATGTGGGACATGGAATGTGTCCAACCTGATTACCTTGAATATACCCAGCTCTTATCTGTTTATTGTTCTATTGGATTCTCCCAAGTGCTTAGTACAGTGCACTCCACACAGAAAGTACTCAATCAATATGATGGACTGCCTGCCTCATAGTAAACGCTTAACAAATACCATAAATAAAAAAGTGGGCTCCCGAGCGTCATGTCTCAGCTTCTGTCCATATCCCCAGTCCTCAGTACTGCACTTGGTACATTATAACCACTTATTAAATATCATTTGTAGTCATAATGCTTATTACTAAGTGTTATTATTAATCAACACAAGTTTAATTTATATTGAATTGCCCCTAACTAGCTAGTCACTTCCTAGCCTCAGTGTGTCCGAGTATCTAGCGCACTTGAGAGAGACAGACCCAGTGGGAAACAGAGAAGATGCAGAGAAAACCCTGCTCCACTACATTCTCTCACACATCACACACACACACACACACACACACACACACACACACACACACACACACACACACACACACACACACACACAACTCTCACCTGCAAAAACACACCCAAAGACACCAGGTGGAAATGAGCCAATGCCAGAATGCTCATAATAATAACAATAATTGGGATATTTGAAAACATTTTCCATGTGTTAAGCACTGCACTAAGTGCTGGGGGAGATACAAGATCATCAGTTCAGAGCAGTGAGGCAAATTTCCTAAAAAACACCCTAGACTGTGGAACTTTGGAACCCCAAGTAGTAACTGCTAGAATCAGATTTGCGATTGTGTGAAGTCGAAGCCCCTTGGCTAGTTGTACTAATAGTAGTAGTAGTAGCGTAATAGCAGCAGGAGTAGTAGTAGCAATAATCGTAGTAATAATAATAATAATTATGGTATTGGTTAAGCGCTTACTATATGCCAAGCACTGTTCTAAGTGCTAGGGTAGATACAAGGTAATCTGGTTGTCCCAAATGGGGCTCACAGTCTTAATCCCCATTTTACAGATGAGGTAACTGAGGCACAGAGAAGCCAAGTGACGTCCAAGGCCACACAGCAGATGAGTGGCAGAGCCAGGATTAGAACCCACATCCTCTGATTCCCAGGCCCGACAGTAGTAGTAGTAGTGGTGGTGGTAGCAGTAGCAATAGTAGTCCTGGAAGTAGTAGCAGAAGCAGCACAACAGTAGTAGTAGTAGCAGCAGCAGTAGTAGAAACAACAGTAGTAGCATTTATTGAGCGCCCACTTGGTGTGAAGTACTGGACTAGTCACTTGGGAAGCCCCAGGCCAGGAAAATTTACCCCACTCAAGCTGGGTACATTGCTTTTCCTCTTTGCAAACTGTTTAGCAGAACGGTAGTTAGTAAAATATCCTTGCAGGTTAATAAATTCTCTGTCTCCGTGTGCAAGTCCTGAAGCAATTGCTAAGCAAAAGGGCTGGCAAAGGTGATTCCTTATATTTCAGCTCCCTCCCTAGCCATTTTCTCGGATGACTAGTTTAGCCCAAATCCTGCTGGAAAATCTCTTCTGCAGGCTGAGGGTTTTTTCCTGCTCCGACAAGAGTAACGCTTGGAAAAAATATCCACTCCGGCCATTTAATCCACTGGTCTTGTAGGGAGATGCAGCCAGGAAGACAAGGCTGTGTGAACTGCAGGGAGTCTGTTTGGTTACCAGTTTTGATTCCGTTATGGAAAACAACGGCATACATTAGCCGGGCAGAGAGTCAGTCCTTGTTATGACCACGGAGTCCTCGCTCCGTGCCAAAATCAGCGTGGAGCATGGCACCAAGAGGTCTAGAGCCTCCCTGGGAGGTGGCTAGCAAATGGTCTGAGGCAGGGGAATCCTCCAGAGGCAGGTAGGGGACTTCAATTGAAGGCAGTTTTGCTGAGAAAGACCAATTACGCTGATCCCCTTTTGAGATCTGAGAGGCTGGGTGGACCATACTGTCTTTCTCCACCCCCCGCCTCCAGCCCCTGAAATGCCCCTTCCCAGAAATTGTGACCGAGTTAACTCCGAAGAGTCTGCCAAAAGTATCAGACGAAATTTTGTCACTTCGGAGTACCACTGCTAGGCAGAGCTCTCCAGGTTAACTCTTTTAACACTAGCCTACCTAGGGGACATTCGGCACCGTGGCTGATGTGCCTTTGGAGTTAAAATCGCTCCCACATGCTCTGGACCTGAGACCCGGGGACACTTCAGACATTAAGAAACAAAGGTATCGTTCCCCCTGTCCAGCGGGGCTTCCAGATATGGATTTTTAAATTGCTTTTCTCCATTACCATCTCTCGACAGTTTAAGGACATGTTCCTAGGGAACTTCTGAAACCCCAATTCCGACTGCAGGTTCAGGGGGACCCGCATTTCACCGATTCCTTGCAGATCTCAATGCCTAGAGCTTGGGCAGATGCCTCAGCTTTACAGTTTTCTAGAGGCAACCGAAGAGAAAATGCAGATGGAGCTCTAGAGATTTCATCATTCCCCTCCTCAGCGATGTTTATGGAGCCCCCGATGGGAGTGAGGCATTGCAGTAAGAACTTGGGAGAGTTCACCGGAAGCAAGACAGATTTTGCGATCTTTTCCATTTGTATTCACTCGTGTCTAGCCACCGCGAGGAGCCAAAAAGTGTTTTGAAACCCTATTTTCCAAATCGGCAACATTTGCAAACGCACTTTGCGGTTTGCCTCTGAAACAGTGGAGTTGATTTTTGCCCAGTAGAAACTGCGTTAAGAGCCTCAGGAGCCAACCGAGATGGCGAAGCATCTAATTCCCACCCCTGTGCAGTGGTGTAAGATCTTAAATCCAGCATATGCAGTGACTAAAAGCCAAAAAGCCAAGTCTCCATTTGAAAAGGGATGAAGCACAGACTCTTGCGTCCTCCAAAGCTGAATGACTTGCATCTCGATCAACAAATGCACAGCAATTTGTTTTTAACGCTTCCCATGTGAGTAACGTTATCCAAAGTGCAACCGACTTCGTTTGGTTCATCCTGAAAGCCACACAGTTGATGAAACAGGCAGGCACGAAACCCGGTTTGCTAAATTCAGGCTTGCCTCACTTAGACCTTGTCAGCTAGGAAAATTGCTTCCAGCACATTACTTACAATATATTAATAAACTTTTGCATCATATTTTCTGCCTCTAAAAGCCTCTTTGTTGTCTTCGAGGTGCCCAAAATCCCCCCTCCCTCTGTCAGACAAATTGTATGAACTTGGAGAGCTGCTAGGGAGTAGAGCAGGGTACAGTATCTATGAAAGAGGGCTTTGGGTAATATCTCGTGGATTGTAATTAAAATCTGCCTGGAAGAAGATAGAAAATACAGAGCAGAAAAACCCTGAATCGCCCGGAGAGCAACAAAATTCTGGACACACTTCGGTTAAGGCAGGGAAAATAATGCTTTCAGCATTTAGAATCCAATCTCTTTTTCCATGGGTAAAGGGCAGAGAGAGCTACGCGCTCCCCCCGTCTCCGGAATAGACAGAGCTACAGCAATGGAAGCCAAGCCCAGAAAGAAAGGAAGATTTCTCCTCACAGTGAAGTGAGACAATACAGCATACCATCAGGAAAATGGACGATCTGAAATCTAGCTTACCTCCTCTCCCCAAAACATACCTGCTAGGAAGCAAAGACCCGCAGGGCAGATTAACCTGAAGCTCCATCGCCTCTGGATGTGACAGGCAAGGAGTTGCGCTTCGACCTGCTTCTCTCCCCACAGGCTGGCATCTCCACCGTGCTGGCTTCGGAGGGTCTCGGGAGCAGCCCTGTTTCAGGACATCCCCTCCGGTCTGCAGTACTGTGTGCCCACGTGAAGATTTACGATCGGCTTCTCAGGGAGACAGGATCGCCTTGCTGGCCGCTTCTGCCAGAACACTCTTGCCTGGCTTGTGAGCAAAAAGTTATTCCTTTCCCTCGGAGCCTTTCAGCTGGAAAGCACCGGACACGAGCATCCTGTCTGTCCAGAGGATTCCCGGACCCCTAGCTGGAATTCCTAGGTTCCTTCCACGGTCCAGGCTCCTGATTCCAGGTTGAGCCCAAAGGGCATTCTAGAGTGCTGTGTGCCTCACCCCCACGGTACTGGAAAGAATTTCGAAGCAGAAAACAGAGCACGCTCGACAGAAGGCACAAAAACATGTTAATTTATCCGTGGAACTCTTTTTTTTATGGCTCAGACAGAACAGGCTCCCTCCTTCAAGGATCGCTTCGTTCTCTTCCCCGTTGGCTGAGCCTGCGTTCATGGTCATACGCAACATTTGCCATCAAGGGGCTAAAGCCCCCCCAATCCGAGAAAGTCCCAGACAAACCCATCATCCTCCCCTCCTCCCCGCCAACCCCCAACACAACCACCAAATCGGGCACACAAAGGATACCCAGGTGAAATTGTTTGGCCCAGGGAAGATTTTCTTCTTAGCCTCCTCCGCCCCCCCCCAACACCAGGGAAAATGAAGCAGTCATTGTCACATTTTTGTTCCAGGGGTATCCTCTGGTACCCGGGGATACCGGGCGTGGGGGGGTCCCACAGTGGACAGGAGACCCACCCAGTCAGCCCGAGCAAATAAGCTCGATTAGAGACCCTTCAATGGTGTCCCGTTGTGGCTATTGTCATCCCAGACATTTCCCCGGGTAATGGTGCTTCGTGACGGAGAACGATCCTCACAGGATAATCGGGAAAGAGAGCAAAAGATGCAGGATGCGGCTTCTGCTTGCCAAAGCTCTTCAGATTCAAACTGGCATTTTAGTTTACCTCGGAAATTTATTAGAGATTCAGATCATGCCAGTTTAAATGGAAAGGTGAAAGCAGGGTAATTTCGTTCTATGAATTATTCAATCTCTGGCAGGCGAAATTGCCATCCATGGGCTGATTTCCTGACAGTCTCTTTGGTAGAAACTCCATTAGGCTTTCCGATTTTATTTCTTTATCTACGATCCCTCTGTTCGGGAAACGAGCCCGTCTCCCCGGGCTCAGCTTCACACACCGGAGTTTCGAATTGGCGAGAGCCTAAACGTTCAGCCGTCTCCCATCGCCGTCTCCACGGGCTTCCTTTTCCAAATCGTTACCAGCCACATCCTTGATGATCTCGGTTAGGTTCTTCGATTAGATGGATTAAAGAGCAACCCCCCGGGGCACCTCCCCCGGCCCTGCCAACGTACACACATACAAAGGGAGAGAGGGAGAAGGAGGAGGGAGGCAAAGCAGAGAAGTGTTATGTTCCTGGAAGGACTCAGAAGATAAGGTGATGCTTTGTATTTCTTTTGTTGTCAGTCACCCATTCTAGCTGCATAGCAGCACGCAGGCAGAAACGACTGTTAAAAAGCCCTAGTTTTCAGCAACAGCAGAGAGGACTGCGTTCCACCCAGACCGATCCAAGGAACCAAAGGAGGCCAAACCCGATTCATGGCTATTTAGGACGGAAGGGTCGTGGCGGGTCGGGGGGAGAGCAGGGAGGGGTAGAAACGCAGCAACAACTGGAAACCCAAAAGTGGAGTTCTTAATCTCCCGTGTTCCGAAGGGCACGGATTTCAAGCCAGGATCCTCTGCATCCCCGGAGGACCGGGATGGAGTTAGGTCAGTGAATCGGGGCTCTTGTTAGGTTGGGGGGAACGACACCCCCGGGTGGTCCCCGAGGCCGGGCTACGGAAGTGGCAGAGGAGGCCACCTTCAGGACCTTCCGGACGGCACCGACCGGTACTGGGCTCCTCTGTCCGAGATGTTGGCTCCGACCGGTCTAACGTCTATGACCGCCGAGCCCTGGGGCTCCGTCCAAGGCAGGTCGGGGTGACCCGGTTCCAAGATCGGCCGCCCGGCTGGAAAGCTTGGAGAGTCGGGCAGATCTAGGCTGTCCTGTCCCGCTCCAGGCCAACGATGGAAGAGCTCCTCCGACGGGAGGGAAATCAAGAAAGCCCCTCACCGCCCCGACCCCTTCCACCACCGAAAAAACAAAAAAGACAACCATGTTGCTAGCCCTGTGGCTCTGTCTTGCCGCACTGCGTCTAGAGGACTGCGGCTTCCAAAGCCTTGGCAGTTGTGATCGTGAAGAAAACAGCAGCTCCCGAATATGACACAGCAGTCAGCTGACGTGCAGTGTCATCATTCAATGTCCTCTCCGGCATCGGGACGAATGCTAAGCGAACAGTAGAGATTGACCCAGAACCCCCCCAAGCTCCCGGTGCCCGGAGTCCCCTACACCCGAAGACCCCCTCATCCTGCCCTGCGGGGCTGGGGCCGTTATTAATAAGGTATTTGTATGTGCCAGGCACTGGGACAGATACAAGGTAATCGGTAATCTGTTTAGACATAGTTCCTGTCCCACATGGGGCTCACAATCTTAATCCCCATATTACAGTTGAGGTAACTGAGGCCCAGTGAATCGAAGTGACTTGTCCAAGGTCACACAGCGGACAAGTGGCGGAGGTGACGTTAGAACCCATGTCCTTCTGATTCGTAGGCCCGTGCTCTATCCACTAGGCCACGCTGCTTCGCATTGGGCCGGGGCCTGGGCCTAACCCATGCCGTTAACCGTTTTCATGCCGCCGGCCTATGGGAAGGTCGATTCTCAGGATGCAATTCCCCCTGTGAATGGTTAAGGGATTGAGGTTGGGCTGCTGCCAATGGTAGTGTGAGAATGAGAATGAGAAGCAGTGTGGCCTAGTGGAAAGAGCATGCGCCTGGGAGTCCAAGGACCTGGCTTCTAATCCTGGCTTTTCACCTTATTGGCTGAGTGACCTTGGGCAATTCATTTAACTTGACTGTTTCCCGGTTCCCTCATCATGAAATGAGGGTTAAATACCATCTTACGTAGGTGGGAGTCCAGCCTGGAACAAGGACTGTCTCATTTGATTATCTTGTATCTGCCGCAGCCCTTGGTGAATAAGCTCACTGTGAGCAGGGAAATGTGTCCGTTTATTCACTCATTCAGTTGTATTTATTGAGTGCTTACTGTGTGCAGAGCACTGTACTAAGCACTTGGGAAGTACAAGTTGGCAACATATAGAGACGGTCCCTACCCAACAACGGGCTCCCAGTCTAGCAGGGGGAGACAGACAACAAAACAAAGCATGTGGACAGGTGTCAAGTCATCAGAATAAACAGAAGTAAAGCTAGATGCACATCGTTAAGAAAATAAATAGAATAGTAAATAGGTACAAGTAAAATAAATAGAGTAAGAAATCTGTACAAACATATATATAGATGCTGTGGGGAGGGGAAGGAGGTAGGGCGTGGGGGATGGGGAGGAGGAGAGGAAAAAGGAGGCTCAGTCTGGGAAGGCTTTATGGGAAGGTTAATGGTTACACTGTACTCTCCCAAGCGTTCAGTATAGTGCTCTGCACACAGTAAGCACCTGATAAATACGATTGACTGATGGTTGATTTTCCACTAGGCCACACGGCTTTTGAGCATTGGTCAAAACCTTGCTTTAATGACCAACCATCCTACTGAAAGTATCGAAAGAATGACTCCCCCTGCCTAGCTCCTTCCCCCTTCCAATTTGGCAGATGCCATCTCTCTCTATCGTCATTGCTTCCTGAAATCACCCCTTCTCCAGGGAGCCTTCCCTGGTTAATTCCTTACCGCCCAACCTGTAATCTGCAAACAGCCGCTTCTCCTAAGCAATCTCCTGACGCACTTTCAAGCATTCCTTCTCTACCCCTTCCGCTTGACTCACTCACATCCATATCCTCTTTTCTTCTTCCTCCATTGTGTAAAGTATTTTAACGTCTGTCTTCCCCGCTAGACTGCAAGCTCCTTAGTAGCAGGAATCCTGTCCACTAATTCTACAGCCATCTCCCAAATGCTTAGTACAGTGCACAGCACACAGATGGGGCTCAATAAATACTGTGGTTTATACAGGATGCAGGGTTGAATCCCTCGGGAAATCCTTTTGAAATGTGTCCCAAAGGGATGGAAGAGCCTTTTGTGTTCACCCAGCACCTTTCATTCATCCATTTATTTGACTGTGTTTATTGAGTGCTTACTGTGTACAGAGCACTGTACTAAGCGCTTGGAAGAGTACATTATAACAGTAAATGGACACATTCCCTGCCCACAGTGAGCTCACAGTCTAGAGGTCTGTCTCTGGGGAGATGCGAGCCCTTCAGGGACAACCTCTTAGAATCCCCATGCTGAGTGCTCACCACATTTTAGAGGCTGTACTAAACAGAAAGACCCTGTATCATGTCATCCATTCCTTCAGTCGCATTTATTGAGCGCTTACTGTGTGCAGAGCACTGTACTATGTCTTTACGGCCCAACGGGGCAACCCAAATTCCCTTTGGGGCCTCCCTGTACTTTAATGGGGTTTTATCCAGCTACCATTGGGGGGGACTTGTGTGAGATTATTTGATTGCCTTGCAACCCTGAAAAGCCTTCGTCTGAGTTTGTACGGAAGGATTCTTTTTGTTTTTTATCCATTTTTTTTAAAAAAAATCGTATTTGTATATGCCCTAGGTGCTTTCTGACTGGATCTGGAACTTCATGTATTCGTGCAATCATATTTATTGAGTGCTTAGCACTGTGCTAAGCGCTTGGGAGAGTGCAATAGAACAATAAACAGACACATTCCCTGCCCACAACGAGCTTTCAGATTGACAGCTGCTGACCCCGGGGTCTGGAGACATGCAATTCCCATCCCCTATAACATCATCACTCCCACAAGCAGTGTGGTCTAGTGAATACAGCCCAGGCCTTGGACCCAGAAGGACTTGGGTTCTAATCCCGGCTCCACTGCTTGTCTGCTAGGTCATCATCATCATCAATCGTATTTATTGAGCGCTTACTGTGTGCAGAGCACTGTACTAAGCGCTTGGGAAGTACAAGTTGGCAACATATAGTGGCCTTGGACATGTCACTATGCTTTTCTGTGCCTGAGTTACCTTATCTGTAAAATGGGGATTAAAAGTGTGAGCCCCACGGGAGACAACCTGATTACCTTGTATCCACCCCAGTGCTTAGAACAGTGTTTGGCACATAGTAAGTGCCTAACAAATACCGTAACTATTATTATTATTACTTCTCTGGGCCTCAGTTACCTCATCTGTAAACTGGGGATTAAAACTGTGAGCCCACGTGGGACAAGGGACTATGTCTAACCTGATTAGCTTGTATCTACTCCAGGGCTTAGTACAGTGCCTGGCACGTAGTAAGCACTTAACAAATACCACTTTTTTTAAAAAAAAGACCACCCTGTCTGGCCTGCCTCTGTTAATCAATCAATCAATCATATTTATTGAGCACTTACTGTGTATAGAGGTCTGTACTAAGTGCTTGGGAAGGTATAATCTAACCATATAACAGACACATTCCCTGTCCACAATAAACTAGAGGGATAATAGTAAATAATTCTAACTGTGGTCTTTATTAAGCACTTACTATGTGCCAGGAATAATTGTACTAAGCGCTTGGGTACATCAGACGCAGCTCTTCTTCCTCTTGGGGCTCACAGTCTAAGGGGGAGGGAGAGCAGGTACTTAATCCCCATTTTACAGATGAGGAAACAGGGGCCCAGAGATGTTAAGTGACTTGCCCAAGGTCACACTGCAGGTGAGCGGTAGAACCCAGGTCTCCTGACTCCCAACCCTGGGCTCCAGGCACTAAACTATGAAGAGAAGTTAAGTAACTTTCCCCCCTCATCCCACAGTGGTTCCAAAGTGCAATGCTTAGTACACCACCTGACATATACTAAGCGCTTAACAGATACCATTGAGAAAAAAAAGTGGTAGCTAAGCTGTAGCTGTGGGGAACGAACGTTTTAATTCAAAGGTCCCAGCAGGCTGGCAGGTGTTGCTCAAGGAGAGAGGAAAAAAGAGCCGCATAAGTCTCAGTGTGAGGACAGACTTCTAGCAGATTAAATGGCAATTACACGTCACATAACCATGAACTTGAAGTATAATCGCCTTGGTCTGGGTAATGGGTTTTTTAGATCTTTGGGGGCACTAATTTGCAGGGAGCAATAGAACCAAATGAATAATTACCTCACAAGTGGCTGAAAAGGTAATTACTGAATAATTGCCCCCTCTGCGATCCTCCCATAAAAACACGGTCCAATAGATTGTTTCCCAAAACGACTTCTTTCACCTGGTTAATATTCTATTTGCCCCTCCTTCTCTCCCCTCACCATTGGAGTCTGATTTTCTCTAATCCGGAGATCAACCCCAGCGATCTTACCCACCTGATGCAAACCGTAACGCGTCCCAGGGCCACGGCTGAGTCTGTCAAACTTGCAAGAAAATGAAGTCTTCCCGGCTACTGGATGAATTCAGTTTTGTGTGTTTTTCTGAAATCTGTTCTGCCTTTTCGACATTGGTAGTGTAATCGAGTGGAGTGGGGGGCAAGAAATCCAGAGACGTTCTAAATTGCTTAAATAATGCAAGTATTATTTTGGGTGAATTTGTACAGAATAAGAAACAAATACGTAAATAAAGTAGATGTACCTCCTAATCAGCATCAGAATTTATTGAGTACTTGCAGTGTGGAGAGCACCGTACTGAGAGACTAAAAAATACAAAGCACTATATTGGACTCCTACAGTGAGTAGTGCCCTATATTGGTCTCCTGCTACATACAGAGCTCTAAAATGACCACCTATTATATACAAAGCCCCTGTGCTGAGTATCTACTACAAATAGAGCACTGTACTGTATTCCTCCTGGTTTCAGAGCCTAGTAAGCACCAAGAAGACAGGGATCATGTGTATCAACTCTATAGTACCCCCCCCCCAAATGCTTAGTAAGTGCTCTTTGGTTCATTCATTCATTCATTCATTCAATTCTATTTATGTGTGCAGAGCACCGTACTAAGCACTTGGGAAGTACAAATCAGCAACAGATAGAGACGGTCCCTACCCAACAACGGACTCACAGTCTAGAAGGGGGAGACAGACAACAAAACAAAACAAATAGGCATCAATAGCATCAAAATAGATAAACAGAATTATAGATATACCGACACCTATCGCGCCACATGATTTACCAGTCAGTCAGGCAGTCAATCGTATTCACTGAGTGCTTACTGTGTGCAGAGCACTGTACTAAGCTCTTAGGAGAGTACAATATAACAGACCCATTCCCTGCCCACGGAGAGTTTAACAGTCTAGAGGGAGAGACAGACTTTAATATAAACAAATTACAGATATGGACATAAGTGTTCTGGGGCTTAACAGAGCTTAGCAAGGCTGTCTGGCCAGCAATATATTCTCCAAAATGACTCATGTTTCCATTCAGTCTCGGGCGATCTATTATCTGGTGAATATGAATCCTTCGCACTGTCTCTGACTGGCATCCGAGCTCCCGGCCTTTCCTCTTTCAGGATCGTGAATGCCAGTAATGCTTGTTTCATTGGCAATTCAAAATGGGTTCCATCCTTTTCCCATTGTCTCCTCAGTACAGGCCTCTCTTCAGCAGTAAACTGCAGGGACAAGTCGAACACAATTCCAATTAATCAATCAATCCTCTAGACTGTAAACTCATTCTTTAAGATTAGCAGCTCAACATGGGCAGGGAATTTGTCTACCGCTCGGTTTTATTGTTATATTGTATTCACCCAAGTGCTTAGTACAGTGCTCTGCCCACGTATTCAATAAATACGACTGATTGATTGACCAACAACTGATCATTCGTATTTATTGAGCGCTCAGTGTGTGCAGAGCGGTGTACTGTACTAAGCACTTGGGAGAGTACAATATACCATATTTGGTAGACACGCTCTCTGCCCACACTGAGCATACAGTCTAGAGCACTGTACTACTTTAATAATAATAGTAATAATAATAATAATGGTATTTGCTAAGTGCTTACTACATGCCAAGAACTGTTCTAAGCACTGGGGAATAATAATAATGGTATTTCTTAAGCACTTACTATGTGCAAAGCACTGTTCTAAGCACTGGGGAGATTACAAGGTGATCAGGTTGTCCCACAGGGGGCTCACAGTTTTTAATCCCCATTTTCCAGATGAGGTAATTGAGGCACAGAGAAGTGAAGTGACTTGCCCAAAGTCACACAGCTGACAAGTAGCGGAGCCAGGATTAGAACCCATGACCTCTGACTCCCAAGGCCGTGTTCTTTCCACTAAGTCACGCTGCTTCTAGTACACTAAATCCTGGGGTAAATACAAGATCATCAGTTGAACACAACCCCCTTTCGAAACGAGGCTCACAGTCTGAGTAGGAGGGAGAAGAGATATTGAATCCCTATTTTATAGATGAGGAAACTGAGGCACAGCAAAGTGAATGGACTGTTCCGCAGCAGGCCAGAGGCAGAGCTGGGATTGGAGCTCTGGTCTCTCGACTCCCAAGCCCATGTTATTTCTTAATCAGTTCTTAAGGATTCTTCACAGAGCTGATTGAAGTAACTTTTGGTGTAATTTAAGATCGACCAGAGCAACAAACACTCCAGCAAATTTTCACTGGACTCTTCGCTGCTGCATTTGCATTCAGGAGCAATCCCTGATGCCATTCCTTTGTGGATACAGAGGGAGAAGCCTATTCAATGGGATTTCAAATCATTCCACCCCGGACAATCTTTCCCTCTCCCTCCCACCCCTTCCATAGCTGACAAGCTCACTGTAGCAGCAAAGCACTGGATAAGAGAAGCTCAGCCCTAAAGGTCAGCGGGATGAATTGAGCTGTGGAACCTTTGACAGGATAATTCACAGAAACCTCAAAGCTATTTTCTGGGAGGTCAATAGTGGACTTCGATTTCCCAAGGAGAACCCTGGGGACCTCTAGTGAAGAGGAAAATTCTCTTCCACTTGAAGAGATCTGGAATTCCAACTTCAAATTTTGCAAGAGTTTGGGGTTTAAAAAAAAAATATTCCTGATACACTGGAATGCTGTTTGAGTCTCTCTTTGGAAAATATGGTCCCGCTAACAGGATATATCAGCTGTAAAGTCACTGTGGGCAGGTTATGTGTGTGTTATATTGTTAAGCGCTTGAGAGAGTATAATATAACAATAAACAGACCCATCCATCTAGCCCAGGATTCTGTGTCCAACCAGGGCACCAGGATGGTTAAATAATAATGATGATATTAAGCACTTACTATGGGCCAAGCACTGTTCTAAGCGCTGGGGTAGATACAAGATAATTAGGTTGTCCCACATGGGGCTCACAGTCTTAGCCCTTATTTACAGATGAGGAAACTGAGGCACAGAGAAGTTGAGTGACTTGCCCAAAGTCACACAGTTGACAAGTTGGGAGCCGGGATTAGAACCCACGATCTCTGACTCTCAAGTCCGTGCTCCTTCCACTAAGCCACGCTGCTTCTCTGGACACCACCCCCTTTCATTCATTCAATCATATTTCTTGAGCACCTGCTGTGTGCAAAGCACTGTACTAAGCGCTTGGGAGAGTACAATATAACAACAAACAGACACATTCCTGCCAATAACAAGTTCACAGTCTAGAGGGAGAGTCTCACTGGTTAGAGCTGGACCATCCAACATCCTTCCCGTCTTCATCCTCACCTTCCCCTCCTCTAGACTGTGAGCTCTTTGCCGGCAAAGGAATGTGTCCACCAATTCTGCTGTATTGTACGCTCCCAAGTGCTCAGTACAGTGCTTTGCATTTAATAAACACTCAATAAATACCAATGGTTGATTGATCTTAAGACCCATTACAGAATTCTTGCCCATGAATGTATCCAAACTGCTAATAACTGTGGTATTTGGTAAGCACTGACTATGTGCCAGTCACTAAGGTAGATACAAGATAATCAGGTTAGACACAGCCCTTAGCACACAGTAAGTGCTCAATAAATACGATGGATTGATTGATTGATGGGCTAATTCCAGAGGTGAAATTTGCAGCTCCTGGTGTGGTGGGCTTCAGGGAACCCCAGTTTCATACTCCCCCACACCCACGCCCTTCATCCTGCTCCCTATTGACCTCCTGATGAACAACTGTCAGACTTACGAGGAGTTGTGGTGTTTATTGAGCGCCTACTGCAAACAATGCACTATATATTAAGCGCTTGGGAAAGGGCAACAGAAGCACAAAACATATTTTTTGAAGTCTTCCCAACTTCCCACCGTGCTGCTCAACAGGGTTAGAGTGAACTGGCCTGGTAACTCCTTGTGGGCAGGGAATGTATCTACCAATTCTGTTGTACTCTCTCAAAGCGCTTAGAACAGCGCTCTGCACAAAGTAAGTGCTCCATAAATATGATTGATTGACTGATTGATTGATTGATTGAAACTGGGAACAGCTCCATCACACAGTCTTGCGAAGCAGCGTGGCTCAGTGGAAGGAGCAAGGACTTGGGAGTCAGAGGATGTGGGTCTAATCCCGGCTCCACCACTTGTCTGGTGTGTGACCTTGGACAAGCCACTTAACTTCTCTGTGCCTCAGTTAGCTCATCTGTAAAATGGGGCTTAACTGTAAAATGGGGATTAAGACTGGGATAACCCGAATACCTTGTATCTACCCCAGTGCTTAGAAAAATGCACAGCACGTAGTAAGAGCTTAACAAATACCATTATTATTTCTATACTGTGAGCCTGTTGGGTAGGGATTGCCTCTATCTGTTGCAGAATTGTACATTCCAAGCACTTAGTACACTGCTCTGCACACAGCAGGCGCTCAATAAATATGATTGAATGAATGAACTTGAGGAGTTTGGAGAGGATGGTCCCGAGTCACTGCCTGGCCACCATTTCCTGGGGCCATGGGGCAGGGGGAGGGATAAGAGAGGGGGTCAGAGGAAGGCTGACCACATCGTCAGCCCCTCCTCCACCCCGATAATGTCCCTCTTCCGGGAGCCAGTGGGGCAGAGAAGTGCAGGGGGAAGAGGAGTCTTGAGTTCAAAGCTGCTTTCTCCAGCTTCCTATGAGGACACTTTGAAGTTCTGAAAACGAAGGTGCCTCCAAAGCTTCAAAGATAATAGTCAGCAAGGACAGACCCACAGCCAGTGGCTGTTCCTCCAATCCACAGCCTCTGCCCTCTTCATAGTCCCTCTCCACTGTCTCCCTCTCCAACCTCTCCATATTTCTTCCCCACTGCCACCCTCTCTGCCCTCTCCATATACCCTCTCACCGACTCCATCTCCGCCCTCTCCACATTCCCTCTCCCATCTGTTGCCAACTTGTTGCCAACTTGTACTTCCCAAGTGCTTAGTACAGTGCTCTGCACACAGTAAGCGCTCAATAAATACGATTGAATGAATGAATGAATCTTCCTCTCCACCCTCTCCACATTCCTCTCCCATCTTCCTCTCCACCCTCTCCATATTCCCTCCTCACTGCCTCCCTCTCTGCCCTCTCCATATTCCCTCTCACCTACTCCATCTCCGCCCTCTCCATATTCCCTCTCCCATCTTCCCCTCCACCCTCTCCACGTTCTCTCTCCCATCTTCCTCTCTACTCTCTCCATATTCCCTCCCCACTGCCTCCCTCTCTGCCCTCTCCAATCCCCTCTCCCCTATCTCCCTCTCCTCCCTTTCCATATTCCCTCTCCCATTTCCCTCTCCACCCTCTCGATATTCTCTGTCCCCTATCTCCCTCTCCAACCTCTCCAATTCCCTCTTCACCACCTCCCTCTCTGCCCTTTCCCTATTCCCTCTCCTCTTCTTTCTCTCCAACCTCTCCATAGGGTGGCTTAGTGGAAACAGCACGGGCTTGGAAATCAGAGGTCATGGGTTCAAATCCCGGCTCCACCAGTTGTCAGCTGGGTGACTTTGGGCAAGTCACTTCACTTCTCTGGGCCTCAGTTACCTCATCTGTAAAATGGGGATTAAGACTGTGAGCCCCACGTGGGGCAACCTGATTACCTTGTATCAACCTCAGCGCTTAGAACAGTGCTTTGCAACAAGTGCTTAACAAATACCATCATTATTATTACTATTATGTTTTCTCTCCCCTGCTTTCTCTCCACCCTCTCCATATTCTCTCTCCCCTCCCTCCCTTTCCATATTCCCATTTTCCTTCCAAGTGGGAAGCCCCCATCCCTCAACACTCGCCCCCGGCCTGGGCTTTTCAGGACCAGCGTCCAAATCAGCACGTTCCCCCCGGCTGGAGCGGGCCGTTCAATATCTCAGAGCCCTGTGGGGAGGACAGCAGCTGTTCAGACAGGGCCCCGCTGGAGATTAGATCCCAGAGTCTGCACCTGGCGAGTCGTAAATGCCTCCTGGATTGGTATCCCTGGCCCCAGCTCAGCCGGCTGCCCGGCGGGAGAAAGGAACCCGTGCCCAGGCTCCGGTGGGACTTTGCTACTGTCGCATGCGGACAGTAGAAACACTTCTGCCCCGGCCAGGGTGAAACGGACAGATTTATTGGCCCCCTGGGAGCTGAACAGGCCTTTCCGGGATGCTGAAAGAAGCAACGTGGCCCGGGGAATGGTGGCGGAGAGTCAGTAATCCCGGATTCTAATCCCCACTTTACCGCTTGCCTGTCATGTGACCTTGGGCAAATCGCTTTGCACTCTGTGCCTCAGTGTCCCCATCGGCAAAATGAGGACAAAATACCCGCTCTTCCTCCCTCTTAAACTGCGTCCCATGTGGGGCAGGGACTGTGTCTGACCCGATTACCTTGCGTCAACCTGGATCACCTTGACAGATGATAAACGCTTAGCAGATACCACAGTTATTAACGAGCCTCCAGTCCCTGCCAGGTGTTGGGGGTGGCAGATGGGGCAGACGTCAGCATCTCAGGCTTAATCAATAAATCAATGGCATTGGTTGGGCAGGCGCTGCATTCAGAGCACCGTACTACGCGCTTGGGAGAGTACAATCAAGTTAAGTAATTCATTCATTCATTCAATCGTATTTATTGAGCGCTTACTGTGTGCAGAGCACTGTACTAAGCGCTTGGGAAGTACAAGTTGGCAACATATAGAGACGGTCCCTACCCAACAGCGGGCTCACAGTCTGTAATGAAATACAATCGTATTAATTGACTATCCTCTAGACTGCAAGCTAGGCTAGACTATTATCTATCCTCCTTGCAGGCAGGGAATGGGCCTGTTTATTGTTCTTTTGTGCTCTCCCAGGTGCTTAGTACAGTGCTCTGCACGCAGTAAGCACTCAGTATATGACTGACTGACTGATTCCTCCCATCCCCCCCGCCCTACCTCCTTCTCCTCCCCACAGCACCTGCATATGTTTGTCCACATTTATTACTCTATTTATTTTACTTGTCCATATTTACTATTCTATTTATTTTGTTAATGATGTGCATTTAGCTTTAATTCTATTTGTTCTGACGACTTGACACCTGTCCATATGTTCGGTTTTGCTGTCTGTCTCCCCCTTCTAGACTGCGAGCCCGTTGTTGGGTAGGGACCATCTCCATATGTTGCTGACTTGTACTTCCCAAGAGCTTAGTACAGTGCTCCGCACACAGTAAGTGCTCAATAAATATGAATGAATGAATGAATGAATGAATGACTCTTAAGGATCCTACACTCTAGCAGGGGTGGCAGACACAAAAATAAATTGCTGGTAGGAGAAGCAACAGATTGTAAGGATGTGTATGGAAGCAGTGAGGGCTTTGAAGAATTCATTCATTCATTCATTCAATCGTATTTATTGAGCGCTTACTGTGTGCAGAGCACTGTACTAAGCACTTGGGAGAGCACAAAAGAACAATAAACAGGCCCATATAGAGACAGTCCCTACCCAACAGCGGGCTCACAGTCTAGAAGGGGGAGACAGAGAGCAAAACAAAGCAAAACATTAACAAAATAAAATAAATAGAATAGTAAATATGTACAAGTAAAATAAATAGAGTAATAAATATGTAGGAACATATATACAGGTGCTGTGGGGAGGGGAAGGAGGTAAGGCGGGGGGGCATGGGCAGGGGAACTTTGCCCCCCCCCCACCACAGCTGAGACAGCTGGTCACCCCTTCCCCTGACTCCCTCAGTGTCACCATCAGCTCAGCAGTCAGTCAAAGCTGCAGGATGAAGCACTTATCCGATCCCACCGTGATCATGGCATTCATTCATTCATTCATTCATTCATTCAATCGTATTTATTGAGCGCTTACTGTGTGCAGAGCACTGTACCAAGCGCTTGGGAAGTACAAGTCGGCAACATATAGAGACGGTCCCTACCCAACAGTGGGCTCACAGTCTAGAAGTATCAGCCTCCTTGTAGACCTCCCTGCCTCCTGTCTCTCCCTACTTCAGTCCATGCGTCTCTCTGCCACCTGGATCATTTTTCTACAACACCGTCCAGTCCAAGTTCCTTTGGCACTCGCTGTGAAGATTAGACCACGAAGGATATTTAGTCTGGATCAATTCCAAATCCATCCAACCCAGGTATCTGTCTCCAACAGGGCTATCAGGATGCTTGGAGGAGTCCATGTTCTGGCTGACCCCCAGGGCATCCTACCCTCTTGGCTAAGGACGGACCCTCCAACACCCCTAAATCTCCCATATCCACCTCTGATTATCCTCCAGTGACCCAGCACAGTTTATCTCGATATCCCTAATTCTCCCATTCCTGACTATCCCCCAGTGACCTAGCATGGACCCCTCCATCCCGCTCCACAGCACTAATAATGATAATAACAATAATAATGGTATTTGTTAAGCGCTTACTATGTGCAAAGCACTGTTCTAAGCACTGGGGAGGTTACAAGGTGATCAGGTTGTCCCACGGGGGGCTCACAGTCTTCATCCCCATTTTCCAGATGAGGTAACTGAGGCCCAGAGAAGTTAAGTGACTTGCCCACAGTCACACAGCTGACAAGTGGTGGAGCCGGAATTTGAACCCATGACCTCTGATTCCAAAGCCCGGGCTCTTTCCACTGAGCCATTCTGTTTCTAATGTACGTATCTGTAATTTATTAATTTATATTAATGCCTGTCTCCTCCTGTAGACTGTAAGGTTATTGAGGGCAGAGAATGTGTCTGTTTATTGTTGAATTGGATTCTCCTAAGCACTTAGTACAGTGCTCTGCACACAGTAAACACTCAGTAAATATGACTGACTGACTGGCCATCCAACACCCCTGACTCTCCCTTCTCCATCCCCGACTTTCAATCAATCAATCAATCAATCAATCGTATTTATTGAGCGCTTACTATGTGCAGAGCACTGTACTAAGCGCTTGGGAAGTACAAATTGGCATCACATAGAGACAGTCCCTACCCAACAGTGGGCTCACAGTCTAAAAGGGGGAGACAGAGAACAGAACCAAACATACCAACAAAATAAAATAAGTAGGATAGAAATGTACAAGTAAAATAAATAAATAAATAAATAAATAAATAGAGTAATAAATATGTACAACCATATATACATATATACAGGTGCTGTGGGGAAGGGAAGGAGGTAAGACGGGGGGATGGAGAGGGGGACGAGGGGGAGAGGAAAGAAGGGGCTCAGTCTGGGAAGGCCTCCTGGAGGAGGTGAGCTCTCAGCAGGGCCTTGAAGGGAGGAAGAGAGCTAGCTTGGCGGATGTGGGGAGGGAGGGCATTCCAGGCCCGGGGGATGACGTGGGCCGGCGGTCGATGGCGGGACAGGCGAGAGCGAGGTACGGTGAGGAGATCAGCGGTAGCAGAGGAGCGGAGGGTGCGGACTGGGCTGTAGAAGGAGAGAAGGGAGGTGAGGTAGGAGGGGGCGAGGTGATGGAGAACCTTGAAGCCCAGGGTGAGGAGTTTCTGCCTGATGCGCAGATTGATCGGTAGCCACTGGAGGTTTTTGAGGAGGGGAGTAATATGTCCAGAGCGTTTCTGGACAAAGATAATCCGGGCAGCAGCATGAAGTATGGATTGAAGTGGAGAGAGACACGAGGATGGGAGATCAGAGAGAAGGCTAGTGCAGTAGTCCAGACGGGATAGGATGAGAGCTTGAATGAGCAGGGTAGCAGTTTGGATGGAGAGGAAAGGGCGGATCTTGGCAATCTTGGCTTTCCTCCACTGAGCCAGCATGGACTGTCCACCACCCTTAACTCTCCCCTCTCCATCACTCGCTCTCCCCCTGTGACCCAGCACAGACATGAGAAGCAGCGTGGCTCGGTGGAAAGAGCCCGGGCTTTGGAGTCAGAGGTCACGGGTTCAAATTCCGACTCCGCCAACCGTCAGCTGTGTGACTTTGGGCACGTCACTTCACTTCTCTGGGCCTCAGTTCCCTCATCTGTAAAATGGGGATTAAAACTGTGAGCCCCCTGTGGGACAACCTGATCACCTTGTAACCTCCTCAGCGCTTAGAACGGTGCTTTGCACATAGTAAGCACTTTACAAATACGATTATTATTATTATTATGTAGCACTCCCAGATCACCCTTCTCCAATCCTGGATCTTCCCTCATGACCCAGCACGGACCATCAAACATCTCCAATTCTCCCGTCTCCATCCCTGACTCTCCCCGCATTTAAAGCTGCTCATCTGATCCGGGAATAGTATTCTCACCCCATTTGGGCCTGCTGATGTTTTCAACTCTGCAGTATCTGATAAGAATGAATTTCAACTGGGCTTCTTTTCTGACAGCTCCTCCTTTCCGTTGTTTAGACAGTCACTTCTGGGGCCCAAAAGTGAGTTATCAGTGAGGTATAGACCTGAACCTACTGAAAGCTGAGAGAGACCAGATTGTGAATTCCATTGCTACCACCCAGATAAGCCAACCCCCATAAATTAGCCTCTGAACAAATGAAAGACCCCAATCACCCGATGTTTGTAAAGGAATCTTTTAAAATCAATGTGTAAAGAGACTGAGGTTAGGGTCCTTGAGCAAACACTGCCCGAAAGGATGTTGGGAGGGAACTTTAGAATGCTTCATGATAATCTCAGTTGCTGAGCATGTCTTGTTTTGGGATGCCTAGAAATAGCCAGGTGATAAAGTCAGTCCCACAATCAAAAGGCAGATATATCTCACCAAGACCGAAATTTGCTTTCTGGTTCCTTCTTACTCATCATCATCATCATCAATCGTATTTATTGAGCGCTTACTGTGTGCAGAGCACTGTACTAAGCGCTTGGGAAGTACAAGTTGGCAACATAGTACTCCTCAGTGCATGTTTCCGCCTCACTGGCTTCCAAAAGGATGACTAAAGGGAGAGTCCTCTGGATTTCGTATGGAAACTAATTACTAAAATTACCATGTCAGCATAAGAGCTCGGGAGTCAGAAGACCCGAGTTCTACCTCCAGCTCTCCCCACCCCTGATCCTGCTACATGACTTTGGGCCAGTCATTTAACTTCTCTGGACCTCAGTCTCTTCATCTATAAAGTGGGGATAATAATAATAATAATAATAATAATAATAATAATAATAATAATAATAATAATAATAATGACATTTATTCCCACTGTTGGGTAGGGACCGTCTCTATATGTTGCCAAATTGTACTTCCCAAGTGCTTAGTACAGTGCTCTGCACACAGTAAGCGCTCAATAAATACGATTGATTGATTGATTAAGCGCTTATTATGTGCAAAGCACTTTTCTAAGTGCTGCGGAGGTTACAAGGTGATCAGGTTATCCCACGTGGGGCTCACAGTCTTAATCCCCATTTTACAGATGAGATAGCTGAGGCCCAGGGAAGTTAAGTGCCTTGCCCGAAGTCATACAGCTGACAACTGGCAGAGCCGGGATTTGAACCCATGACCTCTGACTCCAAAGCCCGGGCTCTTTCCACTGAGTCGCGCTTGCTGTATGTCTACCTCTCCATCTTCCATAGGGATGGGGCGGGACAAAATCAGAGAAGCGATTTGAAAGCACTTGGCAAAACTAAACGCACCCTACAAATTCAGGAATTATTACAAAATGCCAGATTTTTCCTGACGCGCCCATCTTCCTACCCCCCTCATCTCCTGCAGCCCCCCGCCCCATCAAGGCAGGGCTGGCCCTACTTCCTGCAATGGGTCTGCAGCATCTGAAACTGGTGATCCTTTCGAACCCACACCACACAAAGCTCAGCTCATCTGATTTAACTGTGCAACGGTGGGCAGCTGGAAAAAAGGTAAAGGGACGTAATAATGATGGTATTGGTTAAGCACTTACTATGTGCCAAGCACTGCCTCCCTCATCATTTGATGAGCGCTTTCTTCTCCCGCTGGTTGCAGGGCGAAGGGGCTGGAACTGGCAGGAATTGCCCCTTGTTCCACACCTCACAGAGTTAACCTGAGACCCCCAAAGATCTCAGGAAACCCCCTCTCCAGGAGTTCACTTCTTGAAGCTCCTTTAATGACTCAGATTCTTGTACCACGGAGTTTTGATCGCTGTTGTTCAATCACATCTTATAATCTATCCCCGTGGAGGGGTGGCCCGGAAGAGAAAGGGGCCTGCATATGTTTGAGTTGGGGGGGTGTAGAAATGAAAGAGCCCCCTGTTCCACATCACCTTAGCCCAATGATCGGAGGCCATAAAAAACCTTCCTCAGATAAGAGATAACAGGACAAGCAAAGATAAACTTCACACAGACAGGTCTCAAGGCCACACACTTCTCTTCACCCCAGTAAGGAATACCTGGAGGCTCCCCTGGGTGCCTGGAGACAGAAGGGAAGAGGGGAAGAGCAATCCCAACATAATAATAATTCCGGGATTTGCTAAGGGCCTACTCTGGGCCAACCATTTGTCTATCACATCAGACACATCCCCATCCCACACACAGGACTCAGAGTTGTTGGTTGCCTTTTTGGGTGTGTGTTTTTATGGTATTAGTTAAGCACTTATTTCGTGCAGGGCACTGTACTAAGCACTGGGATAGATTGACTGTGAGCCCGCTTTCTAGACTGTGAGCCCGCTGTTGGGTAGGGACTGTCTCTATGTGTTGCCAACTTGTACTTCCCAAGCGCTTAGTACAGTGCTCTGCACACAGTAAGCACTCAATAAATATGATTGATTGATTCATTCATTCATTCATGTTTATTGAGCGCTTACTGTGTGCAGAGCACTTGGCCCTCTGTGGTATGTGGACTGTGTCCAACCTCGTATCCACTCCGGATATAGCTTGTATATTAGCTTGTATCCACCCCGGCATTCAGTACAGTGCCTGGCACATAGTAAGCGCTGAACAAGTACTACTAAAAGCAGCGTGGCTCAATGGAAAGAGTCCCGGCTTTGGAGTCGGGGTCATGGGTTCAAATCCCGGCTCCGCCAATTGTCAGCTGTGTGACTTTAGGCAAGTCACTTCACTTCTCTGGGCCTCAGCGCCCTCATCTGTAAAATGGGGATGAAGACTGTGAGCCCCCTGTGGGACAACCTGATCGCCTTGTAACCTCCCCAGCGCTTAGAACAGTGCTTTGCACGTAGTAAGCGCTTAATAAATGCCATCATCATCGTTATTATTATTATTACTAAAACAAAAAAGTGTCCGAGCTGGGATTAGAACTCCTGGCTCCCATGTCGGTGCACTCTCCACTAGGCCACACTGCTTTTCGGTCCGCAAAGCTGTGTCCGACAATGACCTCACCGAGGTCTGCTGAGGTCTGGGAACATCAGAGGTCAGGTGCTGACATAAATCTCTCCAACAATCTGCATTGACCTGCTTACTTTAAATTCATTCATTCATTTATTCAATCATATTTATTGAGCGCTTACTGTGTGCAGAGCACTGGACTAAGCGCTTGGGGAGTACAAGTTGGCAACATATAGAGATGGTCCCTACCCAACAGCAGGAAATGCCACCCACCTACACCCAGACCTTCAAAAAGGGCAGAATCAAAGGCCGCAACTTCAGGCTGCTTCTCCGGGATGTGGGTGCATTCCTGGAATTTTGCAAAGGAAGTTTTAGATGAGAATTAGTTTAGACCTGAGGCTCTGATAGTGGATAGAGCACAGGCCTGGGAATCAAAACAGATCATGAGTTCTAATCCCAGCTCCTCTGCTTGTCTTCTGTGTGATCTTGGGCAAGTCACTTAACTTCTCTGTTCCTCGTCTGGAAGACGGGATTAAATACCTGTTCTTCCTCTCCCTTAGACTGAGGGACAGGGGCTGGGTTTGATCCGATTATACTGCATCTAATTCAGTGTTTGGCACTTTTCAAACACCACAGATATTATGATTATTATCTAGACTGTGAGCCCACTGTTGGGTAGGGACCGTCTCTATACGTTGCCAATTTGTACTTCCCAAGCGCTTAGTACAGTGCTCTGCACACAGTAAGCGCTCAATAAATACGATTAATTGATTATTTACGATCCTCCTCTGTCAGTGAGGATAATATACCTGCCTGGCCCATCTTCTTAGATGGCAAACTCCAGATGGGCCAGAGACTGTGTCTGATCTGATCATTTTCCCCAACTCTAACTCCCTCTTTTCACATCCCCCATAACCCCAAATGTTCATATATAATCAATCGATCAATCCTTGTTATTTATTGAATGCTTAGTGTGTGCAAAGCGCTGTAGTAAGTGCTAGAAGAATACAAAATAACAGAAGTCACAAAAAGCAACCAGAAAGGATACATGAAATCCAGCCCCTCTTTTGGACAATCTCTGTTCCAGAAGAGAAGCAGGAAGCGGCTGAAACCGAGAACGCCGAAACGCATCCAATTGGAAAGAAAAAGGATTTTCATTAATTACAACCCAAGTTGAGATCCAGGCTGGATAATTAGAATCTCCATTACTGTAAATCAATGCAAAGCTGGGCGGGGAAGTGTCCGCTTCGGATGGTCCGTTCAGAGAAAATGACTTTCAGAGAAGTTCCCTATCGACTGTGGTGGAAGGTATCTGAAAAAGAAGAAAACGGTCTAGTTAATTGCAAGGGAAAATGTGAAACTAAAAATAAAGAAATTAACAAACAGATAAATAATCTCCCCACCAAAAAAAAAAAAGCACCCATTTTTCAGGGAATTAGATCAAACACATTTTTTTTCAGAGAAAATTTCGCACTTTATGATTTCTCTCTATTAGTAGACCCTCTATCTGACAGTCATGAAATTTGGACACCCCCCCACCCCCCTGCTCTACCTGGCTGGTTATGTGACTGTGGGCAAGCTATTAAACCTCTCTGGTTTTCAGTTTCCCCATCAGTAAAGCTACTTTCACAGAGTTCAGTTTTTTAACAGGATTTTAATCAATCAATCAAACAATCAGTGGTATTTATTGAGGACTTACTGTGTACAGGGCACTGTACTAAGCATTTGGGAGAGTAATAATAGTAGAGAAGCAGCGTGGCTCAGTGGAAAGAGCCCGGGCTTGGGAGTCAGAGGTCATGGGTTCAAATCCCAGCTCTGCGGTTTGTCAACTGTGTGACTTTGGGCAAGTCACTTCACTTCTCTGTGCCTCAGTTACCTCATCTGTAAAATGAAGATTAAGATTGTGAGCCCCACATGGGACAACCTGATCACTTTGTATTCTCCCCAGCGCTTAGAACAGTGCTTTGCACATAGTAAGCACTCAATAAATATGATTTAGTGCATGAATGAATGAATAGCAGTGAGAAAAAAAGGTTGAACACAGTCCCTGTCCCACCTGGGGCTCACAGTCTACAGGTGAGGAAACTGAAACTCAGGGAAGTGAATAGTAGTAATAATAATAATAATTGTGGCATTTGTTAAGGGCTTACTATGTGCCAGGAACTGTACTAAGAGATGGGGTGGATACAACCAAATCAGGTTGGACACAGCCCCTGTCCCACTTGTCTCAATCCCATTTTTACAGATGAGGACACTGAGGCCCAGAGGAAGCAAAGTGACTTGCTCAAGGTCATTCAACAGACAAGTGATAGAGCCAGGATCAGAACCCAGGTCATTTGATTCCCAGGCCCGGGCTCCTTCCACCAGGTAAGGCTGCTCCTCACAATTTCCCTCCCTACAAGGAGTTTGCAGCCTAAAGGGAGGAGGAGCTAATTGGGATAAGGAATTTATTATTATTAATAATAATGTGGCATTTGTTAGGTGCTTACTATGTGCAAAGCTAAGCACTGGGGGGGATACAATGTGATCAAGTTGTCCCACATGGGGCTCACAGTCTTAATCCCCATTTTTACAGATGAGGGAACTGAGGCTCAGAGAAGTTAAGTGACTTGCCCAAGGTCATACAGCAGACATGTGGCGGAGCCGGGATTCAAACCCATGACCTCTTGACTCCAAAGTGTGTGTTCTTTCCATTGAGCCACGCTGCTTCTCATATAATTTATTGTTATATTGTACTCTCCCCAGCACTTAGTACAGTCTCTGCACACAGTAGGCGCTCAATAAATATAACTGAATGAATGAATGAACCCATGGACTGGGGCTCTGACTTTCCAGTTGCAGATCGCCATGGATTCTCCAACTACCCGCCGTCCCGCTTCAAGGGTTTCTGATTTCTGATAGCAATTCATCAAAATTAAAACCGACCGCACCGAGCCAAATATATTTGAATAGCCCATCTCACCTAGGAGACCTAGCACATTAAGATTAATCATAAGCCCTGCTTGAATGTGGTTCGTCAATCCAGTCTAGAGAGAAAAGAAATAGATACTGATTTCCTGCCCCTGCCTGCTGTTTTCAGCAAATTTATGTGTCCGAGGAGGAAGTCTTTTGAGCCTCACTCTGTGGAGGGAAGGTAAAATTTGTGGCTGCAGTCAAATCTCCTGTAAAAAAAAAAAAAAACCAAAGGAAGCCTCTTCCGTCTGCTCTGGGATCCTATATATCCAGGAGCACAAGGATGGGAAGGGAACTTGAAATGTGAATTTTTCTCGTTCTGTTTGCTCCTGCCTTTTCAGCTGCTCTTCATCTCCCCAGTGGCTTTCCCACAGTCCTCTCATTCAATCAATCAATCAATCATATTTATTGAGCGCTTACTGTGTGCAGAGCACTGTACTAAGCACTTGGGAAGTACAAGTTGGCAACATATAGAGACAGTCCCTACCCAACAGTGGGCTCACAGTCTAAAAGGGGAGACAGAGAACAAAATCGAACATACTAACAAAATAAAATAAATAGAATAGATATGTACAAGTAAAATAAATAAATAAATAGAGTAATAAATATGTACAAACATATATACATATATACAGGTGTATATCATTCACCCCGCTTCGATCGCTGTCTGCCGACTTGTGCCGAGATTCCTGGCTTAGAATCGATCAATCCATCAGTCGTATTTATCGAGCACTTACTGTGTGCAGAGCACTGTACCAAGCACATGGGACAGGGCGGTTTAACAATAGTAACAAACACAGTCCCTGCCCTCAACAAGCTTACAATCTTGGTACAGCAAGGTGAAGCAAGAAGGAGCTAGTGGGGGAGAACTCAGATCAAGGAGTTTAGTCTTGACTCTTTCCTTGGCCTGGTGGGTAATCTTGGCAACAATCGTAACTGTTCAGTTTATTCGACACTTTACCTAATAATAAGAGTAATAGTTGTGGTATTTCTTAAGCACTTACTGTGTGCTAGGCACTGTACGAAGTATTGAACTCTCTGGGCCTCAGTTTCCTCAACTGTTAAATAGGGATAATGCAACCAAATCAGGTTAGACACAGTCCCTGACCCATGTGGGGCTCACAGTCTCAATCCCCATTTTATAGATGAGGTAACTGAGGCACAGAGAAGTGAACTGACTTGTCCAAGGTCACACAGCAGACAAGTGGTGGAATCAGCATCAGAACTCATGAATCCCAGGACCGGGCTCTAAATATGATTAAATGAATGAATGGCGAATGCAATGGAATAAGTAGACTGAGTTTAGAATCTGAGGGAGGGGGAGACAGACCCTTAAAGAAATTGCAGATGGGAGAGAGAAGGAATGGGCTCGTGAGTGTGTTTCACAAATTGTGTAAAGTATGTTCACAAAGTCCTAAGGGAGTTAGAGAGGGGGAAGTGTTGAAGTGGCCTGAACTCCGGGGAGGGCTCTAAAGCCTCCTGGGATGGCAAGGAGTGTGTAGAGGCAGGGATGGTGGGATGCCAAAATCCTGAAATGCCACCTGTCAATCGGGCAAACAGGCTAACATCGCAGCCCCAAGGCAGGTTCTACAGAAAACGAGTGGTATGTAGTGCCAAAGACATCTTGTTCGAATGAGGCAACCCCTTCTAACTTTTTCAGGGGGCTCAGGGTTGGGTGTTAGGTCCTCAGATTCTGTTTGAACAGGGATTTTCCATGTGAAAACTCTTTTTTTTGAATACACCCAACCCCTTACAGGTGCAACCAGGATCCAGTGTTTGAGGAGAACTCTCCTAGCTAAAAGTGCTTTGCAAAGTATGTATATTAATAATAATAATAATAAGCGCTTACTATGTGCCAAGCACTGCTCTTCTAGACTGTGAGCCCACTGTTGGGTAGGGATGGTCTCTTTATGTTGCCAACTTGTGCTTCCCAAGCGCCTAGTACAGTGCTCTGCACACGGTAAGGGCTCAATAAATACGATTGAATGAATGAATGAATGCTGTAAGCGCTGGGGTAGATACAAGGTAATTAGCTTGTCCCACGTGGAGCTCACAGTCTTAATCCCCATTTTATAGATGAAGTAACTGAGGCCCAGAGAAGTTAAGTGACTTGCCCAAAGTCACACAGCTGACAAGCGGCAGAGATGGGACGAGCCCGGGCTCTTTCCACTAAGCCACACTGCTTCTGAATGTTCGATTGGCACAGGCTACCATCCTTAGAAGGTTGAAAGAAGGTTAACTGACTATATGGGGTATGCTTGATTGGTGGAAAATCTCCAACAATCTTTGAGGTTCAGAAACCTCTCCATGAGGCCTTTCTAGGTCTATTGTACAGAAAAGAATAATAAAATCTTTCTTTCTCAAGGAAAGCTTGTGCAGGAAATCTTTGAGGAGGTGGGGTTTTTATGCCATTTTTTTTTCTTTTTGCCCTCCAGTCTTTTCCTAGAATGCAAAAAGAAAAAAGGAAGGTTGGAATATTTTGAGGACCTTACCAAAAGAGCTTTTATGTTCATTTTAACAGAAGGGACTTTCCAGGCCCGGGAGCTAAAAGCAATGCGTTTTTACTTTTTTTTTTTTTCTTCAAGATCAGTAATTCCAAAACAGCTATTGTTAAGTTTACATTCTTCATTGTGTTGGTATCTTCAATGAAACATTTTGCACAAATACCACTCTTGCAGATGTAAAATACAAAGCTATGGGGCATGGGAGGGGGAGAGAGAGAGAAACTCCCTAAGACAGACGAATCTTTAAATAAGTCATTTGAGCGTGACTTTGCTTCCTCACTAATAATAATAATAATGATGATGGCATTTATTAAGCGCTTACTATGTGCAGAGCACTGTTCTAAGCATGATTTCATGTTTCCAAGGTGGGGAACTAGGACAGGTCAAGAAGAACCTTCTACTCCGAGTTACTGTCAAACCAATTTTTCCCTGGACTTTGGGCTCCCAGGTACACGAGTCTCTGCCCCTCCGGCAAAATCCTACAGGATGGATTTTCATCCCCAACTGGACAATCCCTGACTGTTCATTTTCCCCAAAGGGGACCGACCCGTAGAAAGCCAAACCACTGTTGGCAGGGGGGTCAACGTTTAGGAAATGGATATTTTTCCCTCCTTCCTGACTGATTCTCCACTTGGCTTTCAAACCTCCTACTACCAGCTATGTGAAGGAGTGGAGGGGAGGGGGTTCCTTCTAACAATCCCCGCCCCCTGCCCCGGTCCCCGAAGACCCCTCCTCCCTCCCACTCCCCCTTCGGAGGGGGAGAATTTCTTGGCTCAGCTGGGTGGGTGGTTTGGATTTTTACTGTAGCTTTTTATTGCCTAAAGCATCCAGCAAAACAGGATCTTAAAAATTCCTGAGACAAGCAGCTGGGGGGCGGGTGAACTCTGGGCACAGGCCGGGCTCCAGGCGGCTGGAGGGGGTGGGAGGGGAGGGGAGAGGGGGTGGCTCTCCATCCCCGGGCCATGAGCGTCCCATCAAGCTTCAACGTGCCCCACGCCATCTGTCTCCAGCCACCATGTGCCTGCCTCCGGCCCCGGTGCCCCAGCCACGCATGGCGTGGCAGCTGGGATGCTCAACCACGCCAGGCCCACGAGGTGTACCCCACCGGCAATGCACCATGGTCCCAAGAGCATCCCACCCATGGGGCACTATGGCCCCAAGAGCATCCCACCCATGGGTGTACTATGGCTCTAAGAGTATCCACTTTGGGCAAGTCACTTAACTTCTCTGGGCCTCAGTTACTTCCTCTGTAAAATGAGGATTAAGACTGTGAGCCCCCATGGGACAACCTGATCACTTTGTAACCTCCCCAGTGCTTAGAACAGTGCTTTGCACATAGTAAGCGCTTAATAAATGCCATTATTATTAGTATTATTCCACCCACGGTGCACTACGGCCCAAAAAGCATCCCACCCATGGCTCCCCACTCCGACAGGGTACCCCTACCCGTGATGCAGCCCATCCACCTTGGCCCAGGGGGTAACCCTCCCCATGCTACCCTCCTAGACATGGCCCACCCCAGCCCACCCCACATCCCATCGCATTCGCACCCCGCTCCACGCACACCCCGCGAGAGAACAGCCGTGGCGGGCGGGACCCAGAAATGCCACGCCCCAGCTTCGCCAGATCCAGGGGCTCCAGGGTGGCCTTGAGAGGGATGGGGACCCCTCTCTGGCTCCTGCGACCTCCAGGATCCTGGACCCTGCCCCTCAACACCTCTTGGGAGAGGCTGAATTAGCGGGTGTCCGGGTGGACATCACCCCCGCTATAGGGGCGCACAGGCCTTGGGGGGGGCTCCTGAAGAAACAGCCCTGTTCTGTCCCCGGCAGGTCTCCAGCAGAGAAAATGAGAGTTGGGGAGTTAGGTGGGAGAGAGGAAAGGAGGCCAGGCAGGAGTGGGGAGAAGAAAGGGAAGGATGGAAGGAGCCAGGAGCCACAACCCCCCTGAACTGGGAGCCCCTGGGGGGTGATGTGATCTTGGCCCCCTTTTAGGGCAGGGCCGATGCCCAAGAAGGGAAAAGTCGAGCCAGTCCTTTGGGCCCCATACAGGGTAAAGCGAGGGCACACCCCTGCCCACCCCTCAAAAAAATGCCTGTGTGCTGCGTAATATCATTGCTATGAAAATGCGCACCTCAGGGCTGCCTCAAATAGGGTCACAGGGGGAAAAGTCCCCTCTCTGTCCCCCTCTCAAAGGGCAGCGAGAGCCCCCCATCTCAATCTTTTTTTTGGGGTGCACCATCGGAGAAGAGGGGCGATTAGGCCCCCATCAATCTTCAGCTTTTAGAAACCTGGGAGAAGGTCTTCTGTGGACCCGAGAAGCCCTCTGGGCTGGTGGAAACCATGGTGGAGGTGGGCGAGGCTGTGTGAGCTTGCATTTTTGGGGGATACATGGTTTTGCAAGTATGTTGACGGTGGGCACGCATGCATGGGCGAGGGCTCATAATAACAGTAATAATAATTATTATTATGGCATTTGTTGAGTGCTTACTATGTGCCAGACACTGTACTTAGCACTGGACGGATAAAAGCAAATCAGGTTGGACACAGTCCTTGTCTCATGTGGGGCTCACAGTCTCAATCTCCATTTTATAGATGAGGTAACTGAGGCACGGAGAAGTGAAGTGACTAGCCTACGGTCACACAGCGGACAAGCGGCGGAGCCGGGATTAGAACTGCCGGGCTCTAGCCGTGACTCTATGCTGCTTCTCATCTGTTTGCAGGTGCGTGGGAGGGTGTGCATGTGTGCATGCCTTTATGTGTGGAAAATTGTGGGTGTCCCTGCGTACATGCGGTGTGTGGTGTTTCCTGCCCACCCAGTCCCCCCTACAGGAAGTGGGGAACCCACATTTCAGCCACAAATGGGCCTTGGGGGGCGTCCCCAAAACCAGGGAGGTCCCAACCCCCTGACTGGTGCCTAGAATAATAATAATAACGGTATTTGTTAAGTGCTTACTATGTGCCAAGCACTGGGGTAGATACAAGGTAGACAGGTTGGACACAGTCCCTGTCCCACATGGGGCTCACCGTCTTAATCCCCATTTTCCAGATGAGATCACTGAGGCCCAGAGAAGCTAAGTTCATTCATCCACTCATTCAATCGTATTTATTGAGCGCTTACTGTATGCAGAGCACTGTACTAAGCACTTGGAAAGTACAATTCAGCAACAGAGAGACAATCCCTGCCCACAGTGGGCTCACACTCTAGAAGGGGGGGCTTATAGGCTAGGGGGGATAAAATATTTACAAATAATCAGAATAATTGGTATTTTAATATATATGATAAGAATAACTATTATTTTGGTATTTGTTAGGCACTTATGTGTCAAGTACTGTTCTAAGCACTGGAGTAGATACATTCATTCATTCATTCATTCATTCATTCATTCAATCGTATGTATTGAGCGCTTACTGTATGCAGAGCACTGTACTAAGCACTTGGAAAGTACAGTTCAGCAACAGAGACAATCCCTGCCTACAACGGGCTCACAGTCTAGAGGGGGGGCTTATAGGCTGGGGGGATAAAATATTTACAAATAATCAGAATAAATAATTGGTACTTTAATATATATGATAAAAATAACTATTATTTTGGTATTTGTTAGACGCTTATTATGTGTCAAGCACTGTTCTAAGCACTGGAGTAGATACAAGTAGATACATTCATTCATTCATTCATTCAATCGTATTTATTGAGCACTTACTGTGTGCACAGCACTGTACTAAGCACTTGGGAAGTACAAGTTGGCAACATATAGAGACAGTCCCTACCCAACAGTGGGCTCAGAGTCTAAGAAGGGGGGGGACAGACAACAAGACAGAACATATTAACAAAATAAAATAAATAGAATAAATATGTACCAATAAAATAAATAAATGGAGTAATAAATATGTACATGTATATATAAATATGTACATATATATATACATATACATGTGCTGTGGGGATACAGATACAGATGAGGTAACTGAGGCACCCAACAGCGGGCTCACAGTCTACAAGGGGGAGACAGACAACAAGACAGAACATATTAACAAAATAAAATAATTAGAATAAATATGTACCAATAAAATAAATAAATGGAGTAATAAATGCATACACATATATATACATGTGCTGTGGGGACACAGATACAGATGAGGTAACTGAGGCACAGAGAAGTTAAGCATCTTCCCCAAGGTCACAAAGCAGACGAGTGGCAGAGCCGGGATTTGAACCCACGTCCTCTGACTCCCAAGCCCGGGCTCTATCCACTGAGCCATGTTGCTTCTCTACCCTACTGCTTCTGGCCCTTCACTACTGAAGATGCCTGGGCAAGGTCATAATCAGGTTTTATTGTATATCTATCTATCTATCTATCTATCTATCTATCTATCTATCTGTATAGAAGCAGCGTGGCTCAGTGGAAAGAGCCCGGGCTTTGGAGTCAGAGGTCGTGGGTTCAAATCCCGGCTCCGCCAACTGTCAGCTGTGTGACTTTGGGCAAGTCACTTAACTTCTCTGGGCCTCAGTTCCCTCATCTCTAAAATGGGGATGAAGACTGTGAGTCCCCCGTGGGACAACCTGATAACCTTGCAACCCCCCAGCGCTTAGAACAGTGCTTTGCACATAGTAAGCGCTTAATAAATGCTATCATTATTATTATTATTATTATCATATATTGTATATATGTGTATATATATGTATATATATATTGTATATATGTGTGTGTGTGTATATATATATATATGTATATATGTGTATATATATATGTATATATATATTGTATATATGTGTGTGTATATATATATATATATATATATATATACACAATACCCACAATGACTTGTCCAAGGTCACTCAGCAGATGCGTGGCAGAGCCGGGATGAGAATCCAGGACCTTCCGACTCCCAGGAGTGGGTTCCATCCACCAGGCCTCGCTCCTTCTCCAGCGGTGAGGAGTTCAGGGTGGGCTTCCAGGCTGGGAAATCTAGGATCCAAGGGGAGAAAAAGGGAGAGGGAGGAGGAAGAAAAATGGGAAGAGCAACGCACCCTTGTAGATTTCAGCATCCTCCTTTTCCCACGTGTCTCCTTCGCTGGAGAGCAGGCTCAGGGCTGACATCTAGCGTCCTTCCCTTCTCTGCAAAACCAAATTTATCTTTAGATTTGTGGTCAGTCCAAAATTCATCCTTTTTAGGGAAAACAGGCCCACCTCCCTAAGCCCTCCCCTCCAAGGGCTCATTAAAAATACAAATATAATCGTAACGTTCCAAGAAAATGCCCCCGTCCTGTTGCGAGGTGCAGGTGGGACTCTGGCTTGCAACCTCTAAAGTGTCCTTTTTTTAAAAAAAAAATAATTCTGCAAATGCATGGTTTGGGGGAAGAGCAACACCCAAGAAGGCTGACTGCCCCTCACCCACGAGAGGGTTTCGAAGGTAGAGGAAGGTTGGGGCTGGGGGAAAGCAAAATAAAAGCAAAAAGCTTCCTTGAAAGCAGGCCTGGGTCTGTGGGTGTGGAGGGGGAAGAGTCCTTTTCAAGGAGAGTGGCTGAAATCCAGAGTCGTTTTGGATGACAAAACCGTTTCCAACCCTTCCTCCCTGAACAGCCTGGAAGTTGATTTAAAAAAAAAAACCACACACACACACACACACACACACACGCACAAAACAGGTCAGTGCAACCCATCTGTGTGCTAGGGTAGAATAATAAAAATAATAATAATTCATAATTGTGATCTTTGGGTGAATTGTAGCTAAAAGTGATGATGCAGAGCAGCGCCCAGGGGAAAAAGGACCAGCTTTTCAGCTATTCTCCCCAAATTCCTTTTTGAAGTGAATAAGGCCCTCCTTTACTTTGCCCCGGTGCCTGGATCACGTTTAATTACCGGTGGGTCGAAACGTTAAAAATAAAATAAAATAAACACACCCTTCAGTTTCCAGTTAGCTCTTTCCTTGGAATTTCTTTGGATCCCAGAGGTCAGAAGCGAAATAGTAGAGCTGGCAACCCGGCCATTTTCATTCAAGTGCTGCAAAACTTTACATCACAATAGTGACATTGAATAAAGTCAATAGAGCCTTATCATTCCCAAACCTTAGGCTTGGGCACTATTATCTCTGCTTCCTGTCAATACAGCTTCCAGAGGAGAGGGAAACACGGTTTTGGACTGCAAAGCCAGTAGATTTAGTTGACCCCCAAAGAAAAAGCAAGGCTGATATGTAAAACCAAGTTGGATGTTTTAATCTACAGATTAGACTTTCCTCATCACAGTATTCTCCCTCCTTTTAAAAAACGCAACAATACTTCAACCCGTTCTTTGGAAAGACCTAATTTTGCGCCTTTTTCTTCGTCTGTGCCTCAGTGAAGTCTTCCCTCCGATACACATGAATAACTGCGGTGGAAATACCCAGCACAGATCTGAAAACAGGATTAGGCCACAGGCCTGTATTTAGTAAATATGAGCTTTTTTCTCTGCTTCAGAAGGGACTGAAATTAGCACGAGAGTTTGGGGTTAACTTCGGCTCTTCCATCAGCTCAAGGAGGGAGCTCTAGAATTAGTGCTAGTGTTATTCTTAATAATAATAATAATAATAATAATAATAATAATAATAATAATAATAATGATGATGGTATTTGTTAAGCGCTTACTATGTGCAAAGCATGGTTCTAAGCGCTGGATTTGTTGTTACTGTTATGCTATTGTGTTATATGATAGTAATGACGTTTGTTCAGCATTCATTCATTCAATCGTATTTACTGAGCGCTGACCGTGTGCAGAGCACCGTACTAAGCGCTTGGGAAAGTACAATGAAACAATAGTGACATTCCCTGCCCACAACGAGCTTACAGTCTAGGATGGGGGAGACAGACATCAACACAAATCAATAAAATTACGGATCTGTACACACATAAGTGTCGTGGGGCTGGGAAGTGTGTGGGAAGAGCAAAGGGAGCAATTAATAAAATACATCAAATGCTGGGGTTAGTATAAAATAATCTAGCTTCACACAGTCCCTGTCCCACATGGGGCTTCCAGCCTATGAGGGTTGACGGGCAGGTATTGAATCCCCATTTTGCAGATGAGGGAACTGAGGCCCAGAGAAGTTAACTGACTTACCCAAGGTCACACAGCAGACATATGGCGGAGCCGGGATTAGAATCCAGGTCCTCTGAATCCCTGCCCTGTGCCTTTTTCGGTGGGCCTTACTGCTTCTCTATGGTTAGAAGCTTCTGAATAACTGACACGGAAGTCCAGGAGAATACATCATTATACATTTTATTCACTTTCCTGAGAGCAAAGTGGGATGTTGTGCACACAGAGAGCATATAAAAGGCAACTATATGGCGATATTTATACCCATATATATATTTAAAGCTAGCTATCCTTCCATTATGTATATATATATATATATACACAATACTTAGTACAGTGCTCTGCACACAGTAAGCGCTCAATACGATTGAATGAACGAGTGAATACTTGTGCATGTATCTGTACATATATATAGTAATATATATGGTGTCAGTATGTGTATGCCCGTGTGTGTGTGTGTGTATAATTCAAATAGTTTGCTCTTTAGAACATTTGCTCTCGGTTTCCAGCAGAAAGAAAGGGGGAGTCTGATTTTCTTTGCCCATCAAAAAGCCGAAAGGTTTACGGTAACTGTTTACTCACCAGGAATCAAGGCTAGAGCACAGCAGTGTTTCCCTAATGATATGTCCCCTAGGGCATTTGAAGGTCTACAGGTTTTTTTTTTAATATTATTTTTATCTTAGCCTGGCCGAGCTTAACTCAGAAGCCCATGGGAGGACCCCTTTTAAGGTTGATCTTTTCTCTGGGCCCACGGTCTCCTGGTGCATTCCTAACAATACAGAGGCAGAAACAGAAATTCAGCCCTCGAAATAGAAATTCACCCCTCTAACTCGGGTTTACCCTTATTGGCGCAGAGGGCCGGCTGGTTTACAGAATGCGGAGGTAATTGTCGCCTCTAAGCTTCTCAGCGCCTGGAATAAAGCACCTGGGAGCTGAAGGTTTTGAGCTTTGGGGTTATGGCTGCATTTTCTGTCTCTCTTGGAACTTTTCTTGGCCAACTCCAATCCCCATCTTCAGGGCCTGGGCTCGTGGGTTGGGTCTTTGCCTGATTCTCATGGGTACCATTTTTTTTTTCATTTTGAGGGCAGAGGTTTGTTGGGGGGAAGGGAGGGCAAGCAGAATGGGGCTTGGGAGAGGCAGAATGGACTTTGAAGAGGGGTTGGGTCAGAAAACCCTAATATTAACGCTTCCCGGACTGGATTAGATGCGCCCTGGTCTCGCCTGAGGCCTGTCGGAGGAGGCTGGGAGCCGAATCCAAACAACCGTGGATTTCACCCCCACATCGGGGAACCAACCAGGCCTCCATTGCCCCCCAGGAGTGGACGCCTACAACCAACAGTGTGATTCACAAACCACCTAATCGTGGAGAAGTGGAATAGCAGAGATTCTCTCCAGTTCCTGATGTGTGATTTGTTTCCCTACATATTCTTTAAATTTGTAATTTTCCCTTCGGAGGACTTGAGCAGAGAAGCCCCCTGGTACCTATAAACCCCACCCCCATTCTCCCATTCATTCATTCATTCATTCATTCAATCATATTTATTGAGCGCTTACTGTGTGCACTGTACCAAGCGCTTGGGAAGTACAAGTTGGCAACACATAGAGACGGTCCCTACCCAACAGTGGGCTCACAGCCTAGAAGGGGGAGACTATACGGATTACATTCCCACTGCAATATTCACCCTCACTCCCAGGCCCCGGTTGAGTGTTTCTGACATCCCCTTTTGAAAGCAATCGATCCGTAATGGGGGGAGAAAAAAGAGAGAGGAGTCGGGATTCGTTAAAGTGGTGTGTTTGTGTGTGGAGAAGGAAAAAGAACGACAAACACCTGAGTTAGAACCACGATAACCCTAAATGTCTTCTTGATTCAATTATCAATCGCCTCCCCCACTTCCTTCAAATCCTAGGGACACGCTCCTGGACTTAATTATGTGTACGTATAGGAAGCTGAGCTAATATGATTCATTTGAAGGCAATAACTGTCTGGTTTGGCTCACCGGGAAGCAGAGGAGTGGAAATCATGAAATAACCCGATTTGATCCACGTTTGGTGGGGAGGGTACCATTATTGCAGAAAAAAAAGTCCACTAAAAAAAAAAAATGACCCAAATCTCTTCTCCATCTTCCTGAAACCCCACTCAGATGGTCTTAAGTAGATCAACACAATACATCAACGTCCGTATCGTGCAGAGTTGTTAAAATAATTGTGATGACAGGTGTCTTGGTACCACTTTCTTAATGGTTTTCAGTATCACTGATTTATTATGTGGCTCTCCCCCCTCCCCAGGCCCCTTCTCTTGCCCTGCCCCTTCCTTCTGCTTGCTTCATTCATCCATTCATTCATTCACACGTATTTCTTGAGCACTTACTGTGTGCAGAGCCCTGTACTAAGCGCTTGAGAAGTACAAATCGGCAACATAGAGAGAGACGGTTCCTAAATGAGCCCATCTCCCTTAAAGAAACAGCCTTTTAAAATGTATTTTTTGGGGGGGCAGTAAGGGCTGCTTCTTTCTTCCAGCGCTGGAAAGGACAGACGCCCACCAATAACACTTGGCTTTGAAGGAGGAAGCGGCGTTTACTGTACCGCACGCTCCTCCTTCATTCATTCAGTCGTACTTATTGAGCGCCTACTGTGTGCAGAGCACTGTACTAAGCGCTTGGGAAGCACAAATCGGGAACAGAGACGGTCCCTACCCAACAGCGGGCTCACAGTCTAGAAGGGGGAGACAGACAACAAAACAAAACAAGTGGACGGGCATCAGTAGCATCAAAATAAATATAGATCTATACATGTTATTAATAAAATTAATAGGTTAAATACGTACAAATAAAATAGAGTAATAAATATGTAGAAATGTAGGGACTGTCTCTGTACGTTGCCAACTTGTACTTCCCAAGCGCTTAGTACAGTGCTCTGCACACAGTAAGCGCTCAATAAATACGATTGATTGATATACAAGTGCTGTGGGGATATTCTCCCCCCCCCCCACCTTGTTATCGGGTATAATAATAATAATAATAATGGCATTTGTTAAGCGCTTACTATGTGCAAAGCACTGTTCTAAGCACTGGAAGGATACAAGGTGATCAGGTTGTCCCACGTGGGGCTCACAGTCTTCACCCCCATTATATAGATGAGGTAACTGAGGCTCAGAGAAGTGAAGTGACTTGCCCAAGGTCACACAGCAGACATGTGGCAGGGCCGGTATTAGAACCCATGACCTCTGACTCCCAAGCTCGGGCTCTTGCCACTGAGCCACGCTGCTTCTCTAAATATGATGATCAAGCGCTTAGTACAAGCTCTGCACACAGTAAGCGCTCAATAAATACGATTGAAAGAATGAATAATGGTTGGGATAGATTTCCCTCCCACCACTCTCCCCTCCATAATTTCAGGCCTTGACATCCTCAGTGCACACGCGCATGCACATTCATTCAATTCATTCATTCAGCCGTATTTATTGAGCGCTTCCTGGGTGTACAGCACTGTACTAAGCGCTTGGGAAGTGCTGTGTGACTTCGGGCAGGTCACTTCACTTCTCTGTGCCACTGTTCTCTCATCTGTAAAATGGGGATTAAGACGGTGAGCCCCCCGTGGGACAACCTAATCACCTTGTAACCTCCCCAGCGCTTAGAACAGTGCTTTGCACATAGTAAGCGCTTAATAAATGCCATCATTATTATTGCTGTCCACATCCATCCACATCCCCCTTCTAGCCTGTGAGCCCACTGTTGGGTAGGGACTGTCTCTATATGTTGCCAACTTGTACTTCCCAAGCGCTTAGTACAGTGCTCTGCACACAGTAAGCGCTCAATAAATACGACTGAATGAATGAATCCACATCCATCCACACACATCCACCCACATCCACAAACACACACAATACGAGGCTGGGCGCACCCACGCTCACACACACACGCACACACACACATCAATCCATAGAGAAGCAGCGTGGCTCAGGGGAAAGAGCCCGGACTTTGGAGTCAGAGGTCATGGGTTTGAATCCCGGCTCCGCCACTTGTCAGCTGCCTGACCTTGGGCACTTAACTGCTCTGTGCCTCAGTGACCTCATCTGTAGAATGGGGATTTAGACTGTGAGCCCCAAGTGGGACAAACTGATCACCTTGTATCTCCTCCAGCACTTAGGACAGTGCTTGGCACATAGTAAGCGCTTAACAAATACCACCATTATTATTATTATTATTACAAGGCTGGGCGCACACACACATACACACACATCCACCCACATCCACATCCACACACATAATACAAGGCTGGGCGCACCTGCGCGTGCACATACACACACACCACAGACACACAGACATCCATCCACACACATCCATCCACATCCACATCCACATACAAGGCTGGGCGCACCCACGCGTGCACAAACACACACACACACACACACACACACATCCATTCACATCCACACACATAATACAAGGCTGGGCGCACCCGCACATGCACACACACACACACACACCACACACCCACATCCATCCACATCCACATCCACACACATAATACAAGGCTGGGCGCACCCGCACGTGCACAGACACACACACACCACACACCCACATCCATCCACATCCACATCCACACACATAATACAAGGCTGGGCACACCTGCACATGCACACACACACACACACACACACACACACACACACACACACACCACACACCCACATCCATCCACATCCACACACATAATACAAGGCTGGGCGCACTCGCGCGTGCACACACACACACACCACACACCCACATCCATCCACATCCACACCCACACACATAATACAAGGCTGGGTGCACCCGGGCGTGCACACACACACACACACACACACACACACACACACACACACACACACCCCCATCCACATCCACATCCACACACATAATACAAGGCTGGGTCCACCCGCGTGGGCACACCCACACACCACCCACCCACATCCATCCACACCCACACCCACAACCATAATACAAGGCTGGGCGCATCCGCGTGTGCACACACACACCAATCCACATCCACATCCACACACATAATACAAGGCTGGGCGCACACGCGCGTGCACACCCACACACCACATCCATCCACATCCACACACATAATACAAGGCTAGGCGCACCCGGGCATGCACACAGACACACCACAACCATCCACATCCACACACATAATACAAGGCTGGGCGCACCCATGCATGCACACATACACACCCCACACCCACATCCATCCACACCCACATCCACACACATAATACAAGGCTGGGCGCACCCGCGCGTGCACACACACCCCCACAACCACACACATAATGCAAGGCTGGGCGCACACACACACACACACACGGCTGAAAAAAAAAAACCCAGGGATGGGGGGGAAAGGGAGAAGGCATCAGCCCCCTCCCGGCCCTTTTAAAAAAAAGTTCGCCCTGTCAATGGGAATGAGGTCAGCTCGGGAGCTTCTCATTGGACGCGGCGCTTATGATGTTGCCGGGCTCCCGGCCAATGGGAGGCCGCGGGGGCGGGGATTGGCCGGGGCAACGTTGGTTACAGCAGCTGATTGGCCGGAGCGAACACCCCTGAAGGATAAAAAGGCGGGAGGCGGCCGCTGGGCTCAGCTCGAAGCCGCGGAGAGAGGAGCGGGACCATTTCGGTTCCTCGTTGTGGACGGGCGTGCACCGAAAGCCTACATGCATTGCACGCCCGGCCGGTGCACGCGTGTTTGGGGGGTGCAGCCCGAGGGGCACCCCGTTTCCCCGGCCTCCAGCCCACCCCCGGGCCGTCCTGGAGCCGGATTTGGGGGGCAGCCCACTGCACGGTAAGCCAGGGGGAAGAGGAGCCGGACTATGCGCCGAGCGCTCAGGACCTCGTGAGCTGCAATCGGGCCCCCCCAAAAAAAACCCCAAAGAGGGCGAAAAAAAACCACTCGGAAATCCAGCTTTTCCAAGAAACTCCTCTCCACTTTAGCGCGGCCCGAGGGCGAGCAACGTTGGACCTGGGTGGAACTACAACTGCTCAGCAGGGGCTGAGTTTTTCGGGACTTCTTATTTTTCTTCACGGTGCAGGGCGTGGGTGAACACGGACCTCGGGGGGTCTGAGACATTTGAGCCCCCTTTTTTTGGGAGGGAATCGCATTTCCGCAGCCGGACCTCGGGGTCTGACCCAAGTTGAACCCCCTCTTTTCCTGGCCTTTTTTGGGGGGAGGCCTTTTGCAATCTTGTTTCCGCAGCCGGACCACGGGGTCTGACCCAAGTTGAACCCCCTTTTTTCTGGCCTTTTTTAGGGGGGAGGCCTTTTGCAGTCTCATTTCTGCAGTCGGACCTCGGGGTGTGAGAAAGTTGAGCCCCCTTTTTCTGGCCTTTTTAGGGGGGAGGACTTTTGCAACCTTCCTCCCGCTGCCGGACCTCGGGGTCTGACCCCAGTTGAGCCCCTTTTTCCTGGCTCTTTTTGGGGGGAGACTTTTATAACCTTAATCCTGCAGTCGGACCTCGGGGTCTCACCAAGCTGAACCCCCTTTTTTAGGGGGGAGTCCTTTGGCAATCTTCTTTCTGCAGCCGGACCTCAGTTGAGCCCCCTTTTTTGGCTCTTTTTTTTTGGGGGGGGGCCTTTGGCAATCTTATTTCTGCAGCCGGACCTCGGGAGTCTCACCAAGTTGAACCCCCTTTTTTGGGGGGAGGTCCTTTGCCAATCTTTCTGCAGCCGTACCTCAGTTGAGCCCCCTTTTTTGGCTCTTTCTGGGGGGAAGTCCTGTGGCAATCTTCTTTCTGCAGCCGGCCCTCAGTTGAGCCCCCTTTTTCGGGGGGAAGTCCTTTGGCAAGCTTATTTCTGCAGCCGGACCTCAGTTGAGCCCCCTTTTTCGGCCCTTTTTTGGGGGGAGTTCTTTGGCAAGCTTATTTCGGCAGCCAGTTGAGCCCCCTTTTTGGGGGGGAAGTCCTTCGGCAAGCTTATTTCTGCAGCCGGACCTCAGTTGAGCCCCCTTTTTTGGCCTTTTTTTGGGGGGAGGCCTTGGGCAAGTTTATTTCTGCAGCCGGACCTCAGTTGAGCCCCCTTTTTTGGGCCCTTTTTGGGGGGGAGGCCTTTTGCAATCTGCAGCCGGACCTCAGTTGAACCCCCTTTTTTTAGGGGGAGGCCTTGGGCAAGCTCCTTTCTGCAGCCGGACCTCGGGGTCTGACCAAGTGGAGCGTCCCTTTTTGGGGGGAGGCCTTTTGCAATCTGGTTTGTGCAGCCGGATCTCGGTTGAGCCCCCTTTTTTGGGGGGGGGAGGCCTGATTGCGATCCATCTCAGGTGACTTGGGGGTCCCATCGGGGTGGGGGTTGTGGTGGGGGAGGGGGAGATGGTCCAGCAGACCAGCAACGCGGAGAACAGGGAAGCCCTCCTGGCCGGGGAGACGTCGGACTCCGGGGCCGGGCTGGAGCTGGGCATCGCCTCCTCCCCCACGCCGGCCTCCGGGGCGCACACGGGGGGCCGGGCGGACGACCCGGGCTGGTGCAAGACCCCCAGCGGCCACATCAAGCGGCCCATGAACGCCTTCATGGTCTGGTCCCAGATCGAGAGGAGGAAGATCATGGAGCAGTCGCCGGACATGCACAACGCCGAGATCTCCAAGCGCCTGGGGAAGCGCTGGAAGCTCCTCAAGGACGGGGACAAGATCCCTTTCATCCGGGAGGCCGAGAGGCTGCGGCTCAAACACATGGCCGACTACCCCGACTACAAGTACCGCCCCAGGAAGAAGGTCAAATCCGGCAACGCCTCCTCCACGCAGCCCTCCACGCTTGCCTCGGCCGCCCCCAAGCCGGGGGAGAAGGGAGGAGGGGGCTCCAGCGGGCTCCCCAAGCCTCCCCCCAAGAAATCCGGGGGGAAGCCCCCCCCCAGGCCGGAGGCCGATGTAGTGGCCGCCCCTGGGGCGCTGCAGGCGTCCTGCACAACGCCCAGTTCGGACAAACGAGCCAAACGCCCAGCCTCCTCCTCCTCCTCCTCCGCGCCGCCCTCCGGGCCTGCGGGGGAGCCTCCATCGCCCGCAACGTCCAGCGCAGCCTCGTGCCCCTCGTCGGAGGACGAGTTCGACGACGACCTGCTGGACTTGCAGCCCAGCCCGGGCTTCGAGAGCATGGCCCTCAGCAGCCTCAGCTCCTCCTCCTCCTCTTCTTCCTCCTCCTCCTCCTCCTCTTCCTCCTCCTCCTCCTCCTCCTCCCTGGATCGGGACCTGGATTTTAGCCTGGAAGCGGGATCCGGCTCCCACTTCGAGTTCCCGGACTATTGCACGCCGGAGGTCAGCGAGATGATCTCCGGGGACTGGCTGGAATCCAGCATCTCCAACCTGGTCTTCACCTACTGACCCCGGGTTAGGTCGAGGACACCCCCAAAACCCCTGCACCCCCATTGCATGGACCTCCTTCCCTCCCTCCTCCTCCTCCCGGGGGGCATTTTTTTTTTTCCGGGAGGGGGACATGATTTTTTTTTTTTAAGAAAATTATTAGCAAAGTCAACCCCCTCCCCGTCTTATTATTAATTTTTTTTTGCTGGAAATATTGCATCTCTCCCCCCAGGGTGCTCACACCCTTTTGCAGGGCCGTGCATGCATGCATTTGTGCATGCACGCAGTGGGTCTCTGCGTGCATGCATGTGGGGGGTGCTGCATGCGTGCACGCAGTGGGTCTCTGCGTGCATGCGCGTGTGGGACTGCATGCATGCACGCAGTGGCTCTCTGCATGTCTGCAGGGGGACTTTGCGTGCATACATGCACCCAGTGGCTCTGCATGCCTGCAGGGGAACTTTAAGTGCATGCACGTAGTGGCTCCCTGCATGCATGCATGTATGCATGCATGTGGGGAACTGCATGCATGGAGGTGTGCACGCAGGCCTACACGTGAGGGAGTCTGCATGCTTGCATGTGGGGCCCTCCACATGTGGGGGCTCTGCATGCATGCATGCAGGGCTCTGCATGCAATGTACTGGACCGGTGGCGGTGGGGAGGATTTTGGGGGTGGGGGCGCCTGCTTTTGTGTGCAAAGAGAAGATTTGGGACCCCGGACGCCTGCTGCGGTGCAAGAAGGCCTGCCCTTGGGGAGGGATGCAAGGATGCAGGAAAAGGATGCAGGAAAAGGATGCAGGACTTGCAGGAGACGGCTGCAGCCCGCCGCCTCCTCTTGTGCTTGCAGGAAGAGGAAAACGTGGACCGAGCTGGGAAATGCACCGAGATCCTACTGGGAAACGAGTGGGAATGGGGGAATGGGGGGCGGGAAAGACAGGGAAAAGGGCGGGAGGGGGTGGGAAAGAAACAATTAAAAAAGAAACGGATTTGCACGTCTAGAGGAGAAGGTAGCAGCGCTTTTTTTTTTTTCTCGGCCACCTTCTTAAAAGAAAAAAAATATAGAGATATATATATAAATAAATATATATATATATAGAAAATCAATAGGATGGAACTTGAGGAGAAAATGGAAAAGTTGGGAAAGGAGACAGACAAAAAACACGCCAAGTTTCTGTATTTGTGGTACCGGGAAAATGGAGAGCGATTTTTTTTTTTTTCCCAAAACAACAACAAAAAAACAAACAAAAAAAAAACTTAAAAGATGATGGGTTTTTTTCTTCTCTTAATCGGAATCGTGACGGTGTTGGATGATTTCACTGGTGGGGTTTAATAGAGCATGTTATCCTGTCTTTGGAAGATTTCTGTATAAGACTGTTGAACAGTTGTATTTTTTTTTAATAGTGTAGGATAATATAAAAAAGGAGATAGATGGCGCTACGTTTGATTCCTCCTACAACAACAAACAAAAAATAATCACCAGCTTTTTTTCATTCTTAACTCTTTTTTAAAGGATTCAAACGCAACTCAAATCTGTGCTGGACTTTTTTAAACAAGAAATTCAGGACCAAATTTTATCTCAGTGTGTATGTGTTTCTTCCTCATGGGTGTAAATGAGAAGACTTGTCTTGTTTTCTTCACTGATGGGCCATCCTCGTATTTCTTTTCCTTGCAAATGTAATCAGATGCCATTTTATATGTGGACGTATTTATACTGGCCAAACATTTTTGACTTATGACTTCTTTTGACTTTTTTTGTTTTGTTTTTGGTGGTTCTCGTTGCCCGCCCCATGTATTGTTTCCTTCACTGAAGGGCTAGAGTTTTAACTTTTAATTTTTTATATTTAAATGTAGACTTTTGACACTTTTAAAAAACAAAAAACAAAAAAGAGAAGAGAGATGAAAACGTTTGATTATTTTCTCAGTGTATTTTTGTAAAAAATATATAAAGGGGGTGTTAATCGGTGTAAATCGCTGTTTTGGATTTCCTGATTTTTATAACAGGGCGGCTGGTTAATAGATCTCACACTTTTTTTAAGAAAAAGAAAGAATCAGCCCCTCTTTTCTCCATGTTTACACTTCAATCTGCAGGCTTCTTAAAGTGACAGTATCCCTTAACCTGCCTCCATCATACACTCACTCTATGCTAGCATTGAAAGTAAAAAAAAAAAAAAAGACAATAAAAAAAAAGACAAAACCCAAGACGTTTTATGGAAATACCAGACAGTGTGGATGCTTTAAGGCTGGTGTATTTTACAGCAAAGAGGGATCCTGTAGCTTTAATTCGTAAACCACATCTTCTTTGCACTTTTTTTTTTATAAGCAAAAATGTGCCGTTTAAACCACTGGATCTATCTAAATGCCGATTTGAGTTTGCGACACTATGTACTGCGTTTTTCATCCTTGTATTTGACTAGTTAATCCTTTCTACTTGTCGCTAAATATAATTGTTTTAGTCTCTTATGGCATGATGATAGCATATGTGTTCAGGTTTATAGCTGTTGTGTTTAAAGATTGAGAAGAGTGAAAACATCTTTGTACATTTAAGTCTGTATTATAATAAGCAAAAAAGATTGTGTGTATGTATGTTTAATATAACATGACAGGCACTTGGACGTCTGCCTTTTTAAGGTAGTTCCGTTAAGGGGTTTTGTGTTTTTTTTTGTTTTGTTTTTTTTCCTTTACTTTTTTAGTCATCCATCCTGTGCAATATGCTGTGTAGAATATTTGTCTTAAAAATCAACACCACAACACAATGTTTTTTTTGGGGGGGGGGGAAACGAAAAAAAAATCACGCCAGCTAATCATGTCACGTTCACTGCCTGTCAGATTGTTGATATACCGTCTGTAAATACCTTTTTTTTTTTTTGAGAAGGAAATAAAATCAGCTGGAACTGAACCCTAAAACTTGACTTTTGTCATTTTTCTGCCTTCCGGCCAGGGCGGCTACGCCAGGCTTTGGAGAGGAGCGTGGAACTCTTTTTCTTTCTTGTCCCTGGAAAGATTTGGCAGGCGACTGCTGTGACGTGTGCCGATGGCTGGACTGAATGTGTGTCAGTCGGCCTGCTTTCGAGGAATCCTCCTCCGCTGACCAGGTCCAGGAAGCCCGAAGCCCCCTTTTTTCGCTGATAATTCAAGACAGGGAGAGGAAAGTTGGAGGCCCAGAGAGCGGTGGGTGTCCCGCCGTTTGGACCGGATTGACTTTTTTGTCTTCTCCAACTGACTCTGTGCCCAGGAAACCTAAAACTCCCCCCTCGCCCTTTTCCTGAGGCGGCAGTCCAGGAAGGGGCCGGAATCCACTTGGGGCCTGAAGCGGGGATAATAAAATAAACGCAGCGAGACCCATTTCAGAAATGAACTCCAGCGTTCTGACCTGCGGTTTTCGGTTCAAGGCTTAACGGATGACGAGAGTAGATAATTCATTTTCTTTTAAGAGGAAGGGGTCTAGCTGCAACTTGCCCCTCTGATCCTAAATTAACGTTTCCCTTCCGATCCGGGTAAAAAGGACGCTCACGAGGAGAGAAGTGCAGCGGTGGATAATGACTTGCTCACTGGCCTCTTGTCGGTTCCCGAGACAGCGGAACCCTTGTTTATGTCTGGTTTTGATCAATCTGTGGTCTTTTATTGAGTGCTTACTGTGCATAGAGCACTGTAAGCTCTTTGTGGGCAGCGAATATCACTGTTTATTGTTGCATTGTACTTTCCCGAGAGCTTAGTATAGCGCTCTGCACACTGTGCTCAATAAATACAGTTGAATGAATGCTAACCTCTTTTTCCACACCATCAACTCCCCAAGATGGCTCCAACCCATCATAGATACGCTGTTGCTTCCCTATCTGCTCTTTATTTTTAATGACTGATGTTTCCCCCCTGGTTTATAAGCTCCTTGGGGGCTACCAACTCTGTTATATGGGTCCAAGCACTAAATACATTGCTCTGCACTCAGTGCAGTCCTTGACACCTTGTTAAGTGCTTAACATGCCATCTTCATCAGAACCGAGATGGAAGAAGGAGTCGACTTAAGAAAATGTGTGTTTGTTTTCCCCGCCTCCAGAATGAGCCCTTAGTGGTGTTTAGCGCAGTGCTTGCCACACTCTGTGTACAATAAATACCGCTGAATGAACTGACCTGTCAAAATTGACTATAGTCACTGAAAGGGGGAAAAGGAGAGAGATTGTGTATGTGGGGGTTTCTTTTTCCCTCCCATTGACCAGCTTGTAAAATCCTCCATTCATTCAGTTCATTCAGTTGTATTTATTGAGCGCTTACTGTGTACAGAGCACTGTACTAAGCGCTTAAATGATTCCTCAGAACCCCCCCGCCCCGGCCCACCTCCAAAGTCGACTCATCTTAATTCTTTCTGGATTTTCTAATTCCTGAAGTTGAAGGGAGGGAGAAGAGAGGTTGGAAACGTTTCCCCAGGAAGTCTGGATTCTGTCTGGTTTTGGAGGTGTCAGAGCAGGGGCGGACTGGGGAGAAAGTGAACGTCGAGTAGAAATGCTTTTGGATTGTGAGCCCACTGTTGGGTAGGGACTGTCTATAGGTTGCCAACCTGTACTTCCCAAGCGCTTAGTACAGTGTTCTGCACACAGTAAGCGCTCAAATATGATTGAGTGAATGAATGATTGGAAGCTCATTGTCTATCAGCTCGGTTGTAGCATACTCACCCATGTGTCAAGTACAGTGCTCTGCACACAGTAAGTGCTCAATACATACCATTGATGATATCTAAAATCAATCAATCGGATGTATTAATAATTATGGTATGTATTAAGCACTTACTATGTGCTAGGCACTGTACTAAAAGCTGGATTGAGTGCCTGCTGTGTGCAGAGCACCATACTAAGCTCTTGGGAGAGTGCAAACAGTGGGTCACTGTATGTCCCCCTTCAGCGAGATGGTAGCTCTGACCCACTTAAAGAATTCCAGTTTTATCCAAACTTGTAGCAGGGAATTTGCTTTCTTTTTTTGTCCCTTTACTAGCAATTTCCCACCTTTCAGGTGAATTGTCATAGGCCCTCTTGCCCACTCTAGCAAAGATAACAGAAGAATGCTTCTTCCAGCCCCCCCCACCCCCGGCAGCCTCTGAAATCTTGGGTTTCTGGGTATTTCTGGAAAGAAAAACCACATTTATCCCGCCTCTGATCTCTCCACTCTGCTAGGAATGGCCACAAGAAACTGGAAACTGTCTTGCTTTTCAAAGAAGCCGGGAGAGAGGAAAGGGGTTTTACTTGGTGAAGTAATTAGCATGTCGGTTTGTGGCTTAAGGTTTTACTTTTACACTCGCAGTGGTGGAATTTTGGGACTTCTGACTGCAGCTTCTTTCTTGTGGATGATTTCCATCACAGCTGATTAATTAATTAATAATGGCATTTGTTAAGTGCTTTCTATGTGCGAAGCACTGTTCTAAGCGCTGGGGAGGATACAAGGTGATCAGATAGTCCACGTGGGGCTCAGTCTTTATCCTCATTTTACAGATGAGGTAACAGGCTCGGAGAAGTTAAGTGACTGGCCGAAGGTCACACAGGAGACGTGGCGGAGCGGGGATTAGAACCCAAGACCTCTGACTCCGAAGCCTCTTTCCACTGAGCCACGTGATTGAAGGTACCGGAATCGTGGGCTGGAGAGAGAGGGAAAGACGTGCCTATATCTTTCATGGTGTGCTCTCTCCCGGGATTTGGGGAGAGGGCAGATGGGAGGGAGCCCGGAAATAATACATAATATTCCCATTCCTCCACCTTTCCCTTTTGATCTGATGTTTTGTGTTGTCTGATTCCCGTCTTAATATCGTTGCTTCCCAAATGAAAGCATCAATATTTTCCTCCTTCCACCAGGTGATACGTTAAATGCAAAAAAACATGTTTACACTCCTTGTCTCCACTGAATCAATTTCCATTCACTAGGGGGAATGGTGTCAGGCGGTTCCAGGATAACACATACACACATACACACAAATGTACTCGCACAGAAACCTAACTGTCTTGGATGGCTCACTTGTTTTAGATAATCCGATGCCCTGGCAGAAAATTGATCGGTTTCACGTCTGTCCTCTTAATAGTTTTAATTATCCGATTGTTCTGAAGAGCCACATCTTCTGGCAATCCTCTAGACTCCACCAAACAAACACGAGCTTGTCCCATTTGCTCAGGCGAGTGAGGTCGGCCCCTCCCCGAGTCCCCCTGAAGTGTCTGGAGAAAATTCCAGAAGATTCAGGCCGCCGGAGTGCAAGTCCCCGGGGTTTTCTGGATCTCAGGTGCTGCTCAGCGGCCTCCAGAGAGCTGTAGGTCCCAGACCCGTGATGCTGGGCTTACGCACAAAAGAGGATGTGAGAAGTTGGCAATTAACCGGTCGATGAACCAGAAAGCCAAGTCAGACCCTCTTATTATTCACCATTTTACCTTGGTTCATGTACAGCTTTTTCATTTTCCAAAGGGCTTTTGGGCCGGTTGCCTCATTTTCTCCCCACAGGCTCCCTGGGAGGAAGGGAGAGGCCGATGTTATTATTCCCCCCTCTTCAGAGGAGGAAACTGAGGCCCAGAGAGGTGAAGCGGCTTGCCCCAGTTCCCACAGCAGGCAAGGGGCAGAGGACAGGAGTAGAACCCAGGTCTCTTGGCTTCCCAGGCTCAGGTTTTTTTCTATTAGGTGGGTTGGCTTTGGAGTCAGAGGTCATGGGTTCAAATCCCTGCTCTGCCAATTGTCAGCTGTGTGACTTTGGACAAGTCACAATTTCTCTGCCTCATTTCCCTCATCTGTAAAATGGGAATTAAGACTGTGAGCCCCCCGTGGGACAACCTGATCACCCTGTAACCTCCCCAGCGCTTAGAACAGTGCTCTGCACATAGTAAGCGCTTATAAATGCCATTATTATTATTATTATTATTGTTAGCTGGGTGTATGCCTTCTCCTACCAGCCCTCCCCTCTGGATCGACTGTCCTTTTTAGCTTAAGCACTTTGATAGTCATTCAGTCGTACTTCTTGAGCTCTTACTGTGTATAGAGCACTATAATGAGCGCTTGGGAGAGTACACTGTAACTCAGTCCCAGAGCCCTTAAATCCTTCCACCCTACTATTTCCCCCCATCCATAATTTATTTTAATAGCTGTCTCCTCCTGTAGACTGGAAGCTCCTCAAGGGCAGGGATCACAGGAGGGGAAGGGTGGGCTAAGTCACTTCACTTTTCAGTGGCTTGTCTCATCTGTAAAAAAATCGAGATGAAGACTGCGAGCCCCATGTGGGCCCGGCCCTCTGTCCGACCAGATTATCTTGTAGCTACCCCAGCGCTGGGACATATAGTAAGCCCTTTAACCAGGACTATAATTACCCTAATCATAGAAAATCCCACCCCTAGAGAATTGCCTAAAGGGTCTCCCAGCTGGGGTCTCTGGCAGAGAAACCCTCCCCTTCCCTCAAGGGCTCTTCTTTCTCTGATTATTCCCCTCTATTTCACCTCAAGATGGTCGGTCTCGAGCTAAGTTAGAAAGAAGGGGAAGCAAATGCAGTTTGGAGCCTATTCCATGTTTATTCTTGTGGGTCTCTGCGTGTTAAAACAAGCAGGTGGTATCTTGTATACTTACGAGAAGCGGCCTGGCTCAGTGGAAAGAGCCCGGGCTTTGGAGTCAGAGGTCATGGGTTCGAATTCCAGGTCCAACACTTGTCAGCTGTGTGACTTTGGGCAAGTCACTTCACTTCTCTGGGCCTCATCTGTAAAACGGGAATGAAGACTGTGAGCCCCCCGTGGGACAACCTGATCACCTTGTAACCTCCCCAGCGCTTAGAACAGTGCTTGGCACATAGCAAGCGCTTAATAAATGCCATCGTTATTATTATTATTATTATTATTATGAAGAGGGGCAAGGGGGAGAGCAAGCAGAGACGGCAGTGCTAACATTGCTTATGTTTATAAAGCAACCGGCCTAAGGTTTCAACATGCTCTGGAGAAATGGGTATGTACACGCACCCAAACATATCAGGAAGGAATCTTTGCTCCCTCTCCCGGAGGGAAGCCCTATTCCTATTTTGCGGATGAAGGGACTGAGGCCAAGGGAGGAAAGCGTCCTATCTAAATTCACAAGGGACTGTGACCCCCAGACCACAGTCGAAACCTCCCGGCCCCACTCCTCAGCACCAAAATAATAATAATAGTAAGCACTTAATAAATCCCATCATTATTATTATCATTATGAAGGGAGGCAGGGGGAGAGCAAGCAGAGATGGCAGTGCTAATGTTGCTTATCTTTATAAAACAACCGGCCTAAGGTTTCAACACGCTCTGGAGAAATGGGTGTGTAGACGCACCCAGACATATCAGGAAGGAATCTTCTCTTCCTCTCCCAGAGGGAAGCCCTATTCCCATTTTGCAGATGAAAAGACCGAGGCCAAGGGAGGAAAGTGTCCTATCTAAATTCACAAGGGACTGTGACCCCCAGACCACAGTCCAAACCTCCCGGCCCCACTCCTCAGCACCAAAATAATAATAATAATTGTGGTACTTGCTAAGCGCTTTGTGCCAACCGCTGTTCCAAACACTGGGGTAGATACAAGATAATCAGGTTGGACTCATTCCCTGCCCCACAAGGGGCTCACACTTTTATCCCCATTTTAAAGATGAGGTAACTGAAGCACAAAGTTAGGGGACACCACAGCGGAAAATTCTGGTCCCTGTTATATTGTACTCTCCCAAGCGCTCAATACAGCACTTAGAACAGTGCTTTGCACACAGTAAGTACTTAACAAATACCATCATTACTATTATTACAGTCCTCTGCCAACAGAAAGCACTCACTAAATACAGTTGGCTGATTGATTGGCCCATCTGCAAGTCCAACTCCAGGAATAAGTTGCCCAGGCCTAGGCAGAATCAGCTTGAGAAGCAGGGTGGCCTGATGGCTAGAGCAAGGACCTGGGAGTTAGAAGGACCCTGGTTCTAATCCTGCTCCACTGCTTGTCTGCTGTGTGACCTTGGGCAAGTCACTTCACTTCTCTGGGTCTCGGTTCCCTCATCTGTAAAATGGGGACTAAGATTGGGAGCCCCATGTGGGAAAGGGACTGTGTCCAACCTGATTAGCTTGTATAATAATGTTGGCATTTGTTAAGCGCTTACTATGTGCAAAGCACTGTTCTAAGCACTGGGGGGATACGAAGTGATCAGGTTGTCCCACATGGGGCTCACAGTCTTAATCCCCATTTTACAGATGAGGTAACTGAGGCTCAGAGAAGTTAAGTGACTTGCCCAAGGTCACACAGCAGTCATGTGGCGGAGCTGGGATTCGAACCCATGACCTCTGACTCCAAAGCCCGTGCTCTTTCCACTGAGCCATGCTGCTTCTCTGTATCTACCCCAGCGCTTATAGTACAGTGCCTGGCACATAGTAAGCTCTTAACAAATACCACAAAAAAAGAAAAATCAATATCACCTGGGAAAGTGGGAAAGGGATGAGTCTTCTCTGGGCTGCTGGGACTTATAGTCTTCCCAGCCTCTGGTAATGTCTGTACCTCAAAGCCTGCGGTTCTAATAATAATAATAATAGTAATTATGATACTTGTAAAGCGCTTACTTTGTGCCAAGCACTATTCTAAGCACTGGGGTAGATACAAGGTGATCAGGTCAAAAACAGTCTCTTTCCTACACGGGGCTCAGTCTTAATCCCCATTTTACAGATGAGGTAAGTGAGGCCCAGAGAAGTGAAGCGAATTGCCCAAGGCCTCCCGGCGGACGAGTGGCGGAGCTGGGATTAGAACCCACATCCTCCGACTCCCAAGCCGGTGCTCTTATCACGAGGTCGGCGCACACGGGAATGTACCAAGAGGAGTTTGATTGGGGTTAGAAAGGCTGAGGGAGGAGGGAAGGATAGGGGAAGCATGGACTAATCAAAGGCTTCTTTGCAGACTGGATTGTAAGTGAAGAAACTGGAATCCATTTAGAGGAGGGCCACATCCGACCCAATATATCCTAATTAGATTGACCGTTGGCTACAGTTAACTTCAAGGTTTTATGGTTTCCTGCCTGTGTTGTTTTCCTTTTCAGAGTTTTTTAAAAAATACCAAGAGCCACAGACCCCACACTGCCATTCCCCGGGGGCAGGGGCGGGGATGGTTTCTAGGCATGAGAAGCAATAGCGTGGCCCAGGGGAAAGAACGTGGGCCTTCTGAGAGTCAAAGGATCTGTGTTCTAATCCCAATCTGCTGCTTGTCCTTGGACAAGTCATTTAAACTCTCTGGGCCTCCATTCTCCTGCTCTCCCTCCTACTTAGACTGTGAGCCCCATGTGAGACAGGGACCGTCCAACCTAGTTAATTTGCTTAAAACAGTGTTTGACACAGTAAGTGCCTAAAAAATACCATAAAAAAATGAGAAGCACATGAAGCAGCTCTCCCCACAGCACCTGTATATATGTTTGTACAGATATATTACTCTACTTGTACATTATTTACTATTCTATTTATTTTATTTTGTTAATACATTTTGTTTTGTTGTCTGTCTCCCCCTTCTAGACTGTGAGCCTGTTGTTGGATAGGGACCGTGTCTATATGTTGCCAACTTGTACTTCCCAAGCGCTTAGTACAGTGCTCTGCACACAGTAAGTGCTCAATAAATACGATTGAATGAATGAATGAATGAATCCTGGCTCTGTCACTAGTCTGTTGTGTGACTTGGGGCAAGTAACTTCACTTCTCTATGCCTCAGTTACCTCATCTGTAACACGGGGATTAATACTCTGATTCCCCATGTGGGACATGGACTGTGTTCAAATGGAGTAAGCTCCTTGTGGGCAGGGAATATGTCTGTTAATTGTAATATAATGTATATTGTTATATTGTAATACTATACTCTCCCAAGCACTTAATAGTCATTCATTCATTCAGTCAATTGCATTTATTGAGTGCTTACTGTGTGCAGAGCACTGTACTAAGCGCTTGGGAAGTACAAGTTGGCAACATATAGAGACAGTCCCTACCCAACAACGGGCTCACAGTCTAGAAGGGGGGGACAGACAACAAAACAAAACATGAGGACAGGTGTCAAGTCATCAGGACAAATAGAATTAAAGCTAGATGCACATCATTAACAAAATAAATAAAATAGTAACTATGTCCAAGTCAAATAAATAGATAAGGTGCTCTGCACACAGTAAGAGCTCAATAATTACAATTGACTGACAGACTGATAGGTTGTTATCTACACCAGTGCTTAGGACAGTGCCTGGCACCAAGTAAGCGCTTAACAAACACCATTGAAATAAAAAAAGATGACTCTGAAGCCTGTAACCTGGGTTAATTTTCTCCACCAAGGAAAAGGGGGAGGTTAGCGGTCTGTTCTCACTTGCTTTCCGTCCAGATGTCCAGTATTACGAGCCAAAGGAATCAAATCCTGAGAGGTGGGAGTTCAGCAGGATCTGCCCCAAGGGGAATCAGACCTCCCCAAATCTTCACAAGGTCCAAATTAACTAAAGGGTGCCCCTCTTCCTCTCTGTGGTCGGGGAATGTGTCTGTTTATTGTTATTCTGCCCTCTCTCAAGAGCTTAGTACAGTGCTCTGCGCACAGTAAGCACTCAATAAATACAACTGACTGATTGAATGACTGACCAACCCACCACTCCACCGTCCCTGCCCTCATATTCATTCATTCAATCGTATTTATTGAGCGCTTACTGTGCGCAGAACACTATGAAATGCTTGGGCAGTACAATTTGGCAACAGAGACAATCCCTGCCCACAACGGGCTCACAGTCTAGAAGGGAGGAGACAGACATGAAAACAAGTAAACAGGCATCAGTGGCATCATTATAAATAAATAGAATTACAGAAATATACACATCATTAATAAAAATAAATGGAAATATGATTATAAATATGTACCTATATGCACAAGTTCTGTGGGGCGGGGAGGGGGGGGAGATCAAAGGGAGTGAGCTGGGGCCATGGGGAGCTGAGGAAAAGGGAGGCTTAGTCTGGGAATTCATATGCGAAACTCTCCCAGGAGCAGAAAGTTCATTCATTCAATCGTGTTTATTGAGCACTTAGTATGTGCAGGGCACTGTACTAAGCGCTTGGGCGAGGACAGTGCAACAATAAACCGAGACATGCCCTGCTCATCGAGAGTTTACAGCTGAATCCCATTCCAATTTTCGAGAAGGGGTAAAGAGAGACAAATTTCTCCCCCTGTCTAATCAAGGGGTCATTTTCTGTCATAAGCAGTAGTTGAAAGTCAGGAGGCAAATATAAAACCTGATTGTGACCTTTCCCAAGCATCTTCAGTGCTGAAGGACCAGTAGCTGTAGAATGATAATTAGGTAATGAGGATGCGCAGGTAGTTGCTTTGTTCCTGCTAAACATCCAGCCTCTATTTAATAATCAATTAACTACGATTTTGTGCTTTAATGGCCCTTTTTTCTAGGCAGCGATTGTCTCACATCTCCCCCAGCACTACAAGCAGCTTTCTCTGTTTCTATTGTTCAGGCTCCAATTCCTTCTGCTCTTCAATTCTCACTCTGGGGTTCCTCTCACTGTTTCTGTTGGTATCTGTTAAGCCCTTACTATGTGTCAAACTCTCTTCTAAGAGCTGGGATAGTTACATCGTCATCATCAATCGTATTTATTGAGCGCTTACTGTGTGCAGAGCACTGTACTAAGCGCTTGGGAAGTACAAGTTAGGTTACAGATTAATTAGGTCAAACACAGTCCCTGTCCCACACGGGGCTCACAGTCTAAGTAGGAGGGAGAACCAGAACTGAGGTGCAGAAATGTTAAGTGACTTGCCCATGGTCACACAGCAAGCAATTAATAATAATAATAATAATAGCTTTTGTTAAGCACTTACTATGTGCCAAGCACTGTTCTAAGCGCTGGGCGGGGGGGGATACAAGGTAATCAGGTTGTCCCACATGGGGCTCACAGTCTTAATCCCCATTTTACAGATGAGGGAACTGAGGCCCAGAGAAGTTAAGTGACTTGTCCAAAGTCACACAGCTGACAAGCGGCAGAGCCGGGATTAGAACCCATGACTTCTGACTCCCAAGGCCGGGCTCTTTCCACTGAGCCACGCTGCTTTAAGACATTGGGAGAGTCAGGATTAGAACCCAGGTCTGCTGATTCCCAAGCTGGTGCTCTCTACACTAGCCACACTGCATCTCGCTGATGTCATTCATTCAGTCATATTTAGTGAGCGCTTACTATGTGCAGAGCACTGTACTAAGCCCTTGGGAAAGTACAATACAACAGGGTCTCTGAGCCCATAAAGAGGTAAGCCAAGAACGAATGCTACAGGAAGCTAGGTGTTTCGCAGGTTTTGCCCTGGATTTTCATTTTCTTTTCAGGGTGACTTTCCAAGAACAGACCAAAATCACTTTAGAAAATGCTGTATAAGCCAGGTATCAAGTTTCCTCCGTGACCTCACTGTGGGCTGTTTTAGTGTCTCATTTGGTAACCATAGCCCTGATTGATGTTAAGGATAAGACTGTAAACTCCTGGAGGACAAGGATCAGGCTTAGAAATTCTATTATATTCTCCCAAGCACCTTGGTCAGAGCTCGACAAGCTTTAGAAAATGTGGTATCTAAGCCAGGTTATCAACTTTCCTCTGTGAGCTGATCGTGGGCTGTTGTAGTGTCTCATTTGGTTTTTGTATCAATGACTGTCCCCACCTCTAGACTGTAAGCTCGATGTGGGCAGAGAATACGTCTGTTATATTGTACTCTCCCATTTGTTTATTACGGCGCTCTGCACACAGTCAGTGCTTAATACGACTGACTGAATGACTGGGGAAAATACATCAGCAGTGAATTGAAATTCAACTAAACCTTTAAGCTTGGACTCTCTCCTCCCACAAGAAAGAAATACTTTCTTAACTGACTGATTTCCATAAATAATTGAGGTAACTGACAATTCGATTTGCCAAGTTGTTTGCTTTTCCAAATTTTTAGAGTTAGAGATGTTACGTGGGAACAGGAAATGTCCACCAGAGGCATGCTATAAATTCCGTGGCTGCTGAGGGGAATTATATATCAGAGAAATAAATGTTTCCAACACTAATAACGAAATATACCCTCAAGCCAAGAGAGCATAGGGATTTCAGCAGTATGAAAGTGGAAATCAAAATAATGAGGGTTCACGATTCTTTGAGAGTCCTTGGAAGAGACTTAGGAAGTAGACAGTCTGTTGTTCAAAGATTTATTCAGTATGACTCGCCGAGATTTTGTGATGCCTGTGAGACTGAGAGTGGGATATGTTATGTTTTGTTGTCTGTCTCCCCCTTCTAGACTGTGAGCCCGTTGTTGGGTAGGGACCGTCTCTACACGTTGCCGACTTGTACTTCCCAAATGCTTAGTACAGTGCTGTGCACACAGTAAGCGCTCAATAAATACGATTGAATGAAAATGAATGAATGTGTGGCCCTGAAAGATGCTGATTGTTTTACAGGCCACTTGGTGCGGTGCAATATTCTAGCTACTTGGGGGGGAAAGAATAAAGAAGTGATATGCTCCCTGTCTGCAAAGAGCTTACTCTAAATAGGAAAGAGGAGTGCTCTTAAGAAAGGCTGAGAAAGAATGGAGGAAGGTTAAGTTCTTTGTCCAACTTCATCAGTGGGGCTGTTCGAGGACTTATGTGGATATATTACCACTCATTCATTCATTCATTCATTCATTCATTCATTCAGTCGTATTTATTGAGTGCTTATTGTGTGCAGAGCACTGTACTAAGCAGCTGGGAAGTACAAGTTGGCAACACGTAGAGACGGTCCCTACCCAACAGTGGGCTCACAGTCTTGAAGGGGGAGACAGATGACCGAACAAAACATGTGGACAGGGGTCAAGTCACCAGAATAAATAAAAATAAAGCTAGATACATATCATTAACAAAATAAATAGAATAGTAAATATGTACAAGTAAAATCAATAGAGTAATAAATCTGTATAAGCATCTATACAGGTGCTGTGGGGAGGGGAAGGAGGTAGGGCGGGGGGGATGGGGAGGAGGAGAGGAAAAAGGGGGATCAGTCTGGGAAGGCCTGCTGGAGGAGGTTAGAACAGTGATTTGCACATAGTAAGCGCTTAACAAATGCCATTATTATTATTATTATTATTATTATTAAGTGCCAAGTACCAAGTGCCTTCTGTGTGCAAAGCTCTCAACTGGGTCCCTACTGGACACAGAGCACTGTACTGGGCATCTACTGTGGGCAGAGCACTGAACTGGATGCCGAGACCACTGTATCGGGCTCCTCCGGGCTGTTTATTGGACACAGGGCACTGTACTTGGGACCTGTTGCGTGCAGAGCAGGAGTTCATATTGTGCGGAGCAGCAGCCACATGGTGTAGTGAATACAGCAAGGACTTGGGAGTCAAAAGGTCATGGGTTCTGTTCCTGGCTCTGCCACTTCTCTGCTGGGTGTCCTTGGGAAGGTCATTTCACTTCTCTGTGCCTCAGTTCTCTCATCTGGAAAATGGGGATTGAGACTGTGAGGCCCACAGGGGACAACTCAATTTGCTTGTATCCACCCCAGCGCTTAGTACAGTGCCTGGCAACATAATAATAACATTGGCATTTATTAAGCACTTCCTATGTGCAAAGCACTGTTCTAAGTGCTGGGGAGGTTACAAGGTGATCTGGTTGTCCCATGGGGGGCTCACAGTCTTCATCCCCATTTTACAGATGAGGTCACTGAGGCACAGAGAAGTGAAGTGACTTGCCCAAAGTCACACAGCTGACAATTGGCGGAGCAGGGATGGTAAGTGCTTAACAAATGCCATCATTATTAGTATTGTTACTTTGGGTCTCTCTTTGCTTTCTGTCTCACTGTTTCTGTCTCTCTCTGACTCATTGCCTCTTTTGTCTCTCCCGTAAGGTTTTATAGTGAATTTGGGGAGAGGTCTTTGGGGATTTCAGTGGGCAGGGCAGAAGATGATGTTGGACTTGTTTTGTTTTGCTGTCTGTCTCCCCGTTCTAGACTGTAAGCCCATTTCTGGGTAGGAACTTCCTCTATATGTTGCCAAACTGTACTTTCCAAGCACTTAGTACAGTGCTCTGCACACAGTAAGTGCTCAATAAATATGATTGAATGAATGAATTGGGTCCCTACTGTGTACACTAGGCACATAAAACCTAGTCTTTACCCACAAGGAGCTTAGAATTATTATTATTACACTTGTTAAACACTTGCTATATGCCAAGCACTGCTCTAAGCACTGGAGTAGATACAAGTAAATCTGATTATGGGGTTCACAGACTACGGAGGATAACAAAGGAGCCCCATATGGGACCTGGTGCTCTTGTATCTATTCCAGCGCTTAATATAGTGCTTAGCACGCAATAAGCACTTGATAAATATTATTCTTATTAAGGATGGTATTTATTATGCACTTATCCAAGCACTTAGATAAGCAGCGTGGCTCAGTGGAAAGAGCCCGGGCTTTGGTGTCAGAGGTCATGGGTTCAAATCCCAGCTCTGCCAATTTTCAGCTGTGTGACTTTGGGCAAGCCACTTAACTTCTCTGGGCCTCAGTTCCCTCATCTGTAAAATGGGGATTAAGACTGTGAGCCCCACCGTGGGACAACCTGATCACCTTGTAACCTCCCCGGCACTTAGAACAGTGCTTTGCACATAGCAAGCGCTTAATAAATCCCATCATCATCACTTACAATGTGCTGAGCACTGGGCTAAGGCCTGGGGTAGATACAAGATCATCGGATGGGACTTTTTCTATTAATAATAAAAATAATTATGGTATTTAATAATGATGGTATTTGTTAAGCGCTTACTATGTGCCAAGCACTGTTCTAAGTGCTGGATTGGTTAAGCACTTACTATGTGCCAAGCCCTGTTCTATTCCACTTAGGGCTCAGAGTCTGAGGTAGCTAGATCCTAAAGCATCTCTCCTTTATCCCTCCTCTCTGTTCTCCATCCTCCCTCCCCTCCTTCATTCCCCCGTTCTTGTCCCCTCACCCCCGCAACAAGAGATTGTCTGCCCACTTGTCCGCTGTGGGACCTTGGTTGAGTCATCTAACTTCTCCGTGCCTCAGTTCCCTCATCTGTAAAATGGGAATTAAGGCTGTGAGCCCCATGTGGAACAGGGATTATGTCCAATCTGATGAGCTTGTATCTACCCCAGCTCTAAGTATAGTGCCTGGCACATAGTAAGCGCTTAATAAATACCATAAACAATCCATCCAGTACCTTCCTTATCCTAAGAGATAGCCATCTGGAGGCTCCCTGGAGCCTGGGCTTCCTGTCTGACCTGTCAGTTGGCCCACTGGGTTACTCCATGCCCATTTTCATTCCCCCAGTTTCCCAACAGCTCAGAGCCTTTTCCTTATCTCCGACCCATCTCTGATTCAAGTGAGTCTATCTGGAGGGACCCTAATTACCCAAGCCTCCCTCTCCCTCTCGCAAGTGACTGCATGTTTTCTGAAACCAGCTATTGGCAGCCGTTACCTAGGAATTTTCTGCTCTTTAGACACCTATAATTACCCCAATTATACCAATCGTTGATGTTTATAAAGGATTTTTAAGTGTGGGCGCCAAGAGGGACCAATCAGGATTGCAGAACGCAGCAGCGAATCTGACCGGAGGCCCATTGTGAGGATCTCTTTGGACCCCAGATTGGCTCGGAAAGTTCCCTAGGCTTGCAGGAGAACCGAGAGGGTGAGGCCCGCTCCCGGAGCGGCACAGCTGGCTGGGCGCCTTTCACCGGAGCCACGGGAGCAGGGAGCAGCAAGGCAGCTGCCGCCCAGAAAGACCCCAAAGTTGTTCCGAGGGTGGTTTCGGAGTGAATAAGCCGTAACGTGTCCAGGCCATGGCGGGAACTGGGAAGGTGGTCTGCATAGCGGGCTTTGCTCAGCCCAATTCTTCTTTCCTCACTTATCTGTCACCATCCCTTCCCCTCCCTGGACCCGGAAACTCTGTCTAATTCATTCACTCGTTCAATCACATTTACTGAGCACTTTCTGTGTGCAAGCCCTTGAGAGAGTACAAAGCCGTACAGTACCATGCAACAATAAACAGACACATTCTCTACACACCAAGAGCTTACAGTGTAATCAATCGCATTTACTGAGCACTTACTACGTGCAGGGAACTGTACTAAGTGCTTGGGAGAGTACGGCACAACAATAATGTACATTTTCCCGGCCCACAACAAGCTAGAGGGGGAGACAGATGTTAATAGAAATAAATTAAAGATATGGACATAAATGCCATGGAGCCATGGGCTGGGGTGGTAATAAAGGGAGCAAGTCAGGACTTCGCAGCCTTGTATTTTTTCCCTGCCCTTACTGCAATGCTCTGCACATAGTAGGTGCTTACTGGTTATTATTACTGTCGTTAATAATACGGTATTTGTTAAGTGCTTCCTATGTGCCAGGCATTATTCTAAGGACTGAAGTAGATATAGGATAATTGGGTTGGGTACAGTCCGTGTCCCACATATTCATTCATTCATTCATTCATTCATTCAATCGTATTTATTGAGCGCTTACTGTGTGCAGAGTACTGTACTAAGTGCTTGGGAAGTACAAGTTGGCAACATATAGAGATGGTCCCTACCCAACAGTGGGCTCACAGTCCAGAAGCCCAACATAGGGCTCACAGTCTTAATCCCCATTTTACAGATGAGGAAACTGGGGCCCAGAGAAGTGAAATGACTTACCTAAATCACACAGCAGACAAGTGGCATAGCCAAGATTAGAACCCATGGCCTTCTGGCTCTCAGGTTTGTGCTCTATCCACTAGGCCATTCTGCTCCCTTTTAGGGCATGCTGTTCCCTACAGTGCTTGGCACATAGTAAGCGCTTAACTAAGACCACCAATATTATCATTATACTTATTAGGAAGAGATTCCAAGTTCCAACTTAGGCTACAGCTGGGTTTAGGGGCTGGGGGTGGTAGGGGAGGAGGGACAGAAAGAGAGTCCCAGCACAGCAGGGTTTTGGTCTATTTCATTAGCAATTACATTAGTATACTTGAAAGGGGAGAGTGAAGGCCCGATTCTTGGCAAAAGTTAATGATCAAATTTTGCTTCAGTGGGGGAGAAGGCAATTAAATGAGTCAAACAGCTAGAAACCCTTTTGAAGGTTAGGGAAAAAGCACCTCTCTCCACCTCACCTCCCCCCACAAAATCCTAACCGTTGGGAGGAAGGCTTAGTATCCATCGTGGAAAATAATAGAGGGGTAGATAATCAGCCAGGTAGCCTCCATGCACCTTGTTAGAAAACTGGTGTTTGACTTTATTGCTCAATTAAAATTCATTTTTTTCCATAATGACTTTACAACAGTTGCATTTAAGCCTATCAATGATCAAACATCTGCACTTCACTCGGTCTCTAGAATAGCTGGATCACAGGTCCCTTCTCAAGAAGAGAAAAAAATCAGTCGATTAAGGGTATTTATCGAGCGCTTGCTGTGTGGAGAGCACTGAACTAACGGGTCTCACATGGGGCTCACAGTCTACTTAGGAGGGAGAACAGGTATTGCGTGACCATATTGCAGAGGAGGGAATGGAGGCACAGAAAACTGAAATGATTGCCCACAGTTACACGGCAGAGAGGTCAAAGAACTGGGGTTAGTAAAGTACTCTTCACATAGTAGGTAATCAGTATAGTACCCTTCACCCAGTAGGTAATTAATACAGTGTCCTGAACAAAATAGAAGCAGCATGGCTTGGGAGTCAGAAGGTCATGGGTTCTAATCCCACTCTGCCACTTGTCTGCTGAGTGACCTTGAGCAGGTCACTTTACTTCTCTGCGCCCCCGTTTCCTCATCTGTAAAATGGGGATTGAGACTGTGAGCCCCACGTGGGACAGGGATCAGAGTCCAACCCGATTTGCTTAGTACAGTGGCACATAGTAAGCGCTTAACAATTACCATCATTATTATTATTAAAATAGAAGCTCAGTATATCGCTTTTCAGTCAGCGATCAGTTCAGTGCCCTGCACAAAATGGGAGCTCAGTACAGTGTTCTTCACATGAGAAGTGATCAGTACATTGCCCTGCACAATGTAGGAGTTCAGCATAGTACCCTGCATATAATAGATGTTCGCTGGACCCAGAAAGTGCGTAGACTCGTTGCCCCTCTATGGGTACTGATGAAGAATGGGAAGGGACTCCAGTTGCCCTCTCACTCCTCTTCACTTTATAGATTATCCCTTTGCAAGGAAATTTCATCTCCTTTCCTTGCATCCAGGAATTTTGAATTACCGTGAATGTAATTAGCACAAATCCAGAACAAAAGCTGTATTTTAAAGTTCCCTCTGCTGGAAATCATCTGGTTTCCAGCCTACTATTTAGCATTTCAAGTGGCATAAAAGTAGTGCTGATAACTCAAGCAAAATAAACCATCAGTGTGTGGGAAATTGGATCCAAAGGGAGACCGAAATTCAAAATGTTATTAAGAAGTTGTCAGATCAATGAAATACACAAAGGCGTTTTTAGCTTACAACTCATCAGGGCTATATTAAAAAATGATTTTTTTCTTGTATCAGAATATGTTTGAAAATAATTTTCAAAAATACTTTCTTTGGATAAAGGAAAAGAGAGTCTGGTTTTCCTCCAGTGGCACTCTAGCAAAATAAATCAGTCTTGTACCCTTACCCAGCCTTCGATCTGGGCCAGCTTCAGACAGTGAGTGTGAAGTAATGATATTGAGGATGGCATTTATTAAGCATTTACTATGTGACAAGCGCTATGCTAAGCGCTGAGATAGATACAATCCAATCAAATTAGGCACAGTCCCTTCTTACCATGATAGCACAGAGTCTAAGAGGGAGGGAGAGTCTCTCGACTCCATGTTACAGTGAGGAAACCGAAGCACAGGGAAATGAAACGATTTCTTGAAGGTTATACCTCAGGCAAATGGCGGAGCTGGAATTAGAAGTCAGTCGGCCAATTGTATTTATTGAGCGCTCACTGTGTGCAAAGCACTGTTTTAAGTGCTTGTTGAGTCGTCTTCGACCCATAGCGACGCCATGGACCCTGCCCACAACAAGCTTGCAGTCTAGGCAGGGTGTCTAGTCTTTTTCCACTAGGCAGCGCAGGCTATAGGGAATGGCTTAGGGGTGGTGGTGATGAAAATGTAAAAATCAATGAATTGGTGGCGTTTGTTGAATATTCACTGCCTGTGGAGCACTGTACTAAGAACTTGGGAGAGCACCAAAGAGATGGTAGATACCATCCTGCCCTCAAAGAGCTTCTTACAGTCTATTGTGTGCAGCGAGCACTGTACTTAGCCCACGGGACGGTACAGTGAGTAAGTAGACATGATCCAGCGCTTAGAACAGTGCTTGGCACATAGCAAGCGCTTAACAAATACCATCATTCTTATTATTATCGGAAGCAAGTCTTTTGTGACCTGGAACTTGGGAGTGGAACGCAATGTCTCTTTCTACAAAAACGTTCAGGACGTATCTCCTGCTCCTCAGAAAACTCCGGCGGTTCCCACCTCCTCATCAAACGAAAGCTTGCTCCCTTTGTTCTTCCCCCCTCCCAGCCCCAGATATAAGTACATATCTGTCATTTTATTTTTCTGTACTGATGTCTGTCTCCCCACCTCTAGACTGAAAGCTCTTTTTGAGCAGGGAATGTGACTGTTTGTTCTTGTATTGTTCTCTCCCAAGCATTTAGTACAGTGCTGTGCACACAGTGATCGCTCAATAAATACGACTGAATGAATGAATGAATGAATGTCGGGGAGGGGGGCAGAGAAAAACTCTAGATTGGAGGGGTTTAAATGGATTTCCATATGATGTTTTCTGGAGCAGGGGAGGCAGGGTAAATGTTTCCCTGCCTCAGGGCAGCGAAATGCTCGAAACAGACACTGCCTTCGCTGTCCGAACGCTCTTACTGTACTGCTCCTCAGCCAGTTAAACTGGATGCGTAAGGAGCCAGTTCATAAAGATATAGGCGTAATTATTTTTAATTACTCCGCTTTATTAAGTAGAATCCAAAATAGCTTCTCTGCCTAATCTGGCAAGGGCCACCTTCCCGTAATGAATACGGTGGGTACGCAGCCGATTAACAGCACTTTGATAAAGGGGTGGCTTAATTGGAGGAATGGTAGATGTGGATTTCAGTGGGAAAGAGGTGGAGTAATCTCCATAAAGAAATGCAATTTAATATAATTACGCTGTAGGTTTGGTTGCTGTCTTTGAGATGGCCTTCAATCAATCTACCAGTTGTATTTGTTGAGCGCTTCTGGTGTGCGGAGCACTGGACTAAATGCTTGGGAGGGTACAATACAACAGAGTTGGTAGACACGTTCCCTGCCCACAAGGAGCTTCCAATCTAGAAGTTACCTCCTCCAGGGAGCCTTCTCTGAGTTACTTCCCCTTCTGGTCCCCCCATCCTACCAGCCCCAATTCCAAGGTGTCCAATTTGAACCGCTTCCCACAATCCTTTCCCGGCCAGGCCAAAATCCAGTTCGTGTCTCTGGGAACCTGGAAGCATTCTGGATTGCCCAGTCTGATTTTTGGAAGCTTAAAAGAGTAACTGTATCCTATTATTATGTCACGTCTATGAATTATGTAAACAATGTACATATTTATGCAGTATACATTGTAAATTATTTATTTATATCAATTTCTGTCTCTCCCTCTAGACTGTGAACTTGTCGTGGGCAGGGAATGTGTCTGTCAACTCTGTTATATTGTACTTTTCCAAATGCTTAGTACAGTACTCTGCATGCAGTAGGCATTCAATAAATACTATGTATCGATGGGCTGATTGATTGACTCCCAGTTGAGGTGCAAATTGGAATGTAGATTCCACTGCACTTACTGGATGCCAGTTCTCAGCGGGCCTGGTGCTTGGTATTTGGCAACACTCAGAAGTGCAAGGCACGGTTTCCCCCCTCAACGAGTTTAGAGACCAATGGAGGGACAAGCGGATTGAAACACTGCTCCCAGTTTGGGATTTCACTTTGTAGAAGACTGAGTTGGAAAAAATGGGAAAGAGGATCACCTGGAGTAGAAGCAGAAATACAACTACTGGAGACAGAAGTATCTTGGCTGGGGATAAGGAGCAGTTCAGCTGAACAGAGCAAGAAATTAAACTGAGTTGAAGCTCTACTCACTCAGGATAGTTGTCTGTTGATACTCACATCGCTCTGAAAGTCCAGTGCCAAGAGCCTGGCTTGGGGAATCAGCAGACATGGGTTTTCATCCTATCTCTGCCACCGAATGACCTTTGACGAGCAGCTTAACTTCTCTGGGCCTCGATTACCTCATATGTAAAACGGGGATCATGCTACCTGCCTCTGGCCACCTCACAGGGATGTTGTGAGGATAAAATGGGAACGCTGCTGGGAAAACTCTTCGGATGCATAAAAGTTCTGGACAAACTCCAAAGGGCTGAGAGTGGGAGTTTATGATCCACTTCCTCCAGCCCTGAAAGTTTACCGGGTGGCTAGCTTCCACAGGAGAATGGTGTGTGTGTGTGTGTGTCATTTTCTCTTTGCCCCCCACCCACCCACCCACCAAGAGGCTGAGAAGGAAGTTAATTTCATGGGTATGAGGGGTGAAGTATTCATCCGGTGATGCAGAAGTCCTAGCTTTCCCAGATCCGGAGACCCAGCCAGGGAGGAAGGCGGAAGCGAGACACATCGTGCCAGGAGGGTCACGGAGCCCTGTCCTGGAGCCGAGGGGGTGGGCCCATGACCCTGGGGACCCAGCGATGACAGGGAAGGGAGGGTTCCGGGGGCACAGGTCAGGCTACGGAAGGGGAAGTTTGGGCCTGCGCTTGGCTGGGGACCGTTGTTTGTTTGCTCTTCCCAGAACGGGTTTAATCATCCAACACACCGGCGTGGGAACCTCGAGAAGCTTTTTCTGCTCTTTTTTCTTGCTCTGTGCTTGACCTGGAATTCAGCTGAGGGTATTCCCGGCTGGGATGCCGGTAGACAGCGCAGGAGGTGGGACGGAAGCCCTGGGATCAGGGGCAGAGGGCAGCTGGGAGCTCTGGGGGGGAGACAGGGTCAGTCAGAGTTGATAGGATTTATTGAGCGCTTACTGTGTGCAGAGCACTGTATTAAGTTCTTGGGAGAGTGCAACAGAATAAACAGACACCTTCCCCGCCCACTATGAGCTTACAGCCGAGAGGGGAGACAGACATTAATAGAAATAAATAAATTACAGATATGGACATAAGGGCTGTGGGACTGGGAAGGGGGATGAATAAAGGGAGCAAGTCAGGGCAACAAAGAAGGGGAAAGGAGGGTTTAGTCAGGCAAGGCCTCTTGGAGGAGAAGTGCCTTCAGTAAGACTTTGAAGTAGAGGGAGAAGGGAGGGAAGATCAACTCCAACTAGGGAAGCGTTCTCATCTTTCCTTCCGGCCCTTAGCGTGTCCTTCTCATTGTCCCCACCCTGGACCCTTCCAAGAGAACAGAGTCTCACATGGTTTGGTTGTTTCATTTTCTAATGGACAAGGCTGATTTCTCTGTATGTTGCCAACTTGTACTTCCCAAACGCTTAGTACAGTGCTCTGCACACAGTAAGCACTCAATAAATATGAATGAATTTCTCTCCTCTCCTAGGGATAGAAAGAGAAGGTATCACAGCAGCAGCAGCAGCAGCACTGAGTTTAGAACAAGTTTATTAATGATTGATCATCCACAGCACTTGGCTAAGTAGGAGTGTTAGCTGAACACCCACGGGGCCCAGTATACTGTTCTAGGAAGAGGGAAATACCAAACAAAGAAGGGATACATTCCCAGGCTACAGAGCTTCCCTTTAGACCGGGAGCCTCAAATGGGACAGGGATCGTGTCCGACCAGATTATCTTGTATCTAGCATTTAGTACAGTTGTGTATGACCTTAAAAAACACCTTAATTAATATTGTCAGTATTATAGCAAGTTACCTTGAGGAGTAGAGTATAACAAAAATATAACAAGGGATAATAATAATAATGATGGCATTTATTAAGCACTTACTATGTGCAAAGCACTGTTCTAAGCGCTGAGGAGGTTACAAGGTGATCAGGTTGTCCCACGTGGGACTCACAGTCTTAATCCCCATTTTACAAATGAGGTAACTGAGGCAGAGAGAAGTTAAGTGACTTACGCAAAGTCACACAGCTGACAATTGGCAGAGCTGGGATTTGAACCCATGACCTCTGACTCCAAAGCCCAGGCTCTTTCCCCTGAGCCAGGCTGCTTCTCACAGTGTGGGATCTGGAGAAGCAGCGTGGGCTAGGAAAAGAACAAGGGTCCGAGAGTCAGAGGACCTGGATTCTAATCCTGCTCTGCCACTGTCTGCTGTGTGACCTTGGACAAGTCACTTAATTTCCCCGTGCTTCCGTTACCTCGCCTAGAAAATGGGGATTATGACAGCGATTCCTTTGTGGGACAGGGACTGTGTCCAACCTGATTATCTTGCATCAACTCCAGAGTTTAGTACGGGGCCTGGCATATGGTAAGCGCTTCACAAATACCATTAAGAAAAATTGCATTTATTGAACACCTAACTTGTGTCAGCCCCAATGTTCGGCACCTAGTAAAGTTCTTAAACAAATCCCACAATGCTGATGATGATGATGAAGATAAAAGACTCCAGTCTTAAGAACTTTACCACCTACTGCGATCTGGGATTTACCCCTGACTCATGTATGCTTCTTTCAGATCCTTAGTAGTTTAGCAGCTTTTGTACCTAGGTATCTTTTTTTGTTTGTTTACTTCTTGGGTGTTCCATTGTTTGCTCAGCGATTTCCTTCCTGATACATTTGTATTCCTGGCTCGGTCGTTTCCACTTTCTTCCTCCTGCTTCCATTATTGGCAACTGATTTTTGTTAATCTGCCCCTCTTACTAGATTGTAAACTCCTGGAGTGTGTACCCCTTTTCTACTGTATTTCCTCAAGCGCTTAATACAGTGTTTTGTTCCCAGTAGGTGATCAGTAAATAACACTAATGGGTTTCAGGAGTACCTAGTTATCCTTATAGCTTTTCCAGTTAAAGGAGGGGGAAGTAGAATAAGTAATAGGATTGATCATGGTTACTATAACAATAATAACAAACAGTGTAAACTTGGCCCTAGCTTTAGCTCTCCGGAGGTCGTGGGTTCTAATCCCACTCCATCTTTTGTCTGCTGTGAGACCTGGGGTGAGTCATTTCACTTCTCTGTGCCCCAGTTACCTCAGCTGTAAAATGGAGATTGAGAGTGTGAGCCCCAGAGAAGCAACGTGGGCTCAGTGGAAAGAGCAGGGGCTTGGGAGTCAGAGGTCATGGGTTCTAATCCTACTCCACCACTTATCAGCTGTGTGACTTTGGGCAAGTCACTTAACTTCCCTGTGCCTCAGTTACCTCATCTGTAAAATGGGGATTAAGACTGTGAGCCCCATGTGGGACAACCTGATCACCTTGTATCCTCCCCAGTGCTTAGAACAGTGCTTTGCACATAGTAAGTGCTTAACAAATACCATCATTATGTGGGACAGGGACTGTGTCCAACTCAATTTGCTTGTATTAACCCTGGCGCTTAGTACAGTGCCTGGCACATAGCAAGCGCTTAACAAATACCATCGTCATTATTATTATTACTGGACAGCCAGACCCACACATCTCTATGGGTGTTAAATCAGACATGCAACAGCATGCAAAGTGCACAAAAAACATGTCTACCAACTCTGTAATACTGTCCTCTCCCAAGCGCTTAGTAGAGTGCTCTGCACACGGTAAGAGCTCAATAAATACGATCGATCGATCGATTGACTGACACCGTCCAGAATGTTGTGCCGAAGTCCATCGGGATCACCAGAACCTGGAGTGTATTTCTTGTTGGGGGTGAGGGAATGGGGAAGAGAGAAGCAGCGTGGCTCAGTGGAAAGAGCCCGGGCTTCGGAGTCAGAGGTCATGGGTTCAAATCCCGGCTCCGCCACTTGTCAGCTGTGTGACTTTGGGCAAGTCACTTAATTTCTCTGTGCCTCAGTTACCTCATCTGTAAAATGGGGATGAAGACTGTGAGCTCCACGTGGGACAACCTGATCACCTTGTAACCTCCCCAGCGCTTAGAACAGTGCTTTGCATGTAGTAAGTGCTTAATAAATGCCATCATTATTGTTATTATAATGGAGAGGGGGATCCCACAGCCTTCCTTGGTCTTTGTGAACCCAGGGGCTGCAGGCTCAGAATAAACTGGCAGAAAACCAGACTTCCCAGTCTAAAATGGGCACCATCAGGAAAGCATGCCATCCTCCCCATCCTGTCCAAGCCCCCTCCTGTGCTTAGGATTTCTCAAACGGGCCTCGCTTTAAAATGCTTCCAATTGCTAACAAATTCTTGGCAAAATTATTAGCAGCCTAACGTGTTGGTATCCAAGAGAACCAAGGACCATGAGATTGGGGTCCCGCCATGTGTTAATAGGTGGGACTTCGGTGGTCCAAAGAGGCTAGAAGAACTGGAAGTGAGAGGGGAAGACCAGGGGACTAGAGAGAGGTGGAAAGCCAAAAAGGGAGGCCCGGGAGGGGAGGAAGAAATACACCCCTCAGGGCAGGGAGGGAGAGGAGGTGGGTGGAAACTTGGAGGCCTCAGGTAGACAAACGAGTTTGGAGTGGAGAGAAGCCCAAGGTTAGAGGAATAAAGCAAGCTAAACCAGGAGCCGAGCAAGCAGGCAGGAATTCCAGAGGGAACTCGGAGTGAGGGGAGAGTCTCTGAGAATCGGGCAGGGGGAGAGCGGAGGCAGAGGAGGGCTCGGGGACAGAGGGCACAAAACCCTAGGAAGTCGGGGAGAGGCTGGCTGGAGAGAAGGAAGAGGAGGAGGAAGGGGAGGAGATGGGGACAGAGAAGGAGAGGGCAGGGAAGAATGCCAAGAGAGATCATTCAACCAGAAAAGGTTCCCACAAGTCTCGGCTTGCTTTCCGTCGGTGTTTATTGAGCACCCAAGGGGGACTCACTAAATACCACTGGGTGGGCGAAACACGCAAACCACCCTGGCACAGGGCTCCTGCCCGGTCTAGTAGAGACACGCTGGAGGAGTGGATGAAGGACGCCAAGCAGCTCGAAGCCAGTGATGTCAGCGTTTAGGCGGCATACATATTCATAGACGTGGGGCCCATTAATTCCCAGCATGCCCAGGATGGGAAAAGGGAGCTCTGGGAAGAATTCATTCCCATTTTACAGAGAGAGATACTGAGGCCTAGCCAGAGGTGCCCACCCTTCACTGCGAGGGGGCAGGGATTTTAGGTAGGGGGTGGGCCCTGGGAGGGGCAGGCCTCAAAGAGACAATGGGCAAGAGAGTCACCATCTTGGATTCCCGACTGGAGGCTCTTAGGTCTTGGCAGAGCCCTGGGGTGACCGAGTCTGGGGGTTCGGCTCAGACCCCCATCCTCGTGGAATGGGTACCTTGTCCTCAGCAGTCTCCATTCAATGAGTGGCATTTCATTCATTCATTCAATCATATTTATTGAGTGCTTACTGTGAGTAGAGGACTGTAGTAAGCACTGGGGAGAGTATGCTAATAATAATAACAATGGCATTTATTAAGCGCTTACTATGTGCAAAGCACTGTTCTAAGCGCTGGGGAGATTGCAAGGTGATCAGGTTGTCCCATGTGGGGCTCACAGTCTTAATCCCCATTTTACAGATGAGGTAACTGAGGCACAGAGAGTTAAGTGACTCGCCCAAAGTCACACAGCTGACAATTGGCGGAGCCGGGATTTGAACCTGTGACCTCTGACTCCAAAGCCCGGGCTCTCTCCACTGAGCCACGCTGCTATAACAGTAAGCGGGTACATTTCCTGCTCACAGTGATTTTACAATCTAGAGGGGGAGACAGAGATTAATAGAAATAAATAAATTACAAATTTTGCTTGACAGTGTCCTGCTTGCAGGTCTGGGTCTTCGTTAAATCTCCATTTCTGGTAGGGATACATCTATGGTTTTAAAATGTTGATATAAAAATGATTCTACTTAATAAATACCATTGACTGGGGAATGATGAATCCTCCGAATAATGTGAGAAACAGTGGGACCTAGTGAATAGACCACGGACCTGGGAACCAGGTTCTAATCCTGACTCCACCACTTGTCTGCTGTGCGACCTTGGGCAAGTCACTTCACTTCTCTGTGCCTCAGTTATCTCATTTTTTTTTTTTTTAGTATTTGTTAAGCACTTACTATGCGCCAGGAACTGTACTAAATGCTGGGATAGATAGTTGTGAGTTAATCAGGTTGGACACAATCCCTGCCCTGCATGGGGCTCATATTCTTAATCCCCATTTTACAGATGAGGTAACCGAGTCACGGAGCAGTGAAGTTCATTCATTTATTCAATCGTATTCATTGAGCCCTTACTGTGTGCAGAGCACTGTACTAAGCCCTTGAAGTGAAGTGACTTGCCCAAGGTCACACAACAGACAAGTGGTGGATCCAGGATTAGAGCCTACGTCCTTCTGAAGCCTAGGCCCGTGTTCTAACCATTAGACCACACTGCTTCCTCTTGTAAAATGGGGATTAAGACTGTGAGCCCCATTTGGGACAAGGGCAATCTGTCTATCCCAGGGCTTAGTACACTCCCAGGCACATTGTAAGCAGTTCACAAATACCTTAGAAAAGAATAAAGACGTTTTAAATAAACGTTTGGCAGTCGCCTGAAGGAATTGTTTTGGCTGGCTTCTATTACTCCTTTGCTCTGGGAGCCGGCTGGATGAAAGACCTCTAAGATTCCTTCCTTCAAGGCCAGATTCAGTGATCGCCTCCTCCCTGCACCACTTTTTTTTCTGGGTCAAAGGCCGGGTGTGGAGGAGAACTGCTAATAATAATAATAATAATGGAATTTGTTAACCGCTTACTATGTGCCAGGCACTGAACTAAGCGCTGGGGTGGATACAAGCAAATCGGGTTGGACACGGTCCCTGTCCCACGTGGGGCTCACTGTCTTAATCTCCATTTTGCAGATGAGGTAACAATCGGTGGTATTACTGAGTACTTACTGTGTGCAGAGCTCTGTTCTAAGCGCTTGGGAGAGTACAGTACAAGAGAATTAGCAGACACGTTCCCTGCGTTGGACTACACTGTCCAACGTAGAGAAGCAGCTTGGCTCAGTGGAAAGAGCCCGGGCTTTGGAGTCAGAGGTCATGGGTTCAAATCCCTGCTCCGCCAACTGTCAGCTGTGTGACTTTGGGCAAGTCACTTCACTTCTCTGGGCCTCAGTTCCCTCATCTGGAAAATGGGGATTAAAATTGTGTGAGCCCCCCCGTGGGACAACCTGATCACCTTGTAACCTCCCCAGTGCTTAGAACAGGGCTTGGCACATAGTAAGTGCTTAACCTCCCCCTTCTAGACTGTGAGCCCGTTGTTGGGTAGGGGCCGTCTCTATATGTTGCCAACTTGGACTTCCCAAGCGCTTGTAAAGTGCTCTGCACACAGTAAGCACTCAATAAATATGATTGAATGAATGAATGAATGAATACCAACATTATTATTATTATTATTATTATTGTCTGCATCCGTTGCCTGTCATATTCTGCCGTATTCTGTTGTCTTACAGTCGAGAGGAGGAGCTTATAGTTTAGAGGACTGTAAGTGACATGGCTCTTTCATTTCCCATGCGTCTGCCTTGATCATGACATTATCTAGATGGTACTGTGCTAATTATCAAATTCATCATCAGTATTTACTGAGCCCCTACCATTCTTTCAATCATATTTATTGAGCGCTTACAGTGTGCAGAGCACTGTACTAAGCACTTGGGAAGTCCAAGTTGGCAACATATAGAGACAGTCCCTACCCAATAGTGGGCTCGCAGTCTCGAAGGGCAGAGAAGTCTCCTGTGGACACGGGAGCAAGTGATAAAAAAAGAAGATAGGTCGGCAAACCAACAGCGAGAAGCTGCATGGCTTCGTGGAAATCAATCAATCAATCAATCAATCGTATTTATTGAGCACTTACTGTGTGCAGAGCACTGTACTAGGCGCTTGGGAAGTACAAGTTGGAAAGAGCCAAGGCCTGGACGTCGGAGGCCCTGGGTTCTAATCCTGGCTCTGCCACTTACCTGCTGTGTGACCCTGGGCAAGTCACTTCACTTCCCTGTGCCGCAGTTCCCTCATCTGCAAAATGGGTGTTTAATACCTCTTCTCCCTCCTCCTGTCAGCCCCACGTAGGGACCTGATTATCTTTGTATCTGCCCCAACCGTTAGTGCAGTGCTTGGCACTTAAACCGATACCATAATTATTAGCATTATCGCGAACAATGGGAACAAAATGGAAATATGTACACTTGATAAAAACACAAGTAAGCGATGATAAATAAACAGATTGGACCCTTTAACTTCCTCGGGCATTGTAAGAGGAAACGGCATTGAACTTGAGGAGCCAGAAACCACTTTTGAAGAGAAATGACCAGATGGTTATTTCAGTACTGACTTAAAACCTACTGTGTTTACAGACCACTGTACTGACTCCCTACTTTATGCAAGACACTGATCTAGGCATCTGCTCCAGGCTGAGGACTGTACTGAATACTTACTGTGGGCTGAACACTGTACTGGGCGCCTGCTTTGGGCAAAGCACCGTACTGGACACTACCAGGTGCTTATTCATTCAAATCGTATTTATTGAGCACTTACTGTGTGCAGAGCACTGTACTAAGAGCTTGGGAAGTCCAAGTTGGCAACATATAGAGACGGTCCCTACCCAACAACGGGCTCACAGTCTAGAAGGGGAAGACAGACAACAGAACAAAACACGAAAACTGAAAACTGCTTAGAAAACATTCAGTATTAATACATTTTGATCTGTCCTCAAGGACCTTTCAATCTCATGGGGAAGATAAATTGACATAAATTGAGAAGCAGCGTGGCTCAGTGGAAAAAGTCTGGGCTTTGGAGTCAGAGGCCATGGGTTCAAATGTCAGCTGTGTGACCTTGGGCAAGTCACTTAACTTCTCTGCGCCTCAGTTACCTCATCTGTAAAATGGGGATTAAGACCGTGAGCCCCCCATGGGACAACCTGATCACCTTGTAACCTCCCCGGCGCTTAGAACAGTGCTTTGCACATGGTAAGCGCTTAATAAATGCCATCATTATTATTATTATTAGTCAAAGAGTGCAACAAATAAATGAGATTAAGGCGATTTCCCCCAAAGAAATGAGCAGGTAAAGGTGTGAGCATCAGTTGTCTGAAGGGGTAGTATGTTCCCGGAAGAATCAGCAAAGGTCGCTGGTTACGGCTTGGATAGGAAGGGGTTGATGAGAATGTTTTCTGAAGAGATGCAGCAGGGAGACATTCTTACAGGCTCCAATAAAAGCAGCACCTTTTCCCTTCCCCTCCAAACCCCAAATAAAGGGGAACACCCCCAAATAACTCCTGTGAGCCAAGGGCATCAAGGAGAAGACAGGAATTCCCCTGGTGAAGTTGAACGTCTTCCCTTTCCCTAGCCACCTCCCCCTCCAACCTGGGCTCCAGTTCCTCATTCATTCATTCATTCATTCATTCATTCATTCATTCATTCATTCATTCATTCATTCAATCGTATTTATTGAGCGCTTACTGTGTGCAGAGCACTGTACTAAGCGCTTGGGAAGTACAAGTTGGCAGCATATAGAGACGGTCCCTACCCAACAGTGGGCTCACAGTCTAGAAGGGGGAGAAGAGATCTCAAAGGGCCCCAAAGAGACATCTCCCTCTGTCTCTGTCTCACTCCAGTATTCCCTCGTCTCTGTTTCTCCTCCCTTTTTCTCCCATCACATTACCAGAGCAGCGTGAGTCAGTGGAAAGAGCCCGGGCTTTGGAGTCAGAGGTCATGGGTTCAAATCCCAGCTCTGCCACTTGTCAGCTGTGTGACTTTGGGCAAGTCACTTCACTTCTCTGGGCCTCAGTTCCCTCATCTGTAAAATGGGGATGAAGACTGTGAGCCCACCATGGGACAACCTGATCTCCTTGTAACCTCCCCAGAGCTTCGAACAGTGCTTTGCACATAGTAAGCGCTTAATAAATGCTATTATTATTATTATTATTATTACCTCTCTCTTTTCTTCTCTGCCACTGAATCCATCTCCCTCGCTTCTCCCTTGTCCCCCACTCTGTCCCTAACTCTGCCCAAGCCCTCTCAGAGGGTGAAAACACCACATTCTTGGTGTTTTTGAAACTTTTCACCCACCTGGTGTTCCATCCCATCCCACTTCTCTGGGCTCTAGAGGGTGAGGGGCAGTGGAGGGAGAGGCCTTGAACCAGGGGGGTCTTTTTCACTCCTCATTCTCTGCCTCCCTCAGTTTATGTGCCTGTGGGCGTGGGGGTGTGCATGAGGGGAATCAGGAGAGGAGAAGGGGAGGCAGTGGGAGGTCAAAGAGAGGGAGGGGGACAAGCCAGTTGGAGGAGGGGGTCAGAAATGCGGTGGGGGGAAGAAGAGGAAAACAAAGGGGATTAGGAGAGGTCAGAATTGAGAATTAGAGAAGTAGCGTGGCTTAGTGGAAAGAGCACAAGCTTGGGAGTCAGAGGACGTGGGTTCTAATCTCTGCTCCGCCTCTTGTCTGCTGTGTGACCTTGGGCAAGCCACTTAACTTCTCTCGGCCTCAATTCCCTCATCTGTCAAATGGGGATTAAGACTGTGAGCCCCACGTGGGACACCTGATGACCTTGTATCCACCCCAGAGCTTAGAACAGTGCTCGGCACACAATAAGCGCTTAACAAATACCATCCTTGTTAATTATTATTATTAAATGGGGTGAAGGAGGAGGAGGAGGATCAGGGGAGGAAGAGGAAGGTGGGATGGAGGGGAAGAGGAGGAGGACAAGGGGAAGGAGGGAATGGGGGAGCAGGGGAGGAGGAGAGGATCAAGATTGGGGTGGAGGAGGAGGAGATGGGGAGGAGGACGGTGGGGTGGGGGGAAGAGGAGGAGAACAAGGGGAAGGAAGAGGGGATGGAGGAGCAGAAAGGGGTCAATGGGGAAGAGGGAAGCAGCATGGCTCAGTGGAAAGAGCCCAGGCTTTGGAGTCAGAGGTCAGGGGTTCAAATCCCACCTCTGCCAATTGTCAGCTGTGTGACTTTGGGCAAGTCACTTCTCTTCTCTGGGCCTCAGTTACCTCATCTGTAAAATGGGGATTAAGACTGTGAGCCCCCCCACCGTGGGACAACCTGATCACCTTGTATCTCCCTAGCGCTTAGAATAGTGCTGTGCACATAGTAAGCACTTAATAAATGCCATTATTATTATTATTATTATTATTAAGAGGAGGAGGAGGAGGGGGGTGAGGGCAGAGAGCAGAGGGGAGAACCAGGCTGCCGGGTCCTTCTGGGCTCCTTTGTTCTGCTTGGCGGGGGGATCGTGATGAGGGTGGGATGGAGGATGGGAGAAAGGGGTGTGGGGGAGAGCAAACACAACACACACATGCACACACTCACACACACTCTCAGGCACACACCCAAATATGTACCGAGAAACACAGAGCCAACACAGTCAGGACCTGGGCAGAGGCTAGTTAGGAGTTGCCCTTCCCTTCCCTCTTGCCCCCCCCTCCTCTTTCTAAACTCTCCCTCTACGACCACCCAGTTCCCCCCTATGGCCTGCGCCCAAACCACTGAATTTAGTTGGGGAAGTGAGTTGTGTGGAGATAGTCAGGTGCCCTGCCAGGTGGGGGGTGGTTGGGGATGGGGGGCTGGAGTGTTGGAGGTGGTGGGTAGGTGGGTAGGGGGGATTTGATACCTGTATATATGTTTGTACAGCAAGTCACTTAACTTCTCTATGCCTCAGTTCCCTCATCTGTAAAATGGGGATTAAAACTGTGAGCCCCCTGTGGGACAACCTGATCACCTTGTAACCTCCCCAGCGCTTAGAACAGTGCTTTGCCCATAGTAAGCGCTTAACAAATACCATTATTATTATTTATTTTACTTGTCCATATTTGCTATTCTATTTATTTTTTTAATGACGTGCATTTAGCTTTGATTCTATTCGTTCTGACGACTTGACACCTGTCCACGTGGTTGGTTTAGTCGTCTGTCTCCCCCTTCTAGACTGTGAGCCCGTTGTTGGGGAGGGACCGTCTCTAGATGTTGCCAACTTGGACTTCCCAAGCGCTTAGTACAGTGCTTTGCACATAGTAAGCGCTTAATAAACGCTATCATCATCATTATTATTATTCCCAAGAGCTTAGTCCAGTGTTCTGCACACAGGAAGCGCTCAATACATACGATCGAATGAATTGAACGAATGAATTTGATCCCTAGATTCCACAGATCCTCAGCCTCCAGGGTTGGGTCTGGGGAAGGGAAGGGGTGGAGGGGTGGAGGGGTGAAGCATTCCTGGAGAAGCTGGAGGAGGGGAAAAGTGGGGGGCCAGGGGGCTGGGGCTGGATTGGGGCAGGGCCTGGACCAGAGGCAGAGAGTGGGGCAGAGTACAGCACCGGATAGGGACTCCAGGACTGGATGGTTTGGGGAGGAGGAGGAGGAGGAGGAGGAGGAGGAGGAGGGAGGGGCGGTGGGGGTGGGAGGAGGGGGGCCAGAGGGAGAAACCTGCTGCCGCTCGCAGGCTCTTTGTCTGCTCCGGGACTTGGAACAAAAGCGGAAACTCTGATGGACTGTATCCATCCTCCATCCTCCTCCTCCTCCTCCTCCCTCCCGGCCGGTCCTCCTCTCCGCAACTCGGAGGGACCCTCTGCCCAGGGCCAAAGCAGGACAGGGGGCTGGACAGGGGGCTGGGAGACCCCCCACCCATCTTGGTCCCTGGAAGAAGAGGGGAGGAAAGCGGTGAGTTAGAGGGGACCCCCTCCTCCCCCCCACCCTGGGGAAAGCGGACCCCCTCCACCTCCCATCCTGGAGAGTTTGCGGGAATAACTTGGCGGGCAACTTGGACCCCTGGACCCCCTGGACCCCCGGACAACAGTGGGCAGAGGATTGCGTTTGGGGGATTTAAAGAAGCGCAATGCCACCCTGTCGGCTCCTAGGGCGCGGTCCCATGCAGGTTTTGGGTATGGGGGCTGCCCCTTTCCCCTCCAAGAGAGATTTGGGGGCTCCTGTCGGGGGGCTGGGGCTGGTGGGAGAGTGTCAGAAGCAGGGGGGTCGTGTGGAAGCCCCCCTTTATAAGGCGGGGGGCCGGAGGAGCTTGGTAACCTCCTGGATGGGACAATTGCATCGCAGCAGGAACAATAAAACTTGGGTGGGGAGAGAGGGAGGGGAGGGGGGCTCCCCGTTTGGGCTCAGAAATGAGGAGAGGGAAGGGGGCAGGAGAGGGGGTGCAGGGGGAACTCTATGGGCAGGGACAGGAGTGGAGGCTGAGGGGGTCCGCTTTGGGAAAGAGGTGCGCGGGATTATTGAGGACAAGGGTGGGGCGGTGACTTTGGGGGAGGGGGATGTCTATTTGGGGCAGGGGTGGGAAGCGACTATCTGGGACAGGGATGGGGGCGACTAGGGCAGGGATGGGGTGACTATTTGGGGAGGGGTGGGGGTGTCTATTTGGGGCAGGGGTGGGAAGCGACTATTTGAGGCAGGGGCGATTAATAGGGCAGGGAAGGGGGTGTCTATTTGGGATAGGGATGGGACTGACTATTTGGGGTAGGGGTGAGGATGTCTGTTTGGGGTAGGGATAGGAAGTGACTATTTGAGGCAGGGGTGAGGGGTGTCTATTTGGGACAGGGGTTGGAGCTATTTGGGGTAGGGGTGAGGCGTGTCTATTTGGGGCAGGGATGAGGCTGACTATTTGGGGTAGGGATAGGAAGTGACTATTTGAGGCAGGGGTGAGGGGTGTCTATTTGGGGCAGGGGTGAGGCTGACTGGGGTAGGGGCGAGTGGTGTCTATTAGGGGCAGGGATGGGAAGCGACTATTTGAGGCAGGGGTGATTACTGGGGCAGGGAGGGGGTGCCTATTTGGAACAGGGATGAGGTGTCTATTTGGAACAGGGATGGGGCTTACTATTTGGGGTAGGAGCGAGGGGTGTCCATTTGGGGCAGAGAAGGAGTTGACTATTTGGGGTAGGGATGGGGTGTCTACTTGGGGTAGAGGTGAGGATGTCTGTTTGGGACAAGGATGGGTCTGACTATTTGGGGTAGGGGTGGGGGATGTCTATTCGGGGCAGGGATGGGAAGCGACTATTTGAGACGAGGTGAGGGTTGTCTATTTGGGGTATGGATGGGGGTGACTATTTGGGACAGGGGCAGGATGTGACTATCTGGGGCTGGGGTGGGGTGCAGGGGGAGTAACTGAGATAGAGGGAGCGTAATAATAATACTAATGATGATGGCATTTGTTAAGCGCTTACTATGTGCGAAGCACTGTTCTAAGCGTTGGGGAGGTTACGAGGTGATCAGGTTGTCCCATGGGGGGCTCACCCCCATTTTACAGGTGAGGTGACTGAGATGAAGGGGACACGGGCAGGATCTGGGACAGGGGAGGGACTTCCCAGGGTGGGGAAGCCGTGACCGTCAATGTCTCAAGAAGGTGACCCCCACCCAGAATAACTATCTGAGGGCCGGGGGCAGCCTCTCGCCGGCCCCTACCAAGCAAAGTGGACTCTCTGTGGATGGGCGGACCCGTGCGGACCCTTGTGGATCCGTGTAGACTCATGCAGACCCTTGAGGACTCCTCCTTCACACCTTTGTTCCACCCTGAAGCCCACCCCCTCCCTGAGGGTCCCAGGATACCCCACCCCAGAGCCAAACCCCACCTGCCTTGGGTCGAGATGAGCATCTGAAGCGCTTCCCTGGCACCCCTGCCCTCCTGGCAGCCTGCGCAGAAACCGTGGGAGAAACAGCAAATGCCACATGCTCCTTCCCGCTCTCTCTGCGTCCTCCTCGGTCTCCTTTCCTCCCAACTCCCTGGCCTCCCTCCCTCCCTCCCTGCTTCCTCTTTGGTCTTCTTTCCTTCCTCCTCCTCAGCCTCTTTTCCTCTCGACTCCCTGGCCTCCTTTCCTCCCTCCTCCCTAGCCTCCTGCCCACCCTCTCCTCGGCCTCCTTTCCTCCTTCCTATCCGGCCTCCCACCCTCCTTCTCCTTGGCCTCCTTTCCTCCTTCCTCTCCAGCCTCCCACCCTCCTTCTCCTTGGCCTCCTTTCCCTCATTGTCCCTGGCCTCCTCCCACCCTCCTTTTTCCTCTCCCATTTCTACTTCATCCCTTCCCAGTCTAGTTTTTTTCTCCTTCTTTTCCTTCATCTTCTCTCTCTTCCTCTTTAGGTTTATGTCTCTCTATCTCTACCTCCCTAGTTTCTCTCCGTGGTTCACTGTTTAAACTCTTATTATGTGGCAAGCATTGCATCTAACATTGGGGTTAATCAATCAGTCAATTATATTTATTGAGCCCTTACTGTGAGTAGAGCACTGTAGTAAGCATTGGGAAAGTATAATACAACAGGTTGGATCGATGAAGGATAATCACATCAGCGTCAAGGATAACTGTCCCTAGTTTTCCGTCCCTGTCCGATTCCACCTCTCTTTCCCCTGAGCCTGTCTGTTTCTCTCCCTGTCTCTCTGATTGTCTCTGTTCTCTCTTTGCCTGCCTCGTTGTTTCTCTAACTCTATATCTCTTCATCTGTGTCTGGATCTTGCTCTCTCTCTGACTCTGTCTCCACCTCTCTCCATATCTGTCTCTCTGCCTGTCTCTGTTTCCTTCTGATCTACCTCTGTCTCTCTTTGCTTTCCGTCTCACTGTTTCTGTCTCTCTCTGGCTCATTGCCTCTTTTGTCTCTCCAGTAAGCCTTTACGGTGAATTTGGAGAGAGGTCCTTGGGGGCTGCAGTGGGCAAGGTAGAGGCTGGACTTGTTTTGTTTTGCTGTCTGTCTCCCCCTTCTAGACTGTGAGCCCGTTGTTGGGTAGGGACTGTCTCTCTACGTTGCCGAAATATACTTTCCAAGGGCTTAGTACAGTGCTCTGCACATGGTAAGCGCTCAAAAAATATGATTGAATGAATGAATTGGGTCCCTACCGTGGGCAGAGTGCTACACTAAGCACATAAAACGTAGCCTTTACCTGCAAGGAGCTTACAATTTTTATTATTATACTTGTTAAACACTTGCTATGTGCCAAGCACTGTTCTAAACACTGGAGTAGATACAAGTAAATCAGATTGGACATAGAAATTCCCTGTACTTTCCAAGTGCTTAGTACAGTGCTCTGCACACAGTTAAGCTCTCAATAAATACGACTGAATGAATGAATCTGCCCAAGGAAACAGGGAAAGATCACATGTGTTAACGAGGGCTCTCGCTTTGCAGACCGGTTGAAAGATTCTCCCGGGGCGGCTGAAGGGAGACCCTGGTCAAATGCTGGCCCTTGTCCCTGGGGGTGGGAAGGGGGATGGAGGAGTTGGGGTCCAGCCAGAGCAGCCGGGGGGACTGACTGCAGGTGGTGTCTACTTCATCCAAGCTGGGGGACGGAATGGTCTGGCCCTTTCTTCCAAGTTTGCCCCTTCAAAATGGACCTCTACCCTGGGAACAGTGCCTTGGTAGAAACTGGGCCCTTTTGGGCTCGGGGGTGGTGGTGGGGAGGGGTCTCCTGCTAAACACAGAAAGATCACTGAGAAGTAGAGCAGGCACTGGAGCCCCCCAACCCACCTGTTTGAAACCGAGGTGGCTGAAAACTCTGCTGGGGATGTAGTGGTTCAACTTGACACCTGTCCGCATGTTTTGTTTTGTTGTCTGCCTCCCCCTTCTAGACTGTGAGCCCGTTGTTGGGGAGGGACCGTCTCTATCTACTGCAGACTTGTACTTCCCAAGCACTTAGTACAGTGCTCTGCACACAGTAAGTGCTCAATAAATACGATTGAATGAATGAATGAATCAGGAACACCGCCTGTGTGCAGAACACTGTAGCATTGCCTTGCCTCAAGGAGTTTACAATCTAGTGGGGATTGTGGAAGGCAGGCTAGAAGCTGCAGCCTTCTGCTTGGACTCCCCGACCCCTGATCCGTTCGTCGCCTCTGTCCAGCCGCCAGCAGATTCACCTTCCGGGCCTGGGATTCAGAGAGTCATGGGTTCTAATTCTGCTCTGCCACTTGTCTGCTGTGTGACCGTGAGCAGATCATTTCACTTCTCTTTGCCTCAGTTACCTCATCCGTAAAAGGGGGATTGAGACTGTGAGCCCCACTTGGGACAAGGGACTGTGTCCCTGCCGATTTGCTGGCATCCACCCCAGTGCTTAGTACAGTGCCTGGCACATAGTAAGCGCTTAACAAATACCATCATTATTTTTATTATTATTATTCAGGATGCGCCACGCAAGAGCCGTGCAAGTGCTGTGAAGGGCCACGCAAGGATGTGCCGCATTGTGTCAAGTTGTGACGTGTGAGGGCTATGTTGCATGTCCACTTCGAGTCTCCTTCTCACCCGGTGGGATCCTCGGCCAAGCTATTCCTGGGCCGTCACCCACGCGAGAGCCGTGCAAGTGCTGTGAAGGGCCACGCAAGGATGTGCCGCATTGTGTCGAGTGGTGATGTGTGAGGGCCATGTTGCATGTCCATTTCGAGTCTCCTTCTCACCAGGTGGGATCGCCGGCCAAGCTATTCCAGGGCCGTCACCCACGCAAGAGCAGCTTTTCTGGGGTGACCTCATCTCGCCTCTGTCCTTGGATTACAACTTGGGTGCCCACACCCAACCTTAGTGGAGCCAGTGACAAGGCACGCTCCCTCCTCCCCTCCGGCAGGAACCCGGAATGTTTTGTGGGAGGCGCCAGAAGGAAGGCGAGACAGGTACGCAATCCCGTGAGCTCCCCGTTACTTGTGGTACTACTACTACTACTACTACTACTAATAATGATGATGGCATTTGTTAAGCGCTTACTACGTGCAAAGCACTGTTCTAAGTGCTGGGGAGGATACAAGGTGATCAGGTTGTCCCACTTGGGGCTCACAGTCTTAATCCCAATTTTACAGATGAGGGAACTGAGGCCCAGAGAAGTGAAGTGACTTGCCCAAAGTCACACAGCTAAGTGGCGGAGCCGGAATTTGAACCCATGACCTCTGACTCCAAAGCCCGGGCTCTTTCCACTGAGCCATGCTGCTTCTCTATGTACTACTGTGGTTCTCCCACTGGAAATGGGGCATGTTCTTCTGGGGACTGGCAGCTGAGTGTTTTAGGATAAAAGGGGCCAAGCAAGCTCAGATTTTAAGTTTCACCCTGATGCCCAGGTTTACCACAAGTCCTGGTGGGGGAGAGGAGACCTGCCAATCGCTTGCCTCAAATGATGTGGGAAGACAGGGGGAGTTAGGTGATGGACTGTTCTTTTAGAGTTCAGACATGATCGATTTAAAAAAACTTAAGGTATTTGTAAAGGTTCATACTGTGTGCCAGGCACTGGGGGTTTGTGTGGTATTCGTTAAGCACTTACTAGGTGCCAGGCACTGTACTAAGTGCTGGGGTAGATACAATCCTTCTAGACTGTGAGCCCACTGTTGGGTAGGTACCGCCTCTATATGTTGCCAACTTGTACTTCCCAAGTGCTTAGTACAGTGCTCTGCACACAGTACACACTCAATAAATATGATTGAATGAATAAATGAATGAATTCAGTCATGCTTTGCACATACTAAGCACTTAACAGATGCCATTAAAAAAAATAATATTTATTGAGTGCTTACTACAGTCTCTATCCTCCACGATGCTGTACTAAATGCTGGGGCAAGGCAAGCTGATCAGGTGGGACTCAGTCCATGTCCCACATAGGGTCCCCCTTCTAGACTGTGAGCCCACTGTTGGGTAGGGACTGTCTCTATATGTTGCCAACTTGTGCTTCCCAAGCGTTTAGTACAGTGCTCTGCACACAGTAAGCGCTCAATAAATACGATTGAATTAATGAATGAATGAAGCTAATCAGGCTGGACACAATCCAATTCTCACACGGGGCTCACATTCTTAATCTCCATTTTACAGATGAGGTAACCGAGGCACAGAGAAGTGAAGCGAGTCAGTCGATCGTATTTGTTGAGGGATCACTGTGTGCAGAGCACTGCACTAAGTGCTGGGGAGAGGACAATATAACAATATAACAGACACATCCCCTGCCCACAACAAGCTTACAGTCTAGAGGTGAAGTGACTTGCCCAAGCAGACAAGTGGCGGATCCAAGATTAGAACTCAGGTCCTTTTGACGCCCACGTCCGTGCTCTATCCATTAGGCCACGCTGCTTAGACTGTGAGCCCCGAGTGGGACAGGGACTGTGTCCAACCTGGTTATCTTGTGTCTGCTCCAGCACACAGAACAGCGTATTATGCAAAGAAGTGCTTAATGAGTACCATAAACATTATTATTACTCTCCCAAATGCTTAATTGAGAACTCCGCATGGAGTAAGTGCTCAATAAATGCCAGATTTACACTCTATCCGCTAGGCAACACTGCTTCTACATAACCTGGGAGATTTCAGCTAACTTCCCGTGAAGTCTTGCTTCCCTCGTGCTTCCCATTTGATTCTGGAAGATTTTTGTAAGGCATCTTTCCCTGAGAAAAGTCCACATGGGGGTGACCTGAGAAGAACCGCTTCCAAACCTTACCGTTCAGAAGCATGCGGGATTATCCACACAGATCCAATAACAATGATAATAATATTAATAATAATAGTGGCATTTCTTAAGCATTTACTATGTGTCAGGCACTGTACCAAGTGCTCAGGTGGCAATGTAAACCCAGCACCTAGTACATTGCCTGGCACATAGTAAGCATTTGACATATGCCACAATTATTATTATTATTACTGTCTGTCAGATATAATCAACCAATCGATCAATCAGTCGTATTTATAGAGCACTTATTATGTACAGAGTACCATACTAAGTGCTTGGGAGTGTACATTATAACAGAGTTGGTAGATACATTCCCCACCCACAGTGAGTTTATGGATTAGAAGGGGAGACAGACATTAATATAAATAAATAGAGTTCAGATATGTACGGAAGTGCTGTGGGGCTGTAGGAAGAAAGAATAAAGGGAGCAGATCAGGGTGACGCAGAAGGGAGTGGAAGAAGAGGAAATAAGGGCTTAGGGATATAATAATATGGTATGCAATAATAGCGTTTGTTAAGTGCTTACTCTGTATCAGACACCACTCTAAGCACCGAGTAGACACAAGTTAGATCGGGGACAGGCCCTGTCCCGCATGGGGCTCACAGCCCAAGTAGGAGGGAGATAAGGTATTTAATCCTCATTTTAGAGTTGAGGTAACTGAGGCACATAGAATTGAAGTGACTTGCCCACGGTCTTCCAGCAGTCAAGCGGCGGAGCGGAATTAGAACCCAGGCCCTTCTGACGCCCAAGCCCGTGCTCGGCCCACTAAACCAAACTCATCCTGAAGGTTCTGTATGAAGTAAGCGCTCAATAAATAACATCGACCGATGGATCGACAGGGTTGCTTTCAGCACTGCCTTTACCTCATTTGAGGTGTCTGGATCCAACCAGAGATGAGGGGCACAAACCATTTTTAGATACCTGTATGTATGTATATATGTTTGTACATATTTATTACTCTATTTATTTTACTTGTACATATCTATTCTATTTATTTTGTTTTGTGAATATGTTTTGTTTTGTTCTCTGTCTCCCCCTTCTAGACTGTGAGCCCACTGTTGGGTAGGGACCGTCTCTAGATGTTGCCAACTTGTACTTCCCAAGCGCTTAGTACAGTGCTATGCACACAGTAAACGCTCAATAAATACGATTGATTGATTGATTGAATGATAGCGCAGAGTTTTGATAGTGCATTAGTTTGTGCAGAGTAGAAAGGTTCAAAAAGGTGTTTTTTTAAAAAATCCATATAAATCACGTACAGTTGGAACATTTCACTCCACAGTGAAGGGTAAAGCCCTTACCTTTCAACTTTCTGATTTGCAATTTAGACCCACGACCTCTGTTAGCAAATGCTAAACCCTGGGGAAGACCGCAGTTCCCATTCACTTTATCATACCGAATAAGCAGTTGACAGGAAAGTTCAGTTACCTGTGTTTATCACTCGCAGTTTACCAGCAGATATTTAAAAATACCCCAGCGCACTGTCATCTTGTGATAAAAGCTTGAGAGGAATCGTAACTTCTGAGGCAAATAATTCTTTGGGTACCGTTATTAGAATGGGACCCGATCTTCTTACTATTCTGACGGGGTTTTTGATTTGCAGCAAACATCTATTGCAATCCTAGGAAGCGGAGGTCATGTGGCTGCGTTTTGAGGCAGTGGATTATTAATATGTAGACCGCGGAAATAATGCCGGATTGCTAAAAAAGAGGCAGTGTGACAGTTGAAAGACCCTGGGGCTGGGTGTCAGGAGGCCTGGGACTATAAGCTTGAGGATGTGATTTCGGAGTCCATCTGCTTTGCTTGGAAGTGAGCTAGTAGTCCGTCGGTCCAGTATTTATTAAGATCTTACTGTGTGCCAAGCACTGTGCCCCGTCATGGGCTCTGGCCTTCAAGAAGCTCAGGATCTTGTCTATCTCACCTCCAACCTCTCACCCACGTCCTGCCTCTGGCCTGGACTGCTCTCCCTCTTCATATCTGACAGACGATGACTCTCCCCACCTTCAAAGGAGACACATCTCCTTAAATCAGATACACACATCTGATTTAACCTGTGTCTACTCCTGTTATTGGAGACACACCTCCTCCAAGAGGCCTTCCCTGACTGAGCCCACTGTTGGGTAGGGACTGTCTCTATATGTGGTCAAATTGTACTTCCCAAGCGCTTAGTACAGTGTTCTGCACACAGTAAGAGCTCAATAAATACGATTGATGATGATGATAAATCCTCCTTTCCTCTTCTTCCACTCCCTTCTGCGTCGCCCTGACTTGCTCTCCCCTTTCCAGCCCTACAGCTCTTATGTCCACAGTTGTAGTTTGTTTATTTATATTAATGTCTGTCTCCCCCTCCAGGCTATAAACTCATTGAGGGCAGGGAATGTATCTGTTTCTTGTTATGTTACTCTCCCAGGCATTAGGTAATAATAATAATAATTATTATTATATTATTTGTTAAGCTCTTATTGTTTCCCAGGCCCTGTACTAAGCGCTGGGGTGGATACAAGCAAATCAGGCTGGACACAGTCCTTGTCCCACGTGGGACTCACAGTCTCAATCCCCATTTTACAGATGAGGTAACTGAGGCACAGAGAAGTAAAGTGACTCGCCCAAGGTCACACAGCAAACCAGTGGTGGAGCAGGGTTTAGAATCCATGACCCTCTGATTTCCAAGCCTGGGCTCTACCCCCTATGCCATGCTGCTTACAGTCCCCTGCACAGAGTAAGCATTTGATAAATAGCTGACAATCTAACAGCAAGGATTAATTTAGCACCTAGGTGAAAATCCAGGTGCTTCTCATATGTGTTAATGGGAGGCCCTTCTTTCTCCTCCCACCCCCTGCAACTCAAATCAAATGCTTTCAGGTAAAGCTGCTCACTCTGTGGAAATGTCAGATGGGCATCGCACAGTGAAGTAAGTCTTTGCTAGCCAGAGAGCTGTTTGTTTGGGTTTTTTCAGTCTGTGGGTCATATTTATTGAGCACTTAATATGGGTGAGTACTACATAGGTTGCCTGCTGAGTGTAGCACAGCGTACTGGATTCCTGCTGTGTGGGAGCAACTTGTACTTGTATATGTTGCCAACTTGTACTTCCCAAGTGCTTAGTACAGTGCTCTGCACACAATAAACGCTCAATAAATGCGATTGAATGAATGAATGGGAGGACCAAACTGTGGACCTGACTGCAGGTTGAGTGGTAATTGTGTGTTAAGTTAAGGGAGGCATCTTAGCTTTTTGGGGTGGGGCCTAAGGGCTCAACATCACTTTTTGATATATAGGGCGGTTGACTTTCTAGAGTAGGGATGGGGGCCAGGGAAGTGATGAAATTAAAAAGCAATGAGGGGTGGAGAGAGGGACCCTAGGGTTCAGGAACTGCTAGCATCCAGGATAGTAATTCTCCTGTTCTTTCCATACTTGTCCTGTCAGGATTGCTGGGTCTTCTTTGCAAAGAGCCCAGCTTTGGAGCCAAAGGCAGGCGGATAATAATAATAATAATGATGGCATTTATTAAGTGCTTACTATGTGCAAAGCACTGTTCTAGGTGGATGGTTTTTCTGCTCAGCATTGTGCTCTGGACTGATCCGTGGTGAGATACTTGATGTCCTAAAAGTTCTAAGGAATTGTTACTCAAATGGTGTCTAACTCCTAGTCTTGGAAGAGTCTCAAAAACTCCTTTTCCCAAGCTGGCTGTAGTCTCTGATAGGGGAACAAATTAACACTGACTCCAGGAAATCAATCAGCTGGATTTAATCATTCAGTCAGTTGTATTTATTGAGCTCTTACTGCATGCAGAGCACTGTACTAAGCCCTTGGGAGAGTACAAGATAATAAACAGGCAACTTCCTGGCTCACAAAGAGTTTACAGTCTAGAGGAGAATACGGGCATTAATATCAACACTTGGAACAGTGCTTGGCACATAGTAAGTGCTTAATAAATGCAATCATCATTATTATTATTATTACAGGGATTAATATAAATGAATGACAGATACATAAGTGCTGCGGGGCTGGACGGGGGGAATACAGGGAGCAAGTCAAGGTGACACAGAAGGGAGTGGGAGAAAAGAAAAGGAGGGCAGTAGCTCTCTTCTAAGGTTGAGTGGGCGTTTCTGGGGTGAAGCTGGTCCTCTCCCCTTTAGGGTGGGCGATCCCGGGAAACTTGAACCCAGAGGAGAGAGTGTCTCCCCTCTAACTGCTATTGGAGGTGGCAGTTTTGTGATTAAACCGACAGCCACCGTCACCGTCTGAATTTTATCTCGAAGGAAACGGTTTCGGTTGGAAGTGTGGCAGAGAGTTGTGGGTGCCGGCACACATTCTCACGCCCAGTGGCGGGGGGAAGGTTTAAACAGACCCTTCCCCACCACACATCCCTCTTCCTCTGAGCATTGGGGAGGTACAGCGGGGACTTTATGGGGATACAGCTGGCTGACAGTCAGACAGTTTGGCTCTAGTGCTAGTCTGAAGTCCTGAAGCTTTGGGAGGCAGCGTGGTGTAGTGGAAAGAATGAGATCCTGGGTTCCAGCAACTCTGCCACATATCTGCTGTGTGACCTTGGGCGAGTCACTCCTCTGTGCCTCAGTTTCCACATCTGCAATGTGGGGAATCAATACCTGCACTCCCTCCTACTTAGAATGTGAACCCCATGTGGGACCTGATTGTCTTATATATATCTCAAAGCTTAGTATGGTCCTCAGCACTCACTACTTTATTATTATTTATTATTATTGTTATTACTACTATTTGGGGGCTTCCCCAGGACTGAGCCAGAGGGCTCACTGGCCAATCATGGCATCTGGCCATCAGCCAGTGATAGTTGAGAGCTTATTGTGTGCAGAGCACTGTACTAAGTACTTAGAGTACAATAATAATAATAATGGCATTTATTATGAGCCTGCTGTTGGGTAGGGACCGTCTCTATATGTTGCCAACTTGTACTTCCCAAGCGCTTAGTACAGTGCTCTGCACACAGTAAGCGCTCAATAAATACAATTGAATGAATGAATTAAGCACTTACTATGTGCAAAGCACTGTTCTAAGCACTGGGGAGGTTGCAAGGTGATCAGGTTGTCCCACGTGGGGCTCATAATAATAATAATGATGGTATCTGTTAAGCGCTTACTATGTGCAAAGCACTGTTCTAAGCACTGGGGAGGTTACAAGGAGATCAGATTGTCCCACGTGGGGCTCATAGTCTTCATCCCCATTTTACAGATGAGGGAACTGAGGCACGGAGAAGTGAAGCGACTTGCCCAAGGTCACACAGCTGACAAGTGGAGGAGGAGGGATTTGAACTCATGACCTCTGACTCCAAAGCCCAGGCTCTTTCCACTGAGCCACGCTGCTTCTCGTGGCTGCTACAATGCACTAGAGTTGGCTAGTTTACGATCTCATGGACTGCAAGATACTGGTGTAGGTGAGAATAAAAATTAGAGTCCCTCTCTTGTACTCTCCCACCCGTTGGCCCCACGGAGAGAGTTGCGTTTCCCTTTCCACATTGTACAACTTCTGTCAAACCCCCTTTTCCCCCTGGGCCTGGTTCCTTGGGGCACACCCAGAATGTCTCCTGCTTGCCCCCTGCATTATCCGGACCTCAGGGTAGTGGAAGAATGAGGTGGGGAGAGAGTCAGGGGAGCACTATCAAAAAAAAAAAACAGAAAAAAAGAAACAGGGCCTGTGAGTAACAAGCTGAAGATCCCTTCAGGAGGTTGCTTGCCAACTGGCAGTTAGTGAACAGGAGGGGAAAGTTGGCTCAATGTATAAAACGGGGAGAGGCGAAACCTACGCTCCCACTCCTATTATCCTCTTCCTCTGCTACAGTCATGAATGGTTGGCTGGGGCCGGGTTGCCTTTTTCAATTCTTTTTTTTTGTGGTATTTAAGTGCTTACTATGTATCAAACACTATGCTCCCACTCCTATTATCCTCTTCCTCTGCTACAGACGTGAATGGTTGGCTGGGGCCGGGTTGCCTTTTTTAATTCTTTTTTTTTCATGGTATTTAAGTGCTTACTATGTATCAAACACTATGCTCCCAACCCTACTATTCTCTTCCTCTGCTGCAGACATGAATGGTTGGCTGGGGCCGGGTTGCCTTTTTTAATTATTTTTTTCGTGGTATTTAAGTGCTTACTATGTATCAAACACTATGCTCCCACTCCTATTATCCTCTTTCTCTGCTACAGTCATGAATGGTTGGCTGGGGCCGGGTTGCCTTTTTAAATTATTTTTTTGGTGGTATTTAAGTGCCTACTATGTATCAAACACTATGCTCCCACTCCTATTATCCTCTTCCTCTGCTACAGACATGAATGGTTGGCTGGGGCCGGGTTGCCTTTTTTAATTATTTTTCTCTGTGGTATTTAAGTGCTTACTATGTATCAAACACTATGCTCCCACTCCCATTATCCTCTTCCTTTGCTACAGACATGAATTGTTGACTGGGGCCGGGTTGCCTTTTTTAATTCTTTTTTTTTCGTGGTATTTAAGTGCTTACTATGTATCAAACACTATGCTCCCACTCCTATTATCCTCTTCCTCTGCTACAGACATGAATGGTTGGCTGGGGCCGGGTTGCCTTTTTTAATTATTTTTTTTGTGGTATTTAAGTGCTTACTATGTATCAAACACTATGCCCCCACTCCTATTATCCTCGTCCTCTGCTACAGACATGAATGGTTGACTGGGGCCGGGTTGCCTTTTTAAATTATTTTTTTTGAGGTATTTAAGTGCTTACTATGTATCAAACACTATGCTCCCACTCCTATTATCCTCTTCCTCTGCTACAGTCATGAATGGTTGGCTGGGGCCGGGTTGCCTTTTTTAATTAGTTTTTTTTCGTGGTATTTAAGTGCTTACTATGTATCAAACACTATGCTCCCACTCCTACTATCCTCTTCCTCTGCTACAGACGTGAATGGTTGGCTGGGGCCGGGTTGCCTTTTTAAATTTTTTTTTTCATGGTATTTAAGTGCTTACTATGTATCAAACACTATGCTCCCACCCCTATTATCCTCTTCCTCTGCTACAGACATGAGTGGTTGGCTGGGGCCAGGTTGCCTTTTTTAATTCTTTTTTTTTTTGGTGGTATTTAAGTGCTTATGATGTATCAAACACTGAGGTAGATACAAGTTCATGAGGTCAGCCACATTCATCCATTCCCTTTCTCTATGTGTTGCCAACTTGTACTTCCCAAGTGCTTAGTACAGTGCTCTGCACACAGTAAGCGCTCAATAAATACGATTGAATGAATGAATGAACCCAGTGACTCCATCCCAAAGATGGTCTGCCCCTCTCCTTCTCCCCGCCTCCCCCTCCACCACAAAGGCCTGGAAGCGAGCACAGAATTCCCAACTCCCTTCAAGAAACAGAAAAGAGGCCTTTGTTCTCCGGAGGGTTGCACATTCCAGAAGGAGGCCAGGCTAGGCCGGTCCAACAGGGCCAGGGTCTCGCCAAGAGTAACAAATCGCTTGATGGGGACCTGGGGGCCTGGAGCTTCTGGGTGAGGAAAGTCTGAGGAGACGACATGGAATTTCGTCTCCGGAATCCCAGAGGATGTGGATGGGGCCAATATGCAATTACTGTTCTCCGGATACCATATTCCCAAGATGTGCCGATACAAGGTGGGAAGGGGGACAATCAATCAATAGTATTATTGTACTTCCCAAGTGCTTAGTACAGTTCTCTGCACACAGTAAGTGCTCAATAAATACAATTGAATGAATGAATTTATTGAGTGCTTACCATACTAAGCACTTCGGAGAATTCAGTGTTGCTAGTATATACGCTCCTCCAGAAGGCCTTCCCAGAATAAGCCCCTGATTTTCCTCTGCTCCTCCTCCCCTCCCCATCCCCCCAACTCCCTCCCTCTGCTCTACCCCCCTCCCCGCCCCACAGCACTTGTGTATATATGTACATATTTATTATTCTATTTATTTTATTAATGATGAGTATACATAATTCTATTTATTTTGATGCTATTGATGCCTGTCTACTTGTTTTGTTGTCTGTCTCCCCCCTTCTAGACTGTGAGCCCATTATTGGGTAGGGATTGTCTCTATCCATTGCCGAACTGCACTTTCCAAGCGCTTAGTACAGTGCTCTTCACGCAGTAAGCGCTCAATAAATACGATTGAATGAATGAATGAATGAATGAATGAAAAGGAGATACAACCTACTGTGTGCAGAGCATCGGACTAAGAACTTGGGAGAGGACAATCCATTAAACTATAAACTTCCTGAGGGCAGGGCATGCGTGTGATCGGTTGAACTCTCCCAGTTGTTCAGTACAGCTTTCCACACTCAGGCGCTCAATACATGCCATGGCTTATATTCTATTTATTTTATTAGTATGTTTGGTTTTGTTCTCTGTCTCCCCCTTTTAGACTGTGAGCCCACTGTTGGGTAGGGACCGTCTCTATATGTTGCCAACTTGTACTTCCCAAGCGCTTAGTACAGTGCTCTGCACACAGTAAGCGCTCAATAAATACGATTGATGATGATGATGATGATGGCTTGACTCCTGATTGTGTTCCTGTCTTGACTGCTCAGTGTGAAGAGAGTGTGGGGTCAGGCCTGGGCTCCTGGGAGATTATCTCACACCTCAGTCATCCAGGGGTTTCCAAGCTAAAATTTGTTGCCGTCCAACAGATAAAACCGTCACGGAAAGAGTGACCCACTGCAACCTAATTTGGGGTCAGTTTTCTCTGCGTCTATCACAGGGAATCAAACAATTGTATTTGTAGAGCGCTTACTGTTTGTATAGCACTGTATTAAACTCTTGGGAGAGTAAAAATATAACAAACGCACCCCCTGCCCACAATGAACTTACGGTCTAGAGGAAGTCAGGGGAAGTTCTGGTAATGGGATTCACTGTGGTTTATTTTAGTTCTAGGAATTTGCCAGTAGTCCAAAGGAGAGAGGTCCAACCCGCTCTGCTTGTGACTTACTCAAGGACACCCAGCAGTCAAGTAGAGAAGCAGCGTGGCTCAGTGGAAAGAGCATGGGCTTTGGAGTCAGAGGCCATGGGTTCAAATCCCGGCTCCGCCAATTGTCAGCAGTGTGACTTTAGGCAATTCACTTCACTTCTCTGGGCCTCAGTTCCCCCATCTGTCAAATGGGGATGAAGACTGTGAGCCCCCTGTGGGACAACCTGATCACCTTGTAACCTCCCCAGTGCTTAGAACAGTGCTTTGCACATAGTAAGCGCTTAATAAATGCCATTATTATTATTATTATTATTAAGTAGCACTATACTAGGGATTTGCCACTAGTCCAAGGGAGAGAGGTCCAACCCGATCTGCTTGTGACTTGCCCAAGGACACTCAGCAGTCAAGTAGCACTGTACTTTCAAGGAGTAGAGGGGTTGGGGCGCCTTTTCAAGCGTTTTTGTTGATCAGTCAATTAGTGGTATTTGTTGAGCCCTTACTAAGTGCAGAGCACTGTACTAAGCTCTTGGGAGAGTACAGTGCAATGATTAACAGATGCATTCCCTTTCCCCAAATGAGCTCACAGTCAAGGACATTCATTCATTCATTCATTCATTCATTCATTCAGTCGTATTTATTGAGTGCTTACTGTGTGCAGATCACTGTACTAAGCGCTTGGGAAGTACAAGTTGGCAACATATAGAAAATGTCATATAGACATTTGAGTGTCTGATGTGTATGGGTGGTGTACTAAGTTCTTGGGTGAGTGTGGTCGTTAGAAGGCACCATCCCTGCCCTTGAGGAGCTTGTGGTCTGATGGGTTGGGTCCGCAAGGAGAGCGGGGCATGACATCTGACCAGGCTGTGGTCAGCCCTAATAATAATAATAATAATAGCATTTATTAAGCGCTTACTATGTGCAAAGCACTGTTCTAAGTGCTGGGGAGGTTACAAGGTGATCAGGTTGCCCCACGGGGGGCTCACAGAGAGGCAGCATGGCTCAAAGCAAAGAGCATGGGCTTGAGAGTCAGAGGTCATGGGTCCAAATCCCGGCTCTGCCAATTGTCAGCTGTGTGACTTTGGGCAAGTCACTTCACTTCTCTGGGCCTCGGTTACCTCATCTGTAAAATGGGGATAAAGACTGTGAGCCCCACGTGGGCCAATCGGATCACCTTGTATTCTCCTCAGCGCTTAGAACAGTGCTTTGTACATAGTAAGCGCTTAACAAATGCCATTATCATCATCACAGTCTTAATCCCCATTTTACAGATGAGGGAACTGAGGCCCAGTGAAGTGACTTGCCCAAAGTCACACAGCTGACAGGTGGAGAAGACGGGATTTGAACCCACGACCTCTGACTCCAAAGCCCGGGCTCTTTCCACTGAACCACGCTGCCCTAGGAGAAGCAACTCTTCTCCACCCACAACAGGCCCCAGATAGCGTGTGTTGCGTGTGGTAGATAGCGACACCACACGCAAGAGGGTGGCGGATGGAGCGTTAGCTTGCTCGTACATGATTTTATTTAATTGCCAGGAATTGGAATTTAGATGTCTTAATTCTCCGGCAATTAAACCAGAGTCGGTTCCTCCCTCGTGGAGGGCTCTTCCCCAGGCCGGGGTGCTTTGACAGGACGTTTTCAGGGAGGCTGCCCCGGCTACTGGGGAGAGTGGACATGGAGAGGGTGAGGTCCGTGGAAATGCGTGGCTCAGTGGAAAGAGCATGGGCTTTGGAGTCAGAGGCCAGGGGTTTGAATCCCACCTCTGCCACGTCTGCTATGTGACCTTGGGCAAGTCACTTAATTTCTCTGAGCCTCAGTTACCTCATCTGTAAAATGGGGATTAAGACTGTGAGCCCCACGTGGGACAACTTGATCACCTTCTCGCCTGTCCCGCCATCGACCCCCGGCCCACGTCATCCCCCGGGCCTGGAATGCCCTCCCTCTGCCCATCCGCCAAGCTAGCTCTCTTCCTCCCTTCAAGGCCCTGCTGAGAGCTCACCTCCTCCAGGAGGCCTTCCCAGACTGAGCCCCTTCCTTCCTCTCCCCCTCGTCCCCCTCTCCATCCCCCCCATCTTACCTCCTTCCCTTCCCCACAGCACCTGTATATATATGTATATATGTTTGTACATATTTATTACTCTATTTATTTATTTATTTATTTAACCTGTACATATCTATTCTATTTATTTTATTTTGTTAGTATGTTTGGTTTTGTTCTCTGTCTCCCCCTTTTAGATTGTGAGCCCACTGTTGGGTAGGGACTGTCTCTATATGTTGCTAATTTCTACTTCCCAAGGGCTTAGTACAGTGCTCTGCACATAGTAAACGCTCAATAAATACGATTGATGATGATGATGATGATCACCTTGTATCCCCCCCCAGTTCTTAGAACAGTGCTCTGCACATAGTAAGCACTTAGTAAATGCCGTTATTATTATTATTATTAAATGCTCTCAGGCTCTGAGGAAGGAAGTGAGTAGCGAAGTCCGTCCTGCTGACTCAGTTTCCTCTGTCTGTGGCACTGAGCCATTTGAGCAAACCACGTGACAGTTTGCCCTCCGGGTGGGGTGACTTAGTTTCTCGTTTCCAGCCGTCCATCCCTTGTCCGGTCCGACTGTGCCATTTGGGTACCTTTCTGCCCGGTGTCTCTTTGTCTGCTGAGTTCCGTGGCTCGGAAGCGGTGCCTACATTTGCCAGGCAGCGTGGCTCAGTGGAAAGAGCCCGGGCTTTGGAGTCAGAGGTCATGGGTTCAAATCCCAGCTCCGCCAATTGTAAGCTGTGTGACTTTGGGCAATCACTTCACTTCCCCGGGCCTCAGTTCCCTCATCTGTAAAATGAGGATGAAGCCTGTGAGTCCCCCGTGGGACACCCTGATTACCTTGTACTCCCCCAGAGCTTCGAACAGTGCTTTGCAAATAGTAAGCGCTTAATAAATGCCATCGTCATCATCATCAAGGACGTGGGGGGTAGATTGTGATGGCTCAGGAGTGTGGGAGGGGGCTGGGAGTAACTCCCAACCAAAGCATTCTAGGAGCTTTGGATTTCTTCAAAGAACCTTCTTGACTATCATTCATTCATTCAGTCGTATTTATTGAGTGCTAACTGTGTGCAGAGCACTGTACTAAGTGCTTGGGAAGTACAATTCAGCAACAGAGACAATCCCTGCCCACAACGGGCTAAGGTAACATCTATGCTAAGCCTGGGGTCAGTCAGCACTTCAGTGTTTTGAATCCTCTGGTTGGTTTTTTTTTATGGCATTTGTTAAGCGCTTACTATTAATTCATTCAATCGTATTTATTGAGTGCTTACTGTGTGCAGAGCACTGTACTAAACGCTTGGGATGTACAAGTTGGCAACATATAGAGACGGTCCCTACCCAACAGTGGGCTCAATAGGTGCCAGACACTGTACTACGTGCTGGGGTAGATACAAGCAATCAGGTGGGACATAGTCTCTGTCTCACGTGGGCTCACAATCTTAATCCCCATTTTACCGACGGAGCAACTGAGGCCCAGAGAAGTGAAGTGGCTTGCCCAAGGCCACGTGGCCGACAAGTGGAAGAGCCGGGTTTAACTTCTCTGTGTCTCATTTACCTCATCTGTAAAATGGGCATTAAGACTGTGAGCCCTGTGTAAAGAAGAAGCGTGGTTTAGTGGAAAGAGCCCGGGTTTGGGAGTCAGAGGTTGTGGGTTCTAATCCCGACTCCGCCACTTGTCAGCTGTGTGACTTTGGACAAGCCATTTAACTTCTCTGTGCCTCAGTTATCTCATCTGTAAAATGGGGATTAAGACTGTAAGCCCCACGTGGGACAACCTGATTACCTTGTATCTACCCCAGTGCTTAGAACAGTGCTTGGCACATAGTAAGCACTTAACAAATACCATCATTATTGTTATTATTATAGGGACCGTGTCCAATCCGATTTAGTTGTATCGACCCCAGCACTTAGTATAGAGCTTGGCACATAGTAAGTGCTTAACAAATACCATCATTATTATTATTATAGGGACTGTGTCCAATCCGATTTAGTTGTATCGACCCCAGCACTTAGTATAGAGCTTGGCACATAGTAAGTGCTTAACAAATACCATAAACAGCAACAGACTGCTCCCGGCACTTTCATTTCCCCATCCTTTTGTAGGTTTAGCTGGGGGGAATCTGGAAAGTGGCTGGGAAGCAGTGTGGCCAAGGAGGAGTTAGGGGACTTGGGGTCTAATCCCAGCTCAGCCCATTGCTTGCTGTGTGACCCTGGGCGAGTCACTTCTCTGTGCCTGTTTCTTCAACTGTAAAATGGGGATAAAATGTCTGTTCTCTCTCCTACTTAGACTCTGAGCTCCGTGTGGGACAGGAACTGTGTCTGACATAATTGGCTCGTACCTATCCCAGGGTTTAGAACAGTGTTTGTATAATAAGTGCTTAACAAATATATATATATAATGGCAAGATGAGGAGCTGACTCAGAACATTCCTGGGCCACAGCTGCCAAGATGAAATGATCACATTTGCTTAGGCCTACACTCTGCCTCCACATCTCTCTGTCTTTATGTCTTGTAGCTTTCAGGAGGTCACTGAAGAGGATTTCTAGCCAACCTGGGGTCCCCGGGGACTCAAACTTAGGGAGCAGAATCCACTTTTGACCCTGTTGTGTGCTTGTCCCTGTCCCGGGAATTACACTTCCGACCAGAGCATCCAAGGGAGATTAGGGATTAAATCGCCCTCAAAATCAGATGTTACACAAGCTTGCCCCCTCCCAAGTCCCTTGTCAACCACAAACCGGATGATGTCATGAAGAACTCTTTTCAGACTAAAGGTGGAAGGGCACGGAGGGGAGGGCTGTGGGCTGCCCTGGGACTTCTTCCGATGTCATCGTCATAAATGACTCTTTTCACAAGATGTGGGGGCGGTGGGGAGGGGAAAAGAATTTTATTTTAAAGAAAGAAAGTTTTGAGGGCGGCTTGGGTCCCCTTAGAGAGGCGTGCCTTCTCCTCCAGCATTTAAATTCTCCCTGATGGGATGGGCGTTGTTGGTGTGGACTTGTCCGGGCTGACTGTGGGCTCCGTTTCGGATCACGTCTGCCAGTTTAGGGACCGCAGAGGACCCAGCCGGAGCTCCCGGAATACAGTCTGAAGTTCTCGCAGAATTCCGCATGTGAAACTGTGTGGCCCAGTGGAAAAAGTGTGGGTCTAGGAGTCTCGAGACCTGGGTTTTAATCCCGCCTTCGCCGATCACCTGCTGTGTGTTCTTGGGCAAAGCACTTCATTTTCTCATCCGTAAAATGGAGATCTTATACTTGTTTTCTCTCCCACTTAGAAATTGAGCCCTGTGTGGGACAGGGGTAGTAGCAGAAGTGATTTTTTTTTCTCTCAGATATTTCTTAAGCATTTACTACATGCCAGGCACTGTACTAAGCATGGGGGTAGGTTTGTGGTAATCAGGTTGGGCGCAGTCCCTGTCCCACATGGGTCTTGCCGTCTTCATCCCCATATCAGACAACTGAGGCCCAGAAAAGTGAAGTCAGTTGCCCCAAATCACACAGCAGACAAGTGGCAGAGAAAGGTTTAGAACACAAGTCCTTCTGATGCCCATGCTCTATCTACTAGACCATGCTGCCTCTCATAGTGTTGTATTGTATGTATCTCATCACTTAGCACAGTGCTTGGCATGTAGCATGTGTAATATATCTGTTATATTATATTGTACTCTCCCAAAGGCATGGTACAGTGCTCTGCACACAGTAAACAGTCAATACATACGACTGACTGACTTAAATACCGCAATCATTAACTATATTTTGACTGGCTCTTTACTGAAGCGCTGAGGCACTGATCAAAACAGGTAATGAGGTCCATGATGCTGTATACCATGGAAAATACCTCCTTTCTGATGTGTTAATGGAAACACACTCTAAAAGTTCTATGATTGGAGTTGAGTTACAGCCTTTCTAAGAAATTTTCCTGGGGTATGGGAGTGACCCATTAGCGTCTTACAACTCTGAATTTCCAAATTAGAATCACTGAGTTCAGGGGTTGTGTGCCCTGCTCCCACAACCCCTTTCTCATTTCTCACGAGAAGCGGCGTGGCTCAGTGGAAAGAGCCCGGGCTTTGGAGTCAGAGGTCATGGGTTCAAATCCCGACTCCACCACTTGTCAGCTGTGTGACTTGGGGCAAGTCACTTCACTTCTCTGGGCCTCAGTTCCCTCATCTGTAAAATGGGGATGAAGACTGTGAGCCCCCCCGTGGGACAACCTGATCACCTTGTAACCTCCCCAGCGCTTAGAACAGTGCTTTGCACATAGTAAGTGCTTTATAAATGCCATTATTATTATTATTCTCCATTTAATTATTCCCAATTCACCATGTTTTTGGAGTCCAGAGTCACTGAAATGTCCCTAGGAGAAAATATTGGCATAGAAAGGCGCTTGCGCTTTTTGGGAAACAGTTGGGCAGATTTCTAGGGTGCAGTGGTGGATGGTTTATGAAATCAACCAGTGGTATTTATTGAGTGCTTACTGTGTGCAGAGCACTGTACTAAGCACTTGGGAAGGTTCAGAACAGAATTGGTAGGTGTGATCCCTGCCCACAAGGAGCTTGCAATCTACAAGGAGAAACATATTACAATAGATTAAGGATAGGGGAAATAGAGTACAGGAATATTTACATAATGCTGTAGGGCTGGGGGGAGCTTCAAGGTGGTTAAGGGGTACACAGCCCGGTAGAGAAGTAGTACGGTGTAATAATAATAATAATGATGGTATTTGTTAAGCGCTTACTATGTGCAAAGCACTGTTCTAAGCCCTGGGGAGGTTACAAGGTGATTGGGTTGTCCCATGGGGGCTCACAGTTTTAACCCCCATTTTCCAGATGAGGTAACTGAGGCCCAGAGAAGTGACTTGCCCAAAGTCACACAGCTGACAGTTTACAGAGCCGGGATTTGAACCCATGATCTCTGACTCCAGAGTCCGGACTCTTTCCACTGAGCCACGCTGGATACAGCACAGGCCTGGGGGTCAAAAGGACCTGGGTTCTAATGCCTGCTCTGCCACTTGTCCTTGTGACCTTGGACAAGTCACTTCACTTCTCTGGGCCTCAGTGACCTCATCTGTAAAACGGGGATGAGTATTGTGAGCCCCATATGTAACAGGGATTGCCCTGCTTGTATCCACCCCAGTGCTCAGTGGGATGAGTATTGTGAGCCCCATATGTAACAGGGATTGCCCTGCTTGTATCCACCCCAGTGCTCAGTACACTGCTTGGCACATAGTAAGCGCTTAACAAATACCACTTTTATTATTATTATAAGCGGCGGAGTCAGGATTAGAAGCCGGGACTCCTAACTCCCAGCACGGAGCGTTTTCCACTAGGACAAACACGTGTTGGCAGATCCTAGAGAGGGTGACTCTAGCTCCGGTAATAAGTGTTATGAAGTGCCCCTTCCCTTCGCTCTCCGAGGTTGGGTCCAAGAGGATTGGGAAAACAAGTCTCTAGAGCCCCATGTGCCCTCCCGGTGATTGTTTTCTCGTGGTTTCAAAGTGCTATTGTTGCCTCGGGTTTTTACTGGCTTGTTAAGGGCTCAGCCTCATTCATTAATTCAATCACATTTATTGAGTGCTTACTGTGTGCAGAGCACTGTACTAAGCGCTTGGGAAATCCAAGGTGGCAACATATAGAGACGGTCCCTACCCAACAGCGGGCTCACAGTCTAGAAGGGGGAGACAGAAAACAAAACATATTAACAAAATAAAATAAATAAAATAAATATGTACAAGTAAAATAAATAAATAGAGCAATAAATACGTACAAACATATAATATACAGGTGCTGTGGGGAGGAGGTAAGGTGGGGGGATGGGGAGGGGGAAGAGGGGGAGAGGAAGGAGGAGGCTCAGTCTGGGAAGGCCTCCTGGAGGAGACGAGCTCTCAGTAGGGCTTTGAAGGGAGGAAGCAAAACCATTCCCACTCCGCGACGGGCCCAGCTGTCCCATCTCCAAGGGTGCCAAGCATAGACAGGAAACTAATAGTCCTGGTGCCCGTTAGGCGCTTTCAGCTCGCGTGTAGAACCAGTTCTCATCATGCGGCGCCAATTCTTTGCGTTTGGCTAGCTTGACTCCCCAGTTCATTCGGGGACCTTCAGCTTCCCTGACTTTCTGAGGGAGGCAGCCAGGGCTCGGACGAACTCCTGCTGGTTCATGTCCTTCACAGTGACTCCTGGCATCGTGTGGCCTCCGCGCTGCCGGGCAGGGAAAAGGCTCGCCCCGCCTGCGCTGGATGGAGTCCGCGGTCTTTTCGGATGGAAGCCGTAAACTGTGTCCTAGTAAACCCTGCCAGCCTCGTGGCTGCCCAGCTCTCCCCCGATGGGGAGGCTGTGCTGGTCACCTGCTGGCCTGCCATTTGGGCTACCCATCTGCCCTCCCCCTCCTCCCTGTCTGTGCACAATTCAGTGCTCAGAGCATGAGTCCAAACTGACACACTGTCTGGGAGGGCCTAGCTCTCATGACGTGAGTTTCTGTCTCTAGGCCTGGTATGTCTCTGGTTCTGGTCTGTCTTTAGGTCTCTCTCTCCCTCTGGTTCTGAGTGGCCACTGTGGCCACTGTCAGCCCTCCTGGGTATTGCACGGGCATCGCTGGTCCCATAGAGTGTCACCACGACGTTGCATGCGCCGTTTTACGGAAGTCTTTCTGAGTCACCCTCTGCATTCCAAAATTTCAGGCCTCAGGGGCATGATATAAAATCAAGATTTGAGAGAAGCAGCGTAGTTTAGTGGAAAGAGCAGCGGAGTGGGAGTCCGAACACCTGGATTCTAACCCCGGCTCTGCCGCTGGTCTGCAGTGCGACTCTGGGCCTCAGTTTCTGCAAAGAGGGCGGAAATAATCCCTGTCTCTCCCTGCCTCCCGGGAGATCTTGAGGATAAATGGAAATAATTGGCATGGAAGCACTTTGGAAAAATAAAAGCGCTGTGCAAGACACAGGGCGTTATTATTTCTGAATGTTAAGGTAGAGTCCAGAGAAGCAGATCAGAAGCAGTCCCTGCCCCAGATAGGGCTCAGAATCTTAGCGTGAGGGAGAGCAGTTGTCTCATGCCCGTTTTACTGATGAATCAACTGAGGCCCAGAGAGATTAAATCAGTGGCTGTGTTCTTTCCAATATGCCACACTGACCCCACAGGACGGTGGTGAGCCTGTTGTTTGTTTGTGATGGGACAGCAGTTTTCCTCCTTTACAAATTAGCCTGGTAATACATCCAGAGATGTTATTACCTCTTGTCTTCAGTGAGGAACGCATGGATTTCCCTCCTGGGTTGAAATAATGAGGTTACGGGCTTGCGGCTCTCTAGGAAAAATAGCTTGTCTTCCTCAGGCTGGCCGTTCAAGTAGCTTCTTTGGAATTCAAGATGTTTTGTTTATGTGCAGCCGAATCCCTCGGGATATTTCCAACACAAGCATCTTCCTGAACTTGTGTCAGTTTGAGCTGAGGGTCTTGTGGTGGCTTTTTAGCTCTGGGTTAGGTATTTATTCCTGAATCTCTCTGCAGCGGGTTGCCTCTAGACTGTAAGATCCTTGTGGGCAGGGAACTGGGCTGCCAACTCCATTGTATGCTCCCAATTGCTTAGTACAGTGCTCTGCACCTAGTAAGTGCTCAATAAATACCATTGATGTTGATGGACTGTAAATTCCTTAAGAGCAGGAGCCCGGCTAGTTTACTCTCCCAAGGACTTGATACACTGCCCCAGTCAATGAAAGGTATTTATTGCGCACTTACTGTATGCAGAGCACTGTACTAAATGCTTAGGGGAGTATAATACAATAGAGTTGGCAGGAGTTTACAATCTAGTGGGGGGTGACCTACAATAAAATAAATTACAGGAAGGGGAAGCAGCAGAATATGAAGTAGACCTAAGACGTTCCAATTCCCCGCTCAGCCACCTGTCTGCTGTGTGTGACCTTGGGCAAGTCACTTCACTTCTCTGTGCCTCAGTTAGCTCATTTGTAAAATGGGAATTAAGACTGTGAGCCCTATGGGGACGTAGACTGCATCCAATCTGTTAGTTTGTGTCTACCCCAGAGCTTGATTGTACTTCCCAAGCGCTTAGTACAGTGCCCTGCACACAGAATGCGCTCAATAAATATGATTGAATGAATGAATACAGTGTCTGGCACATAGCAAATGCTTAAATACTTTTTTGTTTTTAAAAGCATTCACTTAATACCACTGATTGCTTGACCAGTTGGGACTGAGATGCTACTGTAGGTGTGTGTGTGTGACATGAATGGGAAAACGCTTCCTGGAGGAGGCGAGATTCCAGTGGTTCCCCCATTCATTCATTCACTCAATCATATTTAATAACAACAATAATAATAATGATGATGGCATTTGTTAAGCGCTCACTATGTGCAAAGCACTGTTCTAAGTGCTGAGGAGGATGCAAGGTGATCAAGTTGTCCCCCATGGGGCTCACAATCTCAATTCCCATTTTACAGATGGAACAGAGGCACAGAGAAGTGAAGTGTCTTGCCCAAAGTCACACAGCTGACAAGTGGCGGAGCAGGGATTTGAACCCATGACCTCTGACTCCCAAGCCCGGGCTCTTTCCACAGAGCCATGTTGCTTCTCGATATTTATTGAGTCCTTACTGTGTGCAGAGCACTGTACAAACCAGTGGGGAGAGTACAATGCAACAATAAACAGGCACATTCCCTGTCCACAGTGAGTCTACGCTCTGACTCTACAGTGGCTACCCATGTTGCTGATCATCGATTTCTTTTTCCCTCCTTCCACTGCAGCAGAAGCTCTGCTCCACATCCCCTGCCAAGGGGAGGGGAAGCTGGCCAAGATAATAATAATAAATAATGTCATTTATTAAGCACTTACTATGTGCAAAGCACTGTTCTAAGCGCTGGGGAGATTACAAGGTGGTCAGGTTGTCCCATAGGAGGGCTCACAGTCTTAATCCCCATTTTACAGATGAGGTAACTGAGGCCCAGAGAAGTGAAGTGACTTACCCAAAGTCACACAGCTAATTGGCGGAGGTGGAATTTGAACCCATGATCTCTGACTCTATGCATTGAGCCACGCTGCTTCTCAGAGCAATTCCTTTTGCCCCCTCCCCCGACCTCTGGGAGGGGAGCTAGGGGGGCTAAAATGAGTGAGCAGGACCAGAAGGCAGGGAGAGAGATGAGAGGTCAGAGGGCTGAGAGGGAGCTCAAAGGGCAGAGGGAGGAGTGAAAAAGGGGAAGAGCGGGAAAAGGAAATGGGCAGGAAGAGAGACAGACGGGGTCATAAGGACAGTCGGGCAGACCCAGGGAATCATGCCCAGGGAATGGGGAAGCTTGCGGGGGGTGGGCATATATGAAAGGACAGATGAGGAGAGTGAGAGAGGGATTAAAGAATCAGGAAATTTGAGGGGCTTGTGGACAGGGCAGGAGAGAGAAAAGAGAAAGGGACAGAATTTGGGATCTGAACCCTGTCAAGAATGGGGATTTCTTCTGGTTAAACTAAATTGAATGTTGAGGGCTCTCTCTCTCTAAGCATCTGAATTTGGAGGAAGCAGCTTTGAAAGTGCAATTATGGGCCACTGTGTCAGAGAGGAATTAGAGGTTCTTATACCAATGGATTATTTTCTGCCTACTGACATTCATTTTAAATACAATTAAGGACAGGCCTGCCACTTTTAACTGTTTGACTGCCGGCCTTCGGCATCCTGGCTTAGGTCCTGGAGCTGGGAAAGGGACAAGTTACTTCACTTTAATTCTTTTGGAGATTTTCAAATGTTTGACTTCCCCGGTGTGAAAGTGGGGGTTAGACAGGTGAAGATATCATCAAAGAGTAACTGTGATTTTTTTTTTTTTGAGTGCTTACTACATTATACTGAGTGATAGGGTAGAAAAGAAACAGTCAGGTCAGGTAGTTCCTGTTCCACATGGGACTCACAGCCAAGTAGGAGAGAGGTGAAGTAGTGAATCCCTATTTTACGGATGAGGACACTGAAGCCCTGGAAATTAAGAGATTTCCCCAAGATCGCACGACAGGCAAATGGCTTTGGGGAGTATAAAACAATAGAATTGGTAGAAACGCACCCTGCCCTCCTAGAAGCTTACAGTCTGGTGAGGCAGATATTCAAATAAATTCCAAGGAGCAGAAGCAGGGGAGTCAGGAGATCTGGGTTCCAATAATTGCTCTGCTCCTTTGCCTGCTGTGTGAACTTAGGCATGGCACTTTTCTGGGCCTCCTGGGCCTCTGTTTTCTTATCCAGAAAGTGGGAATTCAGTACCTGTCCTCCCTCCCCCTTAGAGCCTCTTCCACCTCCACTCCCTTGAATTTCCCTTCTTTCCCCCCTCACACCAGAAATGGCTGTCAAACTAGCCCCTCCCTGCCCCTCAGCCTTTCTTAATCAGTGGGTATTTATTGAGTGCTTACTGTGTGCACAGCACTGTACTCAGCACTTGGGAAAATACAAAGCAGTAGAGTCCCTGCCCACAGGGAGCTTACAGTTCCTCCCCTCCCTGGTGCAGGCTGAGTTGGGTTGGGGAGGGCCTCCAATGTTAAAAATCTCCTTTAGGATTGAGAATCCATTCCAGTAAACTCCCAACAGAACACAGGCGGGCCCCACTAAAGAAGTTTTCACCATCTGGACACTGTAACCCATCCGGACTTGTCCTGGATCTCAGGAGCCGTTTGTCGGTCGGTCAGGTCAGGGTTATCTCTGGAGTCTGGTCCTTCCTACCTTTTAACGGGAGCAGTAACTCAAGATGGTTTTCTGCGCTCTGTCTGGGTGAACTCCCGCTGACCCTGGATGGGAGGTGAAAGGGTGACCGATGGTCGGCGAGAGGGGGGCCAGGGTGGGCGTCTGCTGATCGTCCATGAGGCAGGGCAGGGGGCTTGGTCTTCCTGGAGGATGGGGCAAATAGAGACAGCAGATTCTTAAAACCCCTAAAACGCTCTGAAATATACCCTAAAGTGGTAAATCCCCGCTCAAACCGATAAGCGCCATTTTGATATGCCCAAGCTCTGTCTTTCCTCCTCCTCCTCCCTCACACTGTCCATGAGGCAGGAGGATGAAATTCTGGGAGGAAATGATGGATGGCACTGACATAATTCTTTGCCTTTAAATTGGCCTGGGCCTTTCTGTGGAAACGCTACGAGGAAGATGGGCTCTCGAGGAGCCTTTTTACAATAGGTCACTTTCGGGCTTCTCGGCCGAGGAGAGGAAGGTTATCTTGTGGGTCTTGGGGAACCTTCAAGAGCCACTGAAATGGCCACGTAGCAGGTAAGGGTTCTGTTTAATATTTGACTCTCTCCCACCAGATCTTCTGTCCATGGGGGAGGTGCCTCTGAAGGCAGTTTATCTTTCCACATTTACTTTCTCACCATGGTCCCGGCCTGAGCTGATTGATCGCCAGGAGAGCAGGCCCCTTCCTCCTCCCTCCCAACGTCCCTGGCTGGGAGAAGCTGCCGATGGGATATTTATTTTTCCTCCTCTCCTCTGGATGCTCAAGGGCTGCCAGAAGAGGTGACTTTGAGGTGTGATTTCCAAATTCCTTTAGGCAAGGGTCCAGGTCTCCCATCCAGTCCCTACAAGAAAGCTTTCCTCGGTTCGGCCTTCTCTGGTTTGGACTGGTCTGGCAAGCAGAATCCTTCCTGGCTAATCTGGAGCTAGAGGGGACTACGGGAGAGCCACCCAAATTATGCAGTGGCCCGAGGCCAAAGATAACAGAAAGAGCTATTTCTGCTCTTCCTGGGTCTTTGTGCAGGCCCCGTTGGCAACCAGACAGTGAGTCAGAGGAGGGAAATCTAGGCTTTCCGGAGGAATTCCAGCAGGATCATCTTTAGGAGAAAATGGAGAGGCCTGAATCCCAGCCCCTGCAGCCAGGCCGGACCGGAGGGGTGACCAGGAGTCCCGCACTGTGGTATTTAAGTGTGACCAAGCTTGGGGTGGATACCAGCTGAGTTAGACACTGTCCCGGTCCCACATAACGCGCCCAAAGAAGCAGCGTGGCTCAGTGGAAAGAGCACAGACTTGGGAGTCAGAGGTCGTGAGTTATAATAATAATAATAATGGCATTTATTAAGCGCTTACTATGTGCAAAGCACTGTTCTAAGTGCTGGGGAGGTTGCAAGGTGATCAGATTGTCCCACGTGGGGCTCATAGTCTTAATCCCCATTTTACAGATGAGGTAACTGAGGCCCAGAGAAGTTAAGTGACTTGCCCAAAGTCACACAGCTGACAATTGAGTTCTAATCCAGGCTCTGCCACTTGTCAGCTGTGCGACTTTGGGCATGTCACCACTTCTCTGGGCCTATTACCTCATCTGTAAAATGGGGATTAAGGCTTGTGAGCCCCAAGTGGGACAACCTGATAACCTTGCAACTACCCCAGCGCTTAGAACAGCGCTCAGCATATAATAAGCGCTTAACACATACCATCATTATTATAAGGCTCACAATCTTAATCTCCATTTTACAGATGAGGGAACTGAGGCACAGAGAAGTGAAGTGACTCGGAGAAGCAGCGTGGCTCAGTGGAAAGAGCCCAGGCTTTGGAGTCAGAGGTCATGGGTTCAAATCTCGGCTCCGCCAATTGTCAGCTGTGTGACTTTGGGCAAGTCACTTCACTTCTCTGGGCCTCAGTAACCTCACCTGTAAAATGTGGATTAAGACTGTGAGCCCCTGTGGGACAATCTGATCGCCTTGCAACCTCCCCAGAGCTTAGAACAGCACTTTGCACATAGTACGTGCTTAATAAATGCCCTTATTATTATTATTAAGTGACTCACCCTAGGTCACACAGCAGACAAGTGGCGGAGGTGGGATTGGAACCCAGATTCTTGAGTCCCAGGCCTGGGCCCGATCCACTAGGCCATAATTTCGGTCTTCTGTATGCCGCCAACTCCGCTTTTGGAGGTTCCAGATTGGGGGTGGAAGGGGGGCAGAGGACAGATGACGGGGATTGGGGGGGTGTCAGGGTAGACAGAAAGTAGCCACAGCTGTTGTGCCCCTGCTGCCAGGATGCTTGATCATCATCATCATCATCATCATCATCAATCGTATTTATTGAGTGCTTACTATGTGCAGAGCACTGTACTAAGCGCTTGGGAAGTACAAATTGGCCACATATAGAGACAGTCCCTACCCAACAGTGGGCTCACAGTCTAAAAGGGGGTGACAGAGAACAAAACCAAACATACTAACAAAATAAAATAAATAGAATAGATATATACCAGTAAAATAAATAAATAAATAGAGTAATAAATATGTACAAACATATATACATATATACATATATACAGGTGCCCCCTGAGGGCTGCTCCTCTCCACCAGAGGTTTCTGCTGTGCCTCCTCGGAAACCAGCCAAGGAGAGATGGAGATATTCATTCATTCAATCATATTTATTGAGCACTTACTGTGTGCAGAGCACTGTACTAAGCACTTGGGAAGTACAAGATATGATGGGAAGCCATGGCCCCTACACCTCTGGGGATTCTGAGAAGGCGGTTAGGGGTGGGGTGTGTGCGTGTTTGTGTGCATCCAATGCTAGTGTTGGTTTGGACACCCTTACCTGGGCATCCTTCCATCAGCGTGGCTCAGTGGAAAGAACACGGGCTTTGGAGTCAGAGGTCATGGGTTCAAATCCCGGCTCCACCAATTGTCAGCTGTGACTTTGGGCAAGTCACTTGATTTCTCTGCGCCTCAGTTCCTTCATGTGTAAAATGGGGATGAAGACTGTGAGCCCCCGTGGGACAACCTGATCACCTTGTTACCTCCCCAGTGCTTAGAACAGTGCTTTCAACATAGTAAGCACTTAATAAATGCCATCATTATATTTTGGGCAAGCCCATTCATTCATTCAATCGTATTTATTGAGTGCTTACTGTGTGCAGAGCACTGTACTAAGTGCTTGGGAAGTACAAGTTGGCAACGTGTCTCAGTTACCTCATCTGTGAAATGGGGATTACCACAGTGACCCCCATGTGGGACAGGGACTGTGTCCAGCCTGATTTGCTTGTATCCACCCCAGCACTTAGTACAGTGCCTGGCGCGTAGTAAGTGCTTAACAAATACCATTATTATTGTTGTTAATTCTTTCTCCCCTCTTTCCTCCCATCCCCGACAGGCCCCCACGATGAGGCCTTCTTTCCCTGAAATGGTTATGCTCTTGGAGGCTAAGGATTAAAGCGGCGAGACTTGTCTAAAAAGTATTTGCAACTCCGTTTATCTTTCCCGCGGCCCCCTCCCCCGGTTTCTGGAGAATCACGGTTCATTTTTCCATCCTGGACACGCCGGGAGGAGCCAGAGCTCCCGAGGACGAGGGAGACCAGTCGCTTCTCCCAGCCCTCGGACACCTCCCGGCCCATCTGGTCGGCGGATGTGTCCTCGGCCGCGGGTAAGCTCATCTTCAGGGGCGGTCATCGGTCCGTTTAGTCTGGACGACTTGGCCGGTGGACAGACTACCCTTCTTCCGCCTCTCCTCCCCTCTCCCCCCGGCCAAACCTCAGCCCCGACCTCCGCGTGGGGACCGGACTTCCTTTTCCCTCCTCGTATTTCATTCTTCCGGGATCTGTAGGCCGTCCAAGTTCTCGGCGCTCGCTAGGAGAACGGGAGCGGGTCCAGGGCAATCTGCGGCCCCCTCCCTGCCTTCCCCCTCCGTCAGGATCGGGGAAGAGCATATCCCGCCAGGAAATAGCCGGGGTGGGATCGGGGGCGGAGGTGGGGGTGCGGCAGGAAGAGAAGCATTGTGACCTAGTGGAAAGAGTATAGGCCTGGATGGCTCTGCCAATTACTTGCTGTGTGACCTTGGAGAGGTCACTTCTCTGTGCCTCAGTTTCCTCAACTGTAAAATGGGGATTCAGTCCTCTTCCCTCTTTAGACCGTGAGCCCTGTGTGCGACAGGGACTGTGTCTCTAGACGGTAGACTTGTCGTGGGAGGGGAATTTGTCTGTTTTTATTGTAGTGTGCTCCCCCAAGTGCTTAGTATTCCTCTGCACACAGTAAAGCATTCAATAAATATGAAGGACAGACTAACTGATTAATTTGTATCTATCCCAGAGGCTTAGAACTGCACTGTGCACACAGTAAGCACTTAACAAATACCATAAAAGAAAAAAAAAAACACGACAGGGAGAGGGAAGGGCCCAGAAAAGCAGCAGGCCTAGAGGAAGAAGGGCAAAACCAAGAATTAGAGACCTTGGCTCTAATCTTGGTTTCACCATTTGCCTGCCATGTGACCTTAGGGAAGTCGCTTCACCTCTCTGGGCTTCATGTTCCTTACCTGTAAAATGGGGATTAAATACCTGTCTTTCTTTCCCTGGAGTCGGCGAGCCCCTTGTGGGACAGGGACTGTGTCGGATCTGATTAAATTGTCTCGACCACAGTGCTTGGCACACAGTAAGCGCTTAACAGATATTACACTTAGAATTATTGCATCTACCAATGCTTGGGACATAAAAGGTGCTTATCAAATACCGCAATCTTAGGGCTGACAGGGGAAGCAGCATGGCCTAGGGGACCATGGGAGCCAGAGCACCTGGGTTCTTGTCCCAGTTCTGCCACTTTCCTGCTGTGAGACTTTGGACAAGTCACTTCACTTCTCTGTGCTTCACTTAGCTCATCTCTAAAATATAATAATAATAATAATAATGGCATTTATTAAGCACTTACTACATGCAAAGCACTGTTCTAAGCGCTGGGGAGGTTACAAGGTGATCAGGTTGTACCTCGTGGGGCTCACGGTCTTAATCCCTATTTTACAGATGAGGTAACTGAGGCCCAGTGAAGTGACTTGTCCAAAGTCACACAGCTGACAATTGGTGGAGCCAGGATTTGAACCCATGACCCCCGATTCCAAAGTCCGGGTTCTTTTGTACTGAGCCATGCTGCTTCTCTATGGGTATTAAGACTGTGAACCGCATGTAGGACAGAGACTGTGTCCAACTTGATTATCTCACATCTCCCGCTGCACTTAGTACAGTGCCTGGACTGTAATGCTTAACAAATACCACCATCTTAGGGCTGCTAGCGGGGAGAGGAATCTCTGGGCTGGGGAAGGGAGGGGATATGGGGAAGGGGAGACTGGGGATGTGCTTTACCGGCCAGGAAGACACCTCTGCTCCATTGTAAGTTTCATGAGGGAAGAGCACAGGCAGGCCATCTGGGCCTTTTCTCACGGGCTGAAGGCCCAAAACGCGGAGGAGGAAGGGTAGGGCCCTGGAGACTGTCTTAACCACCCCGGATCCTCGGGCTTTTGGGAGGGAGAGGAAGGAGCCTGTGTGGATTTCAATCCCACCACGTGGCTGGACTCGTCAATAGAGCCCCTTTCAACTCCCGGCATTTGAATCGCATACTTTAAATAGCCTTTCCACGAATATAAATATTTAGAATGCGTCTCCCCGGCCGTAATCTGATGTAGAATGTATTAAACGTTGCCGCCTATCTCGAACGCAAGCGGGGCCTGTAACGGGGAAGGATGTTTTCATTCCCAGGCACACTGGCGATGAATGGTGTTTATAACGGAGGGGTGAACTCTGGGGCCGAGGGTTGGGGAGAACAGAGGCCGTCTGGTTCCTACTCCTCGTGGCCGTGGGGAAGTGTGGGTTTCCGGCAAGCGCTCTGTTGTGAGGGCTTGAGTTCAGGTTTAGACACTGAGGAAATGAATGATGGCTGACATTGTCTTCCAAGAGCCACCCTCAGGCAGGCTTGCCATCCCGGCTCAGCTGGAGGGCTTTGGAGTCCGAGGTCGTGGGTTCAAATCCCGGCTCCGCCAATTGTCAGCTGTGTGACTTTGGGCAAGTCACTTCACTTCTCTGGGCCTCAGTTCCCTCATCTGGAAAATGGGGATTAAGACTGTGAGCCCCCCATGGGACAACCTGATCACCTTGTAACCTCCCCAGCGCTTAGAACAGTGCTTTACACATAGTAAGCGCTTAATAAATGCCATCATTATTATTCGTATTGTTATGAGACTGTAAACGCGGGGACAGGGAATGTGTCTATGCTATTGTACTTAATAAATACCATTATTATTGTTATTATTGTTATTAGACTGTAAACGCGGGGACAGGGAATGTGTCTATGCTATTGTACTTAATAAATGCCATTATTATTATTATTATTGTTATTAGACTGTAAACGCAGGGACAGGGAATGTATCTATGCTGTTGTCCTATTGTACTCTCTTAAGTGCTTAGCACAGTGTTCTGCACACAGTGAACCCTTAACAAATGTGATTAATAATAACAAATAAAAGTGACTGACTGAAGCCTGAGAAATCAAATATCAGTAGGCCTGGGTGCCCGGGATTTGAAGAGCTACATGATAAGCAGCTTAAGGGCAGAGATTGTGTCAAATAGTGACATAGCCAAGTGGGAAGAGCCCAAGGCTGAGTTTCAGAGACCCTGAGTTTTAAATCTGGTTTTGCCAATTTTTTTAAATGGTACTCAAGCACTTACTACGAGCCAAGCACCGTACTAAGCGCTGGGGTAGATGCAAGATAATCAGCATGGCTCAGTGGAAAGAGCATGGGCTTTGGAGTCAGAGGTCATGGGTTCAAATCCGCCACTTGTCAGCTGTGTGACTTTGGGCAAGTCACTTAACTTCGCTGGGCCTCAGTGACCTCATCTGTAAAATGGGGATTAAGACTGTGAGCCCCCCGTGGGACAACCTGATCACCTTGTAAACTCCCCAGCGCTTAGAACAGTGCTTTGCACATAGTAAGCGCTTAATAAATGCCATTATTATTATTAACTGGATTACCCTGTACCTATCTCAGCGCTTAGTACAGTGCCTGGCACATAGTAAGCACTTAGAAAGTACTGTAAAGAAAAAGAAAAGAGGTCTGTGATTACCTTTTCTGGCTCCTACAATGGGAGCAGAATAGTGCTGGGCTTCCCTATCCCAAATCCCGGCTCTGCCCATTGTCAGCTGTGCGACTTTGGGCAAGTCACTTAACTTCTCTGTGCCTCAGTTCCCTCATCTGTAAAATGGGGATTAAGACTGTGAGCCCCACGTGGGACAACCTGATGGCCTTGTAACCTCCCCAGCGCTGAGAACAGTGCTTTGCACCTAGTATGCGCTTAATAAATGCCATTATTATTATTATTCCCTAGAAAAATGCTGCCTCCTGGTTACTTTTCAAGTTCCTCTTCTGCCTTTTGTTCAGAAGATCCCAGTCCCTCCCCCTCCTCCCCCGCAAGGCATTTTCTCCGTGGGTGGTCAGAGAACAGAAGACTTGGAGAGTTGTAAAGACTCTTGTTTGTTTTGGGTTGAGTCTTCAAAGGGTTTGCGGGCTTCTTTCCACCATCCTGCAGTGCGGCGTTTATTTGACTTTTGGGAAGAAGCTGTAGAGGGAGAATGAGAGAGAAGCCACCGTCCCTGCATAGGTGGGAGCCTTTGGGAGTTTAGGGCTGGAACTCCCTTTCCCTCCCCTGGCCCCCCACCTCCACCCTCTATTCTAAATCTGCTTCTTTTCAGGTGCTTAGGACAGTGCTCTGCACAAACCGCTCAATAAATCCCCCTGAGTACCGCTGAGCCAATTCCAGTTAACCATCAGAAGTCAATCAGTGGTATCTATTGAGCTCTTACGGTGTGCAGAGCACTGAAATACACTAGAACAGAGTGGGTTGGCAGGATCCCTGCCCTTCCTTAATTTACAGTTTTGGTGGGAAGAGGAACATTAAAATAAAATACGGACATGCGAAATGATGGACTTGAATGCTTAAAGGATGCAGATACAAGTGCCAAGGTGATGCAGGAGGGTGAGGGAAGAGGGGAAACAACCTTTAAGTAATTTCATGCAGTTCCCCCAAAGTGGTTGAATATAAATATTTTAAACAGCGTCAAAAGCTATAGTTATCTGATCAAACAAATAATCGTGGTATTAAGCACTGGGGAAGATGCAATATAATCGGGGCAGACGCAGTCCCTGTCCCATGTGAAGCTCACAGTCTAAGTAGGAGGGACAAAAATAATAATAATAATAATGATGGTATTTGTTAAGCACTTCCTATGTGCCAAGCACTGTTCTAAGCACTGGGGTCGAGGCAAGGTAATCAGGTTGTCCCACGTGGGGCTCACAGTCTTAATCCCCGTTTTACAGATGAGGGAACTGAGGCACGGACAATCAATCGTATTTATTGAGCGCTTACTGTGTGCAGAGCACTGTACTAAGCACTTGGGAAGTACAAGTTGGCAACATATAGAGACAGTCCCTACCCAACAGTGGGCTCACAGTCTAAAAGGGGGAGACAGAGAACAAAACCAAACATACTAACAAAATAAAATAAATAGAATAGATATGTACAAGTAAAATAAATAAATAAATAGAGTAATAAATATGTACAAACACATATACATATATACAAGTGCTGTGGGGAAGGGAAGGAGGTAAGACAAGTTAAGTTACTTGCCCAAAGTCACACAGCTGATAAGTGCCAGAGCTAGGATTAGAACCCATGACCTCTGACTCCCAAGCCCGTGCTCTTTCCACTAAGCCACATTGCTTCTTTAAAATAGAAAAAGAATTGAATCCCCATTTTACAGATGAGTAGAGTGATGCACAGTGAAGTGGCTTACCCAAGGTGTCGCAACAGTCTTTTAGACTTTAAGCTTGTTGTGGGCAGGGAATGTCTACTGTTTATGGTTTTACTCTCCCAAACGTTTAGTACAATGCTCTCCACAAAGTAAGCACTCAATAAATACGATTGAATATGATTAAATGAGCAGGCAAGGGACAAATGTGGGATTTGAAGCCTGGTCTCCTGACCGAATCAGTGATATTTTTTGAACGCTTACTATGTGCTGAGCACCACATTAAACCGAGATAATTCCATGGCTTGTGCTTTTTCCCCCAGACCACACTGCTTCTCACGCTGCAGCTTGTCACAGAATAGCACAAACGTGGCCCAGTAAAGCCCGGTTTTGAATCTGTATGGATGGAACGATTCAATTTTGGCAGCGTACTCTGACCTGAGGCAGGAGGCGAGTTCTTGACGAGCTAAACCTACCCAGTGAGGTTCTCGGTATTTCAATCGTACCCGGGAATGCTGGAGGTGATTCCATTAAACACATTTTCCTTTAAAAAGGATAACCGTGTTAGCCCGGATGGGATTAGGTTAATTGGAACTGCCCTGCCTCGACTTTGACGGTAAAGATTGTGAATCTCTCCGGTTCCGTCTTCTGCGGTTTAGCGGCTGCTTTAGCTGTCGGGCCGGGCTGGACTGGATTGCGTGAGAAGCGTGAGAGTGTTTTCCTTAAGTCTGAGCGGGTTGGATCTCGATCATCTCAAGCAGGCCTTGAGGAGCAGAGTGACGGAGTGGGTAGAGCCCGGGCTTGGGATTAAGGAGGTCATGGGCTCCAATCCCAGCTCTGCCACTTGTCTACAAGTCCCTTCACTTCTCTGGGCCTCAGTGACCTCTTCTGTAAAACGGGGATTGAGACTATGAGCCCCATATGGGACAGGGACTGTGTCCAACCCCATTTGCTTAATAAGCGCTTAACAAATGCCACAATAATAATAATGATGATGATGGTATTTGTTAAGCGCTTACTATGTGCCAAGCATTGTTCAAATAGCAGCCAACCCACTAGCCAAGACCTCGATCTTCCTGCGGTATTCCAATTCCGGTTCTGTGGATCGCATGTCCGCACTTGCTGTTCCAGTTTGCGCTTGTCTTCACTCACACCAACCCATAACGCCTCTGTGTGCATCAATTTACACAGCTGACTTTTCAAGAGCTTAGTGCAGTGCTCTGCACACAGTAGGCGCTTAATAATAATAATAATAATGATGGTATTTAAGTGCTTTCTATGTGCCAAGCACTGTTTTAAGCGCTGGAGGGGATACAAGTTAATCAGTTTGTCCCATGTGGGGCTCACAGTCGCAATCTCCATTTTACAGATTAGGTAACTGAGGCACAGAGAAGTTTAGTGACTTGCCCAAAGTCACACAGCTGACAAGTGGCGGAGCCGGGATTAGAACCCATGACCTCTGACTCCCAAGCCTGGGCTCTTTCCACTGAACTACGCTACTTCTAATCAATCCATCAATCGATCGTATTTATTGAGTGCTTACTGTGTGCAGAGCACTGTACTAAGCACTTGGGAAGTATAAGTTGGCAACATATAGAGATAGTCATCATCATCATCAATCGTATTTATTGAGCGCTTACTGTGTGCAGAGCACTGTACTAAGCACTTGGGAAGTACAAGTTGGCAACATATAGAGATGGTCCCTACCCAACAGTGGGCTCACAGTCTAGAAGGGGGAGACAGAGAACAAAACCAAACATATTAATAAAATAAATAGAATAGATATGTACAAGTAATATAAATAAATAAATAGAGTAATAAATATGTACAAACATATATACATATATACAGGTATAAATAAATAAATCTAATAAATATGATTGAATGAGTTTATTCTTCTGCCCAGCCATTTTTCCTTCCTCTTCTGTCAGTCAGTCGATCATATTTATTGAACATTTATTATGTGCGGAGTACTGTACTAAGCGCTTGGGAGAATGCAATACAACAATGAACAGACACCTTCCCTGCCCACAGTGAGCTTATGGCCTAGAGGGCTATTGATTAACCTAAGCTGTGGAAACCCAAGTCTTTTCTCTGCCATATTTCCCATTTGCATCTGTGGGAGAAGGGGCAGAGAGGTGGGCCTTGGCTTCAGGCATCTCGTCTTCCCCTCATCATTCCTGTGGGAATTCTGGCCACTTTCTCTAACTCCATCAACTGGCCCATAAATTCGGTCGGTGAAGATACTTTGGTTTGATAGCTGCCGGCTGTATGCCTAGATATTGTGGTCTTTAATACTTCATATGTGTGTTTATATTGAAGTTTATAGAAAAGAAACACTTTGTGCCCTTTTGGGGTGGGGTGTGAAGTTGATCAGTGCTCTTATTAATTCCCCCAAGGGGCTTAAATGATAAAACTAACAGCCGACAGGTTTAAAAGCATCTAAAACATGCCTGTTTCACCCAGTAAATACCGACTTGGGGAGAATTTAAGATGATGATTTATTTGGGAGTATGTTTTTGTGGGTTCTTCTTTTTTTAATGGCTAATGGATAATACCTAAGGAAATTACACGATAAAAAGCGTTATAGAAATAACAGCAGTGGAGTGATTCTGGCCCATAGAATGGAGGTACCTCAGCTCCAATCAATCAGTGGCCTCCCAAGCGCTTAGTATAGTGCTTTGCACACAGTAAGTGACCAATAAATATGATCGAATGAATGAATGATATGCTGTGTGCAGAGCACTGTACTATTTACTTGGAGAGCACAATACGATAGGGTTGGTAGACTTAATCCCTGCCCTCAAAGAGATTACGGTTAGATTGGGGAGACTGATGTGAAAATATTATAGATATAGGAAGTGGGAGAGCGTAAGGCTCTGGACAAAAGTGCTGAGGGTGGGTGCGTTTCAAAATGCTGAAGTGTCTTGCTTTTCTTTCATCTCTGACAAGACCAGATAACATCCAAGTTGGCTGGAAAGCTAAATGTTCGGACCATAATAAACCCTTAAAAAAAATCACCACCTATTATAAAGAATTATAAAGAATTGTATCTCCTGTATCTAGTGTGCTTTCCTAAGCGCTAATGCAGTGCTCTATACTCGGGTGGCTCTCAATAAATATCATTGATTGAGTCATTGTACAAATTCAGGCTACTGTTTGTATGTACAACTTCATTCCCAGAGGATATTCTTTTGCTAATTCTAAAATTGGCAGAGGAAATGATGCCTGCACTCATGTCTGAACGCGTGCTCAAAAGGTAAAGTTAAAGTGGGGATAAGTAAAATGTGGGTCTTTTTTTTTTTTTAGTGTCCAAATTATAGGGTTTTTATAAAAGCAGCCTCTAGTGTCATGGTAGTTACGCTAAACTGTAATTTCTTGTTTTTTTGTTGCTGGCCCTCGGTTCTTTCTTGTGGTTGGGAGCACTGGATTGCAGTCTGGGGTTCGTAAGCGTTCTGGTTTCTAGGGCCATGGCCTCTGACAGTTCTATGTCCGACGGTCCGGATGCTCTCTCACCGCTTCTCTGGAAGATTGAAAAATTCCTCTTTCTCCATGGAGGGTTGGACCGTTTTTATTGGGATGCTGTGAGTAAACCGGGTATTTCTCCCCTTCAGTTGGCCTAGTGGATAAAGCATGGAGAAGCCTGCACTCATGTCTGAATGCATGCTCAAGAGGTAAAGTTGAAGTGGGGATAAGAGAAATGTGGGTCTTTGTTTTTTTTAGTGTCCAAATTATAGGGTTTTTATAAAAGCAGCATCTAGTATCATGGTAGTTAGGTTAAATGGAGAAGTATGCTTCTATGGAGAAGCAGCGTGGCTCAATAGAAAGAGCCCGGGCTTTGGAGTCAGAGGTCATGGGTTCAAATCCCAGCTCCGCCAATTGTCAGCTGTGTGACTTTGGGCAAGTCACTTCACTTCTCTGGGCCTCAGTTCCCTCATCTGTAAAATGGGGATTAAGACAGTGAGCCCCCCGTGGGACAACCTGATCACCTTGTAACCTCCCCAGTGCTTAGAACAGTGCTTTGCACTCGGTTCTTTCTTGTGGTTGGGAGCACTGGATTGCAGTCTGGGGTTCGTAAGCGTTCTGGTTTCTAGGGCCACTTTGTGTGACTTTGGGCACGTCACTTCAGTTCTCTGGGCCTCAGTTCCCTCATCTGTAAAATGGGGATGAAGACTGTGAGCCCCATGTGGGACAACCTGATCACCTTGTAACCTCCCCAGCGCTTAGAACAGTGCTTTGCACATAGTAAGTGCTTAATAAATGCCATTATTATTAGTATTATTATTTGAACATAGTAGGCACTTAATAAATGCCATTATTATTACTATTATTATAAAGCATGGGCCTGGGAGACAGAAGGACCTGAGTTCTAATCCCTGCTCCGCTACTTGTCTGCTGTGTGACCTCGGGCAAGTCACTTGGCTTCTCTGGGCCTCAGTTACCTCATCTGCAACGTGGGGATTAAGACAGTGAGCCCCACATGGGACAGAGACTGTGCCCAACCCAATTGGCTTGTATCGACCCCGGTGCTTAGAATAGTGCCTGGCACGTAGTAAGAGCTTAACACATACCACAGCTATTATTTCTCTCCCTGTCAGTGCTGTGCTCTGCCCCCGAGTTCCCAGATGCTCCACTTGCGTGCTGGTGACACAGTATCGTGGATTGGCAGCAGATGATGGATGTGCCCAAGCTTGCCTGGGGCGTTGGTGGGGAGCCCCCACTCCCCCACGGACACCACTTCTGAGCCGCGGCCCCTCAATGCCGGGAGCAAGGTGGAAGGAGGGTGGGCTCTTTTACATCATTCATTCAATCAATCGTATTTATTGAGTGCTTACTGTGTGCAGAGCACTGTACTACGCGCTTGGGAAGAACAAGCCGGCAACATATAGAGACGGTCCCTACCCACCAACGGGCTCACAGTCTAGAAGGACTTCTAGACCTTCTCACAAGGACTTCTCGCGGTCTAGAAGCATTTGTGTGTCTTCAAAGGCCGCTGCCCTCTTACCATACCTGGACGTGGTGGCGATTGGCTCTGGCTGGGGCAGTTGTCCCTTCAGAAACCCCAAGAAGCTGAGAGTGAGAGTTGTGTGTTTGTGTTTATGTACGTAGGTGTCAAGAGCCCAGACTGTAAGCTCGTTAACTGTAACTGTGAGCCCCACGTGGGACAGGGACTGTGTCAGACCTGATTAGCTTGTTTTTACCCCAGTTCTTACAGTGATCAACACATAGTAAGCACTTACAAAATACCATCATCATCATTATTACATCAGCAGGCCTGTTCGTTGTCCAGCACCGTTGAGGCCCGGAATTGGCTGTTCTTATTTGGGACTCCCAACCTCCCTCTACCTTGGGTCCTGCTGCTGAGAGCCACGACTCAGGAGCCGTGCCGGTCAGCAATGACCCTCCTGGGGCTCTGGCCTCCCCCGCTGTCCCATGGGGACGGGGAGATGAGCAGTCAAACCTCCACTGGCTTTGGGAGTGTGGTGGCTGTGAATCGGCTGCGAAATGTGTTTCACATTAAGCATTAATAAGTCATTCTTTGTCTTGTTAAAAAAAAAAAACAATACCCAACCCATGCTGTTTGGAAATGAGACACTCTCTTCCTGTGAGAACGGAAGTACTGGCTTCTGCTGACCTGAGAGCCTGCAACTCTTCCTTGGATGCTGAGGAAGATCTGGAGAAAACGTGGCCCAAGTCCTCCACTGTCGGTCCTTTCGGCCCAGTGGAAAAGAGCCCGGGCTTTGGAGTCAGAGGTCATGGGTTCTAATCCCGGCTCTGCCACTTGTCAGCTGGGTGACTTTGGGCAAGTCACTTCACTTCTTTGTGCCTCAGTTCCCTCATCTGTAAAATGGGGATGAAGACTGTGAGCCCCCGGTGGGACAACACAATCACTTTGTAACCTCCCCAGTGCTTAAAACAGTGCTTTGCACATAGTAAGAGCTTAATAAATGCTATTATTATTATTTTAATGGGATGATGATAATTATGGTATTTGTGAAGCAGTTACAATGTGCCCAGAACTATACCAAGCACGGGGATGGATGAGATGATTGAGATAGATGTTGTCTCTGTCCCAACTGAACTTTCTACTCGCTCAATCCGGGGATTTATTAATAATTATGATGGTATTTGTTAAGCGCTTACTATGTGCCAAGCACTGTTCTAAATTCTTCTACTCACTGTATCTCGATCTCGTCTATCTAGCTGCCAGCCTCTCACCTAAGTACTGCCTCTTTCCCGAAGTGCTCTCCTTCTTGGTACCCGACAATCACTCACCTCACCTTCAAAGCTTTATTGAAGGCCCATCTCCTCCAAGAGGCCTTCCCTAATTAAGCCCTCATTTCATCTTCTCCCACTCCCTTCTGCAGTGTCCTTCCACTTGGATTCGCACCCTTTATTCACCCCTGGGTCAGCCCCACCTCCCTTATATAGATATCTGTAATTTAGTTATATTAATGTCTGACTCCCCCTCGACTGTATGCTTGCTGTGGGCAGGGAATGTGTCTACCAGCTCTCACGTTGTACTCTCCCAAGAGATTAGTAATAATCAGGACAGTAATCTGCAGAGAGTCAGCACTCAATAATAATAATGATAATAATAATGGCATTGGTTAAGTGCTTACTAGGGGCAAAGCACTGTTCTAAGCATTGGGTAATGATGGTATTTGAGTGCTTACTATGTGCAAAGCACTGTTCTAAGTGCTGGGGGGATACAAGGTGATCAGGTTGTCCCACGTGGGGCTCACAGTCTTGATCCCAATTTTACAGATGAGGGAACTGAGGCACAGAGACGTTAAATGACTTGCCAAAAGGCACACAGTTGACAATTGGCAGAGCTGGGATTTGAACCCATGACCTCTGACTCCAAAATCCGTGCTCTTTCCATTGAGCCACGCTGCTTCTCTGTAGCTTTGATTGATTGGGAGAATAGAATATTACACTCCTTCTGGTCCTTGAGTTTCCTTTCCAAGGACTCAGTTCTCTCCCCTCCTCAGGGTGCCCATTCAGGAACAGGAACAATCTCAAAATAGACCATGAAGTCACAAGACAGAAAAAAAAAACCACCCCAAGCCCCCAAACCACCAAAACCAGGGAAATCATCCCTGCCAGCTGGAGGCTGAGGGCATGGCCTGGGACCCCAACGATCGCTGCTTGGCAGACCTTATTTCTAGGTGATGCTGTTCGCCCAGCTGGGGTTTCCCTTTCTACCCACCGGCTGGACCCAAGTGTTGGCCTGGCGGGTTTTTTTTTTTTAAATAATATTGTGTTAGGCACTTAAGATGTGCCTGGCACTGTACTGAGCACTGGGGTGGATACGAGATCATCAGGTTGGACGCAGTCCACGTCCCACGTGGGGCTCACATTTTCATCCTCATTTTCCAGATGAGGTAACTGAGGTACAGAGGAGTTAGGTGACTTGGCCAAAGTCACCCAGCAGACAAGCTGTGGAGCTAGGATTAGAACTCAGGAGGGTTTCCTTTCCCTCTGGAGGAGAGAGAAAGCGAGCCTGGGGTGGGGGTTGGTGACCTGGAAGGGGTTTTGGGGGGTTGCTGGCTTGGATTCATTCATTCAGTCGTATTTATTGAGCACTTACTGTGTGCAGAGCACTGTACTGAGCGCTTGGGAAGTACAAGTTGGCAACATATAGAGACGGTCCTTACCCAACAGCGGGCTCACAGCCTGGTAGGGGGAGACAGACAACAAAACAAAACATATTAACAAAATAAAATCAATAGAATAAATAGGTACAAATAAAATAAATAAATAAATAATGGTTGGATGGAGGAAATGCATCAAAAGCCCTGATGGGGAGGTTGGGCCATTAGACCCCTTCCGTGGTCCTGCCAACCTACTCTGCGGTGGAGTCTATAGCCGTGGGTTGGCTGTGGGCAGGGAATGTCAGTTTGTTGTTATATTGTATTCTCCCAAGCGCTTACTACAGTGAAGTGGCCCATAGTGAGTGCTTTACAGGTACCATTAAAAGAAGGCTTAGTTCAGTGCTCAGTAAGAGCTCAGTTAATGGCATTGATTCTGTTTTCCTCTGGTTCAGGGCATCTGCTCGTTTCCTTTCAGTGTGGTATTTCAGTCTAGCAGAGACCTCAAAAGGAGTGGAATTCGAGCAGGGTGGAAGCCCGGAAGGAATGTCAGTAAGTCCCTTTGGTGGCAAATCTGGCCAGGGCGTGGGTGGGATGCCTGAGGCGTGGGGAGACTGGCAGACCATGGGTTAATGTCAGCGGGGGAGGACAGGAAGCTGCGGGAGGGGAGGGGGGACTCTCCAAACAGAGACAAAGGCCTCATTTGATTCCACTTCTTTAAGGCCTTCCCCCAGGACTGTCTAAAAACCCAAGTTTTTAAAATGGGCTGCCAAAACCGGGGCCTGATTGGGTGTAAAATACATCTCTCCTCGCCCCCACTCCCCCTGAACTCCGGGACCACTAAAGGTGGTTCTCCACTGGCTCTTTTTTCATCGTGGCACCAGCTTTGAGCCATTCTGCACCCCAAGGGATTTAATGCCAGGGGATCCTTGCCCCACTAGGCACGTTGAGCCCCTGCCAAACACCACAAGACAGAGAAAGGGGCACAACTTCAGCACATCTGGGTCCTCTCTCCCTCTCTTCCAGCTCTGCCACCTGTCTGCTGTGTGACTGTGACTTCATCTGTAAAATGGGGATTAAGACTCTGAGCCCCGTGTGGGACAGGGACTGTGTCCCACCTGATTAGCTTATATCTATTCCAGTGCTTAGAACAGTGCACATAGGAAGCACTTTGAATTTTTTTTTGTTTAACTGTATTTATTGACCAACCCATGCTCCCGGACGGGGACATTTCACCCTCCATGAAATGGCAGGCACACCCAGTGTCAGATACCCGGGCAGATGGGCACAAGTCACCGGAAAAAGTTCTTGAATTCCCCCATGACTTCCCACCCAGTGAGGCACTCGCAGAACCAAGTCTGCTAATCAAATATCATCTGAGAGGCTGGTGGAGCCTGGGAGGAAGTCAGTCAGTTGTATTTATTGAGCACCTGCTGCCTGCAGAGCCCTGTACTGAGCACTTGGAAGATTACAAAATAACATAATGAGTTTACAGTCTAGAGGGGGAGACAGACATTAAGAGAAATAATTAAATTACAGATATGGACACATGCACTGTGGGGCTGGGAGGGGGGATGGATAAAGGGAGCAAGCTGGGGTGACACAGAAGGGAGTGGGAGAAGAGGAAAAGAGGGATTAGGGAAGGCCTCTTGGAGGAGATGGGCTGGGGGAAAGGCTGTGTTTGCTAGTTAGGGTGATGATGGACCGTCTCTATATGTTGCCAACTTGTACTTCCCAAGCGCTTAGTACAGTGCTCTGTACACAGTAGGTGCTCAATAAATATGATTGAATGAATGAATGAGGGGGGGGCAGGCCCCTGATGGGCTGGGCCCATCTGCCCTCCGTCTTCAGCCCTGAAGCTGGGGGAGGGATCTCAGGATCTTGTGAGGCTTCTTCTGCCTTCCGTGCCTAGGATGGAAGAGCTTCTTGACACGGTGGGTGGCAGGCATATGGAATTCATTTCCACAGGAAGTTGTGTGGGCAGAAACTATCAATGGATTCCAAAGGGCCTTGGAGAGATTCCTCAGCCTTAGGTTCCTGATGGGTGGTGAGGGGGGAGAAATTAAGGTGTTGGAGAAGCTGAAGGGTTGGGGGGGAAATGTAGCCCATCTGGGAGATTGGGCCAACAAGATATTGTACTCTTCCAAGCACTTAGTACAGTGCTCTGCACTCGATAAATGCGATTGATTGACTGACCCCAAATAGGATGGATGAGGAATCCGAGCCATTAATGGCGTGGGGCTCGGTCTTCAGGACAGATGGGGGAGATTTACTGGGAATCTCAGCAACTCTCAACCGTGGGTGAGGGTGGGCTATTTGTTCTGACAACTTGACACCTGTCCATATGTTTTGTTTCGTTGTCTGTCTCCCCCTTCTAGACTGCGAGCCCGCTGTTGGGTAGGGACCGTCTCTATATGTTACCAACGTGTACTCCCCAAGCGCTTAGTACAGTGCTCTGCACACAGTAAGCGCTCAATAAATACGATTGAATGAATGGAAGGTTCCTTTTTTTAGCAGTGATGGTGGCCAGGCCAGAGAGGCAGGTAACCAAATGCCCTTCCCCTCCCCGCAGACACACCCAAAGAAGCAGCATGGTGTAACAGATAGTCACTGGCTGGGGTGGGGGGCGGTCAGAAGGTCATGGGTTCTAATTCTGCCTCCTCCGCTTGTTTGTTGTGTGAATTTGGGCAAATCACTTCACTTCCCTGGGCCTCAGTCCCCTCGTCTGTAAAATGGGGATGGAGACTGTGAGCCCCACATGTGTCCAACCCAATTTGCTTGTCTCCACCACAGCGCTTAGTGCGGTGCCTGGCACGTAGTACGTGATCCAAAAATACCAGTTATCACTACTAGGAAAAAACACCTGAAAATGTCTGCAACCTGTATATATGTATATATGCTTGTACATATTTACTACTCTATTTATCTTGTATATATCTATTCTATTTATTTTATTTTGTTAGTATGTTTGGTTTTGTTCTCTGTCTCCCCCTTCTAGACTGTGAGCCCGCTGTTGGGTAGGGACTGTCTCTATGTGTTGCCGACTTGTACTTCCCAAGTGCTTAGTCCGGTGCTCTGCACCCAGTAAGCGCTCAATAAATACGATTGATTGATTGCAACGTGAAATTTCCCGGACAGACATACTTTTCTCTCCAGCTCCGTTCTGCTGGTCTGGCAGAATCTTGTGGGATTTCTTCTTCCTTTCTTCTGGAAGGGTGTCTTTCCACCCTTTCCTCAGTCTCCCTCCCCTCCCTGATCTCCAACGGAAATGCGAGCCGGGGAGACCGTCCAGGCTGGGCTCCTTCAGCTGCACTTTTCCCAGGCCGGCAGCGATGACACCGAGTTGGATCAGGCGAGGTTCTCTCCGCTCCCTCGCTCCCAGGCCTCAGCACTGCTTATAAACCCGCCAAAGTCAGCTAAGGAACTTTCTCATCCACCCCCACCCCTTCCTTGCCAAGTTTCCTGGGCTGCCTTCTGTCTTTCCCATCCAAAGGCTTCTTGCTCACCGGCTGAGAAATAATAATAATGATGGTATTTGTTCAAGCGCTTAATACGTGCCAAGCACATGTTGATTGGGTTGGACCGTCTCTGTCCCACATGAGGCTCACAGTCTAAGTAGGAAGGAGTGGAATTGAATGTCCATTTTATAGATGAGGTTACTGAGGCACAGAGAAGTGAAGTGATTTGCCCAAGGTCACACGGGAGCAGTATGGCTTAGACTGTGAGCCCACTGTTGGGTAGGGACTGTCTCTATATGTTGCCAACTTGTACTTCCCAAGCGCTTAGTACAGTGCTCTGCACACAGTAAGCACTCAATAAATACGATTGATGATGGAGAGAGCCCTGGCCTGGGAGTAAGTATTCCCGGCTCCACCACGTGTCTGCTGTGTGACCTTGGACAAGTCACTTAACGTCTCTGGGCCTCATCTGTAAAACGGAGATTAACAGTGTGAGCCCCGGTGGGACAGGGACTGTGCCCAACCCGAATAACTCGTGTCTACCCCAGTGTTTAGAACAGTGCTTGGCACTTAGTAAGCACTTAGTGCCGTAATAGTAATTATTACTATTAATAATAATAATAATAATGACATTTATTAAGTGCTTACTATGTGCCAAGCACTGTTCTAAACGCTGGGGAGGTTACAAGGTGATCAGGTTGTCCCATGGGGGGCTCACAGTCTTAATCCCCATTTGACAGATGAGGGAACTGAGGCCCAGAGAATGACAATGATGATGATAATGGCATTTATTAAGTGCTTACGATGTGCCAAGCACTGTTCTAAGCACTGGGGAGGTTACAAGGTGATCAGGTTGTCCCACGGGGGGCTCACAGTCTTAATACCCCATTTGACAGATGAGGTAACTGAGGCCCAGAGAAGTGAAGTGACTTGCCCAAAGTCACCCAGCTGACAATTGGCGGAGCCGGGATTTGAACCCATGATCTCTGACTCCAAAGCCCGGGTTCTTTCCACTGCTTCTCTTATTATTCTCTTATTATTCCAGCAGCTCGCTGTGGCTAGGGAATGTCTGTTATAGTGTACTCTCCCAAGCTCCTAGTACACAGTAAGCACTCAGTAAATACGATGGGCTGCGATTAGAACCCAGGTCTTCTGACTCCGAGGCCCATTTTCTGTCCACTAGACCACCCTGCGGGGGAGGGGACACTTCTGCTGGGCCGAACGACCACCCTGGGCTAAGGGCTCCATCCCTGGGACGAATGTGGTGACTCACAGACTGTGTCCCCCACAAGGCCCATCCTGGTGTCTGACCCCTCCGCCGCCCGCCAGAAGCCCAGCTCGGAGTGGCCTCTCTGACCGCCTCTTCGGCTTCAGCGCCGAGAATAATAATAATAATGATGGAATTTGTTAAGCGCTTACTACATGCAGAGCACTGTTCTAAGCGCTGGGGGGGATACAAGGTGATCAAGTTGTCCCACGTGGCGCTCACAGTCTTAATCCCCATTTTACAGATGAGGGAGCTGAGGCTCAGAGAAGTTAAGTGTCTTGCCCAAGGTCACACAGCAGACATGTGGCGGAGTCGGGATTCGAACCCATGACCTCTGACTCCAAAGCCCGTACTCTTTCCAATGAGCCACGCTGCTTCGGGGCCAGATGTGTTTACGCCAAGGAAGGGTCAGCTTCAATCCTCCGTCTATCTGCACTCAGACCCCACCATGTCCCCCTCCATGCCCGGGAGACCCTCTTACAATAATAATAATGTTGGCATTTGTTAAGCACTTACTATGTGCAAAGCACTGTTCTAAGCGCTGGGGGAGATACAAAGTGATCAGGTTGTCCCATGTGTGGGGTTCACAGTCTTAATCCCCATTTTGCAGATGAGGTAACTGAGGCTCAGAGAAGTGACTTGCCCAAAGTCACACAGCTGACAAGTGGTGGAGCCGGGATTTGAACCCATGACCTCTGACTCCAAAGCCCGGGCTTTTTCCACTGAGCCACGCTGCTTCTCCGTGGTGCTATTTGTTAAGCACTTATTATGTGCCATGCACTGTGATAAGTCCTGGTTATGATATAATACAATCAGATCAGACCCAATCCCCATCCCACATAATAATAATAATTATAATGGCATCTGTTAAGCGCTTACTATGTGCAAAGCACTGTTCTAAGCGCTGGGGAGGATACAAGGTGAGCAGGTTGTCCTACTTGGGGCTCACAGTCTTCATCCCATTTTACGGATGAGGTAACTGAGGCACAGAGACGTTAAGTTACTTGCCCAGAGTCACACAGCTGACAATTGGCAGAGCCAGCATTTGAACCCACGGGTCTCTTAGTCTAGTGGGGAGGGACAACAACAGGCATTGTACTCCCATTTTACAGAGGTGGAAACTGAGGCCCAGAGAAATGAAGTGACTTGTCCAAGGTCATACAGCGGGAAAGGGGTGGAGCCGGGATTAGAACCCGGGTTCCCTGACTCCAGGCCTGTGCCCTTTCTACTATGCCATGCTGCTTGCTGTGAGGCCTTGGGCAAGTCACTCAACTTCTCAGTGCCCCGATTTCCTTAAAACTGTGAAATGAGGATTCAGTATTCATTCTATTGAATTTATCGAGCACTTACCGTGCTCAGAGCACTGTACTAAGCGCTCAAGTTAACAGATTCAGTATCTGTTCTTCCTCCTATTTTCCCCTCTAGACTGTAAGCTCACTGTGGGCAGGGAATCATCATCATCATCATCATCATCATCAATCGTATTTATTGAGCGCTTACTGTGTGCAGAGCACTGTACTAAGCGCTTGGGAAGTACAAATTGGCAACATATAGAGACAGTCCCTACCCAACAGTGGGCTCACAGTCTAAAAGTGGGAGACAGAGAACAGAACGAAACATACTAACAAAATAAAATAAATAGAATAGATATGTACAAGTAAAATAAATAGATATGTACAAGTAAAATATGTGTCTGGTCATTGTTGGATTGTACTCTCCCAAGTGCTCTGTACAGTGTTCCACACACAGTAAGTATTCAATAAATATGATTGATTTGAATGAATGGTTTTCGGGTGTACCTCTCTCCTTCACCAATTGGTTCCTTATCCCGGGCCTCGGCGTTCCCACCCCGTCTTCCCTCTGGGGAACACACCTCCACTGTAGCCTTCCAGCCCATGGGCATGGTGGGCTTCTCCCTGAATTTTCAAGGTGGGAATCTCTTTCCCCTGCTAAAGTGGAAAGATCCTATTTATTAGGAGGACTTCACAGAGTGGCAGGGACAGACCGTCTAGACGTTGTTGACTTAATTCAAAGGAATTAGGAACACACCCCCTGGTCTTTGGACTGTGTGTCCTTTTCAGAGCCGTGAGGGGAGAGTCTGAGGGGTCACGGTAGGTGACGGGAACCAGCCTGGGATCTGAACTGATGACATCACTATCAATCAATCATAGTTACTGAGCGCTTACTGTCTGCAGAGCACTGTACTTAGCGCTTGGGAGGGTCCAATATGATGATAAACAGACACCATTCCCTGTCCACAGTGAGCTTACAGTCCCTAAGAAGAGAAGTAATTCCTCAAGATCCACTCTTGGATCCAAGCAGCTTTGGTTTTTGGTTCCCACTGCGGTCCCAGGATGCTTGGACAACGGCTCCTGGCTCTGGAGATGGGCCAATCCCCATCAATCAATCAATCAATCAATCAATCGGATTTATTGAGCGCTTACTGTGTGCAGAGCACTGTACTAAGCGCTTGGGAAGTACAAGTTGGCAACATATAGAGACGGTCCCTACCCAACAGTGGGCTCACAGTCTAGAAGGGGGAGACAGAGAACAAAACAAAACATATTAAAAAGAAAAATATGGAACGCTTCACGAATTTGCGTGTCATTTGATGGCACGTCCCAACTTTCCTCCTAGAAACCCAGATCGCAAGTCAGACCATTCCCGGGTCAGTCAATCGATCGTATTTATTGAGTGCTTATTACTGCTACTAATAATTTGAGGTATTTGTTAAGCGCTTTCTATGTGCCAGGCACACTACAAAGCTACTGTGTGCAGAGCACTATACTAAACACTTGGGAGAATATGACGCAAAATAACACACACATTTCCTGGGAAGCAGCATGGCTTAGTGGAAGGAGCCCGGGCCTGGGGGTCAGAGGTCGTGGGTTCTAATCCCGGCTCTGCACTTGTCAGCTGTGTGACTTTGGGCAAGTCACTTAACTTCTCTGGGCCTCAGTTTACCTCAATTGTCAAATGGGGATGAAGACTGTGAGCCCCACGTGGGACAACTTGATTACTTTGTATCTTCTCCATCACTTAGAGCAGTGCTTGGCACATAGTAAGTGCTTAACAAATACCATCACTATTATTCCCTGGCCACAGTGAGTTTACAGTCTAGAGGGTCATCTCCCCCAACCCTTCTAGCCCCAATTTTTGTCTCCTAAGGGGGCACTAAGGTGCTGGTTGTCGTCTGGTACTTTCACCCTCCTCAGGGGAGGGTATGACCAACCAGCTTCCAGAATGCTTCCTGTCTACATCCCTGACTCTTCTTGTGCGTTAATAATAATAGTAATAATTGTGGAACTTGTTAAATGCTTACGATGTGCCAGCACTGTACTGAGTGCTGAGGTAGACAAATACAAGATCATGAGTCTATGTAGGAGGGAGAACAGGGATTGAATTCCCATTTGCAGGAGTTATCTCAGGGGAAGCTATCTAAGTTTCCTTGTCTCTTGGGGTAAGGGGATCAGGAGAGACATAGGCCAAGTATCCGCTTCCTCTCAATCAGTGAATTGTATTTATTGAGCACTTACTATGTGCCGAGCACTGTACTAAGCCCGTGGGAGAGTATGACATAACAGAATTGATACACATATTCCTTGCCCACAGTGAGCTTAGAGTCTAGAGGGGGTGATGGATATTTACAGAAATAAAGTTCCCTGTATGTCCGTAAGAGCTGCGGGGCTGAGGGAGGAGTGAATAAAGGGAGCAAATCCAAGTGCAGTGGTAATAATAATAATAATTTTGGTATTTGTTAAGCACTTACTATGTGCAAAGCACTGTTCTAAGCGCTGGGGAGGATAAAAGTAATCAGGTTGTCCCATGTGGGGCTCACACTCTTTAATAGGATAAAAGTGATCAGGTTGTCCCATGTGGGGCTCACACTCTTAATCCTCATTTTACAGATGAGGTAACAGAGGCACAGAGAAGTGAAGTGACTTGCCCCAAGTCACACAGCTGACAGTAGGCGGAGCTGGGATTTGAACCCATGACCTCTGACTCCCGAGCCCATGCTCTTTCCACTGAGCCAAGCTGCTTCTCTGTGACACAGAAGGGAGTGGGAGAAGAGGAAATGAGGGTTTAGTTGGGGAAGGCCTCTTGGAGGAAATGTGTTTTCAGTAAAGGTTTTGAAGTTGGGGAGAGTAACTGTTGGTCGGATATGAGGAGGGAGGGCATTCCAGGCCAGAGGTAGGTGGTGGGCGAGAGGTTGGCAACGAGATGGACGAGATCAAGGTCCAGCGAGTCGACATTTGAGAAGCCAAGTGTGTGGGCTGGGATGTAGTACGATAGCGGCTTTGGCCTTGTTGCCACACAGAGAGGCCGGGGCAGACGGGGCTTGGGGTAGCCAGTGAATCCTGGGGTAATTAATTGTCTGATTCTGAATGTTTATTTTGTCTGAATGTTTATTGTGCTTGACCCTGAACCTACAGTTATGAATGAGTCACATCCATATTAATGGCTGTTTATAGTGGAGACTATAAGCTGAAAGCATTTCAAATATAAATATTTTAGCCATATGTTAAAAAATAACCCCGGCATTCCTGCTGTTTTGAGGACTGGAAGAAAACAGCTTGATTGAGTGACCCAGCTGGGAATCTGGGGTCCTGGCTTCTATTTCCATCACCGCCCCCGACAGCGAGTTTGGAGGCGACGCTGAAATCGGCGGCTGCGGTAATCAATGAAGCCAGGGCCTGGGATGACCGAGCCTGGACCTGGGGGCCACTGGCCACCCGTGTGGGCTGTCAGACCCTAAGCAAAGCCATCCCTCTCCCATTCTGGTCTGGTCTCTGTCTCTGCTTGAATGAACAGGGTGCTGTTTGCCATCCTAGATAATAATAATAACGGTATTTGGGAAGAACTTTGTGCCAATCACTGTTCTAAGTGCTGCTGTCGACCTTAGTGATTAGGGATGGATCTATCTGCATCCCTGACTCTCCCCCCCCAGTGACCCAAAACAGACCATCCAACACCCCCCATTCTCCTCTCTCCACTCCTGACCCTCCTCCAGTGACCCAGCACGGATCGTCCAACACCCCTGACTCTCCTTTAGTGACCCAGAACGGACCATCCAACCTCCCTGACTCTCTCCTCTCCATCCCTGACTCTCCCCCAGTGACCCAGCAACATCCCCGATTCTCCCCTCTCCATTCCCAACTCCCTTCAGTGACCCAGCATGGACCATCCAACACCCCTGACTCCCCCCTCTCCAGAGAGAGAGAGGGAAGGAGACTGTAAGCCCCTTTAGACTGTACGCTCATTATGGGCAGGGAGTGTGTCTGCTAATTCCGCTCGGAACACAGTAAGAGCTTAACAAATACCATCGTTATTATCATTACTATTAATTCTGTTGTATTGTACTCTCTAAAGCACTTAGCACTCTGTCCTGTACCATAATAAGTGCTCGATAAATACCACTGATTCATTGGAGAGGAAGGGAAGAGAGAGAAGACAAGTGGGGCCTAGAGAAAGAGCACGGGTCTGGGATTCAGAGGATCTGGGTTCTGATTCTGGATCTTTCAGGGGTTTTTTTAATGGTATTTGTTAAGCACTTCCTATGTGCCAGGCACCGTTCGAAGCGCCGGAGTAGATACAAGATAATCAGGTCGGACACAGTCCACATCTCACATAGGGCTCATAGTCTTAACCCCCATTTTACAGATGAGGTAACTGAGACACAGAGAAGTGAAGTGCCTTACTCGAGGTCACACAGCTGACAAGTGATAGATGCGGGATTTGAAGCCAGGTCCTCGGATTCCCAGGCCCGTGGACTGCTCCTCTCTCCCTTCCCTCCCCCTCCTCTCTCCCTGCCTCTCCAGCCCCACCTTGGATGTGAAATATGATCCGCAGCAACGCTAGTGGAACTGCCCTCCTTTGATCTAAAATATATTGATGTTCTAAACATTGTTTGCTGAGACAGCCTGCCAGAGGGAAAGGGAGTGGGAGAGAGGGAGAGTCAGAGCAAGGACCCCTCTGCCCCTAGACACAGATCTTATTTTTCTCCGTAGGGAGACTTGACGCTCCCACAGTGCAGAATCCTCAGACTAAATGTTTAGAGGCGTCATTTTGGGTCACTGTAAACAGCCTTGAGCCAGGAAGGTGGAATGTGTTGGGAAAACCCATTAAATCTGAGTTTCTGTCTCCCCTTCACCTCTGGCCCGGTCCCATTAGAAGCCGTCCGACCAGCTGTGCGGTTCCCGTGACTCACTTTCCTGTCCGGGAGGAAGTGGCCGCAGTCGCCCACCTTGGTGGCTTCCTACCCGGATGGCCCAGGGGGAGGGCGGATTGAGCGACCTTCATCATCATCATCATCATCATCAATCGTATTTATTGAGCGCTTACTATGTGCAGAGCACTGTACTAAGCGCTTGGGAAGTACAAATTGGCAACATATAGAGACGGTCCCTACCCAACAGTGGGCTCACAGTCTAAAAGGGGGAGACAGAGAACAAAACCAAACATATTGACAAAATAAAATAAATAGAATAGATATGTACAAAAAAATAAATAGAGTAATAAATATGTACAAACATATATACATATATACATATAATCCTTCAGGCAGGCGGGTCGAGGAGCATCCTCCCATTGGTCCTAGGCCTGGTTTGCTCTCCCCAGACACACGGGGTTGAAGTGCAGGAGGAGAGGGAGCGGGTGAAACAGAGATCTTGGCCACCAAAACCGTTTGAGGAAGAGGCAGCGTGGCCTCCTTGCAGGGGTTTGCGCCTCGGGATCAGGAGACCTGGGTTTGATACATGACTCCATCATTCGCCCGCTGTGTGTCCTTGGGCAAGCCACTTAACTCCTCTGGGCCTCACTTTCCTCCTCTGTAAAATAAGAATAATAATGATAGCATTTATTAAGCGCTTACTATATACAAAGCACTGTTCTAAGCACTGGGGAGGTACAAGGTGATCAGGTTGTTCCCACGGGGGCTCACGGTCAATCCCCGTTTTACAGATGAGGTAACTGAGGCACGGAGAAGTGAAGTGACTTGCACAAAGTCACACAGCTGACAGTTGGCAGAGCAGGGATTTGAACCCATGACCACTGACTCCAAAGGCCGGGCTCTTTCCACTGAGCCATGCTGCTTCTCTGAATGGGGATTCAACACCTGTGTTCTCATCTCCTTAGACTGTGAGCCCCTGGGGGGCAGGGACTCTTTTTGACCTGATGGTTTTGTATTTACATTTGTATTTTTGTATTTGTATTTGATGGTTGGAGCTGTGCTTGACACATAATAATCACTTAGCAAATCTACAGTGAATTTTCTCCAGCTGGTCCACTGGACAGTTGCTCCTAGTAGATTTTCAGGCCACCGGTGGGGGAACAGGGGGGAAAGTAAGTGGACTTCCCATCCATTTCTGCCCCCAGGTATCCGGGAGCAAGTGGGAGAACCTTGGAAAAGTTTAGTGCAGCTGTCCTGTTCTTATGCTATTTATTAAGCGCCTACTATGTGCCTGGCACTGTTCTAAGCACCGGAGTTAGAAACAAGTTAATCAGGTTAGACACAGTCCATGTCCCACATGGGGCTCACGGTTTTAAACCCCACTTTTTTTTTTACAGATGAGGTAACTGAGGCACAGATAAATGAAGTGACATGCCCAAGGTCATGGCAGACAGGTGGCAGAGCTGGGATTAGAACCCAGCTCCTTCCGACTAGGCCATGCTGCTTCTCCTAAACAGAGATAATCAGGTGAGCAGGATGCAAACAAAACTTGGAGAAGCAGTGAGGCCTGACAGAAAGAGCATGGGCCTGGGAATCTGAGGACCGAAATAATAATAATAATAACAATAATAATAATAATTATAATAATAATGATTAAGGTATTGTTTAGCATGTATTATGTGCCAAGCACTGTTCTAAGCACCTGGGTCGATACAAGGTCCCCAGGTTGGACACAGTCCCTGTCCCACATAATAATAATAATGATGATGGCATTTATTAAGTGCATACGATGTGCAAAGCACTGTTCTAAGCACTGGGGAGGCGACAAGGTGATCAGGTTGTCCCACGGGGGGCTCACAATCTTAATCCTCATTTTACAGATGAGGGAACTGAGGCACAGAAAATAATAATAATAATGGCATTTATTAAGCGCTTACTATGTGCAAAACACTGTTTTAAGCGCTGGGGAGGTGACAAGGTGATCAGGTTGTCCCGCGGGGGGCTCACAGTCTTCATCCCCATTTTCCAGATGAGGTAACTGAGGCCCAGAGAAGTGAAGTGACTTGCCCAAAGTCACACAGCTGACAATTGGCAGAGCCGGGATTCGAACCCATGAACTCTGACTCCAAAGGCCGGGCTCTTGCCACTGAGCCATGCTGCTTCCCCCTGGGAAGACATGGGTCTCTCATTCTGAATCCCCATTTTACAGATAAGGTAATTGAGGCACATAGAATTTACATGACTCACCCAAGGTCACACAACAGACTAGCGGGAGATGTGGAATTAGAACCCAGTTCCTTCTAACTCCCAGGCCCTTGCTCTACCCACTAAGATACACTGTTTAGCACAATGCTCTGCACACGGTAGACTTCAAGCTCCTTGGGGGCAATGCTCCTCACGCCATTGTCCTCTCCCAAGTGCTTAATAAAATGTTCTTCACACAATACACTGTAAACTTCTTGAGGGCAGGGATCATCTCTCCTAATTTTCTATTATTATTACAATCTTTTTCGGTATTTAAGCGCTTACTATGTGCCGGGCACTGAACTAATCTCTGGGGTTGATATAAGGTTGTCAGGTTGGACACAATCCCTGTCCCGCATGGGGCTCACAATCCAAATAGAAGGGAGAACAGGTATTTAACCCCCATTTAATAGATGAGGAAACTGAGGCACAGGGAAGCAGCATGGTTCAGTGGAAAGAGCCTGGGCTTTGGAGTCAGAGGTCATGGGTTCAAACCCCGGCTCCACCACTTGTCAGCTGTGTGACTTTGGGCAAGTCACTTCACTTCTCTGGGCCTCGGTTCCCTCATCTGTAAAATGGGGATGAAGACTGTGAGCCTCAGTCACCTCAGCTGTAAAATGGGGATTAAAACTGTGAGCCCCTCGTGGGACAACCTGATCACCTTGTAACCTCCCCAGCGCTTAGAACCGTGCTTTGCACATAGTAAGCGCTTAATAAATGCCATCATTATTATTATTAAAATGGCGTTTAAAACTGTGAGCCCCCCGTGGGACAACCTGAGCACCTTGTAACCTCCCCAGCGCCTAGAACAGCGCTTTGCACATAGTAAGTCTTTAACAAATACCATTATTATTCCAGCGCTTAAAACAGTCTGTTGTTGGGTAGGGACCGTCTCTAGATGTTGCCAACTTGTACTTCCCAAGCATTTAATCCAGTGCTCTGCACACAGTAAGCGCTCAATAAATACGATTGAATGAATGAACAGTGCTTTGCACATAGTAAGCGCTTAATAAATGCCATCATTATTATTATTATTACGGTGCTCTGCACACAGTAAGCACTCGATAAATACCGTTGATTGATTGGACGGTGTGTGTTGGGGGGGTTGGACTCAGATTAAAGAGGGGTGGGGAGAGATGCTGAATTATCTGGATGGGGGCTCCCTTAGTCACATGTGGCCTAGCCCTTAGGGATGGCCACTTTTATAATAATGGGAGGGGGTTGCCCACAGAAAAAACACACACACAGTCTCTCCCACAGTCTTCGCTCCCCCGCCTTCCCCTCATTGTTTCAGGTTTTGTCAGAAAACACACTCCGAGATGAGGAGGAAGACGGGGAGAGGTGTTTTTTTAGTTTTTTCTTTGGGCTGCCGAATGAAAGCAGCAGCTTTATTTAGAAAGGAGCAGGGCCTGTCGCCCTCCTGGTGCTTATCCATAAATATGAAACGGCTCTCGGACTCCAGGCCCCGCCGCGCTTCCTGACTGGCTGCCAGTGATGTCATCGCCGGGCACCTAGTGTCTGCCAATGCTCAGATCTGCCCGGTTTCTCCTTTCAGTCCTAATAATAATAATAATAATAATGATGATGACATTTATTAAGCGCTTACTATATAGTGATGGCATTTGTTAAGCACTTACTATGTGCAAAACACTGTTCTAAGCACTTGGGGGGGAGACACAGGGTGATCAGTTTGTCCCATGTGGGGCTCACAGTCTTCATCCCCATTTTACAGATGAGGCTCCGAGAAGTCAAGTGACTTGCCCTAGGTCACGCAGCAGACACGTGATGGAGTAGGGATTCGAACCCATGACCTCTGACTCCAAAGCCCGGACTCCTTCCACTGAGCCGCGCTTCATGGAGAAGCAGCGTGGCTCAATGGAAAGAGCCCGGGCTTTGGAGTCAGAGGTCGTGGGTTCAAATCCCAGCTCTGCCAATTGTCAGCTGTGTGACTTTGGGCCAGTCACTTCACTTCTCTCTGCCTCAGTTGCCTCATCTGTAAAATGACTGTGAGCCCCCCGTGGGATAACCTGATCACCTTGTAACCTCCCTAGCGCTTAGAACAGTGCTTGGCACATAGTAAGTGCTTAATAAATGCCATCATTATTATTATTATTATGGAGACCAGCCCCTCCGGATTGTCATCAGGGGCACTCCGGGCATGGCCGTTAGAGGGGACTCCGGCCGGCCTGGGGATCGGGCCTTGGGGTCAGGCCGGTAGTGTCCCTCCGCCTCCCTACCCAGGAGTGTACTGACCGCCTCGTCCTGGGCCTTCAGTGCCCTTTGAGCCAGTTCATTCATTCATTCATGCATTCAATCGTATTTATTGAGCACTTACTGTGTGCAGAGCACTGTACGAAGCGCTTGGGAAGTACAAGTTCATCTCCCAGAGCCTGAGTAATAGAGCGTGCACGCGAGCAGTACGATGGGTGGACAGTTCATTGTCCCACGCGGTACGCTTTGGGGCCTGACGTTGCTGTCTGTGAGTTGTGTGCGTGTTAGCAGTGTGATGTAGGTGTGGTGTGGTGTGACATCCTGTTTGTGTGTAGCGTATAGTGTGTGGGAGATGCGTGTGTGGGAAGTACACCAGTTGGCTGAGGAGGAGGAGTTGGTATAGTCAAGGAGTACATCGTGGTCAGGGAGTGTGTCTGTGTTATATTGGACTCTCCCAAGAGCTTAGTACAGCAGCGTGACCGAGTAGAAGGGAGCCAGAAGAACCTGGGTTCTAATCCTGACTCGACCCCCGTCTTCTCTGTGACCTTGAACAAGTCACTTAACTTCTCTGTGCCTCAGTTCCCTCATCTGTAAAATGAAGATTAAGATTGTGAGCCAATTTGTACTTCCCAAGCGCTTAGTACAGTGCTCTGCACACAGTAAGCGCTCAATAAATACGACTGAATGAATTTGCTTGTAACCACTCCAGCTCTTAGAACAGTGCCTGGCACATAGTAAGCCCATTAACAAATACCACGGTTAAAATTATTATTACTATTACAGTATTCTGCACACTGCAAGCACTCAATAAGTACGATTGAATGAATGCATGAGGGGAGCAGAAATCTAGCGGGAAAAGAGGGTCCCATCAGAGACGAAGAGGAATTTTCAGCACCTCTCCTCTCGTGACTTGCTTTCTGTCCAAGTGCTAGGGCATTGCAGGAGTTAACTCGGCCTCTCTGTGACACTGTGAACATTAATGGCATGTTGTGTGTGTGTGTTTTTGTGTATGCATGTATGAGAGAGAGAAATCCTGCAGCATTTGGAAATGGCAGGAGTAGCCTTCCCCTCTCTCCCAGGGGAGGGGTGGGGGGACAGAGGAGGAGGAGTCCCACTGTGCGGAGTTTGAGCCACCCTCCCTGGCTTGAGATTTGGAGTCTCTGAGGTCTGGGAAATCCTGGGGTGCCGGCCCCCAGCCCCCTGGCCTGAACTGGGAAAGAATGCCGGGTCATTACTGACAAATGGGAAGCATTTTGTAGAGAAACGGCTTTCTCTGTTTTCTTTAAATTAGATAGAAAATGTATCCTTTTAAGGGCAGGGCCCTTATCCTTCGGTATTTGGTATTTGGCTGGAATACTTCTCCCTCGTTGTGTGTTTGGGAGAACTGGGGGAAATTCGGATCCCCTTAGCCATATCCCAGGTCGTGCCCATCTGAGAAAAAGCTTGTCCTCACAATGCCCAGGGGCAGGGGTGGGAAGGGAGAGGCTGGTGGCCTTCTCCCCATTTTATGGAGGAAGACACTGAGGTGGGGAGACTGGACTGAGGTTGTCCGGCACCCTGGAGTTGGGCTGAGGGCCTGCCTTCTGCTGCTCCTCTCAGAAGCGAAGGATCCTTTGGGAGCTTGGATTAGCCCCCAACCCTAGAGTTGGCCGGTGATTCGCCTGCTCAGATGCTTGGGAGGTGTGGCAGAGGCCATTTTCCCTTCCTCCCTTTATCCTTCCCACCGGCTCCGAATGTCTCACCCTCTTCATCCCTTTCCCCCTCCCCCTGCCTTCCTTTCCCCTTTTCTCTCCTTCCCTTTCCTCTCACTCCCTTTCTCTCCCTTTTCCCCCACCCTCTCACTCACTCCCCTCCCTCCTTTTCCTCTCCTCCTCTCCTTACTCCTCCTCCCCTCCCTCTCTCCCTCTCTCCTTCCCTCTCTCACTCCCTTCCCTCCCCGCTTTCCCTCTCCTCCTCTCCCTCCCTCCCTCCCTCTCCTTCAGACAGGCCCAGGTCAGCAGCAGGACAGCTGGGCCCAGGGGAGACAGCCTGCTATTCGGGCTAGTGCCAGCCATTCTCTCCTCCCTGGAGGACGTTGGGATTTCAGAGGGCTGTATTCCGAGGGCAGCTCTGAGGAGGCCTGCCTGGCCAGGAGGCTTTCCCTAGACACTCCTGCTGGCAGGAAAAGAGACTTCTGTCCCCTGTGTCTTCTTGACTCTCCCTTCTCTCTCTCCTGTACCCCTCCAACCTCCATCATTCCCCCTCCTCTCCTCTTTTCCTTCTCCTCCCCTCCCACCCACCCCCCATTCAACCTCTATTTCTTTCCCCTCCCCCTCTCCTTCCCTTTCCTCTCTCCTCCTGGACGGTTCTTCCCCAGCTCCAACATTGCCTGGTCCTTGGGGCCACCCCAGGGAATTCCCCGCTGACCAGTTGGATCACGTCATCTCACAGAGGCAGCCGAGTGCGTTCCCAGGGCCAGGGAGGGTATGACCGGAGGTCTCAGTGACACTTCCCGTGGGCAGCAGCTGCCCATTGGTTCCTGGGGCCCGGCCTCGGGCTCCCGGTGGGATCCGGAAGGCCAGGAAGCACACTCAGGAGCATCCACACATCAAGCAGAAGCTGCCGAGGAAATGGGAGGAAACGGGAGACGCGCCCTGTCCTACTCCCAGCCCGCTCTTCCATGGCTTCCTCTCTCGGGCTACTGATTTCTTCGCTCCTCTTACAGAAGTGAACAAAAGGCAGGATGTTTCTGGACCTCGTCTCTCTCCCTCTCAGACAGCTGTGGTGGCCGGAATTGGTCCGGGGGTTTCCCAGGCTGGACGTCCCTCTCCCCTTCCTGGTCTCCCCCGAAGCCCCGGATGGATGTCAGCATCCTCTGGCCCCCGTTTGGGGCTGGCAGATGGCCGGAGAGGCCCTTGGGTGGTTGTGACTCTGCCGTGGCTCAGTGGAAAGAGCCTGGGCTTTGGAGTCAGAGGTCATGGGCTCAAATCCCAGCTCTGCCAATTGTCAGCTGTGCGACTTCAGGCAAGTCACTTAACTTCTCTGGGCCTCAGTTACCTCATCTGTAAAATGGGGGATTAATAATAATAATGATGGCATCTGTTAAGCGCTTACTATGTGCAAAGCACTGTTGTAAACGCTGGGGAGGATTCAAGGTGATCAGGTTGTCCCACGTGGGGCTCACAGTCTTCATCACTATTTTACAGATGAGGGAACTGAGGCCCAGAGAAGTGAAGTGACTTGCCCAAAGTCACACAGCTGAGGATTGGCAGGGCTAGGATTTGAACCCAGGACCTCTGACTCCCAAGCCCATGCTCTTTCCCCTGAGCCACACTGCTTCTCCATTAAGGATTAAGACTGTGAGCCCCCCATGGGTCAACTTGATCACCTTGTAACCTCCCCAGTGCTTAGAACAGTGCTCTGCACATAGTAAGTGCTTCATAAATGCCATTATTATTATTATTATGTACCCTCACCAGGGTCCCAGTCCTCCCAGGGAGAAGAACTGCAGGCTGCTGAATGGGATGGGAGCACTTACGCATCTGAGCCCCCTCTTCCTGCTTCTCAGACTGGGGGTTTTCCCCCTGGTTTCTGTCCCCTGGAAGTGGGGAAAGCAGGGACCTTCAGGGAAAGTGGGGCTGGGGCAGGGAGAGTGCTGAGAAGAGTTCTGGGGGGCACCGTCTTGGCAGAGTGAGTCCCCTCTCAGCCCCATCCCGCTCCCTGCGGCCTGGCTCTCTTCCCCACCGCCGGAATCCACAATTACACCGTGCCCCGGAGCGACCGGCTATATTTAGTCCCGAGCCGCTGTGGTCATGGGCTGCGTGGATGTTCAAGCCCCCACTTAGCCGCTAAAAATAAATGCCGCGACTCAATTTGTCCTTCACGGAAGCCGGGCTCTGAAAGACCCGGCCCCGGAGCCTGCCTCTGGGGGTCTGACCCCAGGTTTGACCGGTCAGGTTTCTGGCCTCTGGTCCCTGTCTCTGGCCAGCTCGTTACGGGAAGGGAATATGTCTGCTACTTTTGTTGTACTTAGTACAGTGTTCTGCAATCAATCAATCAATCAATCAATCTTATTTATTGAGAGCTTGGGAAGTACAAGTCGGCAACACACAGAGACAGTCCCTACCCAACAGTAAGCGCTCAATAAATTCCCTTCATCGATTTGAGTGAAGAGTGCGTGGTGGGGTGTAGCAGGAGAAGAGAGTAGAGGGTGAAAGTCAGGTGCTGGAGAGACTTGAAGTCAAAGATCAAGAGTTTTTGCGTTATGGAAGAAATAACGGTAGACAGCGGAAGGTTTGAAAAGAGGAAATCTGGTCGTTCTTTACAATCTGCCTCCATCTCCCAAATTTTGTCCCGGATGCCTCTCCGGATTCAAAGTGAAAATTGGTGCCTAAGTCATCATGTCAGTGACCCACGTAATGGTAGGTATTGAGTGCCCATTTCCCATAGCGCACTACACTAAGTGCTTGGAAAAGAACAACAGAAACTTGAGGCACAGACTTGGAAATATTTTCATCTACTGGAATGAGGATGAGTAGTTCATTGAAATACACACCCATGAATGTGCTGAGAATGGTTGCGAATAAATACATGGTATTATTAGAAGCAATGTGGCATAGTGGAAAGACCTAGGCCTAGGAGTTAGGAGACCTGAGTTCTAATTCTGCTTCACCTCTGTTCTATTATGTGACCCTAGAAAAGTTCCTTAAACTATCTGTGCCTCAGTTTTCTCAACTCTAAAATGGGGATTCAATACCTGTTCTCCCTCCTATTTAGACAGTGAAGCCTGTGTTGGACAGGGGTTGTTTCTGACCTGATTATCTTGTATCTACAAATACCGCAATTATTATTGTTGTTATTAGTAATCGCTAGAGGTGCAGGGCAGTCTTTTCATTCCCTTTCCTGTACTTCTGCCACTCACTGACTTTATCTCTCCCCATGAAAGGTTTCTGTTGGAAGGCAAGTTCCGTAGTAAATGTAGTGATTTCAGCAATGGATTGAGAAGCAGCATGGCCTTGTGGAAAGAGACCTGGCCAGAGAGTCAGAGATCCTGGGTTCTAATCCTGACTCTGCCATGTGTCTGCTGTGTGACCTTGGGCAAGTTGCTTCACTTCTCTGGGCCTCTATTCCCTCATCTGTAAAACAGGGATGAAGACCATGAGTCCCATATGGGGCACGGACTGTGTCCAACCTGATTAGCTTGTATTTACCCCAGTGCTTAGTACAGTATCTGGCACATAATGGGTGCTTAACAAATACCGTTTTAAAAAAAATTATTTTTGAACACTGAGCTCAGTCCTTCTAGAGAATAAAGAATCAGCCATCCACAGCAATTATCCTAAATGTTCCTGTGGCATGTGCTGATTGTCTTTGGGTTGAAGAAATGCCGCCTGCTCCTTTAGTCAGAGAAGGGGATTTCCAGAAGGGGAAATATAAACACTTGGGTGACTTTTAGCCTTGTGGTAGGAGATGTTTATCTCTGGATCGAGTTCTCTTTCAAACACATTCCCTGCTAATTAATAATTGTAGTATTTTTCAAGCGCTTACTATGTGCTTAGCATGGTACTAAGCACTGGGTTAGATGCAAGATAATTAGGTCCCACATGGGATTCGCAGTCAAAGCAGAAAGGAGGACAGGTATTGAACCCCCAGTTTTGCGGATAAGGGAACTGAGGCCCAGAGAACTTAAGCAACTTGCCCAAGATCACTCAGCAGACAAGAGGTAGAGTCAGGTTTAGAACCCGCTTAGAACAGTGCTTTGCACATAGTAAATGCTTAATAAATTCAACTTGTACTTCCCAAGTGCTTAGTACAGTGCTCTGCACACAGAAAGTGCTCAATAAACATGAATGAATGAATAAATGCCATTAAAAAACAACCCAGATCCTTCTGACTCCCAAGCCTGTGGTCTTTTCACTGGGACAGGCTGCTTCTAAATTGCAAACCTGGGATCAAGTCTTTGTTGTCCATGGAGGAGATGTGCTCTGCAAAGCGCTCCTGGGATTAGGTTGGGGTGTGCATTCTGTTCGTAGGGGAATGAGGACCTCTTTGACTCAACTTTCAATCATGGCAGTCCTCCCTTTAATAATAATAATCATATTAAATCACTCATTGAGTGCAGAGCACTGTACTAAACGCTTGGCAGAGTACAATATAACACATTCCCTTACCCACCAGGAAGACTTGTGCCCTAATGTGGGAGCAGGAGTCAGAAGACCTGAGTTCTAGTCCTGGGTCTGCCACTGGTTTGCAGTATGACCTTGTGCAAGTCATTTCACTTCTGCACTCCTCTAATGACACCTGTTCCCAGTACCTCAATCCCATCTATCTCACTGCTGAGCCCTTGCCCACATCTTCCCGCTGGCCTGGAATTCCCTCCCCCTTCATATGTGACAGACCGCCAATCTCCCCACCTTCAAAACCTTATTAAAATCCCACCTTCTTCAAGAATTCTTCCCCGACTAAGCCCTTATTTCTCCTATTTGCTCTCCTTTCTGCGTCACCTATGCACTTGAATCTGTTCCCCGTAAGTTCTTAATATTACCCCCGCCCTCGGCCCTTCTATCCTTTCACTTTTTCTCTCCCATTTCCCCTATCTGTGATTTATTTTAATATCCGTCTTCCCCCTCCAGACTGCTAGGGATCATGCCTACCAACTCCTTCATATTGAATTCCTCCTAGCGCTTAGTAGAGTGTTCTACGCACAGTAAGCGTTCAATAGATCGATTTTTCTCTGTCTCAGTTTCCTCATCTGTAAACTGGGGATTCAATACTTGTTCTCCCTTCTCCTCAGATTGAGTCCCATGTGGGACAGGAACTGCGTCCAACCTGATGCAGTTGGACACGTCTACTGCGCCAAACTGACTGTCTTGTGTCTGCCCCGGCGCTTAGGACAGTATTCAACACCTGGTAAGCCCTAAATGAATACCATTATTATTATAATTATTATTAAAGCAGCGTGACTTAGTGGATAGAGCACAGACGGGGAGTCAGAAATACCCGAGTTCCAATCCCGGCTCCGCCACTTGTCTGCTGTGACCGTGGGCGAGTCACTTCACATCTCTTGGCCTCAGTTCCCTCATCTGGAAAATGGGGATTAAGACTGTGAGCCCTGTGTGGGACAGGGACTGTCTCCAGCCCAATTACTTTGTTTCTACCCCAGTACTTAGAACAGTGCCTGGAATCTCCCCCTTCTAGACTGTGAGCCTGCTGTTGGGTAGGGACCGTCTCTATACGTTGCCAACTTGGACTTCCCAATCGCTTAATACAGTGCTGTGCGCACAGTAAGTGCTCAATAAATACGATTGAATGAATTTATGAATGTACTCTGCCGCATGTTTGCTGTGTGACCTTGGGCAAGTCACTTGACTTCTCTGTGCCTCAGTTCCTTCATCTGGAAACTGGGGGTTAAGACTGTGAGCCCCACTTGGGACGACTTGATTAACTTGTATCTACCCCAGTGCTTAGGCCAGTGCTTGGTACAGAGTAAGCACTTAACAAATACAATTAGTATTATTATTATGAAATAGTAAGGGCTTCACAAGTACCACAGTTATTATTAATATGATTATTCTTAATGGGAGTCCTGGACGGGCCTAGTTTCTGGAGGCTGGATCAGAAAGGGCCCCACAAGACAGGTAGTTCGGCCAAACTCTGTATGTGCTCTACGTTGGACTGGGCCAAACCCCATGGGCCCCGGATGGCTGCAGGAGAGCGGATCTGGTGTTGATTAGCCACAATTCTTTTCTCTTATGACTCCACCGCATCAATCGACAGCGAACAACAAACCGAGGGAGCCCGGAGAGCAGAACCGAGCATTGACGTGGGTGGGCCTGCCTCCCTGAAGCCTCACAGGGGAACACGGGGCCTGTCGTCTAGATGGAGTCCAGACTCCGGCTCCGCTGTCCTGACCTGTGGGAAGGCCACCATTTGGGCAGGGTTGGCGAAGCTTTGAGAAGTGGCATGGCCCAGAGGACAGAGAATGGGCCTGGGAATCAGAAGGACCTGGATTCTAATCCTGGCTCTGCCAACTGTCTGCCGTGGGGCCTTGACCAAGTCACCTCAGTTTCCTCGTCTGTAAAATGGGGATGAAGACTGTGAGCCTCATGTGGGACAAGGACTGTATTCAACCAGATTTGCTTGTATCTACCCCAGTGCTTAGTACAGTACCTGGCACATAGTAAGAACTTAACAAATGCCATGATTATTTATTATTATTAGTAGTAGTAGCAACAACAATAATAATAATAATGATAATAATTAACACCTTTCCTGGCCAGTAATCCAATTGACCCAGTTGGGCAAATGGAATCAGGACAGTTTCACCTTTATCTTCTCTTTCGTCCTTCACAGGCAAAGTTGATCTCCCCAGAGACAGGGTGGCCTACTAGAAGGAACCAGGGCCTGGGACCTGGGTGATGTAGCTTCTACTCCCAACCCTGCCTCTGGGCTGCTGTGTGGCTTTAGGTAAATGAGTGACTCTTTCTGTTCCTCAGTTTCCTCATCCATAAAATGGAGAGAATTATTCCTGCTGCCTTCTATCTCTGAGGGATGTTGAAAGGATAAAATGAGCCCATTTGCATGATGGTGTCTCGGTACAAAGAACTAAGCCAGTTCAGAATATTGCTGTTAAACTGGCAAGGGATGTTTAAGGGTCTTGAAAATATCCACCGTTTATGCTCTTAAAGAATTCAGTCGAAAGGAGCTTGCACAGAGAGTCTGAGCAACTCGAATACCTCTCCTGCAGGAGCCACTGGTCCAAACACAACAGTCATTTCTGAAGGATGACATTAGGTAAGGAAAAGCAGTGTTTGGGTGGGACAAGTAGATTACTTTGAAGAGACCTGAAAATTTACCAGAAAAAAAACAGAGAAAATGATGAATTGGGTGGAACCCGGAGCGAGGAGGGCCGGGTTCTAATAGCCCGGCCACTGGTCTGCTCTGTCATCTTGGGCAAGTCACTGATTTACTTATGGTATTTAAGTGCTTACTATGTGTCAAGCATAGATTTAATAATAATAATAATTATGGTATTTAAGTGTTTACTATGTGTCAGGCTGGGATAAATACAAGTCAGGTCAGATACAGTACCTCTCCTGTATGAAACTCACAGCCTGAGGAGGAGAGGGGGCAGGTACTAAATCCCTTTTATCAATGAGGGAACTGAGGCACAGACAAGGTAAGTGAGTTTCCCAAGTTCACTCAGAAGACAAGTGGCGAAGCTGGGATTAGAATCCAGATCCTCTGGCTCCTTGGTCTCCTAGGTTTGAGGTGGCCAGCCTGGAGGGAGGGGATTGGACTGGATGACACCCCCCAAATCCTCCTCTCCCCACCCATCCCCAGCTCCAAAGTGCAGAACAGAAACCCTCGGGGGTCTCAGATGACGATTCTTTTGCTACAAGTCCAAGCACGACAGGTAAAAGTGTTTGGAGAAGAAGTAAACGGTCGTTTAATGCTCACAGTTAGTAATTTGGAGTTGATGAGAGACATTAAAAAAAGAGACTTAGAGTCTTCCAGTGATAAGCCGGTGTAGTATGATTAAACCATGAGGAATCTCAGAAGGGAAGGTAGAGTCGGAGTTACCTTGGGCTTCTGGCTTCTGTGCTGTGAGGAGCAGGTTTGGGGTATCAGGATACCTCGCTTAGTTGCCCTCGCTCTGGTGAGTGTCCCAGGGTGAGGCCTGGTTAGCCTATATGCCAAGGACTCCCAGCCCCCTTGACAACTGGAAGGGGCTTCCTGGGGTTTCCTTCTTTCATTCAATCGTATTTACTGAGCCCTTACTGTGTGCAAAGCACTGTATTAAGCGCTTGGGAGAATACACAATAAACAGACACATTCCTGTTTCCCAACAAGCTTAGAGTCTAGAATTGAAGTGATTTGCCCAAGGTCACACAGCAGACAAGTTTCTGAGCTGGGATTAGAACCCAGGTCGTTCTGACTCCCAAGCCTGTCTCTATGATGAGGGTATTTGTTAAGCGCTTACTATGTGCAAAGCCCTGTTCTAAGCCCTGGGGAGGTTACAAGGTGATCAGGTTGTCCCACGGGGGGCTCATAGTCTTCATCCCCATTTTACAGATGAGGGAACTGAGGCCCAGAGAAGTGAAGTGACTTGCCCAATGTCACACAGCTGACAGTTGGCAGAGCCAGGATTTGAACCCATGACCTCTGACTCCAAAGCCCGGGCTCTTTCCACTGAGCTGTGCTGCTCCTCCATAATGATAATAATAATAATAATGATAATGATGGCATTTATTAAGTGCTTACCATGTGCAAAGCACTGTTCTAAGCACGGGGGAGGTTACAAGGTGATCAGGTTGTCCCATGGGGGGCTCACAGTCTTCATCCCCATTTTACAGATGAGGGTACTGAGGCCCAGAGAAGAAAAGTGACTTGCCCAAAGTCACACAGCCGACAACTGGCGGAGCCGGGATTTGAACCCGTGACCTCTGACTCCAAAGCCCAGGCTCTTTTCACTGAGCCTTGCTGCTTCTCTATCTGCTTTGCCACGCTGGTCCAGGCTTCTTCTGAATGACCCAGGCCAGATGTCCGGGTTGATCAGCCGTGGGACGGAGGGCAACCAGGTTTCCGTCTCTCCCCCGGCTGTAGAACATGGAAGGGGCCCTTGTTGAGCAGAGGTGATTGGAGAATCTCCTCAGGGTTTCTCCCAACTTGGCCGTTCTCGTTAGCAATTTGAGTGTTTTCGTACTATGGGCCAATACACCAGGAAACGGTGCCTTGGCTGAACTTTTTTTTATGGTATTTGTTAAGTATTGACTATGTGCCAGGCACTGTACTAAGCGCTGGGGTAGATGCAAGCTAATCATGAGAAGCAGCGTGGCTCAGTGGAAAGAGCACGGGCTTTGGAGTCAGAGGTCATGGGTTCTAATCCTGGCTTCGCCAATTCTCAGTTGTGTGACTCTGGGCAAGTCACTTCACTTCTCTGCGCCTCAATTCCCTCATCTGTAAAATGGGGATTAAGACTGTGAGCCCCTTGTGGGACAACCTGATCACCTTGTAACCTCCCCAGCACTTCAAACAGTGCTTTGCACATAGTAAGTGCTTAATAAATGTCATTATTATTAATAATCATCTTAGAGTCCATGTCCCAAAATGGGGATTAAGACTGTAAATCTTAATCCCATTTTGCAGATGAGCCCCAGTGAAGTGACTTGCTCAAGGTCACACGCAGGCAGGTGGAGGAAGCAGAATTAGAACCCAGGCCCTCTGAGTCCCAAGCCTGTGCTCTATCCCCTAGGCAAAGCTGCTTCCTGTTAACTGCCCTGAGCCCCATCAAAATGAGGCTGGGAGGAGAGGGTTCACTTGTACGGACTGCCGTGTCGTCTAGCGCGGCCACAATCACAGCGAGCAAGGAGCTAGTACAGTGCTAAACATTTAGTGCAGTGCTCTGCCCACAGAGAGCACTCATTAAATACTGTGACAGATTGAGCGGTGGGAGGGGGAGCCTGGGATGACGAGGATGGTGGAAAGCAAGAGGAAGAAACCCAGCAAAAAAGAGGGCCACATCAGCAGCGCTTTGGCAGGCTGAGACCGTGGCTTCTGTAATTATACTGGGGTGGGGTCTGTGTGTATGTGTGTGTCTGTGTGGTGTGCGGTGGCGTGTGTGGGAGGGCGTTGTGTGCGCCCGTGCATTTTCCACTCAGTTCCCAAAATAGGCTTGGCCTCTAACTCCCAGGTTTCCCACAAGACCGACTGCTTTGCTGACTTGACTGTGTAATGGCCTGTGCTATGGGATGTCTGGAGTCCCTCCCTGCAGTGCCCCACTTCCTCCTCCATCCTCTCTCTTCCCCCTTCCTTCTCCTCCTCCTCCTCCCCTCCTCTTCTCCTTTCCTTCCCCTCTATCCTCCTTAATTATAATAACGATGGCCTCTATTAAGCGCTTACTATGTGCAAGGCACTGTTCTAAGTGCTGGGGGAGGTACAAGGCGATCAGGTTGTCCCACGGGGGGCTCACAGTCTTCACCCCCATTTTGCAGATGAGGGAACTGAGGCCCGGAGAAGTGAAGTGACTTGCCCAAAGTCACACAGCTGACAAGTGGCGGAGTCGGATTTGAACCCATGACCTCTGACTCCAAAGCCCGGGCTCTTTCCACTGAGCCACGCTGCTTCTCTAAGTACATGACAGTCCCCTGCCGCTTTAAGCCATCATCCATCTAGCTCAGGATTCTGTCTCCGACAGGGACAACAGGACACTCAGAAGAACCGAGTCGTCATTTTTCCATGGACATTCATTCCGTCCAACCGTCTCCTGGACCTGTTGACTTTGTCAGCCTCACAGCTTCCTGTCGAAACCGATCCGTTTGGGGGAGCCGCCCACCGCTTACTTTGGGGAGAGGCTATTTTGGGGCCAAGCTGTCTGTCCTCCAGAGAAGAAGCTCGACTTAGTGTCTAGAGCACAGGCCTGGGAGTCCGAAGGACCTGGGTTCTAATCCGGGCTCTTCCACTTGTCTGCGGTGTGACCCTGGGCAAGTCACTTACCTTCTCTGTGCCTCAGTTCCCTCATCTGAAGAAAGGGGGTTAAGAATGTGAGCCCCATGTGGGACAGGGGACCGTGCCCAACCTTAATTAACTTGTATCTACTCCAGAGCCCACTGTTGGGTAGGGACCGTCTCTATATGTTGCCAACTTGGACTTCCCAAGCGCTTAGTACAGTGCTCCGCACACAGTAAGCGCTCAATAAATACGATTGAATGAATGAATGGTTGGCACATAGTAAACGCTTTAAAAAGTACCGAAATCACCATCATCCGTTAGCATCTGCCCTGGATTCTCATGGAAGCAGATACTGTTTAGTTGGGAGGAGGATGGGACTGAAGTCTTGCCATGATTCTACTATCTCTTGTAGGGGAACTTGCTAGTAAGATGTGATTTTTTAATGTCCGTTCTCCTTCCCACTTAAATAATAATAATAATGATGGCATTTATTAAGCGCTTACTATGCGCAAAGCACAAGGAAGACCGAAATTATGGCCTAGTGGATCGGGCCCAGGCCTGGGACTCAAGAACCTGGGTTCCAGTCCCAGCTCTGCCACTTGTCAGCTGTGTGACCTAGGGTGAGTCACTTAATAATAATAATAATAATGGCATTTATTAAGCATGTACTATGTGCAAAGCACTGTTCTAAGCGCTGGGAAGGTTACAAGATGATCAGGTTGTCCCACGGGGGGCTCACAGTCTTAATCCCCATTTTGCAGATGAGGTAACTGAGGCACAGAGAAGTTAAGTGACTTGCCCAAAGTCACCCAGCTGACAATTGGCGGAGCTGGGATTTGAACCCATGACCTCTGACTCCAAAGCCCAGGCTCTTTTCCATTGAGCCATGCTGCTTCTCTGCAGCTGTGAGCCTAACGTGGGACAGGGACTGTGTCTGCCCTGATTATTTTGTATCCTTAGTATAGTGCTTGGCCCAGAGGAAGTGCTTAATAAATACTATTATTTCATTATTTTCATTGTTTAATGGGGAAGCAGACCAGGCCTAGGTTTGGAGAATCCTTTGGCAAAGGTGGGCTATGTTGGTTCCTTTTGGACACAGATTTCCTAAATGGGAGAATCCCTATTACATTGTAAGCTCCCTGGGGACAAGAGCTCTTTCTCTTTTAGTAGTGATAATAATAGTAATAATTTTAAAAACCCTGGTATTTGTTAAGCATTTACTGTGTGCCAAGCACTTTCTAAGTACTGGGGTAGATACAAGATAATCAGGTTGAACGTGATCCCTGTCCCATATGGGGCTCACAGTCATGATCTCCATTTTACAGTTGAGGTAACTGAGGCACAGAGAAGTGAAGTGACTTGTCCAAGGTCACACAGCAAGCAAGTCGCAGAGCTGGGATTAGAACCCACATCCTCAGAGTTCCAATCAATCAATCAATCAATTGTATTTATTGAACGCTTACTGTCTGCAGAGCACCGTACTAAGCGCTTGGGAAGTACAAGTTGGCAACAGGCCCAGGTTCTTTCCACAAGGCCATGCCACTTCTCCCACTCATTTAACATTTGGCCACACTCTTGTGCCTCTTAAGCCCTCCTAAATTTTTACTACAGTGGGCATGAAGTAGATACTCTTAAATTCTACTGATCAACTGATTGATTCCACCATTCCCGCCCCGAGTATGCAATTAGATTCCACCAAGCCGTCTCCTCCTTCCTTCCTTCCTGGGTTGTTTCATTCTTAATGTTCTCGTCTCCAGACACAACTGCAGGTCTTCATCGACTCCTCGTTCTCCTGTCTGAATAACTGCAGCAAATTCTTGAAAGCCTAGTGGGTCAGTGGAGTTGGACAACATGAACAGGAGAATTGTGTTAAAATGTTGGAGAAGGGAGTCTCCCAAATGGCTGCTTCTTTAAAGGGCAAAAAGTACAACAAAAATAATCAGCCTTCAGAACAAGGAAAAAGGAAAAATAAATTTTTGCCATCTCTGAAGTTTTCTTTTCTGTCTTCAAAAGCAATTTGATCTTTTAAAAACCTACCTCATCTTGAAAATCAATAGCCTCACAGGTGGCCCTTGTAACATCTTAGAGTTAGGTGGGTGCTTTAGTTTTGTTTTTTCATAAAAAAATAACCCTTTCATCTGCTGGGATATAATTTCTGTCAGGAGTTCTTTGAAAGTTGTCATCTTACCGTCTGGCTTTCCTGATAGTAAATATCCACCTTAGGAATTTCTTTCTTAGATCAAACACCAAAAGAGAAACAAAAAGTAGAAATAAAGGAAAGTGGGGGAAAAATCAACAAAGCTCTCTCAGAATCCTGCCTTCCAAATGTTTCTCTGAATTCCTGGACCCATATTGCTCTACCTCGAGTTTTGTCATGAGGCATTTGGTTTGGTTGGGCCTCCTCATTCCAAAGGTGCCTGGGAATTCTGCTAAAATCTGGAAATGGTCTGGGTTTTTTCCACTGCAACGATCATCTCACATTGAGGAGATCGTTCATGAAGCGGTACTTCAGTGTCCCTGTCCCACGTGGTGCTCAGAGTCCAAGTAGGAGGAAGAACAGGTATTTCATCCCCATTTTATAGATGAAGAACCACAGTGGGGAAAATTAGTTCAGCGATTTGTCTAGGCCTCATACCAGGCAAGTGGCAGAAGTGGGATTAGAATCCAGGTCCTCTCTTTCAGCTCGGCTCAGCTCTTCTGTGTGAATGGAGAACAAATGTACTTGTCTCTCTGCCCCATCTGCCTGGATGTCTTTCCCTGTATCGCCATCTCCCCATCTCTCCTTGCCCTCCTATATGCTGTAACCATCAATCCTTCCTTCGCCACCCAAGGTCCTACCCTCTTCCCTTTGCCCCTCATTCTTTTCCAAACTTCACCAAACATGGAGTCTCCACTCAGACCAGACAAGGATTCAACTGGTTTCCCATCTCCCTTTCCCAACCTGCCATTCACATATTTCCTCGAGCCCTCCGTGGCTGCGTCCCACCTGGACTTTCATTCAATCATATTTATTGAGCGCTTACTGTGTGCAAAACACTGTACTAAATGCTTGGGAGTGTACAATATAACAATAAACTGTCACATTCCCTGCCCACAATGAGCTTATAGTCTAGAGGACTTTGAACGGCTTCAGCTGTTGTCACAAGGGAATGGGAGAAGGTGGGATGGGATTGACTTTCAATCAATTCCAGAGGGAATTCCCTTTGGAGGTGAAGTAGTTCTACAAACCTCTACCCCCAGGGCCTTCGTTCTCTCATCTTTCCTTTGGTCGCTGCCTGGAGCCGAGAGCCCCCTGAACTCAGGGAATAATTTCGTGGTAATGTGATTCATCTTTGGTCTCTCCAACACAACTTGTTTAATGGAATGTCTTTTCCTTTTGTGTCCTTGCCAGAAAAATCCAGTGCCCTGCATCAGAGTTTCAGCATCCTAGCTCAGAAGGAGTTTTCCTTGAAAGTCTGGATGTTAGAAAATGGGCTGCTATCCGTAATATATTTCAAACCTGTCTCCCATCTAGTGTGTAAGCTCCTTGTGGGCAGGGACTGCATCTACTAACTCTGTTGTACTGCAGTCTACTAAGTGCTTAGTTCAGTGCTCTGCACACTAAGTGCTCAAGAAATACCATTGATTGATTGCTGGGATGCATTGGAAGACCCAGCTTTCTAATTGAACTTAAGTACCTGTAATCCTTTAGTCATTGTTGGCCTAATGGGCAACATTTCCCTCAGTGGACACATTAAATCTAGAGTGTAAGCCAGGAACGTGTCTACCAACTCTGTTATACTGTACTCTCCCAAGCACTTAATACAGTTTTCAGCTCACAATAAGTGCTCAATAAATCGACTCACTTGTCGGAATGATCGGAGTGGGTGTGGTGCTTTGCGATCACAAGAGGGTAAGATGGAGGCTATCTTTCCTCCAGAAGATGTGAGGCTGACTGAGTTGTAAATTAACAGAAAATGACCATGATCCCTCAACCCACCTTCCCCAGCCAAGGCCAGGCTGTTCTCTGGATTCGTTGCTGCTCTAAGGATCTGAAAACCGGGAAAAGCCCAAATTCTTGACTGCCCTCGGTGACCAAGACAGAGAGAGAGAAACAGAGAGACAGAGAGGAAGAATGCGAGTATACGTATCCTGTCAGACAGACTTTGCGGGAATCAGATCATAGAACATTCAGCTTCATACTACTCTGTCTCCTGTGCAGCTGTACGCAGGCTTCACCAGAGGCTGGCTGAGATCACTTGGCAGATGATATTTCCACCCCTCAGATGTTCGTTGCCCGCCTCTGCCGGTGTGTGCCACCTATGGCTTATCTGTCTTGCGCTGCGGGGGTTGGCTGATGGCACACAGGGCTTCCTGTTGCCCACCGTAATTTCTCACTCATCACCCAGGGTGCTTGCTGACATGCCCAGATGTAGCATCTTGGATTTTTTTTAAATGGTATATATTAAACACTTACTATATTCATTCAATCGTATTTATTGAGCGCTTACTGTGTGCAGAGCACCCTACAAAGCACTTGGGAAGTACAAGTTGGCGACGTATAGAGACGGTCCCTACCCAACAACAGGCTCACAGTCTTGAAGGGGGAGACAGACAACAAAACAAAACATGCGGACAGGTGTCAAGTCATCAGAATAAATAGAAGTAAAGCTAGATGCACATCATTAACAAAAGAAATAGAATAGTAACTATGTACAAGTGAAATAAATAGAGTAATAAATCTGTACAAATATATATACAGTTGCTGTGGGGAGGGGAAGGAGGTAGGGCTGGGGGGGGATGGGGAGGAGGAGAGGAAAAAGGGGGCTCAGTTTGGGAATGTGTCAAACATTGTTCCAAGAACTGAGGTAGGTACGATTAAGTTGGACCCAATTCCTGTTCCACCTGGGGCTCACAGTTTAGGAGGGAGAGCCAGTATTCCCATTTTGAGGCAACTGAGGCACAGTGAAGTTAAGTGACTTACCCAAACTCCCACAGCAGACAAATGGTAGAGTCTGGATACAAACCAAGGTCCTTCTTACTTCCAGGCTCATGCTCTCTTCACTAGGCCACACCTAGGTCTGATAAGCCAGCGGTACAAGGAAGTGAAATTATTGTCTTTTAGGGGGCCAAGAAGAGAGGACAGTGCTAAAGGGGTCTGTAGGTGTAATAATAATGATAATTGTGGTATTTAAGTCCTTACTATGTGCTGGGAACTGAATTAAGCACTGGGGTCGCTACAAGGTAATTGGGTTGGACACAGTCCCTGTCCCACATGGGGCTCACAGATTTAATCCCCATTTTAAGATGAAGTAACTGAGGCACGGTGAAGTGACTGGCCCAGGGTCACACGGCAGACAAGTGGCAGAGCGGGATTAGAACCCCAGTCTTTCAGATTCCCAGGCCTGGGCTCTCTCCACTGGGCCACACTGATTCCCACAGGCCCCGGGTAAAATGGGGATTCAATACCTGCCCTCCCTCTTGTTTAGACAGCGTCCCCTGTCCGGGATAGAGACTGGGTCTGAGTAGATTGTATTTTATCTACCCTAAAGCCTTAGAACAGTGCTTGGCATATAGTAAGCACCTAACAAATGCAATGACTTTTTTAGTGAATATTTTGAGGTGGCGAGGGAATTCCAGGCCCAGACCAATGTGTGTTAGGGGTCAGATTTGGGCGAGGGGAGATTGTGTACATTTTTTGTTATGACTTTTGAGTGTCTTAGGTAACCTCTCCTTCGTCTTCTGAGGGTTTGAATCCGGTTCCCTCTATTTCAGGTATGAATCATGGCAGGATGGTGAAAACGGGTGATTTGCTGTCTGAAGGCCAAGCATGGCTGTGATTAAAGGATATAAGTGCATGATTCCAAGATTTACTTCCTTCCTGCTCCGGCCAGGATATCTGAGGTGAGTGAGTAATGGGATAATTTATATCAACTCAGAGCCTACGCCAAGAGGCCCACAGTCAAAACAGGAAGATTTCAGGCAGGGATAGGGCTTCGGATGGTCCGGACCCACCCTCTAATTACCGGGCTGGCTCTGATCCAGGGTGTCCCTGTTAGTTTCCAGAGGTTGGCCATAAAAGGGATTATCCCGGAATTGCCATGTTCAATCTCCCAGGTTCTCAGCTGGTCTTCAAAAGCTCACCTTTCCGGGTATCTGAGTCCCAGAGAAAGGAAATGATTTTCCCGAGGTCACACAACAGAGGTGGGATTAGAACTCATGTTCTCTGATTCCCGATTCCCAAGGCCGGGGCTCTTTCCTCTAGCCCTGCTCCCTGCTTCACGCATGGCATACAGCACAAGTGAGAAGATGGGCAGGCGCCAATGCCTGGACTTTCTCTCCCTCCCCTTGCCCAGGAACTTTTTTTTTTATGGTATTTATTAAACGCTTACTGTGTGCCAGGCACTGTACTAAACTCTGGGGTGGATACAAGCTAATCAGGTTGAACGCAGTCCCTGCCCCAGGTGGGGCTTTCAGTCTTAATCCCCATTTTACAGATGAGGGAACTGGAGCACAGACAAGCAAAGTGACTTGACCAAGGACACAAAGCTGACAAGTGATGGAGCCAGGATTACAGGTCATGGGTTCAAATCCCAGCTCCGCCAATTGTCAGCTGTGTGACTTTGGGGAAGTCACTTCACTTCTCTGGGCCTCAGTTACCTCATCTGTAAAATGGGGATTAATACTGTGAAACCCCCATGGGACAACCTGATCACCTTGTAATCTCCGCAGCGCTTAGAACAGTGCTTTGCACATAGTAAATGCCATTATTATTATTATTATTATTATTATTATTATTAAACCAGGTCCTTCTGACTCTCGGGCCCATGCTCATTCTGCTGGGCTATGATGCTGCTTTTCATCCCCGCTGAATCCCCACCCTTGCATTGGCCTCGGAGTCAGGAGACCTGGGTTCAAATCTCGGCCACACCACCTGCTTGCCGTGTGGCCTATTCAGTTCACTTCTCTGGGCCTCAGTTTCCTCAACTGTAAAATGGGCATTCTATACCCGTGAGCCCCATGTGGGGCAGGGACTGTCGACCTGATTCTCTTGACTATGTCCCAGTGCTTAGCACACAGTAAGTGCACAACAAATACAATACCCTCTAGAGTGTGGCTCGTTGTGGGCAGGGAATGTCAGTTTATTGTTGTATCGTACTTTCCCAAGCACTTAGTAATAAGAATAATAATGATGGTATTTATTAAGCGCTAACTGGGTGCAAAGCACTTTTATAAGCGCTGGGGAGGTTACAAGGTGATCAGGTTGTCCCATGGGGGGCTCACAGTCTTCATCCCCATTTTAATAATAATAATAATGATAGTTTTGGTATTTGTTAAGCGCTTACTATGTGCAAAGCACTTTTCTAAGCACTGGGGAGGATACAAGGTGATCAGGTTGTCCCATGTGGGGCTCACAATCTTAATCTCCATTTTTCAGATGAGGTCACTGAGGCCCAGAGAAGTGAGGTGACTTGCCCAAAGTCACACAGCTGACAGTGGGATTTGAACCCATGACCTCTAACTCCAAAGCCCGGGCTCTTTCCACTGAGCCATGCTGCTTCCCCACCACAGATGAGGTAACTGAGGCCCAGAGAAGTTAAGTGACTTGCCCAAAGTCACACAGCTGACAGTGGGATTTGAACCCATGACCTCTGACTCCAAAGCCCGGGCTCTTTCCACTGAGCCACGCTGCTTCTCTTACACAGTGCTCTGCACACAGTAAGTGCTTAATAAATATGACTGAAGGAATAACTATGATTGCTATAATTCCCCATTATATTCCAAAGTGAACTCCTCCCCCCAAACCCTTCTGCTAAAATGGCCCAGTCAGGGCTAAATTACATTTATTATTATTTTTAGGGCTGAGTCTGAGTCTCCTTGTATATTTAGCACCAAAGCAGTGTGGGATGTGCACTCTCACATTTTTGCTAAAGGTTAACTAAATTGTTTAGACGTCTCCAACTGTCGAACTCGAGCCTGCTGCGTCTAGCCGATGATGGAGTCGGTTTCCGGAGTGAATTCCTTTCCCAGCTCCTTAAGAGCGGATTGGGAGCCAACTTGGGGGTGGGATCTCCAGAACCCGCTGATCTCCTAGGATGGAGAGAAATGCCCACCGAAAATTGGTTTTTGTCTCTTCTCCTGCTAGATTGGAAGCTCGTCGTGGGCAGGGAACATGTCTACCAACTCTTGTTATATTGTGCTCTCCCAAGTGCTTAGTATAGTGCCCTGCCTGCAGTAAGCATTCAATAAATGCCATTAATTGATTAATACCTTGCCTCCATGAGCGGGCAAGTGGCTTCTGGCAGGGATATTGGATCTCTTGTATTTATGGCAGGTTGGCTGGACAAGGAATGTGTCTGTTATGTTGTTGATTGTACTTTCCCAAGTGCTTAGTACAGTGCGGTACACAGTAAGTGCTCAATAAACGTGACTCACGGACGGACTGACTGATGGTTGGCACTTGGACTGAATCAAAGAGCTGCTTTATAGGTCCCTGCCTGCCACGGGAGAAGTGGGCAATGGTTTCCCAAGAACAATCAGTCAGTCAATCAATCAATCAATCGTGTTTATTCATCATCATCAATCATATTTATTGAGCGCTTACTGTGTGCAGAGCACCGTACTAAGCACTTGGGAAGTACAAATTGGCAACATATAGAGACAGTCCCCACCCAACAGTGGGCTCACAGTCTAAAAGGGGGAGACAAAACCAAACATACTAACAAAATAAAATAAATAGAATAGATATGTACAAGTAAAATAAATAAATAAATAAATAGAGTAATAATTTATTGAGCGCTTACTGTGTGCAGAGCACTGTACTAAGCACTTGGGAAGCACAAGTTGGCAACATATAGAGACAGTCCCTACCCAACAGTGGGCTCACAGTCTAGAAGGGGGAACAAGAACAAGAACAAGAAGCAGCAGAATAGCTTAGTGGATGGATCGAGGGTCTGGGACTCAGACGGACCTGGGTTCAAATCCCCGCTCTGCCACGTGTCTGCTGGGTGACCTTGGGCAAGTCACTTCACTTCTTTGTACCTCAGTTACTTCATCTGTAAAAAGGGGATTAAGACCTTGAGCCCCAGGTGGGACACGGACTGTGTCCAACCTCATTAATAATAATAATAATAATAATAATGATGATTATGGTATTTGTTAAGCACTTACTATGTGCAAAGCACGGTTGTAAGTGCTGCGGGGGGGGGGATACAAGGTGATGAGGTTGTCCCATGTGGGGCTCACAGTCTTAATCCCCATTTTCCAGATGAGGTCACTGAGGCTCAGAGAAGTGAAGTGACTTGCCCAAGGTCACCCAGCAGACACATGGCAGAGCGGGGATTCGAACCTATGACCTCCGACTCCAAAGCCCGTGCTCTTTCCACCGAGCCACGCTGCCCCTCATTAGCTTGTATCTGCTCCTGATACAAGCCCATCGAAAATGCTTAACAATTCCCATAAAAAAACAAACCAAGAAAAATACAAGAAGGAATTTGAAGTGTGAGTTAAGACCAGGTAGCGGTTCCTCTCTGAGGCTAGGTTGGGCAATGGGTTCTAGTGAGAACACGGGGGGCTCACAGTGGGTAGGGACCATCCCTCTATGTTGCCAACTTGTACTTCCCAAGCACTTAGTCCAGTGCTCTGCACACAGTAAGCACTCAATAAATACGATTGAATGAATGAATCTTTTATTCTATTTATTTTATTCTGTTAATATATTTTGTTGTCTGTCTCCCCCTTCTAGACTGTGAGCCCGCTGTTGGGTAAGGACCGTCTCTCCATGTTGCCAACTTCTACTTCCCAAGCGCTTAGTCCAGTGCTCTGCACACTGTAAGCACTCAATAAATGCGATTGAATGAATGAATGAATGAATCTTTAATTCTATTTATTTTATTCTGTTAATACGTTTTGTTGTCTGTCTCCCCCTTCTAGACTGTGAGCCCGCTGTTGGGTAGGGACCGTCTCTATATGTTGCCAACTTGGACTTCCCAAGCATTTCGTACAGTGCTCTGCACACAGTAGGCACTCAATAAATACGATTGAATGAATGAATGAGAAAAGCATGCATCCGGAAGCCAGGAGACCCAGGTTTTAGTTCCAACTCGGCCTCTTGGGCCGCAGTTTGCTCTACTGTAAAATGGGGATTCAATACTTTTTCCCTTAGGCTGTATGCCCCACATACGGAAAGGGACCTTGTCTGATGTGTTGTATCTACCCCAGGGCTTATCACAGTGCTTGGCGTATCGCAGGTGCTCAGGGAAGCAGCGTGGCCCAGTGGATAGAGCACGGGCGTGGGCATCAGAAAGACCTGGGTTTTAATCCTAGCTTCGCCACTTGTCTGCTGCGTGACCTTGGATGAGTCATTTAACCGTTCTGTGCTTCAGCGACTGCATCTGTGAAATGGGGATTAAGACTATGAGCCCCGATTGGGACAGGGACTGTGTCCAACCCGATTAACTTGTATCTAACCCCAGCCCTTAAAACAGTGCTTGGTATGTAGTAAGTGTTTAACAACCACCATAAAAAAAAAAAAAAACCAAGGATCAGGACTAGCAACCAATATAAAAAGAAATTAGCATCACAATTATTATGATTGATTTTGCTTCTTGGTGGAGAGAGACAGAGGCCTTTCCAGACTGGCTTTTCTCTGCCCCTTCTCCCTTCAGGCCTGTTCCAGTTAACTCAATAAACTCCAACAGATTTGGATTCCTGCAGTCTGATTTGCTTCCTTTACCCATTCTCTTCCCCCCCTCAGTGAAAGAGAGGAGGGGATGGAAGGACAGAAGGGCAGAGAACAGATAAATGTAATCAGCATTTTCCTAGCATTTTCAGGAAGCAGGCATAGGAAAGCCCGTAGGTTGGAGCAAAGCAAGTTAAGTATGGTGAGGTTGACAGGATATTACTAAATAAAGACAGACAGAAGAAACACATTTTAAGGCAGGATAGGGGATCTTGGATTACTTCACCGAGTTTATTCGAAACCCCTAAAGCTAATTCTGAAAATAGCCGTTTAAACAAAAAAAGCTATCTTATCTGATAAAGACATTGCAAGCACAAAGGGAAATTTATATATTGGGCAGACAATCTGAAAATAAATGGATCGAGCAGATTATGCTGTAAATTTAATGGTGGGAAAAAAATGGGTTCATTGGGAAAACCCGGGTTGTGACCGGTTTCCCATGTCGCTGGTTCAAATTTTCATCATTTTTTGCTTTCTGGCTTTTGGAATTTGAGTCTTTCTCCAAGTTGGTCGGGAGTGGCTGGGGAGGAAGTCTCTGGGGGCCTCCGAGTGGATGGACGGCTGCTTTGAGTTTGTCTCTGGGGTGAAGTCTGCTTTGCGGGACTGTCAGGGCACAGGTGGATTTCTTGCTGGGGAGGAAATTTTACAAAATGTAACACTCAGTGTCAGGGAGAGTTGTCTCAGGAGACAACTGATAGCTTAGAGAAGCCGCGTGGCTCAGTGGAAAAGAGCACGAGCTTTGGAGTCAGGGGTCATGGGTTCAAATCCCAGCTCCGCCAATTCATTCATTCAATCGTATTTATTGAGCGCTTATTGTGTGCAGAGCACTGTACTAAGCGCTTGGGAAGTACAAGTTGGTAACATATAGAAACGGTCCCTACCCAGCAGCGGGCTCACAGTCTAGAAGAGCGGGCTCACAGTCTAGAAGCCAATTGTCAGCAGCGTGACTTTGGGCAAGTCACTTAACTTCTCTGTGCCTCGGTTACCTTATCTGTAAAATAGGGATTAAGACTGTGAGCCTCCCGTGGAACAACCTGATCACCTTGTAACCTCCCCAGTGCTTAGAACAGTGCTTTGCACATAGTAAGCGCTTAATAGATGCCACTATTATTATTATTATTATCAGTCGATCAATCGATGGTATTTATTGAGTATTTACTGTGTGCAAGAGCACTGTACTAAGCTCTTGGGAGGATACAACCCACCAATATAAAACATTCAATCAATTGATCAATCGTATTTATTGAGTGCTTACTGTGTGCAGAGCACTGTACTAAGCGCTTGGGAAGTCCAAGTTGGCAGCATATAGAGAAGGTCCCTACCCAACAGTGGGCTCACAGTCTAGAAGGGGGAGACAGAGAACAAAACAAAACATATTAACAAAATAAAATAAATAGAATAGATATGTACAAGTAAAATATATAAATAAATAGAGTAATAAATATGTACAAACATATATACATTTATACAGGTGTTGTGGGGAAGGGAAGGAGGTAAGGCAGGGGGAATGGAGAGGGGGAGGAGGGGAAGAGCCTGTTTTATCCTTTGATTACTGGTAGTTATTCATTCAGTCCTATTTACTGAGCACTTACTGTGTGCTCAGTAAATACTCAGTAAAGCTCTCCCCATTTTAGACTGTGAGCCCACTGTTGGGTAGGGACTGTCTCTATATGTTGCCACCTTGTACTTCCCAAGCGCTTAGTACAGTGCTCTGCACACAGTAAGTGCTCAATAAATACGATTGATTGATTGATTGATTGATTGCAAAGTACTTTGCTAAGTGCTTAGAAGAGTATGAGTCCCCTCTAATAATAATGATGGCATTTGTTAAGTGCTTACTTTGTGCCAAGCACTGTTCTGGCTGGCTCAGTGTGGGCAGGGACTGCGTTTGCTATATTGTTCTCTTCCAAGCGCTTAGTACAGTGCTCTGACACAATAAGTGCTCAATAATTATGATTGACTAATTGAGGAGATGGGCCTTCAATGAGAGGTTAGCAGCTACCTGAATAGAAAACTCTGATTATTTTGTTGCATGAGGGCTTCTGGGGCTTCGGAGTTTGGTTTTGGGGAACACCTGATGAGCTGGGGTAACATGACAGACCGTGACTTGTTTGTTCCCCCGAGGAATTGCTGCTCTCCAGAGGCAGATGTCTCATTTGAGCCCACTGTTGGGTAGGGACCGTCTCTATGTTGCAAACTTGTACTTCCCGAGTGCTTAGTACAGTGCTCTGCACACAGTAAGCACTCAGTAAATATGATTGAATGAATGAATGAATTTGTCCATAGCCAACGTCAGCACAGGGCTCACTTACCTCAGCTGTAAAATGGGCATTAAGACCGTGAGATCCATGTGGAACAGGGACACTGTCCACTCCGATTTGCTTACCCCAGTGCCTGGCATATGGTAAGCATTTAACAAATATTATTATTAGTATTATTAGTGGAAGGAGCGTAGGGCTGGAAGTCTGCAGATCCAGGTTCTAATCCCATCTCTGTCCTTGGTCTGCTGCTGAGAAGCAGCATGGTGTAGTGCTAAGCGCTTAGTACAGTGCTCTGCACATGGTAAGCACTCAATAAATACGACTGAATGAATGGTGTAGTGGATAGAGCATGGGCCTGGGATTCAGAAGGACCTGGGTTCTAATTCTGGATCCACTGTATTCATTAATCATGCTTATTGAGCACTTACTGTGTGCAGAGCACTGTACTAAGCGCTTGGCACTGCTGTATGACCTTGTGCAAGTCACTTCACTTCTCTGGGCCTCAGTTCCCTCATCCATCAAATCATCATCATCATCAATCATATTTATTGAGCCCTTACTATGTGCAGAGCACTGTACTGTAAGCGCTTGGGAAGTACAAATTGGCAACATATAGAGACAGTCCCTACCCAACAGTGGGCTCACAGTCTAAAAGACTGTGGAATGGGGATTAAGACTGTGAGCCCTATGTGGGACAGGGACTGCGTCCAATCCGTCTCCCCCTTTTAGACTGTGAGCCCACTGTTGGGTAGGGACTGTCTCTATATGTTGCCAACTTGTACTTCCCAAGCGCTTAGTACAGTGCTCTGCACAGAGTAAGCACTCAATTAATATGATTGATTGATTGATTGATTAACTTGTATCTACCCAAGCGCTTAGCACATTGCCCAGCACGTCGTAAACCCTTTAACAAATATCATAAAAGAAATTCCCGCGCATGGTGGCCTTAGTGAGGTTCACATCTGAGTTGCTCTGGGCAAAGAAGAGAAGCAGCGTGGCTCAATGGAAAGAGCACGGGCTTAGGAGTCAGAGTTCATGAGTTCAAATCCCATCTCCGCCGCTTGTCAGCTGTGTGACTTTGGGCAAGTCACCTCACTTCTCTGTGCCTCACTTACCTCATCTGTAAAATGGGGATTAAGAGTGTGAGCCCCACATGGGACAACCTGATCACCTTGTATCCTCCCCAGTGCTTAGAACAGTGCTTTGCACACAGTAAGCACTTAACAAATACCCAAATTATTATTATTAAGGAAGGCAGCATGGATCCCACTTGAGCTCTGAGAAGAGCTTGGCCTCACCATTCACCCTTCAGCACCCTGGAGGCTTCTGGGTGTTTTATTGTGAACCCCACGTGGGACAACCTGATCACCTTGTATCCTCCCAGCGCTTAGAACAGTGCTTTGCACATAGTAAGTGCTTAACAAATGCCATTATTATTATTATTCTCTGTGCTTCAGTTACTTCATCTGTAAAATGGGGATTAAGATTGTGAACCCCACATGGGACAAGTTGATCACCTTGTATCCTCTCAGCACTTAGAACAGTGTTTTGCACATAGTAAGCGCTTAACAAATGCCATTATTATTATTATTATTGTCCACTGCCCTCGGGCAATTCGGCTGTAGCAATCAGGATCAGGGAGACTCAGAGCCCTGTGCTCACGTTGGGGCAAGACTTGCCCCAGGGGCCAAAAGCCCTAGCATATGAAGCCACCCACGGTTCCCCACTGAAGGGAGGGAAGAGCGGAGTACAGGACTCATCCACTGCGAAGGAAAGTGGTGGACCAGTGGGTCTTGCCTTACATGAAAATGAAACTGAGGAAAGACGCACCGGTCCACCACTTTCCTTCACAGTGGTCTTGCCTTCTTACATGAAAATAAAACTAAGGAAAGGCCATTGCCAACACCATAAATGGTTTGAACCCACAGTCGGTCCAACCCAAGACGGGTTCTCTGACCAGGATGCCAAGACTCCCGGAGGACCTGTGAAGCCACTGAGACTCCCTGACAACCATCCTCAGGGAAACAGTGAGGGGTGTAAACTCTCCCTCTCATCCCCCTCTCCATCCCCCCGCCATCTTACCTCCTTCCCTTCCCCACAGCACCTGTATATATGTATATATGTTTGTACAAATTTGTTACTCTATTTATTTATTTATTTTTCTGGTACATAGCTATTCTATTTATTTTATTTTGTTAGTATGTTTGGTTTTGTTCTCTGTCTCCCCCTTTTAGACTGTGAGCCCACTGTTGGGTAGGGACTGTCTCTATACGTTGCCATCTTGTACTTCCCAAGCGCTTAGTACAGTGCCCTGCACACAGTAAGCGCTCAATAAATATGATTGATGATGATGATGATGTTGGATGGTCTGTGATGGGTTACTGGGGGAGAGTCAGGGATGGAGAGTTACGGGTTTTGCATGATCCATGATCACAGTAACTCTTTTTTCTCCATCCCTGACTCTGCCGTGGTGACCCAGAACAGACCATCCAAAGACCACTGACTCTCCCCTCGCCATCCCTGCTTCTCTTCCAGTATTTCTCTCTTTTCCCCCCACCCCCCACAAAAAAACCCCACCTCTTTCCCTATCCTCAGTTCGGACTTCTCCTCCGCAGTCTAACCTAGCCCCTCTCGATTCCACTGACCTATTTGCCCGCCTCAGCTTCACGTTTATCCCCTGCAGGGTTTTGAAGCATTTCTTTGGGTTCCTTTGGAACCTCCCACCCTCAAGCTTCATCCTCTTGCGCATTTGATTTTAAATAGTGATAAGCCCCAGCAGGGACCCAAAATCTCCCCGGAGGCTCCCGAGGCCACAACAACCCAGTTTCAATGACCTCAGACAGACCGGCCCCAGGGGAGAGGTAGCTTAGACTTGCCCGGGATTTACAGTGGAGTGGGAGTGAGAGCTGCTTGAAGAGAGAGGTCAGGTGTGGATGATGGTATTTGTTAAGCACTTACAATGTTTTAGCCACTGTACTAAGGGCTGAGGGTAGATAGAAGCTAATCGGATTGGACCCAATCCCTGTCACACAAGGGGCTCACAGTCTTCATTCCCATTTTACTCATGGGGTCTCTGAGGCCCAGAGAAGTGAAATGACTTGCCCACAGCAGACAAAGTGGTAGAGCTGAGATTAGAACCTAGGTCCTTCTGATTTCCTAGCCCATGCTCTATCTATCCCCTAGGCCATGCAGCTATCTGGTTCCTCCTGGAAACCAGGCTTCTTATCTCCTGAGGGCTGGACCGGTTTGGCCGGATTAGAAGCAAGGGTGGTCTGATCCCTTGGCTATTTGTGCCTTTTCTTAGTAATAATAAAATCAGAATAATAATGGTATTTGTTAAAGGCTTCTTTGATGCTAACAAGTTTTCCCCAATTCGCACATTTCCCTAGTGGAAAGAGTCCTGGGAGTACAGGGGACCTGGATTCTAATTCCACGCTGTCCCTTGCCTGCTGTGTGACTTGGGCGAAGGACTTCATTCTTCTGGGCCTCAATTTCCAAATCTGCAAAATGGGAATTCAATACCCGTTCTCCCTTCCCTTTAGCCTGTGAGCCTCATGAGGGACAGAGTCTGTGTCTTCATTATCTTTCATCTTACCTGGCACTTAGTACTCTGTAGCAGCACATAGTAAGCACTGCACAGATGACCATAATTGTTATTTATAATGGTGTTTATTAGGCACTTACTATGTGCAAAGCATTGTTCTAAGCGCTGTGGAGGTTACAAGGTGATCAGGTTGTCCCCCCGGGGGGCTCACAGTCTTAATCCCCATTTTACAGATGAGGTAACTGAGGCACAGAGAAGTGAAGTAACTTGACCAAAGTCACACAGCGGACAACTGGCGGAGCTGGGATTTGAACCCATGACCTCTGACTCCAAAGCCCGGGCTCTTTCCACTGAGCCACACTGCTTCTCTAATGTTTAATAATGTTATTATCATTATTGTTGTTGTTATAAACCTACGAACATCTCTAGCACCGATTAACTTGTTTGCATCCATCCACATCGAGGTATATGTTCGTTTACTAAATATACATTGTTTATGTTTTTTCAATTGTGCACTCAACTATTTATTTTGATTCTTCTCAATTTTAAATCCATTCACGGCCTTCCTCCCATTTACAGTGGTAGCTCCATAGGTAGGGAACTTGTCCTTTTTCGTTTGGTTCATCCCTAGCGCTTAGCACAGTACGTAGCACCCAGCGGATGCTCAACATCCTCCTTTTTCTCCTGCTTTCCGGTGTACACCCATCCTCCTTCAATCAATCAGTTGTACTTATTGAGTGCTTACTATGTACAGAACACTGTACTCAGCCCTTGGGAGAATATAATATGACAGAGTTGGTAAACATGTTCCCTGCCCGCAAGGAGCTTATGGTCTAGAGGGAGAGACAAACATTAATATAAATAAATTAGTAGATATGTACGTAAGTGTTTTGGGGCTGAGGGTAGGGTGAATCTGGGGTCCGGACCCAAGTGCGGAGACCAGGCAGAAGTAGAGGGGAATAGGGGAAATGAGGGCTTAGTCTTTTGGAAGAGATGCCATTCTTCTTCTCAAGAGTCTTATCACTCCTCTGAGATAAATAAGCGCAGGAAATCTGGAAGCGTCAGTCTCCGCCTGGTGGGATGAGATCAAAGGTTGTTGCCATGTGACTGGTCAGCAAAACGACTCTTTTCCCATAGAGCCAACATCCTGCCCCTTTATAGCTGAGACAAGTTAAATAAGGAAGTTTTATGCAGTTGGGCAACTGAGTGTGAAATTCTTTAGTGGAAGTTTAAGAGCTGTGAGGCGTGTGACTCTAGTGTGGAGGGGGGATAAGCATACATATGCTTGCCTTCATAAACACAGACCTAGGCAGTCTGGTTTTAAATTACTCTCCTTCCCCCCACTTAAACCTCTCCTATAATCTGTAAAGATGTCAGGTACCGAGGGGCCTCTCGGGGTTATGGGAGTAGAATTTGACAGCCAGTATCAAATGACCAAAGTCCTTGAGGACTGGGTTTCAAGTGAAATACCCTCATCTTGATTTTATTGTTTTTCGTCCCTCAGGGAGGAGCGAGCAGGGGTTGGAGAGTTAGGGTCTGTGGTGAGTGGAAGGGGGCTGGGAGTGAATTTCTCCCTCCCATTGGGGTTGGAAAGGCTCAGCTGAGCAGGCTAGGAGTGAGCCAGCATCTCCTGGACAGTGGGGCCGCCACAGTTGTATTTATTGGGCACTTACTGTGTGCAGAGCACTGTACTAAGCACTTGGGAGAGTACAATATAACAGACACATTCCCTGCCCACAATGGATGGTCTGTTGCCCTCTGTGAAATGATGTCCTGAGGTTAATCATCATCATCATCATCAATCGTATTTATTGAGCGCTTACTGTGTGCAGAGCACTGTACTAAGCGCTTGGGAAGTACAAATTGGCAACATAATGAAAATAATCATAACAATGATAGCATTTGCAGCAGCGTGGCTCAGTGAAAAGAGCCCGGGCTTGGAAGTCAAAGGTCGTGGGTTCTAATCCCGGCTCCGCCACTTGTCTGCTGGGTGACTTTGGGCAAATCACTTCACTTCTCTGTGTCTCAGTTCCCTCATCTGGAAAATGGGGATTAAGACTGTGAGACCCACGTGGGACAACCTGATCATCTTGTATCTACCCCAGCGCTTAGAACAGTGCTTGGCACATAATAAGCGCTTAACAAATGTCATTATTATTATTATTATTATTATTTGTTAAAGCGCTTATTATGTGCCAAGCATTATCCTAAGTGCTAAAGTAGATTGAAGATACTCAGGTCGGACACAGTCCCTGATCCGCCAGGGGCTCTCAATCTAAGAGGGAGATCTGGTATCGAACTCCATTTTACAGATGGGGAAATAATAATAATAATAATAGCATTTATTAAGCGCTTACTATGCGCAAAGCACTGTTCTAAGCGCTGGGGAGGTGACAGGGTGATCAGATTGTCCCACGGGGGGCTCACAGTTTTAATCCCCATTTTCCAGATGAGGGAACTGAGGCCCAGAGAAGTGAAGTGATTTGCCCAAAGTCACACAGCTGACAGGTGGTGGAGCCGGGATTTGAACCCATGACCAGAAGGGCTTGGGGGAGAGGGTGTGGAGTCTTCAGTGCGTCAGGCCTGGGTGGGTGGGGGAGGATAGCACATATCCTCTCAGGCCCCAGCGGGGAAACAGAGCAATTATACAGGTGGTTTGGGAATTTCCCCAGGATGGGCCGGGGCTTGTTTCCAAAATAACACCTTCCAGAGCGTGCGCGGAGACCTTTGGAAATGAGATAATTGCATGATATTTATAAAATGAATTATATTGCGCTAATGAAATCTGGGCGGTTCTCATCTGGTCCTGAGACAAGTGGCAACTTAATGCCAAAGGAAGCAGAGATCTCAGGAACACGGCAGGGTTGCGAGGAACCTTCCGATCGTTTCCCACGTCCAGTCCGAGTTCAACTATCTGTGCCCGCTCGTGCCCAGCTCAAATGGCTGCAGAAACTTTGGGTATGTGAGAGTCCAACTGTGATGTCATACTGAGAGTCAAAAATGGACACGTTATAAGTAATCCACTCCTTGGCCTAGTGGAAATAATAATAATGAGTGGTATTAACCGCTTACTATGTGTCAGCGCTGGGGTGGATACAAGCAAATCAGGATGGACATAGTCCCACACGGGGCTCAAAGTCTCAATCTCCATTTTGTAGATGAGGTCACTGAGGCACAGAGAAGCAAAGTGACTTATCCAAGGTAACACAGCAGACAAGTGATGAAGACAGTATTGGAACCAGTGATTTTCTGATTCCCAAGCCCGTGCTCTATCCACTAGCCCATGCTGCTTCTCTGCCCTTGGAAAGTTCAGGAGATCTGGGTTCTAATTCCACTTTGCCACTGGCCTGCTCTGTGGCCATGGGCAAGTCACTTCACCTCTCTGGGCCCTGGTTTTGTCATCTGTAAAATGGGGATTCAATCCATGCTCTCTCACACTTGGGTTGAGAGCACCGTTTGGGATCGGGATTGTGTCCGATATGATTATCTTATATCTACCCCAGCACTTGATACAGAGTAAGTGGGCAATACATACCAAAACTAACTTTACCTTTGTGAGTGTTCTAGACTGTGAGCCCATTGTTGGGTAGGGACCATCTCTATATGTTGCCAACTTGTACTTCCCAAGCGCTTAGTACAGTGCTCTGCACGCGGTAAGCACTCAATAAATACGATTGAATGAATGAATGAGTGCCAGTTCAGAACAGGCACCATCTCAGTAGAGGGTAAAGAAGGATTAAACTAGAGAAAAAAAATGAGCAGAAGATGTCTTTAGGTCCTTTTTTGGGCATACAATAATAATTAATGATCACCGGGCAGGTAAGAGAGTGTGTGACTGACGCTAAATGAATTCATTCAATCCTATTTATTGAGCGCTTACTGTGTGCAAAACACTGTACTAAGTGCTTAGGAGAGTACACTATAACAGCAAAAAGACACATTCCTGCCCACAACAAGCTCACAGCCTAGACGGCATCACTAGTACTATAATCCCATCTTTTTTATAGTTTCTGATAAGCACTTTGTGTGTGTCAAACACTGCTGTCAGCTCTGGGTTAGATACAAATGAACCAGGTTGGACACAACCCCTGCCCTGCTTGAGTCTCACAGTCTAAGTAGGAGTGAGAACAGAAGAACTGAGGCCCAGAGGAGTGAAGTGACTTGTCTAAGGTCACACAGCAGACAAGTGGCGGAGCTGGGATCAGAACTCAGGTCCTCTGATGCCCAGTCCCATCCTCTGTCCATGAAGCCGTGCTTCTACTTTCTGGGAAGACTCTCCGACCTGAAGTCGGTCGATCAATCGTATTTATTGAGCACTTTGTGCAAAGCACTGTTCTAAGCTCTTGGGGGAGTACACTATAACAGACGCTTTCCCTGCTCATAGTGAGCTTTTAGTCTAGAATCTACAGTCTCAGGATGGAGGCTTGTTTGCTTTCTAAACCCTATTTTCCCCCTGGGTCACCTGCGCACTTTCCTTGATAATCCAAACCACTTTGATGGTCACCTCCCACCCTGTTGCTTTTCCTACCTATAATCTGTTTTATTTTCAGCCGCCACTCCGGAACCAATACATTATCGACTCCTTGAGGGCAGACATGGGGTTCACCAACTATATTGTACTCTCCCAAGAGCTCAGTACAGTGGTGTGCACTCAGCCCTCAGTAAATACCTTTGAGTGAGTCTAAATGGGCCACCTGCTACTAGGTGCTCTTAGAAGGTGAGAGAAAGATGGAATTTCTTGCCTTTTAGGAAATTTATCGTTGGGCCGGGACACCACTTCCTACTACAGGCATTAGTAAGTGCTAAACAAGTACTAGAAATCTAATTATTGTACAAAATACCTCTTGTGCAGTGCAGAAGCTGGTGCCAAAAATGAGTATCCATCATCCAGTATTATGGATGTAGTGGAAGAAGGGAAAAGTCCTTCTCCCTCCTCCACCTCCACTCCCTCTCAGTTTAGAAAGACACACACATACACTTCATTTCCTCCTAGATTGTGGAGGGAAATCCCCTCCCAAGGACCCTCCCACCCACAGCCTCCCATATCTCTCCACAAGAATCCTGATTTGAGCTTGGCTCCTAGCTCGCAGTAGATCTGAGGGGCAAATCCAGAAACTTCCTGGGAAGAATTTTCGGCTTTGGAATATGGGACACTTCAGGGAGCATGCATGACCAGCTTCTGACTTGCCTGGTGTCTGCCAGCACGTCATTTAACTTTCCCCAGTTCCCGCTTCCCTTTGGCAAAATGGAGACCGATCATGGAAAACCCACACCCATCCTCCTTCCTGAGGTTTCTGTCTAGGCTGACTGAGATTAGGTCCTCAAAACACTGTGAGCCAAGAGGAGAGATAACAGGTATCCTGGCTGGGGCTGGAAAACATCGCATTGAATGCCGGGAAGAAAATTCCTGAAAGCCAAGTTGCTTGGAAATGGGAGAAAATGGCTCCTGGTCTTACCTGAGGGGAGCTTTGGAAACTAAGCCAGTCAGTTGCATTTATTGAGCACTTACTGAGTGTTGAGCATTGTACAAAGCTCTTGGGAGAGTACGATACAACGTAAAACAGACACATTTCCTGCCCACAAAGAGATTACGGTATAGAGGGGATCTTACAGTCTAGAGTCTATAGTCTAGAGTTTACAGTCTACAATCTAAAGTAAGCACTGGGGGTCTTCCCATTTCTACCTCCCTGTGGGAATCCTGCCTGTTCTGTTGTCCGTAAGTGGAGATTGAAGAGAGTATTGATAAAGGAAATCCTTAGAGAAACTGCACCGCCCGTCTCCAGCCTCCTTCTAGCGCTCTCTTGCAGAATCATCAATCAATCAATCACATTTATTAACTGCTTACTGTGTGCTCTACCCCCTTGCGAGAGTACAATATAACAGAGTTGGTAGACATGTTCCCTGCCCACAACGAGCTCTACAGTGTCGAGAATCCTCTCAAAGTTTTACTCCTTTAGGGGTCTCTGCTCAAATCGTCATCATTTTGTTTTAGACTAACAGGCGCTTTGCAATATAATAATATACTAATGGCATTTATTAAGCGCTTACTATGTGCAAAGCACTGTTCTAAGCGCTGGGGAGGTTACAAGGTGATCAGGTTGTCCCACGGGGGGCTCCAAGTCTTATCCCCATTTTCCAGATGAGGTAACTGAGGCCCAGAGAAGTTAAGTGACTTGCCCAAAGTCACCCAGCTGACAATTGGCGGAGCCGGGGTTTGAACCCATGACCTCTGACTCCAGAGCCCGTGCTCTTTCCACTGAGCCAGGCTGCTTCTCGTAAAGCAATAAAGCAAGCCCCCCGAGACTTGGGGACCCCACTTATTAATCCCTTCTCCTCAGCACCACAAGCCTTCCCCCATTCTATTTTAAAACCAGTCCTTACAGCCCCAAAGTGTTCCTGAATACTTTTAGCTGACAATTACTCACCCTATCATCAAAGCCTTATTGAAGGCACATCTCCACGAAGACTCCCCTAAGCCCTCATTTCCCCCGACTCCAAAGGCCAATCCAGTAGGCCCACATCTATTCATCAGGTGGGGTTCTTGGTTATTTGATTATTTGAGCGCCGGGAGAGCGCTCTGAAGCTGTAGAACATGGAAGTGCATCAGTAGTCCGGCATGACTGATGGCCCCCTCAGAATTGAGCCACCTGCAATTTTTTATAGGCTGGCCCCATCAGCCACCCGGAACAGATAATCAATTCCTCAGCGCAGGAGCCCAGAGCCCCACCCTGTCTCCCCAAGCAGAAACTTGAGAAAATCAATCTCCGTAATCCAGATGGTCTACAACACTGAGACCCCCACCCCCCGCAGCCAACCCACCACCTCCTGGTCCTCCCCAACAGAGAGAACGGAGGGGCTGTTTTTACGACTGTGGCCAAGGTTGGTTAGGAATCCATTAAGCCTCAGTCTTGTTTTATGAGTAGGGAGGGTGGCAACCTGAATTAGTTCCATGGTTTAACTCGCCCAGGCTGGGAGCTTGGGCTGGGTGCTCTCTGAAAGTGATCAGAAAGAGGATTTTCTTGCCTTTTAGGAAATTTATCAGCCACATCCCCCACTATGGGGCTGAGTTTCCCTGAATCAGGGGCTATTTGCGATTTCTTCCCTGCATCTTGGCTGCCCGAGTATCTTCCAGGAGAAGTTTCCGTGGGATTGGATCTGGACGTCTCTCTTGGGTTCATATCACAGTCTCCGTTGCTTTCCCTGGAGCAGAGTCAGTCAGTCAATTATTTATTGAGCGCTTACTGTGTGCATTCATTCAGTCATATTTATTGAGCGCTTACCGTGTGCAGAGCGTGGGAAAGTACAATGTAACAGATGCCTTCCCTGCCCTCAGCGAGCTTACAGTCTAGAGGGAGAGCTTAGATGATGCTTCTGGTAGCATGACCCTCGTGGCAGAGAAGCAGCGTGGCCTAATGGGTAGAGCACGCACCTGTGTTCTACTCCCGGCTCAGCCACTTGTCTGCTGTGTGACTTTGGGCAAGTCACCTCACGTCTCTGTGCCTCAGTTGCCTCATCTGTAAAATGGGGATTAAGGCCGTGAACCCCATGTGGGACGTAGGCTGTGTCCAACCTGATTAGCTTGTATCTGCCACAGTGTTTAGTTTGGTGCCTGGCACAAAGCAGGAACTCAGCAAATACCACAGCTGTTATTGTTGTTGTGGAGATTGGGCTGCAACTCATCCCTTTGGCTTCATGGTTGGTTGCCAGTTTACCCGCCAGACTGAATCCACGCCAGGGATGCTGACGATAAGACCTCCCACTTGGGCATGCAGGAAGTCAGTCAGTCAGTCATTTCCTCTTCTCCCACTCCCTTCTGCGTCGCCCTGACTTGCTCCCTTTATTCAACCGCCCTCCCATCCCCACAGCACTTATGAACATGCCTGTAATTTATTTATTTCTATTACTAACAGTCTCCCCCTCTAGACTGTTAGCTCGATGTGGGCAGGGAGTGCGTCAGTTGTTGCATTGTACTCTCCCAAGCGCTTAGTACAGTGCTCTGCACAGAGTAAGCACTCAATAAATACGATTGACTGAATGACCGACGCTTTATCCCCATTTTACAGATGAACTGAGGCCCAGAGAGGTTATGTGGCAGACCCAAGGTCTCCCACACAGCAGCTCAGGGGAGATCTGGGCCCAGGATCCCGGTCTCCTGAGTTCCAGCCTCGAGCTCCTCCCCATTTGCCGTGCTTCAGTCTTCTCGCCGATCCATCAAACAGCGGGGGCCGGGAGGAGATCGGAACGGCTTCTCGGAGACGTCGCCACGATCCATTTGGGAATGAAGAATTCCGTTGGCCTGGATTCCACCCCCACCCAGGAAGCTCCATCAACCTGACATTCCTCCGTCTGGGCTTGTTCTCAAGGTCGCCGAGGCCATTTTTCTTAGAACCCTCCGTCTTCTCCAGGATAATAGCACTAAAGCCCATCAGTCATTATCTCCTAGGCCTCAATTTTCCTTTGGGCTTCCTGCAATTTTAATCTCAAGTTGTCAAGCTGCTTTTCCACAGAGACTTAAGTGGCCCAATTTACATCCAATTTTCAACTAATATTTATTGCATCCTTTTAAAAAATAAATCAAATCGCGCCCCTCACTGCAGCTTCATACCTTTGGACTTATTAAAATCAAAGGCCTGCTGCATGGTTTGAAAAATCAAGCCGCAGGAATACCAAGGAGGACAATAGTTTGGTGTTTGCTTCCTGCTGGGTGTAATTTCTGAAATCCGTGCTATCATTAACTAAGAAAGGAAACAAAAAGAGGTGCTCTTTCATCTCGATGTTATGCCATACTCCCTTTCCACAGAGAGTCGTATTTATTGAGTGCTTACTGTATACAGATCACTGTACTAAGCGCTTGAGAGAGTATCATCAGTGCTATTTGTTGAGTTCATATTCAGTCATATTTATTGAGCACTTACTGTGTGCAGAGCATTGTACTAAGTGCTTGGGAGAGTATAATATAACAATGAAAAGACACATTCCCTGGCCACCATAATAATAATAATAATGGTATTTGTTAAGCGCTTACTATGTGCAAAGCACTGTTCTAAGCGCCGGGGAGGTTACAAGGTGAACAGGTTGTCCCATGGAGGGCTTTCAGCTTTAATCCCCATTTTACAGATGAGGTAACTGAGGCCCAGAGAAGTTAAGTGACTTGCCCAAAGTCACACAGCTGACAGTTGGCAGAGACGGGATTTGAACCCATGACCTCTGACTCCAAAGCCCGGGCTCTTTCCACCGAGCCACGCTGCTTCCCTTCCCACAATGAGCAGACAGTCTAATGCATCTGGTAGACATGTTATCTGCCCACAAGGAGCTTCTAGTCCAGATGGGAGGGTAGACAGTAGTATAAATTAATAATTTATACTGTATAATTTACAAATATGTGCATAAGACTGTGAGCCCACTTTTGGGTAGGGACCATCTCTATATGTTGCCAACTTGTACTTCCCAAGCGCTTAGTACAGTGCTCTGCACACAGTAAGTGTTCAATAAATACAATTGAATGAATGAATGAATGAATAAGAGCTTGGTGGGGGACGGCGGAGAGTGGAGGGGACTCTGTGTGGGAAAGTGGGGCTCAAATCAGATATTTTTCTTCGGGATGTCCCCTGTCACCTTCTCAAAATTGCATTTTTTTTTTTAAATGGCATTTGTTAAGTGCTTACTATATGCCACAAACTGCACTAAGCATTGGGGTAGATACAAGTTTATCAAATTCGGCACAGTTGCTGTCCCACATGGGGGTCACAATCTAAATTGGAGGGAGGAGGATTTAATCCTCATTTTACAGAGGAAAACTGGGGGCCTCTGCTACAACTGGGGAACCAGAGTCTGCTCCTCTGACCTTTCAACTGGGTCAAGCCTCCTTTTGAAACTACTTTCATTTCTGCTCAACAGGCTGGTTGTAGCTGCCAGGTGAAAGTAGATTTTTGGAAATGAGGAGAATCTGCTGTTGACCTGATGCTTTGTTGATGTTAGCTAAACTCCACTAGTTAAAAATCCACTTTGAAACAGTAAAGCACCTCCAAGACAACCAGGAGCGAAACATTAGACGATTCCATCCACCATTTTGGCCAGCTGAGAAGTCAGTATTTCCACTAATCTGCCTTAAACCTTTCAAGGACTGTAGAGGTTTTGCCTTGGCGCTGATTTTAAACCTTCAGGTTTTTTTGGGGGGGGGGTGGAAGAATCTTACATTTCATCCTGAATTAGCTGCAGGATGACAGATCCAAAAGACCCCCACCTTGTTAAGGGGTCTTAGCATTCTTTGGGAGGCCCAGGATTAAAATGGAGCCGGACAATCTCGTAGATTGCTGAACCCCTGGTCTAAAGCTTGACAATGGCATTTAAGTAATGGCCTGACTGAACAGAGATGGACTGAGTGTGTTTGATTTTTTTTTTTTTCAATTTGTCTTAGTGGGTCTGGGTTTCATTCCTGCCCACTGAAAAACCATGTCAGAAGACAAAAGAACTTGGAAAAAAATTTGTGGTGCCAACGTACTAATCCAACTTCTAATTTAGCAAGGATGTTCCATCTTCTGTTTGGTAGCTGCTGACGGATTCTGGTCCTGCTGTTTCTGATGAGTTTTCAAAGCAAAAATAGTTTGGGGACAATAAAAAGGTTCAAATGTTGCAGTGTTAGGGAACCAGGGCGTGCATGTGTCATAGTGAAGCTGTGCAGCTTGTTGGATAAAGCACAGGCCTAGAAGTCCGAAGGATCTGGGTTTTGAGCCCAGTTCTGCCACATGTCTGTTGTGTGATGCTGGGCAAGTCACTTCACTTCTCTGGGCCTCAGTTCCCTCATCTCTCTTCTCCTTTCTGTCTCCTTTCTGCGGATGTCTCTCTCTCAGTGTCTCTGTTCTGTGTAGATCTCTCCTTTCTCTCTGGATGCCTCTTTTTTCGCTCTGGGTGTCTTCTTTCTGGGTATCCCGCTCTCTTTCTGGGTGTCTCTATCTTTTCTGTGGATGTCTCTCCCCTCTCTCTCTGGATGTATCTCTCTTCCCTGAGCTACCATCTTTTTTTATGGTATTTGTTAAGCACTTACTATGTGCCAGGCACTGTACTAAGCATTGGGGTAGATACATGATTATCACATTGGACACTGCCCTTGTCTCACACGAAGCACACAATCTTCATCCCCATTTTACAGATGAGGTAACGGAGGCACAGAGAAGGGAAGTGACTAGTCCAAGGTGTCACAGCAGAAAAGTGGCAGAGCAGGGATTGGATCCCATGTCCATCTGACTCACACCCTTGGTCTATCCTCTAGGCCATGCTGTTTCTCCTCCATCTCTTCCTTTCCTTTTCCCTATGCAGAAAAGTTACTCAGTACACTGTTCTACCCAGACAAGATGCCCGGTAAAGTGCTTTGCCCAGAGGAAGTGCTCAATATAATGTTCCCTCATCTGTGGCCAGTAAAGCGCTCAGTACATAATAGGCATTCAGTAAATAGGAACCGCTCAGAAGATCACTCTTCTGTTTAGTCCTCTGCCCACTTTAGGGCTTAACAGTAAATACCACAGGTTGATTGATTTATTGATTGATTGACCTGCAGAGCTCTGGCTTTGGAAGACAATGACCATTGACTGGAAAGCTCTGAGTTGAGGCCCTTTCCCCAGAAGAAGAGATGGTCCCCAACCCAGAAGCTTTTCAGTTACTTGAAGGACGCCTGCAGCTCATGGGGGAGGTCCTCTCAATGACCCAGAAGAAGAGAACTCTCTGAGTTCTTGTCCTGAGGAGAGGACACATTTGAGAGGGATGTTTTGGACCAAAGATGCGGATCTTAATTATCTGGTGAGGTGAAGGTGGGGGGACATCATCATCATCATCAATCATATTTATTGAGCACTTACTGTGTGCAGAGCACTGTACTAAGCGCTTGGGAAGTACAAGTTGGCAACATATAGAGACAGTCCCTACCCAACAGTGGGCTCACAGTCTAAAAGTGGGAGACAGACAACAAAACCAAACATACTAACAAAATAAAATAAATAGAATAGATATGTACAAGTAAAATAAATAAATAAATAGAGTAATAAATGTGTACAAACATATATAGGAAGGGAAGATTGTGTCAGACCTGCGAGAGAGCACGGGGCGACAAGAACTTCAGCCAAAGTTCCTATCCCTGTCCTCTCGCGCCGCCAAAAAACCTGCTGGGTTTTAAACACCGAAAGTTGGTCATTTCCTCGTCACCACAGATAGAGCGGAGAGCCTGTGAGTCAACTAATCATCATCATCATCATCAATCGTATTTATTGAGCGCTTACTGTGGGCAGAGCACTGTACTAAGCGCTTGGGAAGTACAAGTTGGCAACATATAGAGACAGTCCCTACCCAACAGTGGGCTCACAGTCTAAAAGGGGGAGACAGACAACAAAACCAAACATACTAACAAAATAAAATAAATAGAATAGATATGTACAGGGTGCCATTGTCTGGACCCTGCTTCAATCCTGAACCCCACCAACCAGGAGCCTCAGTGACATCACATGGGAAGTGACCAGTCAAGCTCCCAAAGTCCAGCTCATTGATGCTCCTACCCATATTTTGGAAAGATGTGTGACCTGCTGAACCCAAGCTGCCCAGTGCTGTGACTGGGCTAGAAAAGCTTGGTGGTGGGGACCAAGGGATGGGAGCATGCTCCGATTGGCTTGGGACTTCTCTCCTGAGCAGCTGGTGGAAGGGAGGTGAAGAGGTGATGGCAAACGGACCCTGGAGGTGATGACTTGGGCCCTGGAGTTGGCCCTTCCAGGCCTGGAACGGGCATTAGCTGATTGAGAAGGGCCACTTAGTCATTTGCTCTATAGAAAATTCAGAAATGCTTTATTCTTTAGAGTTCAAACCTGGTTCTCCCTTGCAGGTCGGTTTTGGCTCTCAGATTTCCTTGAGCTCAGGACACTCTGCAGGTGAGGGGAGGAGAGTTCAGTGAGGAACGTGGCTTCATGGATAGAACACGAGCCTGGGATTCAGAAGGACCTGGGTTCTAATCCCAGCTCTGCCACTTACATGCTGTGTGACCTTGGGTCTCTGTTCCCTCATCTGTAAAATGGGGATTAAGAATGTAAGGCCCTTGTGGGACAGGGACTGTATCCAATGGACCTGGGTTCTAATCCCAGCTCTGCCACTTACATGCCGTGTGACCTTGGGTCTCTGTTCCCTCATCTGTAAAATGGGGATTAAAACCGTGAGGCCCATGTGGGACATGGACTGTGTCCAACTTGATTAGCTTGTGTCTGCCCCAGTGCTTAATACAGTGCCTGGCAGATAGTAAGTGCTTAACAATTACCATAAAGAAATACCTAATCTTTAAGCATTCACCTTTTCACGGTATTTATTAAGTGCTTCCTAAGTGGAAAGCACTGTTCTAAGCAATCTGGGGTAGACATACGCTAACCAAGACAGATAATAATAATAATGATGGTATTTGCTAAGCGCTTATTATGTGCCAAGCACTGTTCTAAGCACTGGGATATATACAGGGCAATCAGGTTGTCCCACGTGGGACTCACAGTTTTAATCCCCCAATTTTACAGATGAGGTAACTGAGGCACAGAGAAGTGAAATCAATCAATCGTATTTATTGAGCGCTTACTGTGTGCAGAGCACTGTACTAAGTGCTTGGGAAGCACAAGTTGGCAACATATAGAGACAGTCTCTACCCAACAGTGGGCTCACAGTCTAAAAATGACTTGCCCAAGGTCACACGGCAGACTGTGAGCCCGTCTTCTAGACTGTGAGCCCGTTGTTGGGTAGGGACCGTCTCTATCTGTTGCCAACTTGTACTTCCCGAGTGCTTAGTACAGTGCTCTGCACACAGTAAGCGCTCAATAAATACGACTGAATGAATGAATGACAAGTGGCGGAGCCAGGATTAGAACCCACGACCTCCGATCCAGTCCCTACCCAACAGTGGGCTCACAGTCTAAAAATGACTTGCCCAAGGTCACACGGCAGACTGTGAGCCCGTCTTCTAGACTGTGAGCCCACTGTTGGGTAGGGACTGTCTCTATGTGTTGCCAATTTGTACTTCCCAAGCGCTTAGTACAGTGCTCTGCACACAGTAAGTGCTCAATAAATACGATTGATTGATTGATTGATTGATTGATTGATCCAAGCCTGTGCTCTTTCCAGTAGGCCACGCTGCTTCTCTGTCCCTCCGTCCCACACACAATCTAAACTGGAGGGAGAACAGGTATTGAATCCTCATTTTGTAACGGAGGAAACTGAGTCACAGGGAAGTGAAGTGATTTGCCCAAGGTCCCACAGCGGGCAGGTAGCAGAGCTGGGATTAGGACCCAGGTTCTTCTGACTTCCAGGGCCGTGCTCTAACCACTGGACTATGCTCCTTCCCAAGAACTTAGTACAGTTCCTCTTAACAGTGGCTGAGCTAGGGCTAGAATCCAGGTCCCCTTGACTCCCATTTCCACAGCAACATCCGTTTGAGGATGGGAGAGCCAGGTTGTAACATTCCCATTTTACCAATGTGGTCTTGGAGGCACAGAGCGGTTTGGTGATTTGCCTGAGGTCGCACAGCAGGCCAAGAATCCAACTCTCCTGCCTCCCAGACAGGCTCTGTCTGCCAGGCTCCATTGTCTGTCTCTGGTCAGTAGCCTGAGGGAAACGATGAAACGAAAGGGTCCAGGACCAGAAGAGCCAGATACTTGAGGACCAATTTAGGGAAGAAAAAAAGAAACTGGATTTGTTTTTGAGGAGAAACAGACGGAGTCTGTTGTGTTCAGACGGGATTTCCCAGGCCTTCTCGAATACAGGCTGATGGTCTCGTCCTCCCAAATGGGACCTGCCGTCCAACTAGATCCTCAGCACTTCCAATACTGCTCTGAATGTAGTAATCGCTTGGTAAATACTATTACTACTTTCTGGGAGCAGGCGAGGGGAAAAACCCCACTGAAATGCTCTCTCTGGTGATTCCCTTGGGCAATAAACTAAAAAATAAATAAATAAATGGTGGTATTTGTTTTAAATGCTTACTATGTGCCAAGCACTGTTCTGAGCACTGGGGTAGATAAAAGGTAATCAGGTTGTCCCCCATGGGACTCACAGTCAAAACAGCATGGCTCAGTGGAAAGAGCCCAGGCTTTGGAGTCAGAGGTCATGGGTTCAAGTCCGCTCCGCCACTTGTCAGCTGTGTGACTGTGGGCAAGTCACTTCACTTCTCTGTGCCTCAGTTCCCTCATCTGTAAAATGGGGACGAAGACTGTGAGCCCCCCGTGGGACAACCTGATCACCTTGTAACCTCCCCAGCACTTAGAACAGCCATAGTAAGTGCTTAATAAAGGCCATTATTATTATTATCATTAATCCCCATTTTACAGATGAGGCAACTGAGACCCAGGGAAGTGAAGTGACTTGCCCAAAGTCACCCAGCTGACAAGTGGCAGAGGCGGGATTAGAACCCACGACCTCCGACTCCCAAGCCCGTGTTCTTTCCACCAAGCCACGCTGCTTCTCAATACCAATTTTGCCTTTCTGTACAGTACGAAGCAGTGTGGCCTAGTGGAAAGAACATGGACCAGAAAATCAGGAGGCCTGGTTGCTAATCCTGGCTCCACCACCTGTCTGCTATATGACCGTGGGTGATTCACTTTTCCAGACTCAGTTTCCTCACCTGTGAAATGGGGACTTAAATCCCTGTTCTCCCTCCTTTTTAAGACTGGAAGATTTGGGTGGGACAGAGTCTGAGTCCATTCTGATTATCCTGTCTCTCCCCTTGTGCTTAGCACAGGGCTAGGCACATTGTCATCTCCTTGTGGGCAGGGAATGTGTCTGTTTATTGTTGTATTGTACTCTCCCGAGCACTTCGCTCTACACACAGTAAGCACTCAATAAATACAACTGAATGAAAGTCAATTGAATGAATTGTCTCTAGACTGTGAGCTTGTTATGGGCAGGGAATGTGTCTGTTTATTGCTATTTTGTAATAATAATAATAATGATGGCATTTGTTAAGTGCTTACTATGTGCAAAACACTGTTCTAAGTGCTGGGGAGGACATAAGGTGATCAGGTTGTCCCACGTGGGGCTCACAGTCTTCATCCCCATTTTACAGTTGAGGTAACCGAGGCCCAGGGATGTTAAGTGACTTGCCCAAAGTCACACAGCTGACAGTTGGCGGAGTGGGGATTTGAATCCATGACCTCTGATTCCAGAGCCCGGGCTCCTTCCACTGAGTCACGCTGCTTCTATTGTACTCTCCCATGCGCTTTGCACCCAGTAAGCACTCAATAAATACAGTTGAATGAATGAATGAATTGTTAGCATGTAAGAAATACGACTACGATTATGATTATTTTAAAGGACAAGTCTTCCCCTGCCTTCTCTGCTTCCTGCTGGTGGTGGGAAAATGGATTTGCTCCTCAAGTTCTTCAGCCGTTTCCTCTCATTTCCTGCTGCAGCCTCTCCATCCTAAGGCCTGAACAGGGGTGAAAAGTTCGCTCTCCAGCCCGCTGCTCCGGCCAGGAGCTGTGAGGCCAGGAACCAGGATCCCGGCTTCCTATGACATTCCCGTGGGGAGGCGGGAACAAGGGGAAGAGAGCCTCTCAGGGATGCCGTTTCCCGAACCTTAATCAATCAATCATATTCATCGAGTGCTTACTATGTACTGTAATAATAATAATAATAATTGCGGTATTTGTTAGGTGTTTACTCTGTGCCACGCACTGTACTAAGCTCTGGGGTGGACACAAGCAAATTGGTTGGACACAGTCCCTGTCCCACATGGGGCTCGCCATCTCAATCCCCATTTTACAGGTGAGGTACCTGAGGCACAGAGGGCGTTTGTGTCCTTTCATCGTCGTGTGTGGTGCCTGCGAAGACGGTGAGTGGGCCTCAGTTTCCCTCCCCTGTGGGGGGTGTTGGGGGGGAGGGGGTGTCTAGGATATGCCTGCAGATGTAAGAGAAGGTTTAAGTAATAATAATTGTGATTATTTATTACTACTAATAATAATCATGGTATTTCATACAGTGCTAAGCGCTTAGTACAGTGCTAAGCACTCAGTACAGTGCTAAGTGCTTAGTACAGTGCTAAGCACTTAGTACAGTGCTAAGCGCTTAGTACAGTGTTCGGCACACAGTAAGCACTCAATAAATATGATTGAATGAATGAATTTGTTAGGCGCTTTCTATGGGTCTGGCGCTCTAATATGTATATCACCTGTATATATGTACATATGTTTGTACATATTTATTACTCTATTTATTTTACTTGTACATATTTATTCTATTTATTTTATTTTGTTAATATGTCTTGTTTTGCTGTCTGTCTCCCCCTTCCAGACTGTGAGCCCACTGTTGGGTAGGGACCGTCTCTATATGTTGCCAACTTGGACTTCTCAAGCGCTTAGTACAGTGCTCGGCACACAGTAAGCGCTCAATAAATACGATTGAATGAATGAATGAATGAGTGTGAAGTGACTTGCCCAAGGCCACACAGCAGACAAGGGGTGGAGTCAGGATTAGAACTCAGGTCCTTCCAACTCCCAGGCCCATGCTCTCACCATTATACCACACCGCTACACTCTGCGTTGCCTGAAGAGTGCTCCCATGCCCCACATCGGTCAAAAAAATTTTTCCAATTCTTTCATACCTTTATGAGGCCAATTTAAATGATGCCTTGAGCTCACAAAATTAGCTTCATCATGGAATTTTATTGCATTAAACACTTCACCTCAGACTCCAGAATGTTTCCATTGTAATCCCCCGTCTCATCATTAATACGCTCATGGAAATTGATCCTTGAGGCCTTTTCAGGCTTGATTATGGTCCAAAAGTTAACAATTTTGGAAGGTATATAGGAAATCTCGACTCCAAGACTTCCCTCCGTGTTTCCTGAAATGTAGAGGTGTTTCATGTTAGTGATTTCTGCCCTCACGACCCCCCTGTGTTGGAAGCAGATGTCTGATGACTGGTTTCTCTTGGAATTAAAATTCCCAGATGTGATTCCTGTCACCTCCTCATCCTAACTCTCTACTCTTCTCCCTTCTTCCTGCCACTTCCTTCAATCCCAGTGGTCCTCTCCCTCCCTTCCCATTCCCACCTGTTCCAATCTCAGTCTTCTCTCTTACTGCCTCTTTTTCCCCATCCTCCATTTCCCTTCCTCTGCCTTTTCCACTAGATGCACATTTCCTTAAATTCATCTCCTCTCAATCCTCTTTACCGCGTAGTAGTAGTAGTAGAGATAATATACGTAACAGTAGAAATAATAATAGTAGAATCAATTTATTAATCAAAAATATTTATTAAGTGTTTACTGTGTGTAGAGCACTGTATTAAGCACTTGGGAGAGGACAGTATAGCAGAATCAGTAGGAACATTCCCGCCTACAAGGAACTCACAGTCTAGAGGGAGAGACGGGCATTAATATAGGTAGATATAGTACTAGTAGTAATAATATTAGTAATAATAATGGTAATAGTGGTAATAATAGTGATGGTATTTGTTACGCACTTTCTATGCACCAAGCACTGTTCTCAGCACTGGGGTAGATACACGGGGCCAACTTGTACTTCCCAAGTGCTTAGTACAGTGCTCTGCACACAGTAAGCGCTCAATAAATACGATTGAATGAATGAATGAATGGGGCTCTCAGAGCCTTAATCCCCATTTTACAGATGAGATAACTGTGTCACAGAGAAGTTAAGCGGCTTGCCCAAGGTCACACAGCAGACAAGTGGTGGAGCTGGGATTAGAACCCACATCCTCCAACTCCCAAGCCCATGCTCTTTCCACCAGGCCATGGTGTTATGTTGCCAACTTGTACTTCCCAAGCGCTTAGTACAGTGCTCTGCACACAGTAAGCGCTCAATAAATACTATTGAATGAATGAATAGTAGTAGTAGTCATGAACCCTTAATAAATGATTGATTATTAATAATAGTGGTAAAAATAGTAGCAGCAGTAATAGTATTCATTCATTCAATAGTATTTATTGAGCACTTACTGTGTGCAGAGCACAGTACTAAGCGCTTGGGAAGTACAAGTTGGCAACATACAGAGACGGTCCCTACCCAACAGTAGGCTCACAGTCTAGAAGGGGGAGAAAGACAACAAAACAAAATATGTGGTCAGGTGGTAAGTTATCAGAATAAATAGAAGTAAAGCTAGATGCACATCATTGACAAAATAAATAGAATAGTAAATATGTACAAGCAAAATAGAGTGATAAATCTGTACAAACATATATACAGGTGCTGTGGGGAGGGGAAGGAGGTAGGGCGGGGGGATGGGGAGGGGGAGAGGAAGGAGGGGGCTCAGTCTGGGAAGGCCTCCTGGAGGAGGTGAGCACTCAGTAGGGCCCAGTGCCTAGGAGAGTGCTTGGAACATAGTAAGCGCTTAAGAAATATCACAATGATTATGAACACAATGCACACAGGCAAGATCCCAAAGGGAAAAGGCTGGTGAAGATGACATTGGATCAGAGTGTAAGCCCGTTGTTGGCTAGGGCTTGTTTCTATTTGTTGCCGAATTGTACTTTGCAAGCGCTTAATACAGTGCTCTGCACACAGTAAGAGCTCAGTAAATAGGACTGAATGAATGAATAAATGAAAAAAGGGGTAACCGGGGGACAGTTTGACTTTCCGATCCTTTCTCTCCGGCTGGCTTCTCTCTGAGAACATATTGTATCCATGCCCCGATGCTGTTTCAAGGTCCTCGGATGGGCTGGGAGTCATTGAGGGCTCTCAGATCTACTCAAGTGGGTGGCCAGAGAGAGCTGGAAATGAACAGCTGTGGCAAACCCGTTGAACTTTGTCATTTATGAATTATTTTGCGAGCCATCTGGAGCCAGAACGGTGCCATACCTCAGAGGGACCCCCGATGTAGGTCGCTCTCATTCTGCGGGGGCAGAGCCTGGATATTAAAATAGTCGACAACGCCCAGAGAATCCCCCCCTCTCTCGCTCTCCCTCCCTCTTTCCCTCCATCCCTCCCTCCTTCTCTTTTCGTCTCCCTGTAGAGTTGCAAGCAGATGCTCAGAAGTGGACTGCTTTTTAATGCCATAGCGAGAAAATTCTTAGCTCACCCCTTCCTCCCCAACTCCTGCAGCTCCTGCCTTCTTGGCTTATAGATCAGGAGGAAGATGAACTTCCGCAGAATGTGGAAGCTCTGCTCTTGCAGCATCCCAAGTTTAGGAAATCTCCTGCTGTAGAACTTACCCTCTTAGGGCCTGAGTCCTCTTCCCAGCAGCTTAACTATTGTATTTTATAAAAGGAAAGAGAGTTGGCTGTGAAGTCGGAGGGAGGCAGCATGGTCTAGAAGAAAATCCACATGTTTGGGAGTCAGGAGACCCAAGTTCTAGTCTCAACTCTACTCCTGGCTTGCTTTGTGATCTTGGACAAGTCACTTAACCTCTCTGGGGCCCAGGTTCCACATCAATAAAATGAGAATCAGATACAACCTGCTCATCAATCAATCATATTTATTGAGTGCATCCTGCAGGATGCTCTACAAAGCACTTGGGAGAATACAAATAACAATTATAACAGACACATTCACTTCACACAGTGGGTTTACAGTCCAATGGGGGAGACAGATATTAGTATAAATAAGTATATTACGGATATGTACATAAGTGCTGTGGGCCTGGGGGCTGAATAGAGGGACCAAGTCAGGGTGATGCAGAAAGGAGTGGGAAAAGAAGAAATGAGGTCTTAGGCAGGAAAGGCTCCTTGGAGGAGATGGGCCTTCAGTAAAGCTTTGAAGGTGGGAGAATGATTGTCAAATATGAAGAGGGAGGGTGTTACAGGATGTAAGTGAGAGGGCAGCAGGGAGATAGATGAGACTGAGGTCCAGTGAGTTGGTTAGCATTAGGGGAGGGAAGTGTATGGGCTGGATTGTAGCAGGAGAGCAGTGAGGTGAGGTAAGAGGGGGCCAGATGATTGACTGCTTTAAAGCCGATGGTAAGTGTCCCTGTTTGATGCAGAGGTGGGTCAGGGATGATGGCCTATGATGGCATTTGATTGCTGGCATAGTAATAGCAGCAGCAGAATTTTCATTGAGCATCCACTTGGTATCGTGCAGTATACAAGCTGCCTAAGTTCAGCCTAAAGATGCTACATGTTCCCTTCTGTTCTAATGAGAGTTTGTAGATTGTAAGAAAGATGGTAAATTCCTCCTGCTTGATTGTAAAATCCTTGAGAGCAGGGATTGTGTTCACTAGCTCTATTATACTCCTTCAAGCTCTTAGTATAATGCTCGGCACAGAGTAAGTGCTCGGTAAATACTGTTGAATGACTGGGGGAGACAAGTTTAGAAGTATTTGCCCCCTGAATGAGTACACACACACGAAAATATATATCAGGGTTGAGCGGGGTGTAAATACATTTATAAGTGCTAGAGTTGGCTGAAGGGACAAGGCCAGAGCACATAGGGAGAGCTTAATTCATTCAATCATATCTTTTGAGTGCTTACCATGTGCAGAGCACTGTCCTAAGCACTTGGGAGAGTACAATATAGCATTAACCCTTTTTTAATTAAAATGTGGCAGACTCTCTCCAGAACATCTCCCTACATTCACTCAATCAATCAATGGTATTTATTTAGCACTTTCTATGTGCAAAGTGCTCTACTAAGAGCTTGGGAGAGTATGATACAACAGAATTAGCAGACCTATTCCTTGTCCATGAGGAGTTTAGAGTCTAGAAGAGGAGGCAGACATTAATACAAATAAATAATTTATAATGTATAACTTCAAGATAGGTACACAAGTGCTGTGGCATTGGGGATGGGGCAAAAATCATATGCCCAAAGTTCACAGAGCCAAGTGCATAGATGACACAAAAGGGAGAGCAAGCCGGGAAAAAGAGGCCTTAATCGGGGAAAGCCTCTTGGAGGAGATGTGACTTTAACCTTCTGCTCTTCATCCACCTTTTTCTGAGGATTTCACTTGTTAGACTGAGTTCCCCGTGGTCAGTTCTGGCCAGAAGGAATATCCCCTCAGAAACACTGTGGAAATGACAATTGTGGTTCTTGTTAAGCGCTTACTGTGTGCCAAGCACTGGGGGTGATAACTGATTGTCAGGTCAAACACAGTCCCTGTCGCTCATGGGGCTCAGAGTCTAAGTAGAAGGGAGGATGGGTATTGAATCCTGCTTTTACAGATGAGGCAACTGAGGCACAGAGAAGTTAAGTGACTTGTTGCAGGTCACACAGCTAACAAGTAGTGGAGATTTGGGATGGAAGTTGGGTTGTGAAGATGATTGAACACATTTGCCGTGTTAATAAGGTAGCCACCTGGTCAATAGCCAGTATGGAGCGAAAAGTCCAATCATAATTATTTACAAATCAATTAATGGACACATCCTTCCTGGTCCATCTGTCAAAGCTGAACCAACACCAGGGCTTGGAATGCCCCATGAAAATAAATCAATTATCTTCTGTAATTTTGACAGAAATAAGCTGTACAGGTGGATTAACCCAGAATGCAATGGGAAAATGTCCACAGGCTGGAAGATAACCTAATTTTATAAAATCGCAATTGTCATAAGAATATTTCATAATTGATGAGGAGAAGGTCCTCTGCCTTGCGCCCCCGTGGAAAGAAGGAGATTGACTTCCAGTGTGGGAGAGTGGATTCACGCCTTCCCTGGAATCTGGTCTGACCAGGAATGGCTGCAGGAAGGCCACCTGGAGCCCAGGATCTATTTCCAAAGCTTTGGCTTGGAATTTCAGCTCCGTTATTGGGAGGGAGATGTACGGAGATCTTGGGCAGTGTCTGGAACATGAACAGTTTTTAGATGTTGTCTCTAAGGCTATCTAGGCTGGCCCTAGATCAAAAACCCTTCTAAGAGCAAGTTGAAAGATTCTCTGGAGAGGAGGAAGTCATTTTAATGAAGACAGAGACGTTTTGAACTGAAGCAATATTTTTTATGGTATTTGTTAATCAATCAATGGTATGTGCAGAGAACAGGGCTAAGCACTTGGGAGCATACAGCAGAATTAGCCGGCACGTAACCTGCCCATAATGAACTTACTATGTGGCAGACACTGTTCTAAGAGCCGGGGTGGATCAATCAGTGGTATTTACTGAGCATTTGCTAGGTAAAGAGCACTGTTCTAAGCACTTGGGAGAGTATAATACAACCATAATGAGCTTACAGTCTAGAGGATACAAGGCGATCAAGTTGGACACAATCTATAATAATATAGAGAAGCAGCGTGGCTCAGTGGAAAGAGCCCGGGCTTTGGATTCTGAGGTCATGGGTTCAAATCCTAGCTCCACCATTTGTCAGCTGTGTGACTTTGGGCAAGTCACTTCACTTCTCTGGGCCTCAGTTACCTCATCTGAAAAAGTCTGTGAGCCCCACGTGGGACAACTTGATTACCTTGAATCTACCCCAGCGCTTAGAACAGTGCTTTGCACATAGTAAGCCCTTAATAAATGCCATTATTATTATTATTATTATTATTATTAATTATGGTAGTTGTTAAGCAGGGGAGGCATTAAAATGAATTGTAGGTAGGTAAGGCCATTGAAAATATGGATGTATAAATAAGCGGTGCATGCATCTGTACACAACTGTGGTGGCTGAGTGGAAAGAACATGGGGATAGGAGTCAGGGGACCTGGAGTCTGGCCTTCTGGGTGACTTTGGGCAAGTCATTTAACCTCTCTGGGCCCTAATCCCTCATCTATAAAATTGACATGGTACTAAGTGCCATCTCCCTCCCTCACAGGGTTGTCCTGAGGAGAAAATAAAATGGCCAAGTCGCAGCGTGGATTAGAGGAAAGAGTTCTGGCCTAAGAGTCAGAGGAACTGGGTTCTAATTCCTTCTCTGCCATACGTCTGCTGTGTGACCTTGAACAAGTCATTTCACTTGTTACCTCAGTGGCCTTATCTGGAAAATGGGGATAAAACCGTGAGCCACATGTGGGACATGGACTGTGCCCAACCTGATTAGCTTGTATCTATCCCAGCGCTCAGTGCCATGCCTGGCATATAGTAAGCGCTTAAATGCCATGAAAAAAATGGAAGGGAAAACACTTTGGAAGCAGGAAAATGCTCTCCAACAAAGTATCCTTCTGTTATTATTATTACTCATATATATCCTCCTCAGGGGAGCGCTGAAAACTCTTTCTCAGGAGCGCCATGGAATTTTAATGCCAGGTGTTGGAAGCATTGTAAGCATTGCTGTTTGAATTAACCCTACAAAGTTGATCTTGGCTTAAGCACTTACCTCCCAGACCCTGTAAAGGGATTAAACCCTTTTCTGTGTTGTTTTAGCTAATGACATCCATCTATTTAGCATCGATAATAGCAGATCTCCAGTGTGTTTAGCATATTTTTTAAACTGAATAGGTTGTGAATGATAACACTTTGAAAATGGTGTACCCTCTTCCAGTATGCTCAAAAAAATCATTCAAAATATTTCATTATTTGAACATATTTACATTGCCATTTATCATGTAACTATCATGATTTTTCACAAGTTTTTAATCATTATTAATCAGTCAATGATATAGATTGAGCACAAGCTACTTAACTTCTCTGTGCTTCAATTCTCTCAGCTGTAAAATGGGGATTAAGACAGTAATCCCCGTGGAGGACATGGACTGCGTCCAATCTGATTAGCTTGTATCTACCCCAGTGCTTAGTTCAGTGCCTGGCACTTAGTAAGCACTTAATGAATGCCCCAGCTTATTATTATTATTATTATTATTATTATTATTATTATTATTATTATTATTGCCACAGGCTCCATCTCAGCCCCAGCCCCTGCCTTCCCATCCAGACATTTCCCAGGCCGCTTTCCATATGCCAACGGCTTTGGTCAATTTCATAAAAAGGAAGGGATTTTTCTTAGAATGACCCACTGCCACTTCAGGGTTCCGCTCAGAGCACATCTGTGTCTGGAAACCCCAGGCCGAGGTCTTCCTGGACCATGTGGAGGTAGTCATTTCTCTTCCTGAAAGCATGGCATTTTATGGATTTGGAAAGACTTGGGAAAAGGCTTTCTCAGGGCAGACAGACTTTGTTCTCATTCCCCCGCCCCTGCCCCTGTCCTGCCTGGAAGCAGTTACATCCCTGCTCCAATTTGGGGCTCTGGAGACTGGGGTGACTGATGACCTGGGGAGAATTTACAAACTCTGAGCAGGAAACCAAAGATTCTTTTCTGTCTTCCAGGGTAGTTGCAGGGCCTTGTTCTTCCTTAGGTGAATCCGGCCTGAGGATGCAGCCTCAAATGACCTCCTGTCCATCTTCCAGGAAATCTGTCCCCTGTGCAAGAGGGGTAGGGCACTGGATGCCTTGTAATAGTAACTGTGGCATTTGTTAAGAGCTTAATAATAATACAAATTAATCATTATGGTATTTGTAAAGCCTTCACTATGTGCTAGATGCTGTCCCAAGTGCTGGGGACAAGCAGATTGGACATAGTCCCTTGTCCCACGTGGGGTTCACAGTCTTAAGCCCCGTTTTACAGATGAAGTAACTGAGGCACAGAGAAGTGAAGTCACACAGCGGACAAGCGACAAAGCCGGGACTAGAAACCAGGGCCTTCTTACTCCCATAAGGCCTGTGCTCTATTCACCAGACCACACTGCATCTGGCCCCCTCCCGTCGTCAAGTTCCATGGCTTAGACATGGCACCAGTGTCCAGGGATAACTGCACAGGATTTTGGCTGCTTAACAATGAAGGAGCACGCAGGGCTCCCCTGGAGAAGCACTCTAGTTTTGAGGGGACTCTCCCAAGTGTTACAGGGAAGAAAAAAGCACCAGAGTTGGTCCTTCTATTGCCTCCACACCTTTCTCTCACCTGCAGTCACTTGCATCTTCTGCTTATTTTGGAGAGACTGATTCATCCCTTCCCAATCTGCCACACAGGCTCTGTAGGGATAAGAATACTATTAATAGAGAAAGAGAGAGAGAAAGAGTATGTGTGTATTTGTGTGTGTGTGTGTGTGGTTTATTTGGTTTCCAAACTCAAAATGTTTCTCTGGGGTATTTGGCAAGTTCCTTGATACGCTGAAGGATGAGAAAAGACATTTGGGAAACTCAGCTCATGAACCATATTAGGAAATGTATAGGGCTTTGGATTTCACATCTTCATTTTTAATTGCCCCATTTGGTAACATGTCATTTTCCAGCTTTTCTTTCATTTCCAGTTCTCACCCTGGTCTTCCCGGGGTTGGTGGTCAATCCCTGCTTCCTCCATTGATCCCGGCTGGAGCAGCAGGGACTGATTTTCTGCTCTCAGAAAGCAGTTCATCACGTGTCTCTTATAATGAGAATCACATTGACTTCTGAAGTGTTGAGGTTTTTTCTTTTGGGGGGGGGAGTTAATTCCTTATTTGGGCTTGATACCACACATGTAGGCTTGGAAAGGAAGAGGTACTTTGCAAAAATGTCCCAAAAGGATATACTATGCCCAAAATCAGGGAAGAAGTTGAGGAGAAATAGTAAATATGACTTTTATTAATTATGGTACTTGTTAAATGCTTGCTGTAAGCGCTTAACCCAGTGCTTTGTACAGTTCCTAGAACATAGTAAGCGCTTAACAGATATCATAAAAAAGAGGTGTGGTCTAGTGGGAAAAGCCTTGGTCCTCTGACCTGAAGGGAAGCAGCTTGGCTCAGTGGAAATAGCACTGGCTTTGGAGTCAGAGGTCATGGGTTCAAATCCTGACTCCGCCACTTGTCAGCTATGTGACTTTGGGCAAGTCACTTCACTTCTCTGGGCCTCAGTTACCTCATCTGTAAAATGGGGATTAAGACTGTGAGCCCCCCTTGGGACAACCTGATCGCCTTGTAACCTCCCCTGCACTTAGAACAGTGCTTTTCACATAGTAAGGGCTTAATAAATGCCATTATTATTATTATTATGTCCCAGCTCTGTCCGCGGCCTGCTCAAAGGCCCCGGGCAAGTCATTTCACCTCTCTGGGCCTCAGTTTGTGCATCTGTAAAATGGAGATAATAATTCCTGCCTCTCCCTCCTGACCAGGAATGATGGAAAGGTAAACTGAGCTCAATGACCTGGAAACTCTTTGGGAAGCTAGAAGCAGTAGACAGATTCAAGATACTTGGAGAAACAGTCATTCTTCAGGGGAAAGTGAACCGGGAAATTCATCCATAGCCTTTACAGCAGGGCTGGGTTGCATAGACTGAGAGGTCATGATCTTCTAATGGGGTCACGGGGGCATTGTCTTGGGGTTGTGACAAGGCAGGGATTGTAAAGCAGGCCCGGAGGCAAGTACACACCCAAACAACCCTGCCCTCTGTTCCTCCTGGTTTTCCCTTCAAGCTTACTGCTGCTTCCTCTCCATCATCCATTACGAAGCATTCAGTACAGTACTCTGCATATGGGACGTGCTTAAAAATACCACTGATTTGTCCATTCGCCTCACCTCTGCCTGGCCCCAGTGAAACAAAGGAGGCTGTGGTCATTTCTGCAGGGAGTGAAAGGAACAGGGTGTATATATGTGTGTGTGTGTCTCTCTACTCGCTCTCCCACACAGCAATCTCATCACCCTAATTTTCTTTGTGGTCTAGAGGTGATGAAGGAAAGGGCCCAGGGCACAAAGACATATAGACTCTCTGCTACAGAGGGATGAATGCAGTAAATATCAATCAATCAATGGTATTTATTGAGTGCTTACTATGTGCAGAGCACTGTACTGTTTGGGAGAGTATAATACAGCTGAGTTAGCAGACATGTTCCTTGCCCATATGACTGCTGTGGCCTCCCCTTCTAATAATGATAATAATGATGGCATTTGTTAAGCGCTTACTATGTGCAAAGCACTGTTCTAAGCACTGGGGAGGTCACAAGGTGATCAGGTTGTCCCACGGAGGGGGCTCACAGTTTTAATCCCCATTTTACAGATGAGGGAACTGAGGCCCAGAGAAGTTAAGTGAGTTGCCCAAAGTCCCATAGCTGACAATTGGAGGAGCCAGGATTTGAACCCATGACCTCTGACTCCAAAGCCCATGCTCTTTCCACTGAGCCACGCTGCTTCTTGCTAAAAGGTGGGGTTTGGGCCTGACCCCTGAAACCTCTCACTCCTCAAAAGGAGCAGAATAGCTACTGGAAGATCCCGAGCCACCCAGAGAGGCCCAGTAATTTGTAGGGTGGTGGTCCTGGGCAATTGTCCCGAACCCCCTTCTTACCTACATCTGGACCCCCGGATCCAAGCCAGTGGACAATCAATCAATCAATCAATCAATCAATCGTATTTATTGAGCGCTTACTATGTGCAGAGCACTGTACTAAGCGCTTGGGAAGTACAAATTGGCATCACATAGAGACAGTCCCTACCCAACAGTGGGCTCACAGTCTAAAAGGGGGAGACAGAGAACAGAACCAAACATACCAACAAAATAAAATAAGTAGGATAGAAATGTACAAGTAAAATAAATAAATAGAGTAATAAATATGTACAACCATATATACATATATACAGGTGCTGTGGGGAAGGGAAGGAGGTAAGACGGGGGGATGGAGAGGGGGACGAGGGGGAGAGGAAAGAAGGGGCTCAGTCTGGGAAGGCCTCCTGGAGGAGGTGAGCTCTCAGCAGGGCCTTGAAGGGAGGAAGAGAGCTAGCTTGGCGGATGGGCAGAGGGAGGGCATTCCAGGCCCGGGGGATGACGTGGGCCGGGGGTCAGAGCACAGGCTTGGGAGTTAGAGGGCCTGGGTTCCTATCCCGGCTCCACCACCTGTCTGCTATCCGCTTGGCAAGTCACTTCACTCCTCCGGGCCTCATCTGTAAAATGGGGATTAAGATTGTGAGCTCTTTGTGGGACAGAGACTGAGTCCAACTCGATTATCTTGTATCTACAGCAGCGCTTAGTAAAGTACCTGGCACATAGTAAGCGCTTAACCTGTACCATTAAAAAAAAAAAAGAGTGCACTTGGTCAACGCTTCTCACCACTCGCTCTGATCCTTCCCTCCTTCTTGGACAGTTCCTGGCTCCATCCCCTCCACTGACCCTCTGGCTGACTGAGAGCCAGGAAGGAGGGCTCTTCGGAGGCTCTGCCCACTGAACAGGGCATAGAGACAAAACAGATGTTGAAGTGTGATGTGGCCTGCTGCGATTCTGGGAAAATGGGCTGCCATTAATTCAGTCGTATTTATTAAGCATTTACTGTGTGCAGAGCACTGTACTAAGTGCTTGGGAACGTACAACACAACAATAAAGAGTGACAATCCCTACCCATAACGAGCTCACAGTCTAGAAGGGGGAGATAGACATCAATACAAATAAACAGACAGGGTAACCTCACATCATCTAGCCACAGCCAATCTCAAGCACATAGGCCCTGTCTGAGCTTTAGCGAAGACTTCGGCCCTGGCTTCTTTGGGGTTTACTAGACTTGGGGGGAAGGAATCCCGACAGCCAATCTTTGCAGGAACTTGACCCGTCCATGGTGATCGACAGTGTATTTTTTTTTTTTTATGAAAATACGGACCGAAGCAAGGGTTTCTGAGGTGGGGGAGGGAGTTAGGAGCAGGTCAGAGAGGAGAGGTCACTGCTTTGTAGTCAGAGAAGCTTGATGAAAAATCCAACTGTCTCTGTAAAATCCATCAAGCAGTAAAGGCCAAACAGGGTCAGGTTGGTGGGGGCGGGAGAGGAAGGAGAGCAAGCTTAACTCAGGAGAACAAAACTACACCAAAAAAGGATTTTCTTTTTCCCCAACAGCAGCCCCCTTTAGAAATGACTTTTCCTTTGGCCCCCAAAGGGAAAGGTTGTGGGAAGGGAAAAAAAGAGAGGAGGGAAAGAGAAAGTGGAGTGGGGAGAATGAGGAAGTAGGGACAGGATGGGAAAGAGGGAGATAGGGAGAAGTTGAGGGGTGAGGAATGGAGAAGAAAGGCACGGGCAGAGGACAAGGGGACAGAGAGAAGGAGAGAGGGTCTGGATCCTTCTGATGTTGTTTCTTTGGCGTTCTGTGGCCAGTGAACTCTGCTGCATCCCTGATAAAGATTGTAATAATATAATTAGCGCCTACTACATGCCAGACACTGTACTAAGCACTGGTGTAGATACAAGCTAATCCGATTGGATGCAGTCCACGTCCCACATGGAGTTCACAGTCTTAGTCCCCATTTTACAGATGAGAGAACCCGGAGAAGTGAAGTGACTCACCCAAGGTCTCGCAGCAGACACGTGGTGGAACCGTGATTAGAACCCAGATTCCTCTGACTCCCAGGGCTCTATTCTGAGGTAACAAATATGGTTTTGAATAATCTCTGCGGCCTGAGGAGTCATAGCAACCACAGCACAACAAGCACCTGCTTCACAGATCGGCCTGACCCGATCCGGATGGACGGACAGATGGACAGATGGTGGTCGCAAGCTTGTCGGCCCGTGGATATTCCTCCGGCTTTGCCCTGGCAAGAGGCAAGTCACTTAACTTCTCTGTGCCTCAGTTATCTCATCTGCAAAATGGGGATTAAGACTGTGAGCCCCCCGTGGGACAACCTGATCACCTTGTAACCTCCCCAGAGCTCAGAACAGTGCTCTGCACGTAGTAAGCGCTTAATAAATGCCATCATCATTATTATTATTATTACAAAGTGTGGGGGTGAGAAGCTTTCACGTGTCAGAAGAGGGCTGGGGAGCTGGGTGAGCTGGGTGAGGGGGATCTAAAGAAAAGAAGAAGAAAGAAAATGAGAAAAGGTCAGGGCAAAGAGAAGTTAAATGTGAACGGAAAATGTCGCTCGAGGTTTTCACAGGAGGAAATGTTGTTGTTTTTGTTGTCGGGCCTTCGAATGTGTCTGAAAGTGATTTTGCTGGTTTCCGAGTGTGAGAGGAAATGAGTTTGACAGAGGCAGAGGATGTGGCCCCTCCAATAGCTTTTTGCTGTTTTGCAGGGAGCAGGATCCCCTCCCTCAGTCTCGCCCCTCAGCTTGGAGCTCGCCGGTGAATTTGCCCCCCACCCTGGCCAATGGCCACTGTAGCCTGAGGAGTCAACCTAGCCCCTCTTCACAAAACTCAATGGTGGAGATGGGAGGCATTCATCCAGACCACCTGTGTTGCGGGGCCGGGGGACACAGAGGAGGTGGAAGAGCGCATGCAGGTTTATGTGCCTGAGTAGGAGGATGTGTATGTTCTCTATCTACACTCCCTCGGTTCACTCATTCGCTCCCACGGCTTCAACTATCATCTCTACACTGATGACACCCAATTCTATATCTCTGCCCGTGCTCTCTCTCCCTCCCTTCAGGCTCGGATCTCCTCCTGCCTTCAGGACATCTCCATCTGGATGTCTGCCCGCCATCTACAACTCAGTATGTCCAAGACTGAACTCCTTATCTTCCCTCCCAAACCCTGCCCTCTCCCTGACTTTCCCGTCACTGTAGACGGCACTACCATCCTTCCTGTCTCACAAGCCCGCAACCTTGGTGTCACTTTGCACATAGTAAGTGCTTAACAAATACCATCATTATTATTATCCTCGACTCCGCTCTCTCGTTCACCCCTCACATCCGATCCGTCACCGAAACCTGCCGGTCTCACTTCCACAACATGGCCAAGATCCGCCCTTTCCTCTCCATCCAAACCGCTACCTTGCTGGTTCAATCTCTCATCTTATCCTGATTGGATTATTGCATCGGCCTCCACTCTGATCTCCCATCCTCCTGTCTCTCCCCACTTCAATCCATTCTTCATGCCGCTGCCCGGATTGTCTTTGTCCAGAAACGCTCTGGGCATGTTACTCCCCTCCTCAAAAATCTCCAGTGGCTACCAATCAACCTATGCATCAGGCAGAAACTCCTCACCCTCTGCTTCAAGGTTGTCCATCACCTCGCCCCCTCCTACCTCACCTCCCTTCTCTCCTTCTCCAGCCCAGCCCTCACCCTCCGCTCCTCTGCCGCTAATCTCACGGTGCCTCGTTCTCGCCTGTCCTGCCATCGACCCCCGGCCCACATCCTCCCGTTGGTCCGGAATGCCCTCCCTCCACAAATCGGCCAAGCTAGCTCTCTTCCTCCCTTCAAGGCCCTACTGAGAGCTCACCTCCTCCAGGAAGCCTTCGCAGACTGAGCCCCCTTTATCCTCTCCTCCTCCCCATCCCCTCCGCCCTACCTCATATTTACAGGATCTGGGTTCTAATCCTGACTCCTCCACTTACCTGCCATGTGTCCTTGGGCAAGTCACTTCAATTTCATTCATTCAGTTGTATTTATTTAGTGCTTACTGTGTGTCCCCTGTCCCTCATGGGGCTCCCAGTCTTAAAAGGGAGGGAGAACAGGGATTGAATCCTCCATTTACAGATGAGGAAGCTTATTTTCTAGGCTATTGGCTCATTGTGGACAGTGAACGCATCTGCCAATTCTTATCATATGGTACTCTCCCAAGCACTTAATACAGTACTGCACACCGTAAGCGCTCAAAAAATACTACTGATTGATTGGAACGTGTCTACCATCTCTGTTCATTCATTCATTCACTCATTAAATTGTATTTATTGAGCACTTACTGTGTGCCGAGCACTCTTAGGAAGTATATCTCTGTTATATTGTACTCTCCCAAGTGCTTACTATAGTGCTTTCCACCTAGTAAGCGCTCAATAAATACGACTAATTGATTGGAACGTGTCTACCAATTCTGTTATATTTTCCTCTCCCAAGTAGTAATAATAATAATAATGATGGCATTTGTTCAGTGCTTATTATGTGCAAAGCACTGTTCTAAGCGCTGGGGAGGTTACAAGGTGATCAGGTTGTCCCACAGGGGGCTCACAGTTTTAATCCCCATTTTCCAGATGAGGTAACTGAGGCCCAGAGAAGTTAAGTGACTGGCCCAGAGTCACACAGCTGACAGTTGGCGGAGCCAGAATTTGAACCCATGACCTCCGACTCCAAAGCCCGTACTCTTTCCACTGAGCCTTGCCGCTTCTCGTTTACTGTGCACACAGTAAGTGCTCAGTAAATATCACTCATCGATTGATGAGGAAACTGAGGCCAACAGCAGCGAGTTGACTTTCTGAACGTCACACAGCGGAGTAGAGGTGGAGCTGGGATATTTCATTCGGGCCTTCTTTCTACAACTCTTCTTATTCTGTTCCTCCTGTTATCTCTGCTTATAAATCATTCATATCTTGCCCGTCTCCCCCATCAGATTGTATGGCCCTTGTGGTTAGGAGTTGTCTCTGCCAACTCTGTGGTGTTCTCCTCTCCCAAGCGCTTAGGGCAGTGCCCTTTATGCAGTCAATAATAATATTAAATATTTGATTAATTTTTTGTTCTCCACTTCAGGTGCTGGTTGGGCCAGAGGCTGTTACGGGGCCCCCTTCGAGACTGTAGGAAACAGCAAAGCGTAGTGGATAGAGCATGGGCCTGGAACTTGGAAGGACCTGAGTTCTGATCCCGGCTCCACCACAGGTCTGCTGTGTGGCCTTGGGCAAGTCGCTTCACATCTCTGTGCTGCAGGTACCTCAGCTGTAAAATGGGGATTGAGACTGTGAGCCCCACCTGGGACAGGGACTGTGTCCAACCCAATTTGCTTGTATCCACCACAGTGCTTAGTACAGTGCCTGGCACATAGTAAGTGCTTCGTGGCTCAGTGGAAAAAGCCCGGGCTTTGGAGTCAGAGGTCAGGGGTTCAAATCCCGGCTCCGCCACTTGTTAGCTGTGTGACTTGAGGCAAGTCACTTCACTTCTCTGGGCCTCAGTTACCTCATCTGTAAAATGGGGATTAAGACTGTGGGCCCCACGTGGGACAACCTGATCACCTTGTATCCCCCCAGCGCTTAGAACAGTGCTTTGCACATAGTAAGCGCTTAATAAATGCCGTTATTATTATAACAAATACCAGAATTTTTTTTCTCCCTCTCCTCTGCCCCAGCCCTCCTATGTGCCCCTATCCTCCTCGCCACCCAAATAAAACTCAGAAGAAGCGGAGGGCAGGTGAGGAGGGTGCTCTGAATCACCCGTCCCAGCCCACCAGAGTCTCTGAGGGCGCCGCTACCACGGAACAAAAATGACATTTCGAGCAGCTGAAACAGGCTGAAAGTTGTTCTCCATCGCTTTGTGATTGTTGGTGTTGGCTCAGGATGGGAAATCTGAGTCAGAGCTCCAGAGATAAGCCGGAGCCACGAGCCAGGCACACCTCGCGTCCTCACACCCCCACAAGGCCCGGCTCTGTTGGTTGGAACTTTCCGGCGTTCCCATTCCCCACAACACGGCCCATCAGGGCATGTGACGGACGATGGGGGAAACAGCGTGGCTTGGTGGAAAGAGCCTGGACTTGGGAGTTAGAGGTCGCGGCTTCTAATCCCGGCTCTGCCACTTATCAGCTGTGTGACTCTGGGCAAGTCACTTCACTTCTCTGTGCCTCAGTTACCTCATCTGTCAAACGAGGATTAAGACTGTGAGCCCCATGTGGGACAACCTGATTACTTTGTATCTACCCCAGTGCTAAGAACGGTGCTTGGCACATAGTAAGCACTTAACAAAAACCATAATTATTATTGTTATTAGGGGATGAGGAAACACTTCTGCACCCAGCCGGGGGTGCACACGGGGCAAGGTTTATGTCCCCTTGTCAGACAGTTCACCTGTCTACATGTTTTCTTTTGTTGCCTGTCTCCCCCTTCTAGACTGTGAGCCCGTTGTTGGGTAGGGACCGTCTCTATATGTTGCCAGCTTGTACTTCCCAAGCGCTTAGTACAGTGCTCTGCACACGGTAAGCACTCAATAAATACGATTGAATGACTGAATGAATGAACGGATGAGGCATCACTGAGGGAGAGTCAGGGATGGGAAGGGGAGAGTCTGGGGGGCAAGGGGGTTGGATGTTGGTGCCGGTCACTGGGGGATTGTCAGGGATGGAGAGGAGAAAGTCAGGGGGGTGTTGGATGTTCCATGCTGGGTCACTGGGGGAGGGTCAGAGATATGGAGGGGAGAGCCAGTGGGGTTGGATCTACACACAGTAAGCACTCAATAAATATGACTGAATGAATATTTTATATATATATATATATATATATATATATATATATATATATATTGATGGTATTTATTAAGCACTTACTATATGTAAAGCACTGTTCTAAGCACTGGGGAGGGTACTAGGTGAACAGGTTGTCCCATGTGGGGCTCACAGACTTAATCCCCATTTTACAGATGAGGGAACTGAGGCCCAGAGAAGTGAAGTGACTTGCCCAAAGTCACACAGCTGACAATGGGCGGAGCTAGGATTTGAACCCGTGACCTCTGACTCCAAAGCCCGGGCTCTTTCCACTGAGCCATGCTGCTTCTCCATGAATTCATTCATTCACTCATTCAATCATATTTATTGAGCGCTTACTGTGTGCAGAGCACTGTACTAAGTGCTTGGGAAGTACAAGTTGGCAACATATTCATTAATTAATTCATTCAATCATATTTATTGAGCGCTTACTGTGTGCAGAGCACTGTACTAAACGCTTGGGAAGTACAAGTTGGCAACATATTCATTCATTCATTCAATCGTATTTATTGAGCGCTTACTGTGTGCAGAGCACTGTACTAAGCACTTGCGAAGTACAAGTTGGCAACATATAGAGACGGTCCCTACCCAACAGTGGGCTTACAGGCTAGAAGGGGGAGACAGACAACAAAACAAAACATATTGACAAAGTAAAATAAATAGAATAGTAAATACGTACGAATGGATAGATCATTTGTGATGGTCGTCCATGTAGCAACAACCTAATCAGCCACCCTGAATACTTAGAACCATATGTGTATGTTCAATTGTACCTTAAATGATTGAGTTGAACTATCTGCTCCTGATACATTCCTAAAATACTCATTTTATCCTTTTTCTTGCTCTTACTCCTGCTCTCTGGATAGAATCTTAACTTGTCTGTCCACTCCATTTGAGCCTAAAAGCTCCTTGAGGGCAGGGAACATGTTTCTTGGAGTTGGTGTACCCTTCCAAGTGCCAGTACATTGTGTTGCCCCCAGTAGGTACTCAAGTGATTGATTTTTCTTTTGATGGCATTTGTTAAGTGTTTAGTAGGTGCCAAGCACCGTTATAAGCACTGGGGTCAGATACAAGTTTAGCAGGTTGGACACAGTCCCTGTCCCACCTGGGGATCACCGTCTATGATTGCTTGATAGAGGGAATGGAGCATCAGGGTACCAAATCCATTTTGAGGGTTCAGGTCACTTGTGTGAGGAGGAGAAGAGTGCCTCCTGATTCTTCTCCTTCTCTTCCTAGACTTTTCTCCGCCTCCTGCTTCTTCTCCTCTTCCTCCTCCTTCTCTTTCTCCTCCTGCTTCTCCTCCTCCTCCTGCTTTTCCTCCTCCTCCTCCTCTTCCTGCATGACCCGCTCTGATCCAGACCCCCGTCCCGCCCTGGATTCTTATTTCCAGGTGGTGAAGGGTGGGGAGAGGATTGGTTTCCTGCCTCAGTTAGCCGCTCCCTTTCCCTCCTGCCTGTGAAACCGGCCCTGCCCTGCCTGACCCCCCTGCCCTCTCTGCCCTTCTTGCTCTCCCTCCCCTGCCCTTCATTCATTCATTCATTCATTCATTCATTCATTCAATCAATCAATCAGATTTATTGAGCACTTACTGTGTGCAGAGCACTGAACTAAGGGCTTGGGAGAGTACAGTAGAAAAATAACCAGACACATTCTGGTCTTCTAGACTGTGAGCCCGCTGTTGGGTAGGGACTGTCTCTATGTGTTGCCGACTTGGACTTCCCAAGCGCTTAGTATAGTGCTCTGCACACAGTAAGCGCTCAATAAATACGATTGATTGATTGATTGATTGATTCCCTGCCCACAATCTGCCAGGCCTTCCCTCCCTTCCCTGCCCGCCCTGCCAGGGGAGGAAAGCAGCAGTTCTCCAGCTCCCTCGGACCCCTCTTGGCCCTCCCCTCCGTCTCCCTCCCCCACATGCAGGTGTGCACTCCGTCACACACACAATCCCCTCACACACCTCCAACTCCTGCCGCGACTGCCCCGCCTCCCCTTCCCCACTTCCACTTCCCCCCGACTTCCCCCTCCCACCCACACTCTACATACCGTCAACCACACAGTCCTTCACACCCTCCCTCCTTCACCCCCATGCCCCCACCCACTCATTCTGTCTCTCCCCCCATGTCTCCTTCCCCACATTCACTCCCCCCCACAGCACATACACACACAACACATATATCATACATATAACACTCTCAGAAATGTCTATATCTCCATCTGTGGATGGGTGGAAGCGTACCACAGTCAGACATTTCTCTTTCTCTCTCTCTCCCCCCGTCCCCCTGAATCCAGAGAGTCCTTCAGCCCTCCCCCCATCCTTCTCCCCATCCAGACCCTCAGACTGGACAGGGGGTGGACTGGCTGGACACCCGTGTGGGACTCCAGTGCAGAGCTGGGTAGCCACCACCCCATCCCTTGAGCACCCTCGCAAACCAGGAAGGAAGAGGCCAAACATGGAATCGAGGCCTAGCAACTACTTGGACTTTTCCTCTTTCCCTTCATTTAAAATCAAACAGAGAGAAAATCCAGTGGGGAGCCAGAAGGCCACAACAGATCCAACCTGCCTTAGCTCCTTGTTTAAGTGCATTATGGGGAAACATTGTCCCCAAGTGAGGGAGTCTTGGATAATAATAATAATGATAGTGGTATTTGTTAAGCACTTACTTTGTGCCAGGCATTGTTCTAAGCACTGGATAGATACAAGATAATCAGGTAGGACACAGTCTCCTGTCCCACACAGGGCTCACAGTCTTAATCCCCACTTTACAGATGAGGGAACTGAGTCAAGGAAAAGTTAAGTAACTTGCCCAAGGTCACACAGCAGACAAGTGGCAGAGCTGGGATTAGAACCCAGATCACTCACTAAGCCATGCTGCTTCTCGGGTTGGTGACCCAATACTGATGATGACAACCAGGAGCTTCGAATGGGGAGCGGAGGGGGTATCGCTTTGTAACTTGAAATTTGCTCCTAATGGCTCCCATTAGGTGTCCAAACTTTCAAGTCTCCTGAAGAAGCAGGGAATAGTGTAGGTAACATCGATAATAATAATAATGATAATGGTAAAAGCAATAAAATAATCATGGTCACACAGCAGGGCAGAAGTAAATCTCAAATTTGAACGCAGGTCCCCACTCCCTGTTCCTTGCCCTTTTCCCTAGGCCACACTGACTCTGATCTTCTAGACTTTGAGCCCACTGTTGGGTAGGGACTGTCTCTATATGTTGCCAACTTGCACTTCCCAAGCGCTTAGTACAGTGCTCTGCACACAGTAAGCGCTCAATAAATACGATTGAATGAACTGAATGAATGATCATCGTATCCCAAGATACAGCCAGAAATCCTGCCTTCAGCCCAAAATGACGGGCTTCCGTTAGCAAGGAGAAGCCGCTTGACTGATTCCTGTCATCGGTGGGGCAGGTGTTCTATCTGGGTGCTTCTCTACCTCTGGAGAAAGGACTCTTCGTCTGACCCCTTTGCAAAGTCCCCCAGCTGTGCAAACTTCTTGCCTTTGCCATTCTGAAAAAAAAAAAGGGGGAGGGGGAATCAAGGCCAGTAATTACTCCTTGCAGACAGAACTGTAAAAACACAGACCTGCCCATAGCAACTGAAAAAATAAAAGAAAAAACTTCTGAAGGCTTAAATAACTGCTGCTGTTGCACATAGGGTTAGTGTAGAGTCTGTGGTGTCTTGTGTGTGTGTGCATGTAGTGTGCGTGTGTGATTGCTGCAATTTATTTTGGGGGTTCTTTATGTAGGCTGAAGGCCCCAGGGGGGGTCACACAGTGTGAGCCCACTGTTGGGTAGGGACTGTCTCTATATGTTGCCAACTTGTACTTCCCAAGTGCTTAGTACAGTGCTCTGCACACAGTAAGCGCTCAATAAATACGATTGATGATGATGATGATGACTCAAAGCTGGACGCCGTTTTCCACTTTGAACGTGGCCGGTTCTCGGTAACCCCAGACGGAGGGAAGGCTGAGGTTTGGTGAATTAATGTTTTCAGGTCTCTTGACAGTTTGGAAGACCAGGACAGTGAGGAGGCTGGTGGTTGTAGGGAAAGAAGCCACAGGCTGCCTTTAAACTTCCCTCTTCCCAAACTTCACTTTGCTTCTGAAAATCGAGGTCCCATTCCAACCCCCAGGATGACAGTTCCGGAACACGTTACCGGCAGGAGGACTTGGGCGGAAAGAGGCAGCCTGGGTGCAGTGTGGGAGAAGAAACCACCAGAGCCCTTTTTCCCTAAGATTAAATCCGGAAGCAGAAGGCGAGGAGGAGAGAGAGGGAGAAAGACATCGCAGGAATTACTTCAAGACAGCTGGTTTCTGGATTGGCGGAAACACAGACTGGCACAGTTGTTTTCCCCAGCCTGCACAGAAAATTAAAGTGGGGACCTTATTTTTAAAATGGTATTTTTTAAGTGTTTACTATGTGCCAGGCACTGAACTAAGCACTGGGGTAGATACAGGCAAATCGTGTTAGACACAGTCCCTGCCTCACATGGGGCTCACAGTCTTAATCCGCATTTTACAGATGAGGTAACTGAGGCACAGAGAAGTGAAGTGACTTGCCCAGGGTCACCCAGCAGACAAGTGACTGTGAGTTTGTCGTGGGCAGGGAACGTCACTGTTTATTGTTGTATTGACTTTCCCAAGTGCTTAGTTCAGTCCTCTGCACACAGTAAATGCTTAATAAATACGATTGAATAAAATAAATTAATGAAGTGGCAGAGGTGGGATTAGGATAAGAGGCCTGGGAAAAAGAGGATGTGGGTTCTAATCCCAGTTCTGCCATATGTCTTTTGTATGCCCTTGGGCAAATCACTTAACTTCTCTGTGCCTCGGTTCCCTCATCTGCAAAATGGGGATTAAAACTGTGAACCCCATGTGGGACAGGGTCTATGTCCAACCTGGTTACCTTGTATCTACCTCAGCACTTAGAACAGTGCTTGGCACATAAGAAGCACTTAACAAATACCATAATTATTGTTATTATTATAATGTTACATCCCTCCCTCCTTTTCCTCTATCTTCCCCTCTCCTCCTCTGAGCAAACAACCACTACACCTGACAGGGAATTGTCTGTCCCCAAATACGACTTTGCAGAAGACTCGGATGAGCAAGGAGTATACATTTCTGGGTTTTGATTTACCATCCTCTCCATTAAATTACACAAAATTCAGCAGGATTTTCCACAGCTATTAGGGAAATCAGTGTTCCTCCCGCAGTAAATCACAAATACCACAAATGAGAGGAGAGCGGTAATTGACAGGTAGAGCTCTAGATAAATAGAGTTCATTATTTTTCCTGGGTGACTAGGAAGAAGTTAGCTCCCGGCCCACTTATGTGGAAAACCATCTCTTAAAGAGGCCCCTGGGTGGGCCTCAGAGTCTGCTAGGGAATTGGGGGGGGTCATGGAGGGGTTGGGGTGGGAAGTTTTCAGGACTGGAATGGGCCAGGTAATGGGGTGGGGGGAGGGCAGCAATGGTTTCAGAGTCACCGTTGAATAAGCAGCATGTCCTAGTGGATTTAGCAGGAGCCTGGGAGTCCGAACAACCCAAATTCTAATCCCTGCTTTGCCACTCATCTCCTGGGGGACCTTAGAAAAATCACATCAATTCTCTGTGCTTCAGTTTTCTCATCTGTAAAATGGGGAAGAAGATTGTGAGCCCTTCTTGGGATAAAGACTGTGTCCAACCTGATTAACTTGTATTGATAATAATAATAACTGCGGCATTTGCCTCATTCTCCTTCCCTTTCTCCTTTTCTCTTTCCTACCTTCTCTCCCCCTTTCTCCCTGCTTCACGTCCTTCCTCCTCCTGGCTCTTGTCCAGGCACCAGAATGCACAAATCCCTCCCTCTCTTCTTCTCTCTTTCTCCCTCTCTCCTTCTCTCCTTCATTCTCTCCTTTCTCCACCTTCCCACTCTTCTACATTGGACTGCGTGCACCTATTTCTCCCTGTCTCTCTTTTCTCTCCCTCCCTCCTTTCCTCTCTGACTCCCTTTGTCCTAAACCTCTGTTCTCTTCCCACCCCAGGTCCCTTCCTTCCCTCCATTTTCTACCACTCCCTGTTTTCCTTCTCTTTTTCTTTTTCTTTCTTTCTTCCTCCCCGCTCCACCCCCAATCTCTCTTCTCCCATCCCTTCCTCCTGGCTCTTGTCTGAGCACCAGAATGCACAAATCCCTCCCTCTCTTCCTCTCTTTTTCTCTCTCCCTCCTTCTCTCATTTCTCCACCTCCCCATTCTTCTACGTTGGACTGCATGCTCCTATTTCTCCCTGTCTCTCCTTTCTCTCCCTCCCTCCTTTCTCTCTGTCTCCCTTCCTTCTAAACCTCTCTCACTCCCTTCCTTCCTCTTCCCTCCCCCTGCTGCCTCTCTCTAATCCTCTCCCTTCTCTGGTTGTGGAAAGGCTCCAGGAGCTCTCTTGGTTTTACCTCATTCACGATGGTCCAGGGGACGCCGTCTGGCCCCGGCCCCTCCTAGAGCCAGAGAGTGGGGTCTCCCCGTCTCCGCATCAAGGACAGGTGGTGCCCCAGGGGTCAATGGAGGCGTCCTGGGGCTGGAACCAGCCCAAATGAAGGAACAGATGGGATGAGGGGGTGGGGAGAAGGCGAACAGCTGGGCCTGACAGAGGGCGAGGCAGCTCTGTCCGACAGAAGATGGGGCGGCCAAAATGTGGGGCATGAGGGGAAGGGGAAGTGGGGAGAAGGAAGGTGAAAGAGGCCTTGACTGCCACTCGGGTTTGCTGCTGTTTTTCTTTCAGGCCTGGGTGGATGGGGCCCGCCAAGTGGAGTTACTGGGGGGCAGAATGACCTTCCTTGGAATTACTGCCGGCAGCTCACTGGGCTTCTGGCAGGGAATCCGCCCAGGCCACGGGGGAACGGTCTCCCCCTCTTTGACCCCAAAGCCTGGGAGAGGCTTGAGGCCCGCCCAGCATTTGGGGTCGGATCCAGCTTGAGCCTCAGTGTGACCTACTGGGAAGACCACGGGCTTGGGAGCCAGAGGAACTGGGTTCTAATCCCAGCTCTGCCACTTGTCTGCAGGGCGACATGGGGCAAGTCATTTCATTTCTCTGGGCCTCAGTTCCCTCATCTGTAAAATGGGGATTAAATCCCTCTCCCTCTTACTTGGACCGTGAGTCGCAAGTGGGACAGGGATTGGGTCCAACCTAACTTGTATCAACTCCAGCACTTAGAACAATGCTTGGCACATACTAAGTGCATAACAAATACCAAAATGATTAATTATAAAGCAGGAAACAACCTAGAACAACCTTGGAATTGGAATTCAGGAGATTCTGGTCTGCCGTGTAACTTGGGGAAAGTCACTGAACCTCTCTGGGCTTCAGTTACCCCCTCTGAAATGCAGGAATAATAATTCCTACCCTCCCTATCTCTTAGACTGGGAGCTCCAATTGGGACCGAGACTGTGTCCAATCTGATTAGGCTGTGTCTTGGCCAGCACTTAGCACATATTAATCTCCTAATAATCAATTGATCATACTTATTGAGCGCTTACTGTGTGCAGAGCACTGTACTAAGCACTTGGGACAGTAAAATCTAACAGAATTAATGGACATGTTCCCTGCCCACAGTGAGCTTACAGTCTAGTTTATACGCCATAGTACTAACTCTGATTTATCATCATCATCATCGTCATTATTATTTTAAGGAATGGCCTGAATCGAAGGCCTGGGAATCAGAATGAACTGGATTCTAATCCCTGCTCTGCCACTGTCTGCTGTGTGGCCTTGGAAAAGTCACTTAACATCTCCGTGCCTCAGTTCCCGCATCTGTAAAAAGGGGATTAAGACTGTGAGTCTCCCTGCTCTGCCACTGTCTGCTGTGTGGCCTTGGAAAAGTCACTTAACGTCTCCGTGCCTCAGTTCCCGCATCTGTAAAAAGGGGATTAAGACTGTGAGTCCCATGCGGAACAGGGGCTGTGTCCAACCCGTCTCGCTTCATTCATTCATTCAGTTGTATTTATTGAGCACTTACTGTGTGCAAAGCATCAAACTAAGCGCTTGGGAGAGTACAACATAACAACAGACACATTCCTGCCCACTGTGAGCTCACATGCTAGAGTCTTGTATCCACCCCAGCACTTAGTACAGTGCCGGGCACGTAGCGCTTACCAAATTTGACAATTATTATTGTTATTCCCCCTGATTCGTTCAGGGCACAGGTGATGAGCCTCTCCGGTTCAGTCTCTGATCCTGGGTTGTCAGAATGCTCTCTGAGGTTTATTTTAAGGCTGGGTACATCGTGTGCCTATAGGTCAAGGGGCGTTCGTGTGTTTGTGTGTTCACACTGTGCCCTCCCCGTGGCCGGTCTTAGCGTAACGTGTGGGGGAGGGCGGGTTCCACCAACTGCTCGGCGTGGAACCCGCTTCCCCTTGGCCCGCGTTGCCGCTGTAGCATCAGTTAAACCACTGACATCAATCAAGGAGAAGCCACAGGCCGTCCTCCCCACCGTTGGAGCAGGTGTGGGGGCAGAGGCGGGCACGGGCGGGGGCGGAGGGGACTCTCCCCTGACTCACACGCCCCAAGGCTACCCCCTGTGGACTCCACCCCGGCTCGGCCACGGCGAGACCACAGCGAGACCCCGAGAAGCCACTCTCCTCCGCCACAGAGCCAGGGCCGGTCTCTCCCGCTAGACCAGAAGCTCTTCGAGGGCAGGAATGGTGGCTACCAACTCTACCGTATTCATTCATTCAGTCGTATTTATTGAGCGCTTACTGTGTGCAGAGCACTGTACTTGGGAACTACAGGTTGGCAACATATAGAGAAGCAGCGTGGTTCAGTGGAAACAGTACAGGCTTTGGAGTCAGAGGTCATGGGTTCAAATCCCAACTCTGCCACGTGTCTGCTGTTTGACCTTGGGCAAGTCACTTAACTTCTCTGAGCCTCAGTTACCTCATCTGTAAAACGGGGATTAAGACTGTGAGCCCCCCATGGGACAACCTGATGACCTTGGAACCTCCCCAGTGCTTAGAACAGTGCTTTACACATAGTAAGCGCTTAATAAATGCCATCATCATCATTATTATTATTAACACTATTTGCTTGTAAAAGGAAAACACAGCAGACAAGTGGTAGGGTTAGTGTTAGAACCCAGGTCCTCTGATTCCCAGGCCTATGCTCTTTCCGCTAGGCCACACTGCTTCTCAATTCAAGTTTTCCAACAGAAAATTACTATCCGACAGACGTACTCTCCCACTTTCAAAGCCTTACTGAAGGCACATCTCCTCCAAGAAGCCTTCCCTGACTAAACCCTCCGCTCCTCTTCCCCGCTTAGAACAGTGCTTTGCACATAGTAAGCGCTTAATAAATGCCATCATTATTATTATTACTCCCTTCTACGTCTCCCTGACTTGCTCCCTTTATTCATCCCCCCTTGCTGCCCCACAGCACTTATGTCCATATCTGTCATTTATTAATTTATATTAATGTCTGTCTCCCTCTCTAGACTATAGTCTCACTGTGGGCAGGGAATGTGTCTATTTATTGTTATATTGTACTCTCCCAAGCCCTCAGAACAGTGTTGTGCACACGGTAAGCACTCAGTAAATACGACTGACTAACCGAGTGGGACAATGGCTCCTTGTTTCTGCTTCACAACAGTAACTATCTGTCTCATCAGACTCCACACAGGACAGGAGGTCAGGAGAGAAGTCTTCCCCCAACGGAGGGTTTGAGAGTCCAAGGAAACACAGGAAAGAAAAGCAATAAAGGCCCCACTTGGGGCCCCTGTGTTTCCTCGGGGTTTCTGGCTTTGAAACCAGATCTGGTCTTAAGGCTCAGCAGGTTTTCTAGGCTGCGGAAGAGGAGCCGGGGACAGGATTGGACGGAAGGCGGAGGATGGAGGAGGGAAATTTTTGTGGAATGTTAAGTCTGCAGCTGGTGGAAGTGGGAAGATTAAGGTAGAGAGCGGGGGTAGGTTTAGAGGTGTTGGGGCCTTTGGCGGGAGGTTTAGGTCGGGCTGTCACCCCATTACTGAGGGTGCTGTTTGGAACCAGCATTTGCCACTGGGTGAACGGGTGGGGGACTGCATGATTCAACACTGAACCGCCTGACATTATAATAATAATAATAATAGTGATATTTAGGTGCTTACTATATGCCAGGCACTGTACTAGGAGCTTGGTTGGGGGACAAATACAAGCAAATCAGGTTGGACACAGTCCCTGTCCCACATGGGGCTCCAGTCTTAATCCCCATTTTACACCTGAGGTCCCTGAGGCCCAGAGAAATGAAGTGACTTGACCAAGGTCACACTGTAGACAAGTGGCAGAGCCGGGACTAGAACCCATGACCTTCTGACTCCCAAACCTGTACTCTTTCCACTAGGCCATGCTGCTGTCATAATACGATGACCTCGTATGCATCATTTTATGGATGAATGTTTCTCTTCCACCGTGCGCCCAGGCACCCCCTCAACCGAATTCCCCCGAGCCACTCAGCTCTGATACCCCAATTTAAGCCCCTCTAAAGGATTCCGTTTGTCCCACAGCCCTCTTGGGAATCGGCAGTGTTGCCACCATCTGGGAAAGAAGCCATTAGGCCACCATCTTGGTGAAGGATTGTGCAGCTGCCATCTTGGTGAAGGGTCAGGGGGCCACAATCTTTGTAAGATCTTGTAGAGTCACCCCCTCTCTGTGGTGCCCTGAGTCAACAACTTGCCCCGCCTGCCATCAGAAGGAGGCTCACAAAGTCAGCGAGGCCTAGTGGTAATAGAGACCCAGCTTCTAAACCCAGTTCTGCCCCTGACCTGCCATGTGACCTTGGGCAAATCACTTCCCTGTGCCTCAGTTTCCTCACCTGCAAAATGGGGATTAAACACTTATTCTCCCACCCTCTTAATCTGTAAACCTGGTGTGGGGCAAGGCCTGTGTCCACTTTGATCATCTTGTATCCAGCATGGCTCAGTGGAAAAGAGCCCGGGCTTTGGAGTCAGAGGTCATGGGTTCAAATCCCAGCTCCGCCAATTGTCAGCTGTGTGACTTTGGGCAAGTCACTTCACTTCTCTGGGCCTCAGTTCCCTCATCTGTAAATTGGGGATGAAGGCTGTGAGCCCCCCCCCACCCAACCCCGTGGGACAACCTGATCATCTTATAACCTCCCCAACGCCTAGAACAGTGCTTTTCACATAGTAAGCACTTAACAAATCCCATCGTTATTATTATTATCCCAGCACTTAGCAATTAGTAAGTATCATTACTATCATTATCATTAGCAATTTTTCTCTAAATGTCTATCTTGCCTAGAACCGGGTCACCCAATCAATCAATCCATTGTATTTACTGAACGCTTTCTGTGGGTGCCGAGCACTGTATTAAGTTCTTGGGAGAGTACAGTGTAACAGAGTTGGTAGGTACGTTCCCTGCCCACAACGAATTCACAGCTTAGAGGGAGAGACAGACATTGATGCAAATAAATAAATTATAATTATGTACATAAGTTCTGTGGGGCTGAAGGAGGGGTGAAGAAAGGGAGCAAATCCAAGTGCAAGCAAGGGTGATGCAGAGGGGAGTGGGAGAAGAGGAAATGAGGTCTTGGGAAGGCCTCTCGGAGGAGATCAGCCTTCAGTAAGGCTTTGACATGCAGGGGAGAGTAATTGTCCGTTGTATATGAAGAGAGAGACTTCTAGGCCAGAGGCAGGATATGGCCAACAACTTAGGGGTAGTGAGGGGTTCTTTAGGAACTCAAGGGAGGAGTGAGTGAGAGAGAGAGAGAGGTTGTGGGTGTGTGTAAGTACATTCTGAAAGTTGCCTGTCAGGGTATTTCCCTCTGGATTTGCCCCAGGGGTCGAGAGTCTGAGGGAAAATTCCAGCAGAGCAACTTTCATATTAGAGCAACCCAACAATGTGGAAGGCCAACTTCTCCAGTCCCCCAATGCCTTCCTTTTCCCCCCGACTCTCACTCCTCACCCCGTTTGCCTCTGGCCAGAGGAGAGGCCTGGTCTCCGGGACAGGGACAATTCGGAATCAGATCTGACCCTGAGGAGCCAGGAGGAATGGGGAGCTCTCTGTGAACGTCTCCAGACCCCGCTCTCCGATCCCGGTGAGGAGCTGGGAGCCGGAAGCCCGGCCTGGCCTTCTTTCCATGGCCTCAGAGGGCAAGATGAGAGGGAGGTTTGTTCAAGTTCAGTTTTAAAAATAGCGCCGGTTTAGTGGGCCGTGGGGGAAGGCCAGGGAAGAAGGCGGGGGCGTTTTGGTTTCTTCAGAACCGGTTTGCCGAGAATGCAGAATTAGGCACCGCCTGGGCAGGTGAGTGTACAGCATAATGAAGCAGCGTAGCCTAGTGGCTAGAGCACGGGCCTGGGAGTAAGAAGGCCCTGGGTTCTAATCCTGACTCCTCCACTTGTCTGCTGGGTGACCTTGAGCAAATTATTTTACTTCTCTGGGCCTCAGTTACCTCGTCTGTCACATGGGGATTGAGACTGTTTGCTCCATGTTAACTGAGGCACAGAGAAGTTTAGTGACTTGCCCAAGGTCATGCAATAGACAAGTGGCAGAGCTGGGATTCGAACCCAGGGCCTTCTGATTCTATCCACTATGCTATGCCGCTTCAATATTCAGTAACCTTCTTTACTTGGTAAAGTGCTCAGGAAGCAGTGTGGCTTAGCGGAAAGAGCACAAGCTTGGGAGTCAGAGGTCATGGGTTCAAATCCAGGCTCCACTGTGTGACTTTGGGCAAGTCACTTTACTCTGTGCCTGTTACCTCATCTTTAAAATGGGGATTAATGGTGTGAGCCCCACATGGGACAACCTGATTACCCTCTATCTACCCCAGCACTTAGAACAGTGCTTGGCACATAGTAAGTGCTTAACAAATACCATAATTATGACTATTACCCCAGATCCTTCTGATTTTCAAGCCCATGCTCTATCCACTAGGCCATTCTGCTAAACGGGCCCTTATTTCATCTTCCACCGAAAGCCATGAGCCCCCACAGGAAAATAAAATCCAAGCTCTTAAGGAGCTGTTTATTTAATTTAAAAAAGTGTCTCACTTATTGTTCTAAAAGGGATGTTTGTCAAAGATGCTACTTCCAGCTAGGAAGGCATGAAGCAGAGTTAACCAAAAGCTAAGAGCAGATTAGGTCAGCTGTTTCAGTGGAGCTGTTCGAACCAGGGCAGGCTGTTGGAGGGAGGGATTTGAATCCTTTCCCGGGCCTCTACCGTGGATGGAAAACTAGGCCGAGGTTTGGCTGGGGGGTGGGGGATGGAGAGAGGGGGTGATGGAGGGGAGGGGGAAACAGAGGAGATTTGAGAATTGAGCTTGTATTGTGGCAAAGCTCCGATTTTCCCCGGCCAGTTTGGAAAGGATTCAGGCCGAATTTAGAGCCCTCGTTAGAATTAAACGGGCTTCAACACTCCATTGTGAAACAGGAGGATCTGGTTCAGTGCACTGCATTATTTCAAAGCCCCTTTAGTCTAGCGGGGAACTTCACTAGACTGGAGGACTTTGGAACTAAGTCAGCCTAAAAGAGTAAGAACAGCTGGGTTATCCTGCATGTTTTTTTTTTTTTTCCTTCTAAATTTAAGTCATGCTTTGTGCATTTTGGAAGGCAGGCCGTAACGATATCCCTGTATCGCTGATAGCTGCTTCAGTCCCTTTTCTCCCACATTCTTTCCTGAATTCAGGATCTGGGGCAGGGATAGGAGGAGAGATATTCTGAGAAAGGATTTTGGCAGCGTCCCTATTTTTGACCCTTAGCCCAGCATTTAACAACATGTGGTTTAGGGAGAACAGTACTGTGTGCCTCAGTTTTCTTATCTGCAAAATGGGGATTCAATACCTTTTCTCCCTCCTACTTAGACTGCGAGCTCCGTGTGGACCAGGGACTATGTCCGACCTGATTATCTTGTATTTTCCTCAAGGCTTAGACAGTACTTGACCCCTGATAAGCAGTTAGTAAATACTGGCATTATTATTGTTATTATTATTATTATTATAGGAGGTGCTCAATAAATAGTTGATCTTAGATGCCCATTAAGGCATTTTGTGGGCAGTTTTCCTGTCTAATACAGTTAACAAAGGCTTCTCCCAACTGGGCATTTGGAAAGCACAAGTGAACACCTGAACAAAACTTGTGCTCCCTAGAAATTTCCCTAAACTATGTGTTATTGAGTGCCAAGCTAAAGGTTGGAAGTGATTATCTTGTATATAACCCAGTGCTTAGCACAAAGTAACGCTTAAAAATCATAGCACTGTAATTATTATTTTGTTTTCCCTCAACTCTGCTGGCGGAAGGATGTGAAAAAAGCACATCTCTCTATTCCAAACAAAGTGTAGTTGACTGTTGTGAGAGAAGGTTTTCGTCATCTTCTCCTTCTTTTCTTCCTCCTCCACCTTCTCTTCTTCCTCTTCCTTCTGGTCCTCCTCCTCCCTCCTTCCCTTCCTCTTCCTTCTCTTCTCTCGTTCTCCCTTCCTCCCTTCCCTGCCAACCCCTTTCTTCCTTTTTGGTTTTCATGGTATTTGTTAAGGGCTTACTATATGCCAGACATTTTACCGGGCATTGGATAGAAACAAAATAATCAGGTTGGACACAGTCCATGGTCCCACATGGGGCTCACAGTCTTAATCCCCATTTTACAGATAAGGTACCTGAGGCCCAGAGAGGTGAAGTGACTTGCCCAAGGTCACACAGCAGACAAGTGACAGTGCTGGGATTAGAACCCAGGTCTTTCTGATTCCCAGGCCCGGGTTCTAGCCACTAAACCACACTGTTTCCTCCCCTCCTCTTCCTCCTCTTTCCGCCTCCTTTCTTCTTCACTAATTAGAGAAGCAGCACGCTCAGTGGAAAGAGCCCGGGCTTTGGAGTCAGAAGTCCCGGCTCCGACCATTGTCAGCTGTGTGACTTTGGGCAAGTCACTTCACTTCTCTGGGCCTCAGTTCCCTCATCTGTAAAGTGGGAATTAAGACTGTGAGCCCCACGTGGGACAACCTGATCACCTTGTGACCTCCCCAGCACTTAGAACAGTGCTTTGCACATAGTAAGCATTTAATAAATGCCGTTATTATTATTATTAATTGTTTAGTGCTTACTGCATGCAGAATACCTGGGAGAGTACAATACATTGGAGTTGGTGGGCACATTCCCTGCCCACAAGGAGCTTCACCTTCTCCTTCTTCTTGTTTCTCTTCAGGTGCGGTAGTGTTTACCTGTTCTCCAAGCACCCAAGTCGGCTGTCTGGACCTGCTCCTGCCCAGCCAGAGCCTTCCGGAAGACTACCCGGAGTCCCTTTGAAGGCTTTTCAGTGCTTCCCCTGTTCCCTTGATCAAAGTGTTTCCCCTCAGATTTCACATTCCTGAGCGCCGCCTCTGAGCTCTCCTCAGTTCCAGGATAAAGAGGAGGAGGCCTAGCAAGGTGGGAGATGGAGGAGGGGGAGGTGGGAGGGGAGGAAGACTGCGAGGCAGACCACCCGGCATCGGATAGAGAAACAGCGTGGCCTAGTGGAAAGACCACCAGCCTGGGAGTCACGAGGCCTGGGTTCTAATCCCGACTCGCCTGCCGTGCGACCTCGGACAAACCACTTCACTTCTCTGTGCCTCAGTTTCCTCATGTTGAAATGAAGAAAAGATGCCCATTCTCCCTCCTACTTAGACCGTGAGACCCACGTGGGTCAGGGACTGAGTTCGATCGGTTTATATTTGTATCTACCTTAGCACCTAGAATGGTGCTTGGCACATAGTAAGCGCTTCACAAATGCCATGGTTATTTTTATTGCTAGATGACTGAATGAGAGGAGCCATCCAATGCTTAGAAAGTGTCTAGTGCTTAGAACAGTGTCCAGTGCTTAGAATAGTGCCCAGCGCTTAGAACAGTGCTCGGCACATAGTAAGCGCTTAACAAATACCATTATTATTATTATTATTATTATTATTATTATTATTATTATTAATAGGGACTGCCTGTTGAGAGTGAGTGCATGGAGGCATGACAGGCAACTCCTTCACTTCACCATACTCAGCTGCCATGCTAAATGTGTTTTGGGCACCTAGAGTCATTCCTGGCAGAGAAGTGAAATGACTTGTCCAAGGTCACAGAGCAGATTAGAACTCTGGTTTTCTGATTCCCGGGCCCATTCTCTTTCCACTAGGCCACATAGACCGTAGACACAATGATGTCTAGGATAGTCAGGGTGTTCCTTTTTGCACGCGGCCTAATGAGGTGACATGATCATCATAATGATAGTGGCTTTTGTGAAGCACTTACGCTGTGCCAAACACTGTGCTCAGCACTGGGGCCAATCCAGTGTCAGGTCAGACCCAGTTCCTGCCCCACAAGTAGCTCCCTGTCCAAGTGGGACGGAGAACAGTCCTCTAGACTCTTAACTCCATGTGAAGCAGAAGCAGCATGGCTCAGTGGAAAGAGCCCGGGCTCTGGAGTCAGAGGTCATGGGTTCAAATCCCGTCTCTGCCGTCAGCTGTGTGACTTTGGGCAAATCATTAACTTCTCTGTGCCTCAGTTCCCTTATCTGTAAAACGGGGATGAAAACTGTGAGCCCCCCGTGGGACAACCTGATCTCTTTGCAACCTCCCCAGTGCTTAGAACAGTGCTTTGCACATAGTAAGAGCTTAAATACCATCATTATTATTATTATGTGGGCAAGGACCATGTCTATCAACTCTGTTGTATTACACATTCCCAAGAGTTTAGTACAGTGCTTTGCACACAGTGTGCCCAGTACATTTTTTAATGAATATAGTATTTGTTAAGTGCTTGCTATGTGTCAAACACTGTTCTAAGTGCTGGGATAGATACAAGTTAATTGAGTTGGACACAGTCCATGTCCCACATGGGGTTCACGGTCTAAGTAGGAGGGAGAACAGGAGAACAGAAGCACAGAGATGACTTGTCCAAGATCGCACAGCAAACAATTGGCAGAGTGGGATTAGAATCCAGGTCCTCTGACTCCCAAGCATGGGCTCCTTCCACTAGCCATGCTGCTTCTCAATAAATCTCTATTTGAATCTCTATTTTGCAGAGGAGAAGTATTTGAACGCAGTGTGTTTTTTCCTTAAAGTGATTTGTGCCATGATGTTGGAGAGAGTTGGAGACATTTTACTGAGGGAATCGGCCTTCCCAGTGGTCTTTAAAGTGTCCCGTCCTGGGACCCTGCCTGTGACCCCTGAAATATTTCTGTGGCTGCCCCTTCTTAAAATCCAGCTGGTTTTAGGTTGAAGAGGGTTTCTAGGCAAATGAGAATGAAAGAAAATGAATGAAAGCTGACACTCTCTGGGGAAAGTTTCTGATTTTGATAATTTGGTTCAATGCAGGGCTCCGAGGGGCTCACGCCAGGAAACGCTCCGATTAAGCAGCCTCACTGGGTTTCTCGAATTCCCCGCTGGAGTCAGTTCTGTAGGCAGCTCAATCTGGATCCAAGGAAGGGATCCAGAATTCCAGCCCAGTCCAGTCTTCTCCCACCAGGATGCTTTAAAAGGACTGGGAAAAAGGACAGAGCAGGGGCCCAGTAATATGAAGACCCAGATTCTAATAATAATAGTAATAATAACAATAATAGCGATTTTTTATGTGCTTACTATGTACCAGGCAATGTACTAAGCACTGGGTGGACACAAGTAAATTGGGTTGGATGTAGTCCCTATCCCACATGAGACTCACAGTCTTAATCCCCATTTTACACACGAGGTAACTGAGGCACAGAGAAGCTAAGCAACTGGCCCAGTGTCACCCAGCAAAGACGTGGCGGAGCGGGATTAGAACCCGTGACCTCCTGATTCCCAGGCCCGGGCTCTAGCCACTAGGCCACGCTGCTTCTAATCCTGCATTGCCTCTTGTCTGCTGTTGGTTCTTGGGCAAGTGGTTTCACTTCTCTGTACTTCAGTTCTCTCATCTGTAAAATGGGGAGTGAATACCTCCTTAAACCGTGAGCGCCGTGTCTGTCAGGGACTGTGTCCAACCTAATTAACTCCAATCTACCCCAGTACTCAGAATAGTGCTGGAATAGGAGGTGCTTAACAAATTCGATGATAATAATAATGATAATAATAATAGGTTCTAGGGGATAATATTCAATGTTTCCTCGGAGGGTACGTTCTCTCCCCTCAGGGAGAGAAAGGTAAAGTCCTGAAAACATTCTTTTCACTAGTCTCAGAATCTCAGCACATCAGTGGATTGCACAGAGGTGCTGAGGGTTCCTGTAATCATGATTATTTAACATTCACTAAATAGCCCCCACACTCCCAAGCACCGCTTGCCTATGAAAAGACCTGGGGGAGCAGGGAGGGCAGGAAAGAGGAGGTGTTTGCCATTCTTTCCTTCTAATTCGGAGCCACCTGAAGGCTGAAAAGAACCGAATAATAAACCAATCTCCATATGGTTTCCGCTCTTTCAGGGCAACAGCCACAGAAAGGCAGGCTTCTTTGTGAGTCTGAGAACACTTCCTGTCTGCTGGGAGATAGGAAATGGAATCAAATCAGACTGAGGGGGGTTAGAGGGGGCTGCTCTCCCAGACTCTGCTTCCCACCCCGGGGAGGATAGGGGAAAGGGTTAAAGGGCCCACTCTTCCACCCTCCCCCATGGTGGGCTGCCTGGAGGAGGAGGAGGAAGAGGGAGGGGTTCTGAGGCAGCTGAGCAGAGGGGCTAGTGGGTGAGAAAGAGGAATAAGCGGAGTACATACAGATAGTCTCCTCCTCCAAACTTCCTCCAACTCCCTCCTCCGCTTTCCAGGCCTCTTATGGTCGACTTTCATCAGGAGTCTTGTTTTTCTCTCTATGAAAAAAGGTTCTGTGGCCTCAGAAACCACTGAAGAAACATATTTTCAATAAAACTAGGAGCTTGAATACAAGGTCATTTTCAACTTCAAGTTTCTGATATTCTCTTCCCCACAACCTCATCTGAAAATGGGGTTTTTTTCCCCTTTGCCTGGGCCAATTTCTCCTTCATCTTCTATCGAAACAATGATTCATAGCAATTTTGGTATTTAAGTGAGATGTCCTAAGCACCGGAGCAGACATAATATAAGCAGATCTACTACAGTGTCTGCCCTAAACGGGGTTCACAGACTGAGGGGAAGGGAGAACAGCGATCTTAACCCCTTTTACAGATAAGGAAACTGAGGCACGGAGAAGTTAAAGAGGCTTGCCCAAGTTCACACAGCAGGCAGGTGGCAGAGCTGGGACTAGAACCCAGGTCCTCTGACATTCAGGCCTGTGCTTTTTCCACTGGGCCATGCTGTTCTTGTTGTCTTTTAACATTGGAGTTGCAGAAATGAGGGCTCAAGTTTGACCTGTGGCTCAGACAAAGTTGTGTTTAAGACACCTGCCCGGGTCTTGTCCAAATAGCCTAAATCCTGGTCACCTCCCTCTCCATCCCCGCTCATTCTATTCCAGGAAGAAATGCCTCCTCTTTCTTGAATGGAACAAGAGGAAGGGGAAGCCAGCTTGTTTCTGGGCAACGGGGATTGGGAAAAGGGGGTTTTATCTTCTTTTAGCTTCATCTGTTAAAGTAAAAGGGTCGCTTTCCTCTGGCATAATTGGAAAACATGCAGGGCTATCGTAGCAACCCGGTGGCTACCGCTAGCCCTCCCACAGTTTCATTGTGAAAATATAGAATTCAGGCTGTGGGCCCAGGAGGATAGGGAGTTTTGAAGGGGATGTGGAAGTCAGTTTGCGTATCTACTAAGTGCTTAGGGCTTCGGTACGGCACTATGATATCCCATAATGTTGCATTTTTCTCGAGCTCAGTACAGTGCTTGCAGTCAGTCCTTCATTAGTATTAATCCTAACAAGCCCTTACTCTAATGGTAAACAATGTTGGAGATTTAATAATAATAATAATAATTGCGGTATTTAAGTGCTTACTATGTGCCTGGCACTGATTCATTCATTCATTCATTCAATCATATTTATTGAGCGCTTGCTGTGTGCAGAGCACTGTACTAAGCGCTTGGGAAGTCCAAGTTGGCAACATATGGAGACGGTCCCTACCCAACAGTGGGCTCACAGTCTAGAAGGGGGAGACAGAGAACAAAACAAAACATATTAACAAAATAAAATAAGTAGAATAAATATGTACAAGTAAAATAAATAAATAAATAGGGTAATAAATACATACAAACATATATACATATATACATGTGCTGTGGGGAAATCACTGGTCTAAGCACTGGGGTAACTACAAGCTAATCAGATTGGATACCATCCCTGTTCCACATAGGGGTCTCAGTCTTAATCTTCATTTGACAGAAGAGGTAACCGAGGCACAGAGAATAATAATAATAATAATAGCATTTGTTAAGCACTCACTGTGTGTCAAGCACTGCTCTAAGTGCTGGGGGAATACAAGGTAACCAGGTTGTCCCACATGGGGCTCACGGTCTTAATCCCCATTTTAAAGATGAGGAAACTGAGGCACCGAGAAATTAAGTGACTTGCCCAAAGTCACACAGCTGACAAGTGGCAGAGGCAGGAATAGAACCTCTGATTCCCAAGCCCGTGCTCTTTCCACTGAGCCATGCTGCTGCTGCTTCTAGACTGTGAGCCCGCTGTTAGGTAGGGACTGTCTCTATATGTTGCAAACTTGTTCTTCCCAAGCGCTTAGTACAGTGCTCTGCAAACAGTAAGAGCTCAATAAATACGATTGAATGAATGAATGAAAATGGCGGAGCTGGGATTAGAAGCCAAGTCCTTCTGACTCCTAGGCCCGGGCTCTATCCATAGAATAATAATAATAATGGCATTTATTAAGCACTTTCTATGTGCAAAGCACTGTTCTAAGCGCTGGGGAGCTTACAAGGTGATCAGGTTATCCCACGGGGGGCTCACAGTATTAATCCCCATTTTACAGTTGAGGTAACTGAGGCCCAGAGAAGTAAAGTGACTTGCCCAAAGTCACACAGCTGACAATATAAGAGCGAGAGGGAGAGAGAGAGAGAGATGGATGTTTTTTAGGCATGAACATGTGTCTTTCTTTGAATCAGCACAGGAACTTCAAGGCCATTGCTTCTTTAAGCTCTTTCCTTCCGCTCTCCCATTGTGCGTTCTAACACAGTAAGGAATTATGCTTTCAATCAATACCCAGAGAGCAGACATCGATGTTTCATTTTTTAAAGAATCGCAGGTCGGGAAGTAGGTGGAATCCACACCTGGCCTACATACCGCTCAGACTCAAAAGCCTCCACTCACCGGGGCCTGAACGAATCCCAGTGAAAGTGGGGAGGATAACAAGCCTGAACAAGGCCCTCTCTAGCTCAATCGATCAGGTTTAAGTGGCTTGTTGTCTATTCCATAGCCAATTCTGTGGTTATTCCAAGTGAAAGCGCTACATGAAAAATAAATTGGAGGTTAAGAGCAAACACTCAGATTCCATGCTTGGATATTCGTTAACGGGCATATGTTAAACACAGTGAACGTATATTCCTCTTCTAGCGGCTTGGGGTGATGGGTCATTCCGTTGAGTGGGACTGTTTCATGAGCATTTCTCTCCTTTTTATCTTCCTGACACAGGAGGGCAGATCAAATATTATACAGCGCTGGGGCCCATGGTTGGTGAGTGCCATACATTAATAATAATAATAATGGCATTTATTAAGTGCTTACTATGTGCAAAGCACTGTTCTAAGCGCTGGGGGAGTTACAAGGTGATCAGGTTGCCCCACTGGGGCTCACAGTCTTCACCCCCATTTTACAGATGAGGGAAGCCCAGAGAAGTGAAGTGACTTGCCTGAAGTCACACAGCTGACAAGTGGCAGAGGTGGGATTAGAACCCACGACCCCTGACTCTCAAGCTCATGCTATTTCCACTAAGCCACACTGCTTCATAGTGCTTAATACATTCCTCTGCACAGAGTAGAGAAGCAGCGTAGCCTAGCGGAAGGGCCGTGGGGCTGGGACTCAGATGACCTGGGTTCTAATCCCAGTTCCGCCACATGTCCGTTGCATGACCTTGATAAGTTACTTCACTTTTCCCGGGCCTCATTTACCTCATCTCTAAAATGGGAACTAAGACTGTGAGCCCCACGGGAGACATGGACTGTGTCCAACCTGACAAAATTGTATCTACCGCAGTGGTCAGTACAGTGCCTGGCCCAGAATAAGCGCTTAACGGATACCATTAAAAAAAAGCTGGAAAAGCAAGCAGGCCAAGTGTGTCCAGCATCTCTCCCCGGCACATTCCAAGAGAAAGCAAGTGGCATGTGGAAGATGAACGATGAGGGGCAGGGAAGAATAAAGGTTATTTACCGAGAAGGAGTCAAGGCTAGTCGCTCTAGCTCATTTCAATTCCAGCATAAGCCCAACAGTAGAAACTGGCTTGGGCTCAGTCAATAAAATTCTCTCGTAATAAGAGCAGACGGAAACGATATTAGAAAATACATGTGTGAATCAGCCGTCGGTCCCTCCCGCTCCTCACTCGGTCTTAACACAAAGTGAAATTCGCGCTCCATCAGAGATTGATCGGGGCCCGGATCCCATTGACTCTCTCCTCTCTCGATCTCTGCCCGTCGGTGAGCATAAATCTCATCTTGAAATAATAAACGTGACCCACCTCTCCTCCACGCCGGGTCGTGGTTCCTCTGCGAAGCCGAGACACTGGAACCGCTTGTTTGTTTGCCGTGTCAGAGCTAATAAACACGTTCGTCTGTCTCTGGCAACGAGCGCGCCGCACAAAAGCTCTTTTCTTTCTCCGGTTCTTCTATTTCTTAATTGGCGCACCACGGCCTGAGAGTCACTATAAATAAACCTCTCATTCCGTGTCCACGCTGGAAAACCCGGCGTGAAGAGACCGAACACAACGGATGACTTCTTTAATAGATGCCTAGGCTCCAAGTAAATAAACACAGCTGCAGAAATAAGACGGTGAGAATGAAATGGGTCTGAGCCGGCTTGGGTCTGGACTCTGGGGAGAGGGTTCTTGACTTTCATTTCCATCCAGCCAAGGGTTTGATTCTCTAAACGGTGTGGCCTAGAGGAAGGAGTATGGGCCTTTGAGTCAGAAGGCCTAGGTTTTAGTCTTGGCAACACCACTGGCTTGTTGAGTGACCTGAAGTAACTCACTGAATCTCTCCGGGCTTCTGTTTTCTCATTAGCTAAAGGGGGGGGATAATATCCTCGTTCTTCCTCCCTCTAAGATTGAGAGTTTCTATTGGCAAAGGATTGGGTCTTTTTGGAAGAGAGCATGTGTTCTAATCCTGGCTCCACCAATTGCCAGCTGTGTGACTTTGGGCAAGTCACTTAACGTCTCTGTGCCTCAGTGACCTCATCTGTAAAATGGGGATTAAGACGGTGAGCCCCCCGTGGGACAACCTGATCACCCTGTAACCTCCCCAGCGCTTAGAACAGTGCTTTGCACATAGTAAGCGCTTAATAAATGCGATCATTATATAGTAAGTGCTTAACAAATACTGCAATCATTATTGTTATTCTTTTCAGGATTCTTCCTCTCCATGAGTCTGTGCCTTACCTCTCCATGTGTGTGTCTTAGATACTTCCTCTTTCACTTGATGTTCACTGTGGAAAGAACCATCAAATCCAGTAGAAGTAGCTTCCAACTAGAGATCCTCCAACTGAAACTGGGCAAAGGATGACAGAAGGAATGGAAAGTCACTGTTAAGCAATGCCACCCTGGAAACAACAGCCCTGGAAGGAAAGAAAAGATATTCCGTGGTCTTAAGTGAAATTTGTCTCGTTTTTTTTTAACAGCATTTGTTAAGTGCTTACTTTTTGCTGAGCACTGTACTAAGCACAAGGTTAGACACAACCTAATCAGGTTGGACACCATCTGTGTCCCAAGTACAGATCATAGTCTTAACCCCATTTTACAGATATAGTACCTGAGATCCAGAGAAATTGACTTGCCCAAGGCCAAACAGCGGATAAGTGGCAGAGCTGAGATCAGAGTCTAGATCCTTTTTGGCTCCCAGGTCTGTGCTCATTTCAATGGGCCATGTGGCTTTTTAAATTGAAGAACAAAATCCCCAGACCAATATGGACTCTCACTCATCCGCTTCCCTCAAGCTGAATTTCTCCTTGTTAATCAGGAGAACGGGAAGAATCTGTGTCAAGGCAATTGGGATGCTGGAAAAAGCACACTATCTTTTTCTCTCTGGAAACGATGTCTGGTTGGAAATGGCTGTGAAGTGGATTCCTATTTTTGTTCCCGGGGGCTGGAGGTTATCACGGAAACAGAGAAGTTGGAGCAGCCAGGCCCTGTTTTGCAGAACAATGTAGTTGGATATGTATAGGAACAAAAAACAAAGGATATAGGGGCTGCGATGGACCATATGGTCTTCTCTATGTGTGAGATACACTCTTGACCCTGGATTGAATCCAGCAACCTGAGAAGAGAGCAATGAAACGACATGGAAGATCATCTCTCACGTAGCCTCCTTTCAGGCCCCAAGTACACGGTATCTTTTAATCCCATCCCGAAATGTAGCCGTGAAGACAGGAATTTAGGAAATGGGCTCTGTTATTCAGACAACCATTGATTTTTCCATTCTGAAGAAACACTGGCAGCATCACCCGGTGGAAAGAGTTAGGGGCTGGGAGGACACCCAACCTCTAGTCCCAGCCCTGTCCCTAGCCTGATGTTTGATCTTGGGCAAGTCACTTCAACTATTTGGGCCTCAGTTTCCTCATCTGTTAAATGGGGATAAGAGATTGTGAGTCTCATGTGGGGCAGGGACTGTGTCCAATCTCATAGCGCTGTATCTACCTCACTCTGGAAGATATCCATTCTGGATTTAGACTGTGAGCCCGCTGTTGGGTAGGGACTGTCTCTATATGTTGCCAACTTGTACTTCCCAAGCACTTAGTACAGTGCTCTGCACACAGTAAGCGCTCAATAAATGCAATTGATTGATTGATTGATTGATTGATTGATTGAAGGACACTTTTGGGATGACAGTAGAGCAGTTGTTGATCTATTTGGTGTAGAATGGGCAAGGAGAGTTACACTCCCCATAATAATAATAATAATGGCATTTATTAAGCACTTACTATGTGCAAAGCACTGTTCTAAGCAGTGGGGAGGTTACAAGGCAATCAGGTTGTCCCATGGTGGTGCTCACAGTCTTAATCCCCATTTTACGGATGAGGGAACTGAGGACCAGAGAACTAGCCTCCCCATCTTTCAGGTGAGGCCAGTTGTTGGGAGAGGAGCGTGATGCAGTCGTCTGGCTCTGCTCGTCCCATTGGGGCTTGGGCAGGAGACACTGGGACATTCCCAAAGGAATTCCAGCCCAGAGGCATTCAGAGGTTTTTGTCTGAAGGCCTTAGCGGTGGTCTGTCAGCTGTGGGACAAGCCAGTGTCTGCTACTGACCACCTAATTGCTGAAGGGAGGAAGCTGCACGCCTAATGAAAAGAACTTGGACGTGGGAATCGGACGTGGGTGAGAGGTCAGTGGTGAAACAGATGAGATTGAGGTACAGTGAGAAGATTGGCATTAGAGGAATGAAGAGTGCCGGCTAATAATAATAATAATGTTGTTATTTGTTAAGTGCTATGTGCCAAGCACTGTTCTAAGCGTTGGGGGAGATACAAGGTCATCAGGTTGCCCCCCGTGGGGCTCACAGTCTTCATCCCCATTTTCCAGGCGAGGGAATTGAGGCCCAGAGAAGTGAAGTGACTTGCCCAAGGTCATACAGCAGACGAGCGGCGGAGGCGGGATTAGAACCCACGACCTCTGATTCCGAAGCCCGGGCTCCTGCCACTGAGCTACGCTGAGGTTGTAGTAGAAGAGTAGTCAGGTGAGGTGGAAGGGGGCAAGGTGATTAACTGCTTTAAACGTCACATCACGACCGAGACTTCCCAGTTCCTGCCTCTGTATCTCTCCAAGCTCCCTGGGTGTTAGAATGGAGATCACGGGCAAGAGGAAGAAATTTTGTGGGGGATTTCAGGAACTCCGGGTGTTCTTTGTCGAGGCACTAGAGCTCCGGTTCACTCAATGTACATTTAAAGTACACTAAGTTTTTCCAGAAAGTGTGATGCCACTCCTGGCATAAACACTTGCGTGGATTTGGGGAAAACCTGGGTGTGCCTCGATGCTGCGGGATTCGGCGTCGGTAAAAAAGTTTGCGTGCACGTGTGCAGTGCCCGGCAGAGATGTGGGCCAACATCCCAGAGGGATGAGGCTGCCTTCCAATCCATCAGTCAATCAATCAATCAATCATATTTATTGAGCGCTTACTGTGTGCAGAGCATTGTACTAAGCGCTTGGTAAGTACAAGTTGGCAACATATAGAGAAAGTCCCTACCCAACAGTGGGCTCACAGTCTAAAAGAGACTTGCCCACACAGAGATGGGCAAGGTCGTGACCTCCGTGTCACAGGAGACCTTGGACGCGCAGAGCTGTGCTCCGGGTGCTCCGAAATGGTTAAGTTTTTGTGGGAGAAGCACGCTATGGAATGCCTCCGAGCCCCCAAATTCTCCTTTCCCTTTATGTTTTCCGCCTGGTGGAAACTACATTAGCAGACTTCTGGTCCGGGCTTCCTGTTTATATAGCGAAGGGCTTTGATGTGAAAGCCACCCACCTCCTTAGAGAGACAGGGCTCCTGTTCCAACCGACTCTGTAGCCCTGCGCCGGATAGAGCCCGGCTTCTTCTGCGGCAAGGAGGCAAGCTCAGCCAAAGCCCGCTGTTGGAAGCCCAAGTCACAGGACAGATGCTTATCGTTGGGGCTTTTGGCTTGGAGATAAAAATAATTCATTCGTTCATTCATTCAATCGTATTTATTGAGCGCTTACTGTGTGCAGAGCACTGGACTAAGCACTTGGGAAGTACAAGTTGGCAACACATAGAAACGGTCCCTACCCAACAGTGGGCTCACAGTCTAGATGGGGGAGATGGAGAACAAAACAAAACATATTAACAAAATAAAATGAATGCAATAAATGTGTACAAGTAAAATAAATAGAGTAATAAATATGTATAAACATATATACAGGTGCTGTGGGGAGGGGAAGGAGGTAAGGTTGGGGTATGGGGAGCGGGAGGAGGAGGAGAGGAAAAAGGGGGCTCAGTCCTGTGCTCTGCTATAAGCCTCACGTGGGACATGGACTGTAACCAACCTGATTAACTCGGATTCACCCCAGCACTTAGGACAGTACTTTGCATATAGTAAGCACTTAAATCCCATCAGAAAATTCTACCCTAGCCACACTTCCAGTTCAGAAGTAAGGAGATTTGGGAATCCAAGGTCAATCTCACCAGAGAGGATGTACGGCATTACTCACTGGAGAAGCAGCGTAGCTTAGTGGGCAAAGAACAGTCCTGAGAGTCAGAAGGACCTGAGTTCTAATCCCTGCTCTACCACGTGTCTGCTGGGTGATCTTGGGAAAATCACTTATCTTCTCTGGGCCTCGGTGATCTCATCTGTATAATGGGGTAAGGGTGTGAGTCCCAAGTGGGACAGGGACTGTGTCCAACCTGAATACCTTCTAGACTTCTCTATACGATTTAATTAGGTAGGGCACAGTCCCTGTCCCACATGGGGCTCACAGTCTTAATCTCCATTTTCCAGATGAGGTAACTGAGGCCCAGATAAGTGGAGATTACATAAACTGCTATGTAATCTTGGACAAGTCATTTAACTTCTCTGAGCCTCAGGTTTCCTCTTCTATGAAATGGGGATTCAACACCTTTTTTTATGGCATTTCTTAAGCATTTACTATGTGCCAAGGGCTGTTCTAAGCACTGGGGTAGATAAAAGCTAATCAGGTTGTACTAAACGCTTAGCGGAACACACCAGTAGCACAAATACCACAATTACTACTACAATCCTGTGGAATTCTTGAGACCTCTGAAAGAGATATACTTCTCAGTGGTCCTCTAGACTGTCAACTCACCGTGGGTAGAGAATATGTTTGTTTATTGTTATACTGTACTCTCCCAAGGGCTTCGTACAGTGCTCTGCATCTAGTAAGCACTACACATGGGGTTCATGGTCTAGGAGGAGGGAATTACAGCAAGAGGAAGTGAAGTGACTTGCCCAAAGTCACACAGCTGACACATGGTGGATCCTGGACTAGAACAAATGTCCTTTTGACAGGCCTCTGCTCTATCTACTAGGCCACACTGCTTCTCTACCTATTCTCCCTCCTACTTAGACTGTGAGCCCCATATAGGACAGGGACTGTGCCAGCCTGATTATCTCATATAATAATGATGGTATTTGTTAAGCGCTTACTATATGCAAAGCGCTGTTCTAAGCGCTGGGGAGGTTACAAGGTGATCAGGTTGTCCTTGGAGGGGCGGGGGGGGCGGGGGGGCTCACAGTTTTAATCCCCATTTTACAGGTGAGGTAACTGAGGCTCCGAGAAGTTAAGTGACTTGCCCAAAGTCACACAGCTGACAGTTGGTGGAGCTGGGATTTGAACCCATAACCTCTGACTCCAAAGCCCGGGCTCTTTCCACTGAGCCACTCTGCTACCCCAGTGCTTAGTACTGCATTTGGCTCATAGTGAGCGATTGACAAATACCAAAATTAGTAACTGGAAATAATGCACCTTTAAAAAAACCCAACTTCCACCCCCAAGTCATGTAACTACTCTATCCCCCAAATTCCCAGAAGCAGAGGGATTCCTCCAGATGTGATCTAACTCAGGGTGACCAGTTGCAACAATAGCACGAGGGAAACCAATCAATCACACTTATTGAGCACTTACTGTGTGCATAGCACTGTATTAAGCGCTTGGGAGAGTACAATATAGCCAGGTTATTTCAACCCATTTCTTGATGAAATAATTTAAGGTGGGGAAAGTGAGGCCCAAAGACATGAAGTGGTTTGCTCAAGATCACCCAGCAGACCGGTTTCAGAGCTGGGATTAGAATCCGGGTCTCCTGAATCGAGATTCTTTTATTTTGCCACTAGGTCAATCTGACTGTTGAGGAGATTGGAGTCCATCAGTCAACCAGTCGCGTGGCTCAGTGGAAAAAGCCCGGCCTTTGGGGTCAGAGGTCATGGGTTCAAATCCCGGCTCTGACAATTGTCAGCTGTGGGACTTTGGGCAAGTCACTTAACTTCTCTGTGCTTCAATCCCCTCATCTGTAAAATGAGGATTAAGACTGTGAGCCCCCCTTGGGACAACCTGATCACCTTGTAACCTCCCCAGCGCTTAGAACAGTGCTTTGCACATAGTAAGTGCTTAATAAATGCCATTATTATTAGTAGTAGTATTATTATTAATCAATCGGTCATATTTATTGAGCACTTACCATGGGCAGAGCCCTGTCCTAAGTGCTTGGGAGAGTTCTGAGTAGGTAAGATTTTGTTTTTATGACTTTAACAGTCCTCATTGTAAGTTTTTATAAACTTACGTTTTGGAGAAAGCACTTTCTCCAATATCTTGATAAAGATCTGACAGCTTCTCCCTCTTTCCTTTCACTTTCCTTTTTGTGTCAATGAAGAAAACTCATTTAAATAAGTTCTCCGGGTCAGTACTAATAAATGGGCTTTAAAATCACGCTGGCATGTTGGATTTTAGATGAAGTGTAATGTAAGGCTCGCTCCTGTAGCTTCAGAGCCCTCTGTGGAACAGGGACAGAATCTGACCTAATAATAATAATAATGGAATTTGTTAAGCACTTACTATGTGCCAAGCACTATACTAAATGCTAGGGTGTATTCATTCATTCATTCAATTGGATTTATTGAGCACTTACTGCGTGCAAAGCACTGTACTAAGTGTTTGGGAGAGTACAATATAACAGTAAACAGACACAATCCCCGCCCTCAATGAACTCACAGTCTAGAGGGAGCAGCCACTGTCCCTGTAACTGAGGCACAGAGCAGAGAAGTGACTAGCTCAAGGTCACACAGCAAATAAATGGCGGAGCCGGGATTAGAGCCCGATTATCCGGTATCCAGCCCAGCAAATAGTACGGTTCTTAGCACATAATAAGTGCTTAACAATTACCATATTGATGATGATGAATAGAAGTAAAGATAATAATCAGCTGATGGTTTGACATTGCTTGAATATATTTTTGGGTCAGGGTACCTAATGGTCATTGCTCCCTCCATCCATTCATTCAATCATATTTATTGAGCACTTACTGCGTGCAGAACACTGTACTAAGCGCTTGGGAAGTACAAATTGGCAACATATAGAGACGGTCCCTACCCAACAACGGGCTCACAGTCTAGAAGAAATGGCCCCTTACCTTAAATTAAATTAAAAAGAGATAGATTCTGATTATTTAAACCTATGGCACAGCGTGTGTGTGTTCCGCAGGTAAAGGAATAATATTTTACCTATAAGAATTGTTAGCTTAAAAAACGTTGCATTTGGGAGGTGGAATTCCATTAGCGGCTTTGAGCTGGCCGTCACTCCTGGCTGGAGGAAAGAACCCGGCCAAATTCATCAGGAATTCTGGACAGACCCTTGCTTGAACATGTTTGCCAGATGCAGAAGCCGGCTCTTAGCTGGAGGGCAAGGAAACTCAAGGAAGGGCTCAGAACCTGTGCCATTCGGCTGCGGGGAGAGGAGGAGGGAGCTCCATTCTCGGGGCCAGATCTGCGGTAAGCGGGGAGACGGGGCCAAGGAAGCCATCCATAACATGATACAGAGAAGCAGTGTGGCCTAGTGGGCAGACCTCGGGACAGGGATGCAGGGGACTTGGGTTCAAATCCCTTCTCCATCACTGGCCCGCTGTGGGACCTTGGGTAAGTAACTTAACTTCTCTGGGCCTCAGTTTCCTCAGGGATTGCTTCTTTTAGAGAAACGGCATGGCCTAGAGGAGAGAGCAGGGGCCTGGCAAGCAGAGAATCCTGGTTCTAATCCTGGGTCTGCTGTATAATAATAATAATAATGATGGCATTGGAAGCAGCGTGGCTCAGTGGAAAGAGCACGGGCTTTGGAGTCAGAGGTTGTGGGTTCAAATCCCAGCCCCGCCACTTGTCAGCTGTGTGACTTTGGGCAAGTCACTTCATTTTTCTGGGCCTCAGCTCCCTCATCTGTAAAATGAGGATGAAGACTGTGTGCCCCTCGTGGGACAACCTGATTACCTTGTATCTACCCCAGTGCTTAGAACAGTGCTTTGCACATAGTAAGTGCTTAACAAATACCAACATTATTATTATTATTTGTTAAGCACTTTGTGCAAGTGCTGGGGAGGATACAAGGTGATCAGATTGTCCCACGTGGGGCTTACAGTCTTCATCCCCATTTTACAGATGAGATAACTGAGGCACAGAGAAGTTAAGTGACTTGCCCAAAGTCACACAGCTGACAATTGGCAGAGCCGGGATTCGAACGCATGACCTCTGACTCCAAAGTCCGTGCTCTTTCCACTGAGCCACGTTACTTCTCCTCGGGCAAGTCACTTAACTACCCTGTCCCTCAGTTTCCTCATCTGCAAATGGGGATTTAATACCTGTTCTCCCTCCTATTTAGAATGTGTGGGGTCTGAGTCTTTCGTTTCTACCCCAGAGCTTAGTACAGTGCTTGACACATAGTAAGTGCTTAAGCAATACTATAATTATTATTAATTTTTTAAATTTCTCCTCTATGTTCTTCAAGCATCTTTTACAGTGCTGCCCTCAGCAGCTGCTTAGTCAAGATCACTGATTGATTGGTTCAGATAATAATAATAATAATAATAATAATAATAATAATAATAATAATACCTATTCTCCCTCCTACTTAGACTGTGAGCCCCATATAGGACAGGGACTGTGCCAGCCTGATTATCTCATATAATAATGATGGTATTTGTTAAGCGCTTACTATATGCAAAGCACCGTTCTAAGCTCTGGGGAGGTTACAAGGTGATCAGGTTGTACCACGGGGGGCTCGTAGTTTTAATCCCCATTTTACAGATGAGGTAACTGAGGCCCAGAGAAGTTAAGTGACTTGCCCAAAATCACACAGCTGACAGCTGACAGAGGCGGGATTTGAACCCATGACCTCTGACTCCAAAGCCCAGGCTCTTTCCACTGAGCCATGCTGCTTCTCAGTGTCTCTGGGAAATGTTCCCTGAGCATGCATTTTATTCGTTCTTTCAGGAAAAAAAACCCCTCTGGTGATCTATTGGAGACAGTGATTTGCTATGTGGTTTGCATCCGAACGTTTCATAAATGTAACAAAACTCAACAGGTCAGAACTTTACAAATATACACACACACTCACAACTCTGAACATATTGGTTTTCTACCTATGAATAAACCATGTCCGAAATTAATCTCAAGCAACATTGGAGCATTTATTTTCCTGTTGGAAAGGACAGGGACAGGCTTCTGGTCATTTTCTAAAGCAGCAGGGACACAGAGAATCGAGTCTTGTCCAAGAGGAGGGAGGTAGAAAATCTAAATTCATTCATTCATTCATTCAATCGTATTTATTGAGCGCTTACTGTGTGCAGAGCACTGTACTAAGCGCTTGGGAGGTACAAGTTGTCAACATATAGAGATGGTCCCTACCATAAATCTAAATAGAGAAGCAGTACGGCTTAGTGAAAAGAGCATGGGCTTGGGCGTAGGAGGACATTGGTTCTAATCCCGCCTCCACCACTTGTCTGCTGTGTGACCTTGAGGAAGTCACTTAACTTTTCTGTGCCTCAGTTACCTCATCTGTAAAATGGGGATTAAAAGTGTGAACCCCACAAGGGTTACCCTGTATCTACCCCAGCACTTAGAACAGCGCTTGGCATATAGTAAGCGCTTAACATAATTATTATTATTATTATTAAGTCTGATGTCACTCTCCCTTTCCTTTCTCCTCTCCTCTCTCTCTTCCTCTCCTCACTCCTCCCTCTTTTCTCGCTCTCCCTCTCATCTTCTATTTTTTTTTTCTCTCTCTCTCTCCCCCAGTCTCTCTGTCCCTCCTCCAGGTTCAGACCAGGAAGCTGAAAATTCCAGGATTTTTTGCCAGGAGGCAAAGCCAGTGACACTCCGGAAGCGAGTCAACATTCTACTTTGTGTCCACAGATTGTAATTTTCTCAATTCTTCTTCCCCGATTCAGGAAAAGTTGTTTTTCATGGTGATGTGAAAAGTCTATAATTTCCAGGGGAGAAGTGTACACAATGCTCTCTCTCCCGAACCCAGGTGATAAATGGGCTGTGGATTTCCTGAAGTAAAATGTCTCCAAGCAATTTCTTATTCAGGAGAGCACTGACTTTCTTGCGGCCCTTGTATGTGAATTTTCAATGAAGTGCTGCCGTAACCTGCTCAATCATATCCCAGCCAAAGAGTCGGTGGTTTCTGATTTTTTCAGAGCCTGATGCTACTGAATGCTGGAATCTTTTCATTCCTTCCTCATTCTATCCACTTGGTCCTCTTATGCTTCTAAACAGTTCGAACCACCCACAAAAAGTGTTCTTTTCAACGACTGCACCCATGTTGAGATAGTGCAGTAGCAGTGTTAACATAACCCAGATGCCTATCAACACAAAAACACACTAATTCACACCCAAACCAACACATATCAGCCCAACACACACATACGCACGCACAGTCTGTCTCAATGGGTTTGAACAATGTGCATTGGAAACACCAGGGAGCGAAGACTGCCCTGGTAAATCTATCTTCTATGCTTCTTGACTGTGATCCCGTTATTGGGTAGGGACTGTCTCTGTATGTTGCCAACTTGCACTCCCCAAGCACTTAGTACAGCGCTCTGCACATAGTATGTGCTCAATAAATACGATTGAATGAATCTATCATATTCAATGAGAGCTTAATGTGTGCAGAGCACTGTACTAAGCACTTGGGATAGTACAATAGAACAGAGTTGGCAGACACGTTCCCTGCCCACAACGAGCTGGCAGTCTAGAAGAGGGGGCAGACATTAATAGAAATAAACAAATTATGGAGATGGACAAAAGTGCCTTGCAGTTGAGGTGAAAACAGGGTAAAAATCCAAGTGTGAGGGCGACGCAGAAGGGAGTGGGAGAGGAGGAAATGAGGGCTGACTCTGGCCTGATGAATGAATTCTCTCAGGATTAAGGTACCTTACATTAGTAAAGCTTACAACCTTTAGGGTACCACAGCTGTATATTTAACTGGAGAGCAGGGTAGAAGAGAACTGATGTCTCAAAAGAGAACAGTAGCAAACACTTAGCCTTTTGAGCTCCTCTTGACTGTTTCCATTTCTCTGGGTCTGCCTTCCTAGGTCTATCTGAATCTCTGTGTGTCTTTCATTTGTCTCCTTTCCTGCCCTTCCCTCCTCATATTCTTGGATACTTCCCTCTCTTAAGGAAACCCCACCCTGTAACTCTGGATTTGCGGGAAAACAACAGCAAGGATTGTTCACCAACTGTGTTTCCCATTGTGATGTTGAGAGATGGTGTGTTAAGGCTCCCATTTGTTGTATGGAGAATTTATTGGTAATTTCCAGCCTGTTAAAGGAGAAATTCACAGTGGGAACCTATACAACCACCGGTACCTGAAACCTAGGTGGAATTTGACACTCTAAAGCTTCTCCCACCTCTTCAACCTCTTCTTGCCCTTCAGTTTCTCTCACTCCTTTAGCCTTTCCTTTAACTTTTCCTTTCCTTTCCTTTCACTCATTCATTCAATCAATCGTATTTATTGAGTGCTTACTGTGTTCAGAGCACTGTACTAAGTGCTTGGAAAGTACAGTTCGGCAACAGGTAGAGACAATCTCTACCCAACAACGGGCTCACAGTCTAGAAGGGGGGAGACAGACAACAAAAGAAAACAAGTAGACAGGTGTCAATACCATCAAAATAGATAAATAGAGATACACATCATTAATAAAACAGAGTAATAAATCTGTACAAATATACACCAGTCCTGTGGGGAAGGGAAGGGGGTAGGGCAGAGGGAGGGAGTGGGGGGTGATGGGGAGGAGAGGAGGAGCAGAGGAAAAGGGGGGCTCAGTTTGGGAAAGCCTCCTGGAGGAGGTGAGCTCTCAGTAGGGCTTTGAAGGGAGGAAGAGAGCTAATTTGGCTGATATGTGGAGGGAGGACATTCCTTGCCAGAGGTAGGACATGGGCCAGGGTTCGATGGCAGGACAGGTGAGAACAAGGCACAGTGAGGAGGTTAGCAGCGCAGTCTTTCCTTTCCTTTCCTTTCCTTTCCTTTCCTTTCCTTTCCTTTCCTTGCCTTTCCTTGCCTTTCCTTGCCTTTCCTTTCCTTTTTCCTTTCCTTTTTCCTTTCCTTCCCTTCCCTTTCCTTTCCTTCCCTTTCCCTTTCCCTTTCTCTTTCCCTTCACCCTCTCCTGTCTTCAGCCTTACCCACCCCTTCACCCTTTCCCACCACTTCAGCCTCTCCCTTCTTTTCAGCCTCTCCCACCCCTTCAGCTTTTCCCATGCCTTCTGCCTCCCTCTCTTCTCTCCCCCTTCAAAGCCTTATTGAAGGCTCATCTCCTCCAAGAGGCCTTCCCTGACTAAGCCCTCCTTTCCTTTTTCCCACTCCATTCCACATCGCCCTCACACTTGGATTTTCACCCTGTATTCACCTCAGCGCCAAGACACTTAGGTCTGTATCCATAATTTATTTATTTCTACTAATGTCTGCCTCTCCTGCTAGACTGTCAGCTCACTGTGGGCAGGGAATGTGCTGCTGACTCCATTCTACTGTACTCTCCCAAGCACTTAATATAGTACCATACACAGAGTAAGTGCTTAGTAAATGTGATGAACTGACTGACTTTATCCTGAGTCTCTTCAGCCTCTCCTGTTCCTTCAGGCTTTCCTGTCCTTTCAATCTTTCCCACTCCTGTCTCTCCCATCATGGTTGGGAGTTTTGGGTAAGTGTTCCTGTCAGAGGGGAAATGGTCTCCCCAATGGTACAGGTTCCTGCGTCTAGACCCAAAGGCATGGCTCATGTGCGTGAATAATACGAGCGTTGAGTCGGCTATGCCCTAGTCCTCTCTGCAGGATGCACACTTGCATCTGAGCATTGTTTCTCTGGATTTGGCCAAGTCAGCCAGCTCTGACCAGGAAGTGACTGCCCTCTTCGCATCATTTCCCAGCCAGGAGAGCCTTGTTTACTGCCAGCTGCTCGGCCAGAAATGAAACATGAAGGTCTCTGCTACTGGTGGACCCATTCCTGACTCATATCTGGCTGACGCTGTGGGGCTGACTAGCGATAATTCCACAAATGGCAAGATCCGGGGCTCGTAGAAGATTTCACAACTCTCTCCATTGCGACGACCGTGTCCCCTCCCTTGAGTCAAGGGGGGAAGGTGATTTCTCCCTGGAAAACAAAATCTAACACTTGAGCCATCAAGACTTGAGAAGCAGCATGGCCTGGTGGACAGCCAGGGAATCAGAAGGATCTGGGTTCTAATCCCAGCTCTGCCGCTTGTCTGTTGTGTGACCTGGGTATAAATAAATACAATCACTTCTCGGTGGCCCCAATTCCCTCATCTGTAAAACGGGGATGAAGACTCTGAGTCCCATGTGGGACAGAGACTGCGTCCAACCTGATTGTCTTGTATCTACTCCAGAGGTTCATACAGTGCCCGGCACAGAGCAAGGGCTTAACAAATGCCATTTTTTCTTTTAAAAGGCCATCTTACACTTTCACCAAGGCCCTGGGTTCATCCACGTTCAGAGTTCTGGTTGGAACAGTGTCAGTTTATTAAGTATCTCTCATTTGGTCATCATGAACTTTTCTCTCTAGGATGTTTGATAGTATCCTGCCGCATTTATTTCTGTCCTTCTCCAGCTGCACTTGTGTGTTTGTAAACATATTCAGTTGTCCCATTTAGTCTTGATTCTGATTACTAGATCTGTAAATATGTCCGGACTCTAGACTCTTATTTCTAGACTGTCAACTCGTTGTGGGCAGGGGATGTGATTACCAACTCTGTTGTATTGTACTCTCCCAAGGGCTTAGTACACTGCTCTGCACACAGTATGCACTCAATTTATACCATTGATTAATAGATTGATTGGTTTTTATGGTGGTCTCACTGGTTAGAGTGATAAGCTACTTGTGGATTGCGTTGTGCTTGTGAGGTACCTCACCTCAACGCCTAGGACAGTGTATTGACCCCAGTGGTCTCCACCTGGAGGAGTGGATTCCTCCACATGAGAAGCAGCGTGGATCAGTGGAAAGAGCACAGGCTTAGGAGTCAGAGGTCATGGGTTCAAATCCCGGCTCTGCCAATTGTCAGCTGTGTGACTTTGGGCAAGTCACTTCACTTCTCTGTGCCTCAGTTATCTCATCTGTAAAAGGGGGATTAAAACTGCGAGCCCTCCGTGGTACAACCTGATCACCTTGTAACCTCCCCAGCGCTTAGAACGGTGCTTTGCTTATAGTAATCGCTTAACAAATACCATCATTATTATATGAGATAATCAGGCTGGCACAGTCCCTGTCCTATATGGGGCTCACAGTCTAAGTAGGAGGGAGAATAGGTAGAGAAGCAGTGTGGCCTAGTGGATAGAGCAGAGGCCTGGGACTCAGAAGGATCCACCATTTGTGGGCCCCACATGGGGCAACCTGATCACCTTATATGCTTCCCCATGCTTAGAACAGTGCTTCGCACATAGTTACCGCTTAACAAATACCAAAATTATTATTATTATCTCTCCCTTCTGATATGGGGGTACTGTTTACTCCCAAGCGCTTAGTACAGTGCTCTGCATGCAGTAAGCACTCAATAAATACAATTGACTGACTGACAATGGACCCTCAATAAATACTCCTCCTCCTGTTGTCGACTTCACCTGCAGGAAGTGCTCTTCCAATCAGTCAATCAGTGGTATTTATTGAGTGCTCACTTTGTGAAGAGCATTGTACTAAGCACTTGGAAGGGTACAATCTAGCAGAAATGGTAAATGTGTTCCTTGCCCACAGGAGTGTACAGTCCAGAGAGGAGCGTACAGTCTCTTCCTTGTCTTTGGAGGTGGTTATTACAGTGTCCTTGATCAGACTGTACGTTCCAGGTGGGCAGGGAATGGAGTGAGCTTCTGTTGTACTTTCCCCAGCACTTACTATACTGCTCCACGTGCAGCATGGCTCAGTGGAAAGAGCCCGGGGCTTTGGAGTCAGAGGTCATGGGTTCAAATCCCGGCTCCACCACTTTGGGCAAGTCACTTCACTTCTCTGGGCCTCAGTTCCCTCATCTGTAAAATGGGGATGAAGACTGTGAGCCCCCCGTGAGACAACCTTGTTAACCTCCCCAGCACTTATAAAAGAGTTTTGCACATAGTAAGCACTTAATAAATGCTATCATCATTATTATTAGTAGTAGTAGTAGGCACCCAAGAAAGATCATTGTTACTACTGCTAAATGGATTTGGGAATCTGGAAACTTCAATTCCTTTATTAGGGCTAGGTATCCCAAGCCAAAACCCGTAACTCACTTGGAATTGAAGTATTCGGTTAGAGGAGAAGTGATCTGATAATTATTGGCTTAAGGTAATTGGATTTTCAATAGCCAGATTACTGCCTTTTCCTCGTGACTCATTCTTGGTAACACTACCGTGCAGTAATTAGCTTCCGCTTCCTCCCTTCACACGGCCCCTAAAGTGAATTGAGGTTGAGTTTCTGAAGGGGAAGCTGGGTGAATCTATTTGCCTTTGGGGTTTCTGAATGGCTCTCAGATGACCCGAGCCCCTCATTCCCCTCCCTCAGAACTGGAAAGAGAAAGCTGGAAACATGCCCGCTGCCCATTTTATGGAAAAGCAAAACAACGTGAGGGGAAGAAGGAAGCCAGAATATGAATCTCAACCACAGGGACAATTTTCCATTTAAATAGACGGCATCATGACCGAGTGGAAAGAGCTCAAGCGCTATACTGAGGGCCTCTGATCTCATTCTAACCGTCACTTGCCTGCTGGGTGACCTTGGGCAAGTCACTTAGCTTCCCCATGCCTCAGTTGCCTCATCTGTCAGTGAATCATATTTCATTCATTCATTCAATCGTACTTATTGAGCGCTTACTGTGTGCAGAGCACTAAACTGAGCACTTGGAAAGTACAATTGGGCAACAAATACAGACAATCCCTACCCAACAACAGGCTCACAGTCTAGATCCTCCACATCTTACCTCCTTCCCTTCCCCACCGCACCTGTATATATGTATATATGTTTGTACATATTTATTACTCTATTTATTTATTTTACTTGTACCTATCTATTCTATTTTATTTTGTTAATATGTTTGCTTTTGTTCTCTGTCTCCCCCTTCTAGACTGTGAGCCCACTGTTGGGTAGGGACTGTCTCTATATGTTGCCAGCTTGTACTTCCCAAGCGCTTCGTAAAGTGCTCTGCACACAGTAAGTGCTCAATAAATACGATTGATTGATTGAATAGAAGGGGGAAGTCAGACAACAAAATGAAACAAAACAAGTGGGCAGGCATCAATAACATTTATTGAGTGCTTACAGTGTGCAGAGCATCGTACTAAGCACTTGGCAGATTACAATCTAACCATAAACCAACACACTCCCTGCCCACAGTGAATTTATAGTCTAGAAGGGGAGACAAACATTAGTATAAACAAATAAATTACAGGTATATCACTCATTCATCAGTAAAATAAGGATGCCTGTTTGGCCCTCCTACTTAGTCTGGGAGACCCATGTGGGTCACAGAGTTAATCCTCTGTGTAACTGAGGCACAAAGTTAAATAAATTGCCCTAGGTCACACAATAGAGGAACTAGGGTTAGAACCTAGGTCCTTCTGACTGCTGGGCCCTTTCTCTATCAACTAGGCTATGTTGCTTTTCACAGCCCTTTCATGGGATCAGGTTCATTTGGGGGTGTGGAGAAGCAGCATTCATTCATTAATGCATTCATTCATTCATTCATTCAATTGTATTTATTGAGCGCTTACTGTGTGCAGAGCAGTGTACTAAGTGCTTGGGAAGTCCAAGTTGGCAACATATAGAGATGGTCCCTACCCAACAGCGGGCTCACAGTCTAGAAGACTGGACTAGTGGGTAGAACATGGGCCCGGGAGTAAGAAAGTTAAGGGATCTAATCCTGGCTCCATCACTTGTCCGTTGTGTGACACTGGGTAAATCACTTCTCTTCTCCGTGCCTCAGTTATTTCATCTGTAAAATGGTCAAATGAGATTGTGAGCCTATGAGGGACAGGGGCCGCGTCCAACCCGATTTGCTTGTATCCACTCCAGCGCTTAGTACAGTGCCTGGCAGATAATAAGCACTTACCAAATAACCAGGGCACGTGAGGTGGCAGTGCTGCCGATTCCTGGAGTTTGTGTGAGTGCAAACGACAACCCCAGTGCAACGAGATGATATTGACAGTTGTCCGCTGGGTTGATGATTCAAATAAGAGTAAGATTCGGACTCGATCCCGGTTCATCGGGTTCGAGCATGTTTATGCGTGTTGGTATGTATGGGGGTGTTCATGTCTGTGTGTGCACGTGTTTGTTGGTGAGTGGATGTGTTTGTGTTTGCATTCGCACGTTTGTGCTTGTGTGCGGGTTTAGATGTGTGGTAGCCTGTGTCTCTGTGTGTGTGTAAGGAGGGGGAGGTGTCCCTCAGGGTGGACTGGGTGGGATTCCCCTCCAGATTCTCCCCTCCCCACGCTCTCCCCTCCCCAAGCCCCCAGCCTCATTTCACTTCTGAGCTTTACAATGCCATTTAATTAACGGGGGGCGTCTTTTTGTTATCTTTTGAATAGATCATTGAAAATTGGTCTCTGCAGGGACGGGCTGGAGGCCTAGCTGCCTATCAATCTTTCCATCTCAATGCAGGAGTATTTGATTAGTGTATTTAAAGTAATAAAGATGTCAACAGCAGTGTCACGTTGACTGATGCTAATGATCAGCCTTTAATGGCTCCTCCGTCGGACAGTGCACCTTACAGATTGTGATTTTATGGTTAAAATAATGCCCCGCCATCCAAAAATGAGGCCATAAATTTCCATCTATCCCTCTTTAATGATTCCGTGCGCAGCAGAATAACCCCAATAACATACATTACCCTGGCTCAGAGGAGGGAGTGGTTTTTAGAGATGTAATTAATGGTGTTCTAAGGAGGTAGCCAAACTCTTGGTGGGCTTCGAGGATGTCCCCTTAGGAGTTTGCCTCACTGGATGACCATCAGAAACCGGTCCGGCCCATCTCGATGGCGGAGGGCGGATAGAATCGCCGCGATGGTGCTGAGAACTGTCGCAGGGCTTCTAGAGGGTTGGAGGGAACCAGCAAGGATGGAGGTGGGAGGCAAGTTGTCATTCCACCCCCTCTCCGCGACTGAAATGGAAATGGCAGGAGCAGAGGCGATGTCAGCTAGGCTGCGCCTTCTGCCACAATTTGATTATTTTCCTTTGTTGTGTTTGATAAATTAATGCTGTTTCATGTGTTCGACACGAAATTAAAGAAAGAGGAGCCCCAAGGCTTCTGTTTAAAAATGCAGGTTAATCCTGCGAGACTCTCCCCAGCATTTCGGGAGCAGGCTTCTAATTAAGATAAGGTTATCATTTTAAGTTATACCAGGAATGCAATTAGAGCTTCTACTGAGAACTGTAGCAATCAATTTTATACAAATGATTCAGACCCACTAAGGTAGAATGCAGTTTTAATAGGACAAGCGAACATTCGGGTTTATTAAATATAATGTGGATTCAAATTACACCTGAACGCACGGCATCTGCAGCCTATCATGAAGGGAGCCTCAGCGCGCATACATTTCTGAGACCATTGATGAGAATGGATTGAATCGGACAACTTCCATTTTTCAGTGGTTCGGTGACAGTTATCAGTTTTGATTTGAAAAGGATTTCTTGTTGTTGTTAGGCAAGCATGTTTCTTAGGAAATGGAAAATTAATCTGCAGAATATGGAATAGCCAGGGCTGTCATTTATCGAGTCCTGGGCCCTGATGCAAGATGACAGGTTTGTGAGGAATAGAGAGAGGGAAAGGAGAAAGAGAAAGAGAAAATGGGAGAGGAGATAGAGGGAGGGCTGATGGCGGAGAGAACTAGGAAATGAGAGAACATGTCTCCATCTGGAAGGGTAATTTAAGTCATTATTCAGACTTGGCAAAAAGTCCCATAGAGGATCAGGTATTGGGAGAAAGAAGTAATGTTTCCTGCTTGCCACCTGCCACGATTCTCTACTGAAGGAGAACCCGAGGACTTAATTGCACTCATTCAGGTTAAACTGCCTTGTCACTGTCAGTTACAATAATAATAATAATAATGATAGCATTTATTAAGTGCTTAGTATGTGCAAAGCACAATAATACAATAATAATAATAATGATGCCATGATTAAGCGCTTACTATGTGCAAAGCACTGTTCTAAGCACTGGGGGGGGATACATGGTGATTAAAATGTCCCATGTGGGGCTCACAGTCTTAATCCCCATTTTACAGATGAGGTAACTGAGGCTCAGAGAAGTTAAGTGACTTGCCCAAGGTCACACAACAGACATTTGGTGGGGCCAGGATTCAAACCCATGACCTCTGACTCCAAAGCCCGTGCTCTTTCCACCGAGCCACGGTGCCATTACAAGGTGATCAGGTTGCCCCACATGGGGCTCACAGTCTTCATCCCCCTTTTCCAGATGTGGTAACTGAGGCCCAGAGAAGTGAAGTGACTTGCCCAAAGTCACAGAGCTGACAAGTAGCCCCATGACCTCTGACTCCAAAGCCCGTGTTCTTTCCATTGAGCCACGCTGCTTCGTCAGTTGGGTAGTCACTGGGAATATATGTTTGTACATATTTATTACTCTATTTATTTATTTATTTTACTTGTACATATCTATTCTATTTATTTTATTTTGTTAGTATGCTTGGTTTTGTTGTCTGTCTCCCCCTTTTAGACTGTGAACCCACTGTTGGGTAGGGACTGTCTCTATATGTTGCCAACTTGTACTTCCCAAGCACTTAGTACAGTGCTCTGCACACAGTAAGCGCTCAATAAATACGATTGATTGATTGATTGATTGATTGATCTAGATGGAACAGCCCAGCCCCCACCCATGGGAAGCAGCCTGGCCTATTTGATACACCCCAGGCCTGGTGGGAGTCACAAGGTTGTGGGTTCCAATCCCGGCTCTGCCACTTGTCAACCGTTGGGCCAATCACTTCACTTCTCTGTGCCTCAGTTTTCTCATCTGTACAATGGGCAAATGAGACCGTGAGCCTACGTGGGATGGGGACTGTGTCCAACCTGATTTGCTTGTATCCACTCTGGCACTTTGTGCGGTGCCTGGCACATAGTAAGTGCTTAACAACTACCGCAGATCATTATTATTATTATTACCCCTTAGACATGGCGTCCATACTGTTCGCCTAGATTGAACGTAAGACAAGCCTTCGTGGCTTCTGAGCAGGCTGAGAGGAGGAGGAGGAGGAGGGTGTTGGGATTTTAGGACTCTCTGTCTTTTGAGGTTGTGGGTTAAAGTTGGTGAGGAGGAGCCCAAGTTTTGACATTTCCTTACTTACTCCTTGGCTTGACTGATACAGTACTTATCACCTGCAGGGAAAAAACGGTGTTCAGAAAATAAAAAATAAACTAATAATGGCATTTATTAAGCGCTTACTATGTGCAAAGCACTGTTCTAAGTGCTGGGGAGGTTACAAAGTGATCAGGTTGTCCCACGGGGGGCTCACAGTCTTCATCCCCATTTTACAGATGAGAGAACTGAGGCGCAGAGAAGTTAAGTGACTTGCCCAAAGTCACACAGCTGACAATTGGCAGAGTTGGGATTTGAACCCATGACCTCTGACTCCAAAGCCCATGCTCTTTCCACTGAGTCACGCTGCTTCAGAACAGATGAAGAGACAGGGTCTCCTGCCCTCTTGGAATTTACATTCTCTGAGACGCAATGGATGACATATAACTCTCTGTGTGTGTGTGTGTGTGTGTGTGTGTGTGTGTGTGTGTGTGTGTGTGTGTGTGTGTGTGTGTTTTTATACCTGGGCGCACACACACGTTCTCTGCTTCATATGTGGCTCACTGGAAAGAGCCCAGGGCTTTGGAGTCAGAAGTCATGGGTTCAAATCCCGGCTCTGCCAATTGTCAGCTGGGTGACTTTGGGCAAGTCACTTCACTTCTCTGGGCCTCAGTTCCCTCATCTGTAAAACAGGGAGGAAGACTGTGAGCCCCCCGTGGGACAACCTGATCACCTTGTAACCTCCCCAGCGCTTAGAACAGTGCTTTGCACATAGTAAGCGCTTAGTAAATGCCATCATTATTATTATTATTATTATTATTATTATCCATATTGGAAGAGTCTGGGTTTGATGTGGGGGCTTTCTTCCTTTCCAAGAAGCAATTTTAACTTGAGGTATTGATGTTTATAACCTGAGTACCCCTGTTGAACATTTTCTTGAGAATGGGCCAGGCCTGGAGAACTGAAGACCTGCTATGGATTCATCATCTGAACCTCAGTTTCTCCATCCGCAGGGTGGAAATGGAAGGGTTTATTCCCTTCCCAGGTACTCTGAGCCCTAGTCTGTAAACTCTGAGGCAATGTGCTAAATCTTAAGAGCAACAGGCTGAGAAAACACAAACATGTGCACAAAGCAAAATAGTCAGATTGCCCACACCCTACGCCTGAAGGAAAGTGAAGCATTATACCAGCCTGCCCTAAGGTAAACAACTACACCTGTCTACATGTTTTGTCACCTGTCTACATGTTTTGTCACCTGTGGACATGTTTTGTTTTGTTGTCTGTCTCCCCTTTCTAGACTGTGAGCCCGTTATTGGGTAGGGACCGTCTCTATATGTTGCCGACTTGTACTTCCCAAGCGCTTAGTACGGTGCTCTGCACACAGTAAGCGCTCAATAAATACGATTGAATGAATGAATGAACTACACATCCAAATGGAAGTGTTCAGTGGAAGCCCAGAAATAGAAGAAGCCATGGAATTCTGTTACCTGGGCAGCCCACGGTCCAGGACGTTTGGCAGCCGGAGAGACCAAGTTTTATAATCTGTAGTAGGTCTGCAAATCTGTGCTTCTGTCCCAATGTCTATGAGGCTGATACATGGAGAGAGAACTATTTGTTAACTATTTAATTTCTTACTTCTTTATTGCAAAGCAGTATGGCCTAGGGGAAAGAGCAAATGACTGGGAGTGAGGAAATAATAATAATAGTAATAATGGCATTTGTTAAGGAGATTTAACTTCTAATCCCAGCTCTGCGGCTTACATGCTGGGTGACTTGGAAAAGTCACCTAACTTCTAAGTGACTCAGTTTCCTCAAGTGTAAATCAAGGGGATTAAATACCTACCTGTTTTTCCTACTCTGTACGAGAAGGGACTGTGTCTGATCTGACGGTACTGCATTTAGTACACTGCTTTGTACTTAGTAAGTGCTTAATGAAACTATTATTGGTTTATCCTTTCCACCTTTTATCTCTAACCTCTGTTGAACATTTGGAAATTTGTGTCCATTTGTATTTTCTATTAAACTGTAAGATCTTTTGCTGTTGATCGTAATGTGGATTCTCCCCCAAAGGCACAGCTGATTTCTTCATTCATTCAATCGTATTCATTTAGCACTTAATGTGTGCAGAGCACATACTAAGCACTTGGAAAGTACAATGTGGCAACAAACAGAGACAATCCCTACCCAACGATGGGCTTGAACTATTTCAACAGTGTCCCCTGCAAACTATTCTCATCATCAATTGCAAACTCCTCATAGGTAGGGGGTATATTTACCAACTCTACCTTGCCTTCTCAAGTGCTTAGTATTGCTCTCTGAACATAATAATGATGATGATGATGATGGAATTTGTTAAGCACTTACTATGTGCAAAGCACTGTTCTAAGTGCTGGGGAGGTTACAAGGTGATCAGGTTGCCCCACAGGGGGCTCACAGTCAATCCCCATTTTACAGATGAGGGAACTGAGGCACAGAGAAGTTAAGTGACTTGCCCAAAGTCAAACAGATGACAATTGGCGGAGCCAGGATTTGAACCCATGACCACTGACTCCAAAGCCCGGGCTCTTTCCACTGAGCCATGCTACATAGTAAACTTGAGGGCAGGATCTTGTCTTCCAGTTCTATTTTACTCTCCCAAGAGCTTAGTACAATGCTCTGCACGTACCAAACGCTCAATAAAGCAGCATGGCTCAGTGGAAAGAGAACGAGCTTGGGAGTCAGAGGTCATGGGTTCTAATCCTGGCTTTGCCGCTTGTCAGCTATGTGACTTTGGTCAAGCCACTTCATTTCTCTGTGCCTCAGTTACCTCATCTGTAAAATGGGGATGAAGACTGTGAGCCCCACGTGGGACAATCTGATTATCTTGTATCTACCCCAGCACTTAGAACAGTGTTTGGCACATAGTAAGTGTTTAACAAATACCATCATCATCATCATCAATAAATGTCATTGCTTGATGGGTTGAAATTGCAGGGCAGGGACATCCACAGAGAATTCCCAGAGTTCATTCATTCAATCATATTTACTGAGTGCTTACTGTGTGCAGAGCACTGTACTAAGCGCTTGTCTGTCCCCCCACACTGAAGCAATGCTCTTGTGAATGCTGGGGTGGATTAGAAGACAGCAGCAGGATGCTCAAGTAACTGCTTTATGGCAACTTGAAAGGGGGCCAGGGAGAACCAGGAAGGCGGCACATACATCTGAGACACTCAGAGGTGTCTCTTTGGTCACAAACAAGCTGCTCTAGATGAATACACCAGGGGAAGCCACCAGAGCCAAGCGTCACATCCCGGCAGGCAGGAGAGGGCTTGTCTCCTTGAACGGGGGCTCTTAAATGATTGATGAAGTCCATAAGCTCATTGTGGGCAGGGAATGTGTTCTATTTTACTCTCCAAGCGCTTAGTATAGTCCTCTGCACACAGTAAACACTCAGTGAATATTATTGGCCAACTGATTGGCAGACTGGGACTGACAGATGGATCTGGAAATGACAGGTGCTGCAAATGGTAAATGCAGCAGCAGGACAAAGGGTAATCTAGACATGTTCACAATGGAACCGGGGGCTAGTTGGCTAGGATTCTTTTTGGCTATACAAAGACTGGATTGTGTTATCAGGAGGGGCATTTTCAAATATGAAAGACAGCAAGCACTCTCTCCTCTCTCTTTCTCTCTTTTTGTGACTATCTATTCCTTTGATCCTCAAATTCACTAGTTCCAAATTCCCTCCAACAATCCAACAGCTTTCTCAAGAACCTAGAGAATGTACGTCAACTATTTCTCTCTCTCCCTGTGAACTCCACTGACTCCAGGAAAGTTTCCTTTCATGAAGAATCCCAATTAGAATGCTGCCTCAATACATTGTTCCTGACCAACTGAGGTTGCCATGAGCCCAGATCTTTGTTTCTTGGATGGTTTCTCGGCTGTGATGTTTGCACTTGTTTTCTCTCCCGCAGAATGAAGCAGCCTCTGTTAGATATTGAAAATATCAGTCGGCCAAAATGGCTTTTGGCTCGTAAAGGTTTGGGGAATTGGGATTTGTGGTTCTATCTCCCAGATTCCCTTGGAATTTCTTGGGAATCTTCAAAAGTCAAAAGCATCTCTATGAAGCTGTTGGCTAGCAATGATTAAGTATTACCCAACTCGGGGTGAGTGAATATCAAATGCCCAAAGGCACAGAATGAAGTGCATAGGTGATGCAGAGGGGAGAGAGAGATAGGAAAAAAGGGCTTAATCAGAGAAGGCCTTTTAGACGAGATGTAACTTTTTGTATGTTTTGAAGGTGGAGAGAGCGGTGGTCTGGCATATATGGAGAAAGTGGGGATTCCAGGCTAGGGGGAGAATGTGGGAAAAGGCTTGGCGGTGAAATAGATGAGATCAGAACAAGTGAGTAAGCAGGAACTTGAGGAACGGAGCGTGCAGGCTGGGTTGTGGCAGGAGATTAGTGAGGTGAGGTAGGAGAGAGCCAGCTGATTGAATGCTTTAAAGCCAATGGAAAAGAGTTTCTGTTTATTTTAGTGTCTGCTTCCCCTGCTGACTGAAAGCTCTTTGAGGACAGGAATCGTGGCTACCAATTTTATTCTCCCACTTGCTTAGTCCAGTGCTCTGCACTCAGTAAACTGTAAGCTCCTTGAGGGCAGAAAGAGTATCTGCTGACTATTGTACTCTACCAAGTGCTTAGCACAGTGCTCTGCACACAATAGACACTCAGTAAACATTACTGACTGACATATCCTCCCAGAACAGACTCAGAATCTGCTTACCCGATCCATGTTTACTTCAGGAGTTTGCAGCACCTCAGAAATCCCGTGGAATTTGCACGGTCTCTCCTTAGGCTTCTTAGACTTTCTTGGCGGGAGGTAAAACCGAACCTCAGAGGGAAAACAAAACCTCAAGGGGAGGAAGGAGACAGAAAGAAAGGAACTAAAAAAGAGAAATTAGCCTGAAGTCAGAAGGAGGTATTAAGTCAGAAGCCCAGACTGTGAGTCTGTGAGTTGACATCATGAATTGAGCATGATTCATTTTTGTTGTTCTGAAGATGCTACCCTATTCGGTAATTATGGTTCTATTAACCCTGGTGGATTATGTCATTCTGCTCTCGTTACTCACTCTCCTAATTGAGTTATTTCCAGTAATATTCTGGAGCGTGATGATATTATTCTAGGGGAAGGACTGTGTTATTGGGTGTGTTTTAAGACTTCTATAAACTTTTTGGGGTACCCAGCTCATCAAATTTACCCTTCTTCTGGTTATTGTTACCTTAGAGGTTGTTCTTGTTTTTGTCATGGTCACTGTCATAATAGTAGTAGTTGCAATAATACTAATAGTAATGATAATTGGTGGTATTAGTTAAGTATTTACTATGTGCCAAGCACTGTTCTAAATGCTGGGGTAGAGACAAGAAAATCAGGTTGGACACAGTCCCTGTCCCACGAGAGGCTCACCATCTCAATCACCATTTTACAGATGAGTTAACTGAGGAACAGAGTAGTAGCAGGATTAGGAGAAAAGGGCTGGTGGTAGCATTTAATAATAATAATAATAATAATAATAATAATAATAATGGTATTTGTTAAGCACTTACTATGTGCAAAGCACTGTTCTAAGCACTGGGGAGATACAAGGTGATTAGGTTGTCCCATGTGGGGCTCACAGTTTTAATCCCTATTTTACAGATGAGGGAACTGAGGCACAGAGAAGTGAAGTGACTAGCCCAAAGTCACACAGCTGACAATTGGTGGAGCCTGGATTTAAACCCGTGACCTCTGACTCCAAAGCCTGGGCTCTTTCCACTGAGCCATGCTGCTTTATTGAGTGATCCTGGGTACAATGTATGGTATTAAATGTTTTGAGTCTTTTCAATGGTGTTTGTTAAGCCCTTGCTATGTGTCATGCAGTGTACTAAGTGCTGGGATAGATACAAGGTAATCAGGTTGGACACAGTCCCTGTCCCACAAGAGGCTCACCATCTCAATCCCCATTTTACAGATGAGGGAACTGAGGCCCAGAGAAGTGAATGACTTACCAGCGTTTAGAACAGTGCTTTGCACATAGTAAGCACTTAATAAATACCATTGTTATCATTATTATTATTACCCAAGGTCACACCACAAATAAGAGGTGAAGCTGGTATTGGAACCCACGTCCTTCTGACCTCCAGGCTGTGCTCTATCCATTAAGGCCATGCTATTTCCCTTCTCTGCTCTGATCTGTCTAAACATTACCTGAAAATTCCTAGGGCGGTGAAGTTTTGTTTTTATCTTCTCCTCCTCCTCTCTATTTCTCTCCCCTTTTCTTCTTCTGTCTTGTTCACGACTTAATGTACTTTGCTGCAGTCACAAACTAGCGCCTCACTATGCAATCTTAACCTCTTTTCCCCCAGTCATTCTGTTCTAAGAATTGCCTGTTCAGTGGAAACAGTAGCGACATGGCTTTATTTCTTAGATTGATGTTGAATGGTTTGCAGTGCCATAGGGAATGAGATTTGGGCTGAGTTAATGCTCAGTTCAGAATCTCAGAACAAGCGTCCTCTATTGACTCCTACTGCAGATAGGATCCATTCTTCCAAGTCCTACAGCAGGGTTCCTTTAAGAGAGAGCTGGGATCTCATGGTGACACATTGCTAGGCCACAGTATTTCTCGACAGCTGGGTTGTGAGTTGATTTTAGGGGGAGTTACTTGCGTGACATAAATCCCAGTCATTGATACTGCAGTTTGGGGTTCTCAGACATGTGTTTGTCCACTGTCTGCACCTGTTCTCCTCATCAGTTCTCTAAACCAGTTCAGGGGGATGAGCGGGAGAGTGTGAATGACTCAAAGCGAGCTTTCACCACTACTGCAAAAACAACTCAGACGGGTGTGCTGCTAGTGGTAGGATCTATCTTTCCCCTCCTAGCCACGAGGAAGGCTCGCCCTGCATGGCAAGAGTCCAGAAGATGAGCTTCTAACCTTATTTTCATAGGCACACTCTGTCAATGACACTCACACCCCTAGGTTCATTCTCAACGTTGGCAGTGCCATCTATGAACCAAAGGACATCTCCTCCAACATTCTTGGTCATCTATGCTATTTCCACAAATCTTTCCCCAAATCGAGATGGAGAAACCGTGGCAATGTGTGAGACCTTTGATGGCTAAAATCTCATGAGATCTGCTGTTTGCCATGAATAGAGTACTGTGTTGACTTGGTCCTCTAGTCAAAACAATGAGAAGATAAGAAGATTTGACATTTTTAATCTAAAGGCCCTTTAAAAGAGTTATTTGGATTATGGGAAAGTGATGATCTAATTACAGTATGGCATTTATCTTATCATAATTCCCCTGAAGAATTCCCCTGAAACCAATTGGGTTTGCCAAAAGAACTCAAGAAGTGGTATCTCTTTATCCTTAGCCGTGGAAATGTATCTTCTGACTTGTTGCTGGTCTTAGAGTCCCATCTTCATCTTCATATTTATTGCCGAATTGTGCTTTCCAAGCACTTAGTACAGTGCTCTGCACACAGTCAGCGCTCAATAAATATGACTGAAAGAATGAATCTTCAGTGAAAGATACAAGATGGCAATCCAAAGGAAGTAGCACAGGAAATCCCAAAATTCATTTAGGTGGCAAATAGGCGGAATTGATTTGTGGTGTTAGAGGTAGATCAGGGAAGACTTGGTGAAGAACATGGAATTTTATGAGGGCTAGATCCATTTTGGTTCTATTGTTCCATTAAACTCTAATTTCCTGGAGGGCAGGGAGCAAGGGTTTTGCTACTGAGGTACTCTCAAGCACTGAGGCTTAGAACTCACAGGCGCTCAGTAAATGCCACTGATCGACTGCTTGATTGTAAGATTTCTTGGCAATGGTAGTCCTAGGAGCCAGAGTTTCAGAGGTATAAATACGTGCAAAGTGATAGCAGGGGCATAACTCTTCCCTTCAGTTACCTTTCCTTAACCTGAGTGTTTTCCCTCCGGTTTTTGTGCCCTCATGGTTGACTGTTGACATCTATCGAGCATCAGTAGCCTGACCTTTTCAACCCCTCCTCTGTCTGGCCTTACGCTGTCGCATCATCTCCAACCAGTAGCGACTCCATGGACGCATCTGTCCCAGGACGCCCCATTCTCTGTCTGCAATTGTTCTGGTAGTATATCCATAGAGTTTCCATGGTCGAAATACAGAAGTGGTTTACCATTGCTTTCTTCTGCTCAATAAACTTGAGTCTCCGTCCTCGACTCTCTCCCAAGCTGCTGCTGCCCAGCGTGGTTGAGTTTTGATTTATAGCAAATTGCCTTCCACTCGCTAGCCACTGTCCGAGCTAGGAATGGAATAGATAGGCCTCTGCTTGACTCTTCTTCCCTTAGCCAAGACTGGTAGAGGACTGGACACTCTCCAGATGTGATCCCGAGAGGGACCTTCCTTGTCAGATGGGTCCAGATGACTTTCTGGTGTGTTCCTGTGTGCATGCAAGTATGTGTACCTATATTTGTGTCTCCTTGTTTATGTTCTGAGTTTAGCTTTGCCTCCCTGGTAGTCTCTTCTGGTTGTTTTCCCTGACTCTCTCATCAACAATGGCCGGCATGGAGGAAATTCTGTCTCATCTGACCTGCCGCCTCTCCAGCTCGCGCCCTCCTATTCTGGCACAGAGCAGTTCTGAGGGCACTGGGGATTTTGTCAACTACAAGGTTCAGCCAGCGTTTCCTAGCTGACATCAGAACCCGCCTTTCTCTGAAGGCCCTGGGCAAACAGAGCCTCGGTTTCCTCCAGGAATTAGGGGAAGGGGGGAGCTAGGTGTTCCCCAGTTGGGCTTTCGCTCCATAAATTCTCCTCCTTCCAAGCTCGCCTGTGTTGCCACCCAGCAGGGAGAATGGGTGAGGAGGCAGGGAGGGGCTAAAGGGAGAGTGAGGAGAATGAGGTCAAGGGAGGGGAGAGGGGGCGAGGGGAAAGCCGCCTCGCGTCCCTTCTTCCCGTCGTCCAGTCCCACACTCCGGGTTGGTGTTTCCGGGAGCCGTGTTAGCGTTTCCTGCAGCTCGGTCTCTGACCTTCTGTCGCTCTTGGAGCTCAGCCATACTGTCTTTGTTTACAGTCACAGGCATGGAAAAGCCGGCTTCCTGGAGGGGCCCCTCAATACTAAGGTCAAGCCGCGAGCAGGTGAACAAACACAGCCCTTCCAGCCTCAGTGGGAAATTTGGCTCCAGCCAAATGGACCGGGCCCAAAACCCGGGAGCAGGCCCACTGAAATCACCATTTTACCCAAGGCCAGCTGCTCGCCATTTTGGCCACCTCTCCAGCTTCAAAGGGCCAGCCCCTCTGGGTCCAGGTCCTACGGAGACATGACAAGAGGTCGTTCCCTCCTCCGACCTCCAGATTCTCTGCCGATCGACCCTGGACCTGGGCTTGGACAGGACAGACAGAATTCTGGAATCACATTTGCTGAAGAAAAAGTCAGCTGCAGAAGGTCCTGCTACTGTCTGGCCACCCGGCAAAGAGTTTCGTCTTCCTTCTGGGCAGGGAACATTTCTACCAAATCTGTGGTGTTGTACTATCATTTAGTCAGTCAATCAGATTTATTCAGCACTTACTGTGTGCAGAGCACTGTACTGAACTCTTGGGAGAGTATAATACAACAATATAATAGATACACTCCCTGCCCACTGTTCCAAGTGCTTAGTGCAGTGCTCTTCACACAATCAGTGCTAAATAAGTGCCATTGATGATCTTGATGAAAGCCTACCTCTCCAAATGGGGTGTCTCCCAAGAATTTGGTGGAGAATTTGGCACCATGAGGGCCTAACAATCTCGTCCTTGCCACTTACAACAGGAAAGGGAATAGTTTTCGGAACGCATGACCCTCCGTCATTGAGATTGAGTAAGAATTCCGGGCATCAATCCAACGGTCAGTCAATCGAGGATATTTATTGAGTGCCTACTGTATGTGGAGATGTCTGAGCTGCAGAAATAGCATGGCAGCAAGCACTGAGAAAAAGTGCCTTGGTGGGAAGTAAGACTCTGTCCCTGGCACACAAGGGGCTCCCAACTTAAGGATGCAAAGGAAGGAGAAGAGCTTGACACAGGCCCAGAAGGAGAGGTAAAACAATGAAGAAACAAGCACTGTACTAAGCACTTGGGGAGGTTCCAAGCATTTGAAAAACAAAACAAAACTGTTCTCCCAAGGACAGTGCAATCATTCTTTTCTCCTTCCACTTTCTCCTGGAGTGAGAAAGTGAGCTCTTTTTCTTGAAGAAAATATGTTCTGGGGGACATTTGGCTAGTCAAGCTATTATGCTGCTGAAATTACCTAGCCCTGTGACCTTTCGACTTGAACCGTCCTCCGATTGGAGGTGATTTACCTGCCTTTCGCCCCTGATCTCTCTGAGTCTTTAAGAGCCCTGTTCTTTTCTGCTCCAGAGAAGACTATTCCCGGCCAAAGGATGAGGTAATATTTGGCTGCCCGAAGCCAAGATGTCATTTTAACTCTATCGTGGGCCCATGTCGCTTCAGCCTAGGCCAGAGACCATAGGCAGTCATGCACAGGTTTGGTCCTTTGTTCACTCGTTCGTCGCTTCCTTGAAAATGTCGGCCTGGTGGGGTGTTTCACACTGTCCAATATGTGGAAGGTGAGGGAAGGGAGGAGTTGGATCACATCTGGGGGGTCTGCTCTTTTTCTCTCTTCTCTCTCTTTCTCTCTCTCTCTGTCTCTATCTCTCCTTAGAGATCAGCTGAGGCTTCCTCACACAATCTCCCAACAGGGCCAGGATTCTGGGAATTTCTCTCTGGATGGGAAACTAGGCTGGGGCTCCTGGCCCAGGGATTAGGCAAGACTTCTCCTCAGGAGCTCAACTCCTGGGCTTTGCATGGAAGTCCTGGGATGAGGTCAGAGAGAGGAAGGGGCACAGGAAAACCTTAGAAAAAAGCACTTCCTAGGTCACCCGTGGCTGCTGAGTGACTGAGTGTGTCTTAGTGTATGTGGGCTTTGTGTATGAGAAGCAGCATGGCCTCGTGGAAAGAGATTGGGCCTGGAAATCAGAGGGCATGGGTTCTAATCTCGGCTCCGCCATTTGTCTGCTGTATGACCTTGGGTAAGTCACTTCACTTCTCTGTGCCTCAGTTACTTCATCAGTAAAATGGTGATTAAGACATGAGCTCCATGTGGGACAGGGACTGTGCTCAACCTGATTAAGTTGTCTCTACCTCAGTGCTGAGAACAGTAATTTACTGTTTTTACTCGAATTTATTTATTAATGTCTGTCGCCCCATCTAGACTGTAAGCCCATTGTGGGCTGGAAATATATCTGCTCATTGTCATTCAATTGTATTTATTGAGCGTTTGCTATGTGCAGAGCACTGTACAAAGCACTTGGTAAAGTACAATATAACAATAAACAGTTACATTCCCTGCCCACAGCAAGCTTACAGTCTCGAGATGAACGGACTGTCTAGTGTACGCCCCTAACTACTTAGTACAGTGATCTGCACACATTAAGCACTCAAATACAGTAGTACAGTGCTCTGCACACAGTAAGCGCTTAATAAATGCCACTTATAGTTATTATTATTATTATTATTACTGGATTTGTGTTTGTGTGTGTATGCATTGGTGGCAACATTTTCTCCCATTGAATGCCAAGAGAAGACGCTACCCATGTCTAAAACCATTTCCTCCGGGCTTGGGGCTCCCCCGGCCTGTCATGTTCAGTGATATTGGGTGCAGGGAGGCCATGATCAGACATGGCACAGGCAGAGGTGCCACACTTAACCAGGCCACGTTCAACCCCCCAGAACCATTTTTCCTGTTCTTCACTGAGAAGACCGGTTTCCCTCCGAAGTAAAATCCGGCTTCCCCCTAAATGATCCCAACCCCGTCCACCGGTCCCGAGGACACGGGTGTGGCCCTCAAACCGGGATGGATACCGCCATGTCCGACCTCGTTTCTGGCCGGAGAGCGGGAGCCGTCTGGGCTCCGATAAATTATTCAGGAGGCAGGTTGGGCCGCGGATCACAGGGGTAGATAATAGAATCGGCTTTCCAAGCCCGCCCTTGCCAGGGAGAAGTGGGGGTGTGCTTTTCAGGAATTCTCTTAAGTGGAATCGGCTCCGACGCGCACAGCCAACGAGTCATATTGCTGCCATCCAGCTAGTGTTTGAGGAACAGCATATTCTCACTCTTGAAGCAGCCGGGTTTCGGCTGGAGTGCCTGTGTTTGTGCCGCCGTGTGTGCCCGCAGCCGGTTGGCACGGAAGAAGCGTGTCCGCGCTGCTGGGGGGGAGGAGAGGGGGGTCGTCGTCCCCCCCCCCCCCCCCCCCCCCCGGCCATCTCCGGCCGTGACCGCCTTGACCGCATTGGCAGCCAACCGGGCTCCATCACGTGCTCTCTCATGTGACACCACGCTTGCGGCACTGGGGAGAGAGAGCCGACAGAGACTCGCCAACCCCGCACCGAGGAATTCGGCACCCGCAGAGATCTGGGAGCCATCGGGGCCGGCCCTGGGGACCCACAAACGGAAGTCCGGGGGAGTGCGAACCATCCGCTGCCTTTTTCGATCTTTTCGGTGGCGGCGGCGGTGGTGGCTTCCCATTTTTAACTCTCGCCTCTTTGTCTCCACATCTCCAGCCCCGGCCAAGGCCGGGCCGAGCCGCCGCTGAGATGAGGGGGGTTCGCCCCCAACAAGGCACTGCATCCCCGAGGCCGGAGCCGAAGCCACCGCCGGGTCCCTGGGGTTTCCCCATGGATGGCACCCCGTGGCACCGTGGCGCGTCAGCACGGAGGCTGATCCCAGCCTCGCTTTGCCACCGCGGGGAAGGGCGGGTGGGATGGGAGGAAGACTGGACCTGGTTTGAACCGGTAGGAGTGGATGGGGTGAGGGGGGGATGAGGGCGTCCGGGAAGGCGCACGCCAATGAATCCAGGAGCCTGCCCGGGACCCCCGGTATGATCCAGGCTGAGCACCTACCTCGGGGAGGTACATCCAGGGGACTCCTCACCCTTTTACCTCCACATCCCGCTGTAGATGGATAAACAACAACCCGAGCCGGAAGAGAGCCAGCCAGAAGGAGGAGCTGATGCCAGCTGCCATCTGGTTGCCAGTATCATGCACCCCCTGAGCCAGGGGGAGGGAGTCCTGACCCCTCCGAGGCCACAAAGACCATCGATCGCCGCCTCCTGCGAGGACGCCGAGCACCGGCCTGGTCGCGACCCAGGGCCCAGGCACCTGACCGCAGTCCGGAAGGGTTTGCCCGTGCATGGCAGGATGTGGAAGGATGAAAGGGGGGCAGGATTTCAGGGCAGGGTACACACAAGAAGCCCCCCCACCCCTCCTGGCTGGAGCAAAATGTCTCGTCGGCCCCTATGTCCGACTCCGGCCCGGTTGTGAGCCCCGACAGGGACCTTCTCCGTCCACAGCCTCTCATTTTCTTGTAGGGTCCCTTCGATTTAACTCCTCCAAGTTCTGACTCCTCCACACTGCAGGGAGAGAGAACGTGCATTTTCTTATTTTGTTTTCTCCGTCTGAGAGCTCTCCGGCAACACAATTGGAGGCAGTGCGGGGAAGAATCCTATCCCGTAGATAGAAACGCGATCAATCTCGGCAAAATAAATGGATCCCGGATGACTCCGAGGTCAGCTGGCTACCGCAGGCTTCAGATGGCTAAATACTCAACCAAGGATGAATTAAGGAGTTGGATTTACATTTTTTTCTAATTCCCAAATCAGCCTGTGTTACAGAGAGAGGGCGAGAGGCGGAGAGGGAGAGATAGAGATTGCATCATCATCCCTGATACAGTCTGGGTTCACATTTAACAGTGAACTGACCACAACCAGACACAGATAGGTTTCAACTCAGAATGCCGATTGGAGGGCATGTATTTTTAAGAGCAGACAGACTTATCATAACACGGGCTGACCGAGATGAAGGGAGCTAGCTGGTCGACAATCGATTCGTAGGTAGATTTCTAGCTAAAAGGCGGTTCCAACCTCAGTGGTGGAAGGGTGGCAAAGTCGGGTGGGCGGGGGGTGATAGAAAAGCATTTAATTTGTGACTCCCACCGACCCCCAGCCTCACCGTCAATGGAGAGCTGGGTTGAGGGAATTTGCCAGGAGTCATGGGAAGCTTTGCTGCCTGGCCTTATCCAGGGTTTGTCTCTAGCTCTACAAAGGCAGTCCTGTGTGTTGGAATATGTTTGGCCAGCTGTTGGATAACATTCCTCCGAAGAGGGCTGGAGAGAGATGGGGAAGGGCGGGGGCCTGAAGGGAGCAGGGTGCTGAAGGAGGGGAGGGATCTTATTACTGTACGCGCATACTGTAGCTGCATGTTTTGCCAGGAAATGCTGGGGATTGGGAGAGGAGGGTGGAAGGGAGGGAGAGAGGTGGGGAGAGGGAGGTGGGGAGGAGATGGAGGAAGGGGAGAGGGAGAGAGAAGGGGGAGAAAGAGGGATGGGGGAGAGAGAGGAGGAGAGAGGAAAGAGAGGGAGGAGGGGAAGGAAGAGGAAGAATGAGGGAGAAAGTGTGAGAGAGAGGGGAGAGGGAAGGGAGAGATGGAGAGAAGAGGAAGAAAGGGAGAGGAAATGGGGAAGAGAGTGGAAGAGAAAGGGGAAAGGGAGAGGAGGGAGAGAGAGGGAGAGGAGAAGGGAAAGAAGGAGAAAGGAGAGGGGAGATAAGCAGAGAGAGAGGGGAATAGAGGAATAGAGGGGGAGAGGGAGAGTGGATGATAGAGGGAAAGGGAGAAAGTGGAAGAGAAAGGGGAGAGAGGGAGAAAGAAAAGGGAGAGAGGGGAGTATAGAAAGGGAGAGGGAGAGAGGGAGAAAGGAGAAGAGATGGGGAGAGAGAGGGGGAGAGAGAGGAGGAAGAGTGAGGAGCAGAGAGCAAAAGAGAAAGGACAAAAAAGAGAGCTAGAGGGAAGTTCTTAGGCAAAACCTTACTGTAATGACAAGAATCCAGCTCCACTTAGAGGGAAAAGGAGGCAAACAGAAGGGAAGAGTGAGGGAGAGAGAGAACAGGAGAGAGAGGCCAACTTAGAACTTCAAAGCTGCACAGGCAAGTAGAATGTCAGCAGCTTGTAATTAGCAGTTCACGGTTACGTCAGCGACTGTATCTCCAAGAATAACTATGTGATGTGGTCCACAAAAGTGGAAAAGGTAGTCATAACTAAGTTATCGAGCCTGAGTCAAACAAGGGCAAATGGATTAATGAATCTGCTCTGTTCATAAATCAAATACGGACAGAGTCCGCGTAGAAGGTTTGCTGAATTCTGCATAATTGAAGGCTGCATTATCGACCCGTCAGTGGGGGCTCATACAGTAAGGGAAAGCGTGAATCCGTGGGTTAGAAAAATGCAGCGTGGCCCCTCTAAAGGAGGTTGGAGGTACCTAGATCTGAAAGAAATTGCTTCGTCAGTCTGTCACTGTTCTCCGTTGCCGAAGGTGAGACCGTCTTAAGAGAAAGCAGCAAGGAGGGAGAATACCCTCTAGACATGGGCTTGGGTTTGGTTTCAGGCTTCTTTTTCCTATGGAAGAAAAATGGGGATGCAGGTAGAATTGAATTTATTTGTTGACGGAGATCTAGTAAGAGAAGTGACCCAGAACTTTGGGGATGCTGGGTCTGAAAACCATCACCAGGCTCCTCCTTGTGTCTTCTAGAAAGAACCCAAGCTGGGAGTCAGGAGACCTGGGTTCTAATCTCGGTTCTGCCATTTGTCTGCTGTAGGACCTTGGGCAAATTACTTCACTTCTCTGTACCTCGGTTCCCTTATCTCCAAAATGGGGATTCAATACCTGTTCTCCCTCCTCCTGTGAATGTGAGCTCCACGTGGGACCTGATGATCTTTTATCTTCCTCAGTGTTTAGTACAGTGCACATAGGAAGCACCTAACAAATACCACGATTGTCTATTATTGTTATTCTCTGTACTTCAGTTACCTCACCTGTAAAATGGGAGTTCTGTGCCCATTCTCTTCCCCCCGCCTTTAGACTGTGAGCCCTGTGTGGGCAGGGACTATGTCTGGCTTGACAGCCTCGTATCTACCCCAGCGATTAGCAGAGTGCTTGGTGCATAGCAGGGGATTAACAAATCCAGAATTATTATTATTCTCATTTCTGGAGAGTGCGTTTCGGCAAGTTGTATGGCGTAGCGGATAGCGCACTGGCTTGGGAGTCAAAAGGTGATGGGTTCTTATCCCGGTTCAGTCACTTGTCTGCTGTGTGACCTTGAGCAAGTCACTTCACTTCTCTGGGCCTCAATTCCCTCATTGGCAAAATGGGGAATGAGACTGTAAGCCCCATGGGGAACAGGGACCGTGTCCAACCTGATTTGCTTGTATCCACCCTGGTGCTCAGTACAATGCCTGGCACACAGTAAGCACTTAACAAATGGCACAGTTATTTTGAAGTTTTAGATGGCTAGGACTGCCCCTCGTCCTCAGCTCCTGGGCATCGCCGGCCCACCCATGCCCTTTCAATTCCAGCACAATGCCAGCCCGTGGGCGTTCCCCGGTGCCCCCGGCCAGGACTGGCAGCCTGATTTCCTCTGTGGGTATCCAAACAGCCAGTCATTAAGGCAGACCTCGGGTTCCAGAGACGGGGGTGAGGGCCGTGGTCCAAACGGGCTGGCGGATGGGCATCGGCCCCGCGTCCAGCAGTGACGCCCGGATAAAATAATGCGACGGGATTTGATTGCTCTCTGACGGGGCACTGTGTCATTGTGTCAGCGAGCAATCGAGGCTATTGTGAGTCAGGGTAGGCCGGACGGTGGGGTTACTAGACTGTAGCATTTTTAGAAATACAGGGCTGACCTACTTAGACGGATTCTGGCTGGCAGCTGTCTGATGCCGCGAGTGTCCTGATAGGCCGAAGCTGTTGCTAGGGGAATTAGCATGAATTTTTCCACACACACACACACACACACACACACACACACACACACACACACTCTCTCTCTCTCTCTCTCTCTCTCGCACAGAGTCGGTGGCTGAATGATAAAAGCTGATTGAAATTACAGGGATTCGGTTTAGCATTATACAAATTCATCTCCCCCCCGCCCCCTTTCCCCTGCCCTGTTTTTCCCCGCTCCAGGGCCAAGAAGGAGAGCAAAATGCCGTTTTTGTTTACACTTGTCCTCTGACCTATTTTTCTGGAGTCAGGAGGGAGGAGAACAGAACCCTGGAGACATTTCAGTAATCTCTTACGGTTTAGGTCATTCAAACGATGTGGCAAATGGGAAGATAGTTAAGCTCAGAGATTGCCGGGAAGTAGCTACAAATGGCTTAGCTTCTTTCCTTCACGCAACGCTCCCCTACCCCCACCCCATTCTGTTCACTAAGCTATTTTAAAGTTGGCCACATTCCGTATATTTAAACACCCTTTCCCTTTTGGGTAAGAACAAAACATTTATATAAATCCCACCCTCTCCAAACAGATGGGAACGGGCCATCACTACCTTGTTTAAAATAAGACCTCCAGGATTCCAGATTTAGAATGGAAAATACATACCATATTTTATTGTGTCATATATTCTGCGCTATTTTGAGTTCGGCTTGAAAAGTCGGTCCAGTGTTTACACTTCCCGATGATCCCAGACGCCTGTCCCCCTGCACCATCTCTCCTGTCTCCTAGAGTTCTGGGGACCCTGGGGTTTTTCCACGGAGGAAAGTATGCATGTTCGGTTTATCTGGAAAATGTTTTCCTCGTTGCTGACATCTGCTCCACATGTAGGCAGTTGGTGTAATCAGTTTTCTAAGATGACCTATTTTCCCTCCCCGCTGTGTCCCCCAAACCCAGTCGAGAGCTCTGCAGGTGTTTCTCCTTAGCTTGTCTTCTATCCGACCCCCCAAAGAATCAGCCCCGTGTCATCAGCACCCAGAAACTCTCCCGGGAGGAAAATAAAAACAATGCTCCCATCTAGAATCTCTTGATGCAATTATGAATATTTCCTCTGTTACGATCGCTAATTATAGGCGGTCTCTCGCTTGGACAACAATCTACCCCCCAAGAGGATTCCACTTGGCTGTGTGAAGGGAGTCACAACCCTGCGTGTTTTCCAATTAATTTCCAAGACCGCAGGTTATGATGTCACAAGTAAACAAAACAGGACCTCAGCGGCTCGGGGTAGAAGGAGAAAGCCAGGTTGCAAGATGGAATCTCCCAGCCCCAGGATAAAGGACGGGATCAAATGGTGGGGGTGGAATTTTGTTTTCACTGAGGCTCTGCTGGGAGAGTTAAATGCTTTTAAAGATAATGTAAACAGCATTCAGATCCGTCTAGACACCCAGATTTTCAGTGATCCCAGCGCTGTTCTTTCTCAGCAGAGCCTTCGGAGCAGGTATGACTCAAAAATCACAATACTTTCTGATGTCACGGGACGGAAGTTTCCCTCCCAACTCCCTACCCAGCCCCTTTTTCCCGCTTCCTCTTCCACCTCCTCTGAATTTCATTATTGAACTTTCCTGTGTCGTGGTGATGGAATCTCATTGCTCTCAATGGATCGGTGCACAAAATTCAAAGGCCAGAATGTGGCATTTTAGATCCGCCAAGGGTTCTGACCCAAATAGGAAAAACTGTGGTATTTCTTAAGCACTTCCTCTGTCCAGGCACTGTACTAAGTGCCGGGATAGATGTAGGAAAATCGGGTTGAACACAGTCCCTGTCCCAAATGGGGCTCACAGTCTAATAAAGGAGAGAGAACAGTATTTGAATCCCCATCTTGCAGATGACAAAACTGAGGCCCGAAGAAGCTAAAAGACTTGCCCATGATCATGCAGCAGATAAGACTGTGAGCCCGTTGTTGGGTAGGGATTGTCTCTATCTGTTGCCGAATTGTACTTTCCGAGCTCTTAGTACAGCGCTCTGCACACAGTAAGCGCTCAATAAATAGGATCGAATGAATGAATGAAGTGGCGGAGCTGGGATTAGAACCCGGGTCTTCTAACTGCCAGGTCCGGGCTCTTTCCACTAGGCCACACCGCTTCCAAAAACTCATCGATAGTGAGCTGACTTTTCGTGTTGCATTTGGAAGACTGGACGCGGCCTCCATTAATTTGGATGGGCCAAGGGAAGGTGATTGTTTGGGGCCTTTCACCTGTGGCCATCTCTCTGCATAGGTCAGGGGATGCCAATTTAAATATTCATGAACTCGTATCTGGGCCATCTATTTTAACGAGCTCCAGTGCCAGAGGTGTCCACCCTGGGCCAAGCATGAAATAAAACATGCAAACACCATCTTTCTTGCAAAAGCACCCGTCAAGCCCATCACCCCTTTGACCCCACCCATCTGTACCTTCAATTTATTTCAGAGGCTCGGAATCGTACGTATTTGTCAGCAGGGCCAAGGGGGGTTATTTTGAGATGTTTTGGGACTTTCTTCATCCATCCAATCCCTTTCCTGCCGATGAACAGAGCTTCCCATGGGAAACGTGATTTTCGGCTCTTTCCGCTCAAAACTCACCATTGATTTTACTTCCGATTCTGTGCAGTTAAGAATTGGCGTGGCCTAGAGCAAAGAGCACGGCCATGGGAACAATCAATCAATCGTATTTATTGAGCACTTACTGTGTGCAGAGCACTGTACTAAGCGCTTGGGAAGTACAAGTTGGCAACATATAGAGATGGTCCCTAACCAACAGTGGGCTCACAGTCTAGAAGGGGGAGACAGAGAACAAAACCAAACATACTAACAAAATAAAATAAATAGAATAGCTATGTACAAGTAAAATAAATAAATAAGTAAATAGAGTAATAAATATGTACAAACATATATACAGGTGCTGTGGGTAAGGGAAGGAGGTAAGGCGGGGGGGATGGAGAGGGGGAGGAGGAGGAGAGGGGACCTGGGTTCAAATTCCCGCCCCGCCGCTTGCCTGCTGCTTGACCTCGGGCAAGTCGCTTCGCTTCTCGTCACTTCACTTCTCTGGGCCTCAGTTACCCCATCTCTAAAATGGGGGTTCAATACCTGTCCTCTCTCCTCCTTAAGCTGTGGGCCCCATGTGGGACAGCGGCTGGTCCAACCCGATTATCTTGAATGTACCCGGGCAAATAGTAATTGCTTAACGAATGCCACAACTGAAGAGGAGCACTGAAATAAGCTCTGGGGTAGGGACATATGGAGGATTTCGGCCTCACTCCACATTTCAGTGTCTTTTAAAAAGCAGGACTGACTGGCATTCTAGACCGACTTGTATTCTGGAATGTAGGGTATGCCCCTCTGCAGAGACAATGGATTTGACACAGTCAGGAGCGTGGGCTTGGAAACTGTGTTTTGGTAGACGCTCAGAGCATACGAGCCAGCTAATCCCCTCAGCTCTCCCGTCGGTGTTTACACTTGAGGCATGAATCCTGCTTGGCTCACTTCATCACATGGCTCTGAAGAACAAATGCTTTTTCCTAGAACTCTGCAAGATGCAGACATTGGTTACGCGATGACTTTTCCCTCAGAGACGTACGTTGGCATCACCCTTTACGATGCTGGGCAAGTTATTCAACCTCCCTGGGCCTCGGCTTCTTCATTTATTAACTGGGGATGAGACTCTTACTCTCCCTAATAATAATGGTGGTATTTGGTAAGCAGAAGTCAGAAGGTCATGAGTTCTAATTTCCATTCCGGCACTTGTCAGTTGCGTGACTTTGGGCAAGTTACTTCACTTCTCTGTGCCTCACTTCCCTCATCTGTAATATGGGGATGAAGACTGTAAGCCCTAAGTGGGACAACCCGATCAACTTGCATCCTCCCCAGCGCTTAGAACAGTGCTTTGCACATAGTAAGCGCTTAACAAATGCCATCATTATCATTATTGTCTGCTGAGTGACCTTGGGAAATCACCTCTCTGTGCCTCAGTTCCCTCATCTGTAAAATGGAGATTAAATCCAGGAGCCCTCTGTGGGACAGGGACTGTGTCCAATCTGATGATCTTGCCCCAGCGCTTAAAACATTGTACGCTGTACTAAGCGTTTGTATTAAGCGCTGTTACAGTATAACAGAGTTTGTAGACGTGTTCCCTGCCCAAAAGGAAATTGCAGTCCATAGGAGGAGCTTTTAGGCCTCACTCCATGTGTCGCTAGACTGTAAAATCATTTAAGGTCGAGATCCATGCCTACTAAAGTCTTCCAAGTGCTCACTATAATACTTTGCACATAGTAGTCTGTAAACTCCTTGGGAGCAGGGATTATTTCTAGTAACTCCACTGTGCTTGCCCAAGTGCTTAATACAGTACTCTGCATACAGTAGACTGGATAGTTGTCACTCTACTGTACACTCCCAAGCGCTCAGTACAGTGTTCTACAGAGTAAGTGCTCAATAAATGCCATCAAATGATAATTACTATTATTATTATTGCCGATTATGTGCCAGGCACTGAGTTGGATACAAGCAAATCAGGTTGGACTCCGTCCCTGTCCCTCATGGGCTTCAGAGTTTTAATCCCCATTTTACAGATGAGGTAACTGAGGCACAGAGAAGCAACAGAGGACCTGGGTTCTAAAACCTCTCTCTACCATTTGCCTGCAGCGTGATTTTGGGCAAGTCACTTACCTTTTCTATGCCTCAGTTTCCTCATCTGTAAAATGGGGACTCAATACCTGTTTTCTCTCCTCCCTAGACTGAATCCCTTGTGGGACAGAGACTGTGTCCTACCTGATTAACTAATATCTACCCCAGCCCCTTAGTACAGTGCTTGGCACATAGTAAGTGCTTAATGAATACCATAGTCATATAATTAATTAATTTAATTGCAGTATTTGTTAAGCGCTTACTATGTGCCAAGCACTGTACTAAGCGCTGGGATGGATACAAGATCACAAGGTCACTCGTAATAATAATAATGACATTTATTCAGCACTTACCATGTGCAAAGCACTGTTCTAAGCATTGGGGAGGTTACAAGGTGATCAGGTTGTCCCACGGGGGGCTCACAGTCTTAATCCCCATTTTTCAGATGAGGGAACTGAGGCTCAGAGAAGTGATGTGGTTTGCCCAAAGTCACACAGCTAAGTGGTGGAGCCAGGATTTGAACCCATGACCTGTGACTCCAAAGCCCGGGCTCTTTCCACTGAGCCGCACTGCTCTTCTTGGGACTCCCAGTCTAAGCAGGAGTGAGAAACATTATTTAATCCCCTTTTTGGAGGTGAGGGAACTGAGGCCCAGAGAAGTAAAGTGACTTGCCCAAGGTCACACAGCAGACAGGTGGCGGAGCCAGAATGAGAACGCAGGTCCTCTTACTCTCAGGCCCATGTTTTATCCATGCTGCTTCACTACTATCAGAATGTAATAATAATAATAATAATTTTGGTATTTGCTAAGTGCTTACTATGTTACTAAGTGCTGGGGAGGATACAAGGTGATCAGGTTGTCCCATGTGGGGCTCACAATCTTAATCCCCATTTTCCAGATGAGGGAACTGAGGCCCAGAGAAGTGAAGCGACTTGCCCAAAGTCACACAGCTGACAAGCGGCGGAGTCGGGATTTGAACCCATGACCTCTGACTCCTAAGCCCGGGCTCTTTCCACTGAGCCACGCTGCTTCTCTGGCCCCCTGGGACTGTCTCCCTGAGCCCCCCGGTTTGAGGTTTGGCTCCATTTGTCTCTATATGTTGCCAACTTGTACTTCCCAAGCACTTAGTACAGTGCTCTGCACACAGTAAGCGCTCAATAAATACGATTGATTGATTGATTGATTGATTGATTCCATCCCCATGGGAGATTGTGGAGGCTCTGCCTTTGGCCAAGTTCTCTTTGGTCACCAGTAAATACGAGCCACGATGGTTTTTAGGCTTGGACCAGAAGCTCGTCAAGGGCAGGGTCTGCCTCTACTCCTCCGTCCGAGACCCGCACAGAGCCTAGAAGCCCCCTGATCCTGAGGAGGAGATCTTTTTGTGAGGAGGAAAGGGCTTTGGGGTCCAGAAATGAGCGAGGAGGCAAAGTTGAGTTTCCACATTAGGGTAACCCTCCCCTCCCTCTCTTCCCCAGCCCCTTACCCGCAGAGGATGATGGAGGGATGAACTCTGCCTCCTCCGAGCACACCCTGCAGTTTTATAGCCATCCAGCCCCACTCGCCTCATAAAACCGAGAACAAAAATAAATATTTTAACAAGGAAGAAATCCAGCCGTGACAAGCCGGGACGTAATAAAGAAAGACAAGCGATGAACCCCACCGGCCAAAAGAAAACAAGGGCTCAGATGTGGTTAGACTGAACGGATGCTGGCCTGATAAAATTCCAAAGTAAAAGAAAAAAATGACCCAATAGCAAAAATAATAATTAAAAATAAATCCCAACTTGTGTTCTCAAGGGCAACACAGGATAATCCAAGAAGAGTAATTCGAAGCCGGTTTTCCTTTGCCCTTTCATGGTTTTAAAGTTCATTTTGTAAATTCCATTGCTACATGTCTACTGACCAGAGAAGCAGTGTGGCTCAGTGAAAAGAGCCCGGGCTTTGGAGTCAGAGGTCATGGGTTCAAATTCCGGCTCTGCCAATTGTCAGCTGTGTGACTTTGGGCAAGTCACTTCACTTCTCTGGGCCTCAGTTCCCTCATCTGTAAAATGGGGATGAAGACTGTGAGCCCCCCGTGGGACAACCTGATCACCTTGTAGTCTCCCCAGCACTTAGAACAGTGCTTGGCACATAGTAAGCACTTAATAAATGCTATTATTATTGTTATTGTTCTGACAGGTTCAGAAGACTAAATATGGAGATAGAACCAGGATCAGGTCTACCGTACTTGTCCAAGCACTTAGGACAACATTCTACACCACTTGACATCCAGAACAGTGCTGTGCAAACAGGCACTCAGTATAGTGCACTGTACACAGTAATAATAAGCACTATTTTCTACTACTAACTGTGTCAAGCACTGTTCTAAAGTGATGGGATAGATATAAGTTAATCAGGCGGGACACAGACTCTGTCCCACATGGGGCTCACATTTTAAGTAGGAAGGAGAACAGAGAAACAGTGTGGCTCAGTGGAAAGAGTCCGGGCTTTGCAGTCAGAGGTCATGGGTTCAAATCCCGGCTCCGCCACTTGTCAGCTGTGTGACTTTGAGCAAGTCACTTCACTTCTCTGGGCCTCAGTTCCCTCATCTGTCAAATGGGGATGAAGACTGTGAGCCCCCCGTGGGACAACCTGATCACCTTGTAACCTCCCCAGCACTTTGAACAAGTGCTTTGCACGTGGTAAGCGCTTAATAAATGCTATTAAAAAAAAAGTGAAGGTCACAGAGTGAGTAAGTGGTAGATCTGAAATTAGAATTAGTGGTTCATCCACTAGGCCACAATGCTTCCTTGTAGCAATAGAAACTGGGAACTGTCTCCTGCTTACTCAAGTGACCTGGAATCGTTTACAGAGCTGACTCGATCCCTGTTTTCCTTGCTCCCTAAGAAAGCCAGGATCTCATTAGCCCAGGTGAACAGTTGACTTCTTTCTGAGAGACCTGACCTGCTCACTGTGCCGTAGTAAATGATTTTGCAGAAAGCCCCAGTTTGGTGCTTTTCAGCTGCCCATTAAAATGACAATACGTTTTTCTCCGCCCCTCCCCTTCCCCAGGGGTCTGTCTGGAGGAGTTCCCTTCTGCTCCTCAATAGAGGCCTTGTGTTCAGGATTCTTCAGAGGAGAGAGGCCAGGCTAACTCAAATATTTTCAGTCCTTTTTATAGCCAGCATTCCCAAAGTCCACGAAAGGGCCAGCATTTCTGCTCCTTCAGTAGTAGTAATCAATCGATGGTATTTATTGAGAGCTTACTATGTGCAGAGCCCTGTACCAAGCGTTTGGGAGAATACAATATATCAGAATTAGCAGATACGTTCCCTGCCCATAAAAATCTTACAGTCTAGAGGGGAAGACAGACATTAATATGAATAGACTGTGAGCCCACTGCTGGGTAGCGACCGTCTCTGTATGTTGCCAACTTGTACTTCCCAAGTGCTTAGTACAGTGCTCTGCACACAGTAAGCACTCAATAAATGCGATTGATTGATTGAAATAATTTATATTATATAATTTAAAGTTATGTGCCTAACTGCTGTAGGGGTTGGGAGTAAGGTGAATATCAAGTAAGCGCTTAATAAATGTCATCATTATTATTATTATTATCAAATGTCCAAAGGTCACAGATCCAAGGGCACAGTGCTTGGCACAGAGTGAGTGTTCACTGCTTTCTGTTTTGAAGTTAGATTGCTGGCAGATTTTGCCTGGCTTCTAGTTTGGGGTCATCTCGACCGGGGGTCAAACATGCATGCATATGGAAAACTTGCAGCTGTAGACAGGCACTCAGTCGGTGCCCGTTTTAAGTCATTTATTGGCTCCAGCTGCTTCCATGGCCACAGTAGATTTCTTTTCATTAGCCTGGCCCATGTGAAAGCCATTTGGGTTATTGCAAGAATCGTAACCCAATGACAAGCCATTGTGGTGGACTCAGGGGTCAGTGCAGTGCAATTCCTCCTGAATCTAGACCACAGCCTGTGACTGGGAGGATTCTCCCCTCTTCCCCCTCTCCACCCCCCTGCCTTACCTCCTTCCCCTCCCCACAGCACCTGTATATATGTATATATGTAGGTATTTATTACTCTATTTTATTTGTACATATTTATTCTATTTATTTTATTTTGTTCATATGTTTTGTTTTGTTCTCTGTCTCCCCCTTCTAGACTGTGAGCCCACTGTTGGGTAGGGACCATCTCTATATGTTGCCAACTTTTACTTCCCAAGCGCTTAGTACAGTGCTCTGCACACAGTAAGCGCTCAATAAATACGATTGAATGAATGAAATTCTGATGGTATCTACAGATATGGGGACATGTCTTCCCTAACGCAGAGACCACAGATATACATTCTTCTGTGTGTGTTGCATAATTTGTGCTCGGTGATGTCACTGACATCATACAGGATTTGGGGAGGAATTCCCCCAAACCCAGACAGAGCAACCCTGGGTAACTAAGTTCTCCTTCCTGGAACTTTTTCTGCTCCAGGGTCCTTCCTCCGAGAAATGTTTATTAACTTGTTAGAACGATTGTTATCGTGGCTTGTTTATTGTAATAATCGGTGGTTTGTTTATGGTTTCCTTGTTCTCTTGGTGCATTCAGTTTGTAACCTGTTGTAAAACGTCACTCTTGCTGTTCTCTGGATCAGTTTCCCCCCACTTAAACTGTGATCTGGGGGTAAAACAGAGACTGTGTTGGATCTTATTATTTTGTACCGACCCCAGAGGTACTAAAAGCTTAGTAAATACTTAAAACAGCTAAGTTACTCTTTGTTACTCTAAGAAGCAGTTAAAAGCAGTGTGAACTAGTGGATAGAGCATTGGCCTGGGATCAGGAGGACCCGTCTTCTAACCGCAATGTTCCACAACTTTTTCGCCAAACTGTTCACCCCTCCGCCTCTAAACTTCGGCCCTTCAACTCCCAGGCCGTGAGAGAGTGGGCCAGGAGATTTGAGGGTGAGGGAGACATGAGCAAAACAGAGGAGACAGGTGATTAATGAAGGAAATATTTATTTTGATTGGAGAATAAAGGGTTTGGTCAGGTCTCCTGACCGCACAAAAGCTTCTTGTTCGTGAAAACCCTGGTGGAGCCACAAGGCTTGAGGTGTCACTAGGTTGCGGACAGAGACTTTCTCTGAGAGGAAAACTCTTTTCCCACAATCCATTAGAGAACCCAGAAACCATTCCCTTATCCCTCAAACTCCCTTGGGTTTGGAAAAGTCTACAGCAGCGTGGCTCAGTGGAAAGAGCCCGGGCTTTGGAATCAGAAGGTCATGGGTTCAAATCCTCACTCCGCCAATTGCCAGCTGTGTGACTTGGGGCAAGTCACTTAACTTCTCTGTGCCTCAGTTACCTCATCTGTAAAATGAGGATGAAGACTGTGAGCCCCCCTGTGGGACAACCTGGTCACCTTTTAACCTCCCCAGTGCTTAGAACAGTGCTTTGCATGTAGTAAGCGCTTAATAAATGCCATTATTATTATTTTTATTATTATTACTGCAGCCTTTTGGTTTTTTCACATAGTATTTCATTCATTCATTCATTCAATCGTATTTATTGAGTGCTTACTGTGTGCAGGGCACTGTACTAAGCACTTGGAAAGTACAGTTCAGCAACAGAGACAGTCCTATTCATTCATTCAACCATATTGAGCGCTTACTGTGTGCAGAGCACTATACTAAGCACTTGGGAAGTACAAGTTGGCAACATATAGAGACAGTCCCTACCCAACAACGGGCTCACAGTCTAGAAGGGGGGAGACAGACAACAAAACCAAGTATTTGTTCAGCACTTACTAAGTGCCAGGCACTGTACTGAGCACTGGGGTAGACACAAGACAGTCTGGTTGGACACAGTTCCTGTCCCCCTTAGGGCTCACACTCTTAATATCCATTTTATAGTTGGGGTAACTGAAGCATGGAGAAGTGAAAGACTTGACCAAGGTCACGCAGCAGACGAGCGATGGAGTCAGGATTAGAACCCAGGTCCTTCTAAATCCCAGACCCATGCTTGGTCCACTAGGCCATACTGTTTCTCGAACACGTACTGCTTTCTTGAGCCCTTACTAAGTAGAGAGCACTCAGAACTTGGGAGGGAACAGAAGCAAAATATGGCTCATTTGTGGGGCTATAATTATATTAATAATGATTATGGTATTTGTTAAGCACTTACTCTGTGCCAAGCACTGTTCTAAGCGCTGGGGTAGATACAAGATAATCCGGTTGTCCCACATGGGCCTCTTAGTCTTAATCCCCATTTTACAGATGAGGTCACTGAGCAACAGAGAAGTTAAACAGCTTACCCAAGGCCACAAAACAGACAAGTGAGTGGGGTAGACAGGCATAAATAATTTTCAAATAGAGGGACTAGGATGGTAAAGCTATACCAGGTAGCTAATACAGTCTACCAGTAGGAAATAGCTGAATAAATAGTTGACTAGATAACTGAGTATACCAATGTCTGGGTGCTGTGGAAGTAAACTGAGAGTCCCTTGAGTGACAGGGAATGTGCCTAACTCTCTCCTGTATGTTTTGACATGGTGCTTAGTATGATGCTGTGTACGTAGTAAGCGCTTAATAGATACTATTGCTACTACATTCACAACTACTACGGGAGGGCTGATTTAATAATGATGGCATTTATTAAGCGCTTATTATGTGCAAAGCGCTGGGGAGCATACAAGGTGATCAAGTTGTCTCACGTGGGGCTCACAGTCTTAATCCTCATTTTACAGATGAGGCAACTGAGGCACAGAGAAGTGAAGTGACTTGCCCAAAGTCACACAGCTGACAAGTGGCGGAGCCGGGATTTGAACGCATGACCTCTGACTCCAAAGCCTGGGCAGTTTCCACTGAGCCATGCTGCTTCTCTAATTTGACTGATTTAATTTCTGACTCTAATTTCTCTGATTTGACTATTTTGATTAGCCTCCTTTTAAAAGGAAGAAAACATGGAACCCGCAGAATTGATCAGTGGTATTTATTGACCGCTTTTTTAAAAATTAGGGGTTATGTACAAAAGTGAGGGACTGAATATCGAGGGTTTAAAGGGAACAGTCCTGAGTCCCAAGAGAAGCAGCGTGTCTCAGTGGAAAGAGCCCGGGCTTTGGGGTCAGTGGTCATGGGTTCAAATCCCAGCTCCGCCCACTGTCAGCAGGGTGACTTTTGGCAAGTCACTTCACTTCTCTGGGCCTCAGTTACCTCATCTGTAAAATGGGGATTAAGACTGTGAGCCCCCCGTGGGACAACCTGATCACCTTGTAACCTCCCCAGTGCTTAGAACAATGCTGTGCACATAGTAAGCACTTAATAAATGTTATTATACAAAAAAAGTGCACAGCTGATGCGGAAGTGAGGATTAGTCACGGAGAAGGCCTCTTGGAGGAGATGTAATTTTAAAAAGATTTTGAAGGCGGAGAGAGTGATGGACTGTCGTATAGGGGGAGGGAATTCCAGGTCAGAGGGAGCATGTGGGCCAGAGGTCAAAGGTGAGGTAAATGAGATGGAGGTAGTGTGAAGTAAGGACTAGAGTGGGGAGAAATAGGAGACAGAAAAGACAGCAAAGGGGTAAATGTAGTACTCTTCAGGATATGAGAAGTGTTTGGATAAGCATAGTAATAGTACCAGAGCCTCAAATATTCCACAAAGTTCCTGATGAATACATCCCTCTAGACTATAAGCTCCTTGTGGGCAGGGAATGTATCGACTAACTCCGTTCATTGTACTCTCCCCAGCACTTAGACAGTAAGTGCTCAATAACTACCATTGTTTGAGTAGAATTACAATTCTAACCGCTATGAATTGTAAATATTTGGGGGAATATCTATTCCCAAAAAACGCCCAAAACTCTCCAAAGAATGAACTCTCAACCATCTGCTGCAAGAAAGTTAAAATGCATAACATTATAAGGTCCTCACTGTAAGCTTTTTGAAGGCAGGGATCATGACTATCTATTCTATCGTACTCAATCAATCAATCGTATTTATTGAGCGCTTACTGTGTGCAGAGCACTGTACTAAGCACTTTGGAAGTACGGGTTGGCAACATATAGAGACGGTCCCTACCCAACAGTGGGCTCACAGTCTAGAAGAGGGAGACAGAACAAAACAAAATATATTAACAAAATAAAAACTCCCCCAAGCGATGTGAACTCTCCAAGCACTCGATAAATATCATTGATTGATTAAGGACTTTTACCCCCTTCAATGACTGAAGAATCCCAACATCTAATTAATTACGAGCACAATCGTTTCTCCCTGTTCTTCCTTGAAAAGAGGTGATGTGAGCTGCCACTGCCTTATCATCAGAGTGTGCCGTCCTGTGTATACATTTATTTGCTACTTAGGGAAATAATAGATCTAGGAAAATACCGCGGCAGTTAAGAGCTCAGAGGGCTTTGGATATTGATGGGGTGCATAAAGGAAAGATAGGCAATCACAGGTTAAAAAGGCCTTCATTGGGTTTAAGTGACTCTTAGTGGTAAAGTGGTTGAGTGTCTATACACACGGTGGAATTATGCTTCCTCTGACTGAGCTGTGGGTCTGAGAGGTTTCAGGATTTTGCTTAATCAGAAAGTGAGAGGAAAAAACACATATTGGGTCTCTCACACACACGCATTTATGTATATCATTTAATGTACATCTATCTATATTCATCTATCCATCTACATCTCTCTATCAGTCAGTCAGTGGACCAATTGGTCTATTGATCTATCTTTGGGTATATCTATCGGTTGTATTTATTGAGCACTTATCATGTGCAGTGCACAGTACTAAAGCTCTTAGGAGGTACAATCCAACAGAATTTGTAGAAAAGTTCCCTGCCCATAACGAGCTTACGGTTTAGGGGTGAAACAGACATTAACCTATCTGTCAATCAGTCTATTGATATACCAGTCAGTGGTATTTATTGAACATTTACTCTGTGCAGAGCACTCTATTAAGTGCTTGGGAGGGTACAAAACAACAGAATTGGCAGGTATGTTCCCTACCCACAACAAGCTTGCAGTCTAGAGGGGGAGACAAATATCAACCAATCTCTATCAAACTTTGTACACCAAGATGACACTGATTCATTCATTCATTCATTCGTACTTACTGAGTGCTTACTGCATGCAGAGCACTGTACTAAAAGCTTGGGAAGTACAATTTGGCAACAGATAGAGACGGTCCCTACCCGACAACGGGCTCACAGTCGAGAAAGGGGAGACAGACAACAAAACGAAACATGTGGACAGGTGTCAAGTTGTCAGAACGTATAGAATTAAAGCTAAATGCACATCATTAACAAAATAAATGGAATAGTAAATATGTGCAAGTAAAATAAATAGAGTAATAAATGGTGAAGTGTGTGTGAGAGAGAGACTGAAAAAGCCAACTGCATTTTGGGCACACAAAGATTCTGCTTTGTTGTGCTGTCATGCTTGTTCTCAGTGTCTGGTGGTGGTCTTGCTTTTACCTCCACGTCTCGGAATCTCGTGATGCAGCTTCAGCGCGAAAGAGTCTCTCCTTTCACGGTTGCTGTATTCCATGCTGGTCCTTCTGAGGCAGCCGACTCCCAGATTTCAGTTATTCATTCATTCATTCAATCAATCGTATTTGTTGAGCACTTGCTGTGTGCAGATCACTGTACTAAGTTCTTGGGAAAGTATAACTATAAGCAGACTCATTCCCTGCCCACAGTGAGCTCACGATCTAGGATGCAGCACTGCTGAACCCTTTGAGCACTCCTCACTTGCCCAATTTCAGGTTGCCACGTCTATGTTTTTTATGGTATTAAGTGTTAACTATGTGCCAGGCACTGTTCTAAGCACTGGGTTAGATACATGGTAATCAGGCTGGACACATTCTACGTCCCACAAGGAGCTCACCGCCTTAACCCCCATTTTTTACAGATGAGGAAACTGAGGCACAGAGAAGTGAAGTGACTTGCCCAGTGTCATACACCAGACAAGTGGCAGAGCTGGGACTAGAACCCAGGTCCTTCTGACTCTCGGGCCTGTGCTCTGTCATTCATTCAATCGTACTTATTTAGCACTTACTGTGTACAGAGCACTGTACTAAGCGCTTGGAAAGTACAACACGACTAGGTCACACTGCTTCCAAGTGACTTGGGCACTCTGCTAAATCTACTATCTCTCCTTTTCCAAAGGTTTTGGATGTGGCGAGCTTAGCTTCAGTGCTGGAAGATTGACTTCTAGACACACATTCAGGTTCCTGAGACTGTATTATCAGCCAGGCATGCTACATTTATGTAGCTGCTGTAGTGATTCAGTAAAGGAACATCCTCGTCCTTCATCTGTGGACTGTGAGCCCACTGTTGGGTAGGGGCCGTCTCTATATGTTACCAACTTGTACTTCCCAAGTGCTTAGTACAGTGCTCTGCACACAGTGAGCGCTCAATAAATACGATTGAATGAGTGAATGAATGAATCTCTGGCAGCACACCTCTCTCCCCGCCTTCAAACCCTTACTAAAATCAAATATCTTCCAAGAGGCCAACCCTGACTAAGCCCACAGATTTCCCCCGCTCCCTTTCCCTTTGCATTGTCTACACCTTTTGATTTGTACCCTTTAATCTCTTGTAATTTCCCTCACCCTCATCTCCACAGTACTTGTGTACGTATCAGTAATTGGTTCTAACGTCTGCCTCCCCTCTGTAGACCGTAAACTTGTGGGCATGGATTACATCTACCAATTGTATTGTAACGCACTTCCCTAAATTCTTAGTACAGTGCTCTCCACACAATAAGCCCCCCAAAAATAACCCTACGGCTACCGTGATGATAGAGGGGGATAAAGTCGAAGGATAAGGTTCTGGAGCAAAAGGGACTCCGAAGTAATTTGGATTGGATGAGCCAATATCTCCATGATACAACGGAAGGGCAGTCTTTGATTGTGAGCCCTGTGTGGGACAGTGACTATGTCCAATCTCATCGCCTTTTACCTATCTCACTGCTCAGCAATGTACTTGCCATATAATGAGTGCTTTATACATACACAGTCACAATAAATACCACATTTATAGAACAATGAGGCATCTGTGAATTTTCAGCTGCTTCGAATTCCTGACTATTTTAATCACCGCCCGGAACGGTCAGGTGAGATGAGTGAGCTGTAACTTTTAAGATCCCTTTGTGGCCCTCAACATTAGTGACACCACTAATGAATGGGGAAATAATCTTGTATTAAATGGCCTGGGAGTAGATAGAGTTTAATTTCATTCATATTTTCCTTTCACAGGGCAGTCTGCAATATATAGTTTGTCAAAGAAGCATCTCACAAGGAAGGTAAGAAGATATAAAGGGAGACATCTCTTTGTAGGGGTTTTGGCCACTGGTCGTTGAAGAACTGTGAGCCATGTGCTCCTGTGAGATAAAATATATTTCACATGACTGCCTTCTCTTTCGCATCTTGGTCATGTCTTCACCCCCTGTTTGATGTAAGCCCCGAGGCAGGCATTATCTCCTTTGCCAGAACATCCTGTCATGTTATGTTACCTAAATGAATACAAACAGTCAGTAGAGAAATATACTGATTATCTGACCTGTTTACATGACTCTTTATGCTCTAGTCATCAGCTCGGCTGATGTGTCCGCTGAACAAATTGGGCCTTAGAGATCCCTCTTGGGAAATGCCACAAAGCGTGGATTTCGGATCATGAGAATATCGCTGGGGAGGTCTCCGTGACTCTCACACCCTCAGATTCAGGCTCCTCTCCAGTAGCGTCACCTCAAAACTGAAGGAGCTACTTTGCCTTTTAGAATAGAGAAGCAGCATGGCCAAGTATATAGAGCACAGGCCTGGGAATTGGAAGGACCCGGGTTCTAATCTTAGCTCTTAGGCACTTAACAAATACCATAATTATTAACACCTCTTCTCCTTTCTACTTTGACTGTGAGCTCGTTGTGGGCAGGTAATGTGTCTGTTATATCATTATACTGTACTATCCCTGGTGGTTAGCACAGTGCTCTGACACAGTAAGCCTTCAGTAAATATGACTTACTGACTCATGATCTTATATCTACCCCAGCATTTGGTACAGTGCTTGGCATATAGTAAGCACTTAACAAATATTGTAATTATTATCATCATCATTAGGTGGTCATTAATAACTCAGGCTCCCCAGAACACCAGGCAAAAAATTTCAACAGGGAGATTCCTTAGGGATGACTTTTGGATTTGGGATACAGTCACAGTTCTGAGGGGTCTCCCTTCACATTGTTCTGTTGGCTTCTGCCTTGGTAAATCCTACTGGAAATTGCCAGCATGTAGAATCGGGGCCAGCCTTAAGCAATAATGACCTCTGTGAAAGTCCAAGCCAAAAAACATAGTCCAGAGACTTGGCAGTGGCTCTTTTGGCATCTGCTAAAGCTCTAACTTGTCAAAATGTGGCCCCTTACCTCACAGGCTGAGGAGTGGAGTGTAAGGCTTTAGTGAGTAGGATGGAAAAATGCCTTGAGCTGCTCTAATAAAAGGGGTTGGAAGATTTCATTCAATCGATAGTATTCACTGAGCGCTGACTCAATGCAGAACGCTGTACTGAGTGCTTGGGAGAGGACGATAGATTTAGTAGACATGATCCCTGCCCTTGAGGAGCTTACAGTTTATTAGGGGGAGAGAGGTGCTAAGATAAATTACAGGTAGGGGGAAGCTTTGTGAATCAGGGCAATTGTGGATGGAAGAGGGTGGGACGTATAGCCAGGTGCTTACAGGGAGGTATGGTAGGGGAATAAATAAGGCGGGGTGATAGAGTACTCAGGGAAGGCCTCCTGGAGGAGACGTGATTTTAGTAGCATTTTCAAGATGGGAGAGCAGTGGTCTGTTGGATGGGAATTCACTTAACTTCTGTTGGCCCAGGTCCCTCATCTGTGAAATGGGGATGATAATAATAATATCTATCTCACCCGACCTCTAACGGATGTTGGGAGGACAAACGATCTAAGCAATGTAAAATTCACTTGGGAACAAATAAAAATGCTCTCCGGATTTGAGATACTATGACTGTGGTGGTCATTACAGTTACAGCCAAGCTAAACTCTGAGGCCCTGAACACTGGGGCAGTGAACATGTCTGCCACTCTGCTTTATTGTACCCTCCGAAGCACTTAGTACAGTGGTCTGCACCCAGGGAGCACCCAATAATATAAATATGATGGACTGATTTATATAGGAAGTTTAGTTAGCAATCAAAGCCACGAGAGGAACATCGTGTGGTGTTTGGCCTTGGCTTTGAAGGTTAAAGATCTAGGTAACGTTGGGCCTTCCCCAGTTTTTGATGATCTCAGTCTACTGGATTATGCAGCTCAGGGCCTGATTTTTGAGTCGACCACCTGTCCCTGTTGACCCTCATGTCAAGCAATCAGTGGTAGAGAAGCAGCATGGCCTAGTGGATACAGTACAGGCTTGGGAGCCAGAAGGACCTGGGTTCTAATCCTGCCTCCTCCACTTGTCTGCTGGATGACCTTGGACAAGTCACATCACTTCTCTGGACCTCAGTTACCTCATCTGAAAAATGGGGATGAAGACTGGGAGCCCCATGTGGGACATGGACTGTGCCTGGCCTGATTATCTTATCTCTACCCCAGCATTTAGAAAAATGCCTGGCACACAGTAATCGCTTAACAAAAACCATTTAAAAAATAGTACTTATTGAGCACTTTCTGTGTGCACAGTACTTTGCTAAGCGCTTGGGTGAGTCCAGTGCAGATCAGAAAAAGGAGGAAAAATATACATTTGACTTTTTTTTGAGATGATAGGAAAATATTATCAGCACAAAGATGTCATCTTCTAAGCCTAATACTTTGGCTTTCAAAATGCCCTTCAATTGACTCCAAGCTGACCTATTGCTTGATTCCCAAATCCAAAGAAAATAAATCTTAAGCAGATGCCCGGTTTGTATTACCAACAAGACCGTGTATTTGTTTTCGGAAGGCCTGGCTACCGTATATTGTTTAAAGTAAAGGTTACATGTGTTTCTTTATTCTTGTCAGTTCAGATCCTGCTTGTTGACGGGGAGTCTGAAATGGTGTTTCACTCTTTCCGTGAGGCCGGGGGTTGAAGGGGTGTCTTAAAGGCGAGGGCTGCAAGTGCAAAGAAAAAAAAGGGGCTATGCCGTTCCCCAATGGCTTATTACGGTTCCATTTGCAATTCATATCAGTTCTAAATTGACTGAAATTTTTAAACACATAGCAGGCAGTTTAAACTAATGATTGTCTGGAGGTTCACATCTGACATGAACTAAGCTTCTGTTCAAAACAAATTGCAAATAATTCCTCCCTTAGAGTCAAAATGTCACTTTTTAAACTGTGCGTGGTTGCCAGATTTTGTCAGCTACATTAAAAGAGGAGGGAGAGAGAGAGAAAAAAAATTCTCTCTTGGAGCACATGTTCTAATTCGAAAGGAACGAGTGGCACCATTTTTCCTATTAAGAAAGAAATGCACGGATCTCTGCGTCGGTCATAGATTCACTAGAAAATAAAAAAAAAAACCTCTTTTTTCCCCTTCAAAAATCCTAATTGTAAAGTAAAAGACCCATGGGGCAGTAGCAGGCCCTGGTTGCCTAGCAACCACCAGCAGGTAGCTGAACTTCCCAGCAGATGTCCTGATTCTTTCCGACGAACCTTCTTTCCTTTTCCCTTTTGGGCTCTTCCTCTTCCAGCCTGTGGGCCGGGGGCTTTCGCTGGGGTCCTTCAGAGGAGGCGGAGACACCCGCTCCCACAGATATGGTAAGGAAGGCAAGCCAAGAAAGGGTCAAGGTGGCCACCTCCATCTACCTCTCCCCACAGCTCAGGAGAGGTAAAAAAGGAACACTACCAATTCCTTCCCCTACTCAGGATTGCACCTGGAGAGTTTCCAGTACTCTCCCAGTCTCAGCTATGGGAGGAAGAATCAAGCAGAGGCCTACCTATTCCATTCCTAGCTTAGGCAGTGGCTAGCGAGTGGAAGGCCATCTGCTACAAGTCAAAACTCACCTGTGCTGGGCAGCAGCGGCACGGGAGAGAGCCGAGGGTGGAGACGCAATTTTCCTGTGCGGAAGAAGGTGATGGAAAACCACTCCCGGATCTTGACCACGAAAACTCTACGGATCCACTACAAGAACGATTACCGGTGGCGATGGGGCTTTCTGGGAGAGATGTGTCCATGGAGTCTCTATGGGTCGGAAACGCCTCGATAGCATAATTCAAGACCAATTCCTTCTCGTGGCTCCTTGGGGTTATACGGAACTGCCAGTCAACAGGTGGTAGCCCAGATAATAATAATAATATTAATAATGGTATTTAAGTGCTTACTGTGCTCCAGGCACTGTTCTAAGCTCTGGGGCAGATACAAGAGAGTTGGGGTGGACACAGTCCCTGTAGCACATAGGGCTCACAGTCTTAATTTCCATTTTTTACAGATGAAGGAACTGAGGCACAGAGAAGTGAAGTGACTTGCCCGAGGTCACACAGCAGCCAAGTGGCGGAACTGGGATTAGAACCCATGACCTTCCGGCTCCCAGGCCTGTGCTCTTTCCACTAAGCCATGCTGCTTCCCAGGTAGCCCCCTCGGTAGCCACCTCCATCTTTGCAGCCCACGGTTGCTGGCTCCCGTCAAGATCCTCTCTGAGTCCGACTCCATGAGACACTTTTTTCTAGGTGCTTCTTTGGTCGGAGAAGCAGTGTGGCTTAGTGGATAGAGCACGGGCCCGGGAGTCAGAAGGACCTTGGCTCTGCCATTTATATATTTGCAGTGTGACCTTGGGTAAGTCACTTCACTTCTCTGGGCCCCAGTTAACTCATCTGTAAAATGGGGATTAAGACAGTGAGCCCCATGTGGGACAGAGACTGTATCCAACCTGATTAACTTGTAACTACCCCAGTGCTTAGAACAGTACATGGCACATAGTAAATGTTTAAGTGCCATAATAATAACATTTATCATGATTATTATTACTATTATTAAACGTTCACTGACGGCTGCCCAGACTTAGCGGGGAGGGGTGGTTGATAATGACTTAGGGTGCTAGATCCGGAAGAGGATGAGGTGGCAGGAACACCGGAGTCCGGGAGTCTGAGATGGGACTACTGCACAGCTCTGGGGTATTATGGGGGTCTTACCCCATCTCCCCATTCCTGACAAATGCTCTAGATTAAGGCCAACTTCACTTAGTACAGTGCCTGGCACATAGTAAGCGCTTAACAAATACCATTATTATTATTATTATTATTATTATTATTATAAAATGGTGCCCACATCATGATATTATGTTGTGTACCCTTGGGCAAGTCACTTAATTTACTCTGCGCCTCAGGTTCCTCATCTGTAAAATGGGTTTTAAGTGGTTTCTCTCCCTCTCCATTAGAGCTCCCTGTGTGACAGGGAGTGTGTCTGATCTGGATGAACCGTTCCTACCCAAGTGTTTGGCATAGTGATTAACAAATACCACTGTCATTATTATTACCATTGTTCTTCGTATTATTTTGTTGTTGTTTGTGATTTGTAGCTCTGGGCCTGGACCTACATGATGGGAGGCTTCTGTTAGATCTAAATGGCTTCTCGCGGTGATCAAAAACACAGGGCGAAGCCAGGCAGACAGGGAGTGTGTCTGATCTGTATGAACTGTTCCTACCCAAGTGTTTGGCATAGTGCTTAACAAACACCACTATCATTATTATTACCATTGTTCTTCGTATTATTTTGTTGTTGTTTGTGAGTTGTAGCTCTAGGCCTGGACCTACAAGATGGGAGGCTTCTGTTAGCTCTAAATGGTGGTGCTCAAAAACACAGGGCGAAGCCAGGCAGACCAGTAAGAAGTGGAGCAGCAGCACTCAGCGTTGTCAGAGTGGGAAAGATGAGATATTTTTCCTGCTACCACTGCTGATCTTTTTCCAAGAGCACAGCAAGAGGGGATCTGCAGCCTCCTGCTGCATTCCCTGCTCTGGACATCTTCTCTTTCTCTGTGTGGAGCGGGGAATGGTAGCTCTTCAGTGGGAAGGACAAGTGTGAGGAGTCGGGACCCCTGGGTTCTACTCCCGGATAGCTTGGCAAATGAAGGGGTAAAAGTCAGCGGAGGGGAGACTACCAGCCCTAAAATCAATTTTTTTTTGTTAGTTTTTAAATAGTACTTGTTAAGTGCTTACTACGGGCCAGGCACTGTACTAAGTACTGAGGTGGATAAAAGCTAATCAGATTGGACACAGTCCCTGTCCCTCATGGGGCTCACAATCTTACTCCCCATTTTACAGATGAGGTAGTTGAGGCCCTAGAGAAGTGAAGTGACTTGTTCAAAGTCACACAACAGACAAGTGGCAGAGTGAGGATTAGAAACCAGAATCTTCTGATGCCCAAGCCCGTGCCCCTGAAAACTAGCCCACGTTGCTTCTCATTATTAGGAAAGGCAAAGAAACCATCGTCTCCAATCGTGCTAATGAGAAATGAGTTAGTGGTGAGGGGCGTGCACGGTGGAAGCAAGGAACTCTGAACCGAGGTCCCAAGTGTGTATAAATTAACCACGCTTATTTCGGAAAGGTCGGATCCGGAGTCTGAATACAGGCTGGAGAATTGCGGGGATGCTTCCCTGCCATTAAACAAAAGATACATTTGAATAATGCGAAACTCCTCGTGCAAGGTCATCAGCGAAGCTGGCTCTCACATCGAGTTCCAGACAAATTACCCAGAGGTGCTAGAGCCCAGATTCGTGGCCCTGGCAGACCCATTCCAGTCATAATAATTGTGGTATTTTTAAAGCACTATGTACCAGGCATTGTTCTAAGTGCTGGGGTAGATAATACAATTATTATTATTATAATTAATAATAGCCCTCAGTGTCTTCTTGGAGAATGGGGTCATGGGCAGCATCAATGTTGGTTGGAAGATCACTCATTGGGAAGAGGGCCTTACAATAGATATCTGTTTTTAGGAGCTGGTGATGCAGGAGGTGGGAATCTCCCAGCCAGTCATTCGTATTTATTGAGCGCTTACCATGTGCAGAGCACTATGCTAAGTGCTTGGACGAGTACAATACAACAATAAACGGACATGTTCCTTGCCCACAATGCGTTTACGATTTACAGCCTGCTCTCTGACAGAGCCTCAGGCTTCTCAAAGGACAAGGGATAATTTTCAAGGCCTTATTACTTATCAGAGATGAGGTCCAATTTCTCCCAATTTTCTATCATTTTCAACCTTTTTTCCTGGTGCCTCCTGAATGGACTATTCACTTGACTCCTTTGTACCTCAGTTTCTTCATCTATCAATGGGGATAAAACACCAGTCCTCCCTTCCTCTTAGTCTGAGAGCCCTGTGGGGGAGAGGGATTGTGTCTTATCTAACTGTATCATATCTACCCCAGTGGTTAGCATAGTGCTTGGCATCTAGGAAGCTCTTAACAAATAGCCCAGTTATTGTTAGCATCCTGTCCCAGCAGCCTCCAAGAATGGATGTTATTTCCACGGCGCGGAGCCCTATCGCTCAGAGTTTTTCATTTCCTCCTCCCAGTCGAATAAGTGAAAGGAAATGAAAAAATCACGACCATAAAAAAGGACATTTTTCTCTATGTTCAATTATGGAGGGACATCTATAAACACAGGCAGAAAGCCCTGAGGATTGGAGATATTGCCGAAATGTTCTTTGATAGTCATTTTAACTCCCAAATAAAAAGGGTTTGAAAAGCCATTAAGAACACAGGAACAGAAATGTCCAGGTGAACAATGGGATATTTCCACTCCATCCATAGCTTTTCAAAGCAAGGGGCCCAAGGCAGTGATTGGGGCTGGGGTCACGAGGTGGGGTTTAGTTGAGGGGGTGGGGGGGGGCACGAACCAGATAAGAAAAGGAGTCTTGGATTTCCCATGGAAGTAGCTGGATTTCTTAATTTTCCACCTTAGACTGAGAGAGCCCCACATGGGACAGGAACTAATTCCCTACTGATGATCTCGTTTCTTTTCCAGTACTTAGCAGAACACTGGGCAAAATAGAGCCACGCAAATAGCACTACTATTTTTATTATTATTATTCCTAGTCCGACATACCAGGTTCTGAAGCTTTTAGCATCTATTTTTTTTCAGCCTGGTCCTTGGGTGTCTGGATACGCTTCCAGCATTATGAAAATGAGAAGAAATCCATCACATTAGCAGTAAAATGAGGAGGTTCTGTTAGATGGGACTGAGCATTGGACCACTGGGAAATAAAGGCTGAACTGACTTGTCTGCCCGTGGGGGAGAGTTTCGGAAATCCATCTCCGTAGCTGCACTGAGGAGAAGGCTACTCGGTGACTCTGACATTTTCTTTCCTGGGGTTTGGTCTCCCTCTCTTCTTCCCACCTCCAACCCCCTAACCCGCCCCCCGGCCCCTTCCGACCCCCTCCATCACACGCGGATTCCACTCTGTCTTGTCAGGGACGGTGCCGGTCAGAGATAATTGAACGCTTTGTCATCTCTTGGTCCCGGGCATATATATTGATCATCATCACCCAGGCTGCAGTGCAGTGCTCGTTCAAATGGATTTTAGCCCCTTCCTTCCTCTCCCCCTCGTCCCCCTCTCCATCCCCCACATCTTACCTCCTTCCCTTCCCCACAGCACCTGTATATATGTATATATGTTTGTACATATTTATTACTCTATTTATTTATTTATTTATTTTACTTGTACATACCTATTCTATTTATTTTATTTTGTTAGTATGTTTGGTTTTGTTCTCTGTCTCTCCCTTTTAGACTGTGAGCCCACTGTTGGGTAGGGACTGTGTCTATATGTTGCCAATTTGTACTTCCCAAGCGCTTAGTACAGTGCTCTGCACACAGTAAGCGCTCAATAAATACGATTGATGATGATGATAATGATTTTTCCGGGCTGACTTTCAGGCCTCACCTCGCTGACCAGGAAGCAGCACGGAGTAGTGGATAGAGCTCGGGCCTGGGAATCAGGAGGTTGTGGGTTCTAATCCCAGCTCCGCCTCTTGGCTGCTGTGTGACCTTGGGCAAGCTACTTCTCCGTGCCTCGTTACCCCATCTGGAAAATGGGACTGTCGGCCCCACGTGGGACAGGGAGTGCGTCCAAACCGATTTGCTTGTATCCCATCCCAGTGCTTAGTACAGTGCCTGGCACGTCGTAAGTGCTTAATAATAATAATAATGGCATTTATTAAGTGCTTACTATGTACAAAGCACTGTTCAAATCGCTTAACAAATTCCACAACTATTAATTTCTCAGTGCCTCAGTTACCTCGTCTGTAAAATGGGGATTATGTCCCAACTTTGTCCAATATGATTAGCTTGTATCTAACCCAGCACTTAATACAGTGCCTGGCACATAACGTTTAACAAATATCATTTTTTTTTAAAAAAAAGCTTGAAGTACACAAGCATGTACTCCTCCCGTCCCGCTGAATTAACAGTAGCGGATATTCCCTCTGGGGTCGATCATTTGATGTCTATCACCAGGCACGCAGATCGCCACTTGTTTCAGACACAGAGGTCTTTAGGTCATCCTCTGAAATGTCAGATTCAGCTTTAAATAGGCTTTATTTATCAGTTTGTATTGAATGAGAAATCATAATGACCTTTCTATGTTTGTATCTATGTACCATTGGAAAGTCCCTTGGAATTAAGGGTGAGGGCAGTGGCGATGATTCGGGGAATGGTTCTCCGCGGGGGAAAGAGGGAGAGTCCTACCCCCTCCACCCACCACTTCCCTGGAAACTTAGTGGAATTCATGTGCAGAGAAGCAGCATGGCCTAGTAGAATGAATCCAGCCCTGGGAATCAGGGGACCTGGGTTCATTCATTCATTCAATCATATTTATTGAGCGCTTACTGTATGCAGAGCACTGTACTAAGCGCTTGGGAAGTCCAAGTTGGCAACATCTAGGGACGGTCCCTACCCAACAGTGGGCTCACAGTCTAGAAAGGGGAGACAGAGAACAAAACCAAACATATTAACAAAATAAAATAAATAGAATAGATATGTACAAGGAAGATAATGAATAGAGTAATAAATATGTACAAACATATATACATATATACAGGATATATACATATATACATAATGTCTTCTCCATTAGATTGTAAACTTTTCAATAGAAATGATAACGATGATATTTCTTAAGCGCTTATTTTGTGTCAGACACTGTAATAATAATAATAATAATAATAATGGCATTTATTAAGCACTCACTATGTGCAAAGCATTCATTCGTTCATTCATTCAATCATATTTATTGAGTGCTTACTGTGTGCAGAGCACTGTACGAAGTGCTTGGGAAGTACAAGTTGGCAACATATAGAGACGGTCCCTACCCAACAGTGGGCTCACAGTCTAGAAGTGGGAGACAGAGAACAAAACATATTAACGAAATAAAATAAATAGAATAAATATGCACACATAAAATAAATAAATAAATAGAATAAAAATTCATACGAAGCACTGTTCTAAGCGCTGGGGAGGTTACAAGGTGAGCAGGTTGTCCCACAGGGGCTCACGGTCTTAATTCCCATTTTACAGATGAGGTAACTGAGGCACAGAGAAGTTAAGTGACATGCCCAAAGTCACACAGCTGACAATTGGCGGAGCGAAGATTTGAACCTGTGACCTCTGACTCCAAAGCCCGTGCTCTTTCCACTGAGCCATGCTGCTTCTCTGAACTACAGAGAACTTAGTACAGTGCTTCACTGTAATAAGTGCTGGGGTGGATACAAGCAAATTATTATTTTTGTGGTATTTAAGCACTTACTATGTGCCAAGCACCATTCTAAGCGCTGGGGTAGATACAAGTTAATCAGGTTGATCACACTCCCTGTCCCGCAAGGGCTCAAGGAGTCTTAATACCCATTTTACTGATTGAGATAACTGAGGCCAGGAGAAGTTAAGGGATTTGCCCAAAGTCACACAACAGACGTGTGGCAGAGCTGGGATTAGAACCTATGAGCTTTTAATGTGCTCTATCCACTAGTCCATGATGCTTCTCTTACGCCATGCTGCTTCTTTTAAAAACAGGAATCCATGTATTCAACTTCGGAGGGCCCCCAAATGCCTAGTTCAGTGCTCTTTAATAATAATAATAATAATGATGATGGCTTTTATTAAGCACTTACTGTGTGCAAAGCACTGTTCTAAGCGCAAGGCGATCAGATTGTCCCTCGGGGGGCTCCCAGTCTTCATCCCCATTTTCCAGATGAGGTACACTGAGGGCCCAAGAAGTGAAGTGACTCACCCAAAGTCACACAGCTGACGGTTGGTGGAGCCGGAATTTGAACCCATGACCTCTGACTCCAAAGCCCGGGCTATTTCCACTGAGCCACGCTGCTTTTCCTGGTACGCTGCTCTAAAAGCAGTTCAGTGCTCCGTACCCAGTGGGCACCAAGTGCAGCGCTCTAAACACAGTACAGTGTTCAGTATATAGTGGTCATCTAGTACAGTGTTCTGAGCACACAAGTCTCAAAATACTGTGTCTGTAAACAGTAGGCACCAAATACAGTGCTCGACCCAGTAACACTGATACACTGACCTTTCTTCTCCAAAAAGCAACAGTTTTTGTTTTTTAACAGTATTCATTAAACGGTTACCATGTGTCAAATACTGTTCTGAGCACGAGGGGCAATAAAGTTAATTAGGTTGGAAACAGTCCCTGTCCTGCCTGGGGCTCGCGGTCTTAATCCCCATTTTACAGACGAGGCCGCTGAGGCCCAGTGAAGTGACTTGCCCAAAGTCACACAGCAGATAAGTGGCGGAGCTCGGATTAGAACCCAAGTCCTTCTAACTCCCAAGCCTGTGCTTTATCCGTTAGGTTACGATGTTTCTCAACGGCCCTAAATGTTTAGTCCCCGCAACCTGGTGGCCTCTTCCCCCTTCCTCTCCTCCCCCGCAAAAAACGGATGCACTCGTCTATGAGGTATTTTCCAGCAAACTTTAATCCCTTCACCTGTGAGGTTTGTCTGCGTCCCTCGGTCCCCAGCGGACGTGAATCCGGCCAGGAATGGGGGGCTCTGAGGAAATCTCGCTATTGCTGAATGGCGATTAGGGGTGGGAAGGGGCAGACTGGGTGGCGGGGAGCAGAGGATGGGCTTTGGGCGAGCACCAGCACCCGAGGCGGGCCCCCGGTCTGAGGGGAAAGTCGGGGTGGGGATTGGGGGGCCGGGGCAGAACCCGCAATGCTCAGCAGTTGCTGTTGTGGATGAGGCGGCATTTCAGGAGTTTCAGGTAGCTGTCGATCTTGTGGGAATCCCTCCGCAGACAGTGCAGGAGGTTGTAGAAGGTGAAGAGGCGGCTGTTCTCGTCGGCTTTCTGCAGGGCGGGCAGCCCGGACCAGGTCGAGAAGACTTCGCTGCCCGTTTCTCCCGGACGGACCTAGTCGGCGAGAAGACAAATCGCAGCCCGTGCCATCTGTTTAATGATTTCCAATTTGATGATAACGATGATGACGTTAATAATACTACTAGGAGCCAAGCACCGGGGCAGATATGCAGTAATAATAACAATTGTGGTATTTAAGTGCTTACTCTGTGCCAGGCGCTGTACTAAGCCCTGGGATGGATACAAGCAAAGCAGGTGGGACGCAATCCCCGTCCCACGTGGGGCTCACAGTCTTCATCATTTTACAGAAGAGGAAACTGAGGCCTGCAGAAGTGCAGTGACTTGCCCAGGGTCACAGAGCAGGCATGTGGCAGAGCTGAGATTAGAACCCAGGTCCTTCTGACTCCCAAGCCTGTGCTCTATCCACTAACCCTGCTTTCTGAGGAAGAGGGAGGACAGGTACCCTATCCCCATTTTTACTAATGGGGAACTGAGGCCCAGAGAGGTTAAGGGACTTGCCCGAGGTCACCTGGCGGGCAAGTGGGGGCTGGGAAGAGGTGGCTTCCTGATGGAAAGGATTCCCAAGGGCTGAGAAAGGGGGCTTTCAGGGAGTTAAAAGGGCAGGAAGCGATATTGTTAACTGGCGGGGGAATAGGCGAGGATGAGGCCCTCTTCGTCTCTGAGGGGTCATCCCGCTCAGCTTCTCTGAGGAGGGGACATCTCGCCATGCCATCCGTGGCAGAGAGAATAATAATAATAATAATGATGGCATTTGTGAAGAGCTTACTATGTGCAAAGCACTGTTCTAAGCGCTGGGGTGGATGCAAGGTGATCAGGTTGTCCCACGTGGGGCTCACAGCTTTAATCCCCATTTTCCAGATGAGGGAACTGAGGTCCAGAGAAGTTAAGTGACTTGCCCAAAGTCACACAGCTGACAAGTGACCTCTGACTCCCAAGCCCGGGCTCTTTCCACGGAGCCATACTGCTTGGGACAACCATCACCTGGCCCACGATCTTCTCCATGCCCTCCAGAAGACTGCGGTTCTGCTCCTCGATCTCCATCGCTTTCAGGACGAGGGCGTCGGGGACCTCTTCCATCGCCCGCACTTCAGCGACCAGGTGGTAGAGGGGCTCGTTCCAGGAGCGCAGGATACTCAGCACCAAGTTCAGGAGGTCCTCGTGCTGCCCACCACCACCGAGAGAGACCATTAAAATACCAACGAATAATGATGGTATTTGTCAATAATAATAATGATGGAATTTGTTAAGCGCTTACTATCTGCAAAGCACTGTTCTAAGCGCTGGGGAGGTTACAAGGTGATCAGGTTGTCCCACGGGGGGCTCACAGTTTTAATCCCCATTTTACAGATGAGGGAACGGAGGCCCAGAGAAGTGAAGTGACTTGCCCAAAGTCACACAGCTGACAGTAGGCGAAGCTGGGATTTGAACCCATGACCTCTGACTCCAAAGCCGGCTCTTTCCACTGAGCCACGCAGCTTCTCAAGTGAAGCGCTTACTACGTATCAAGCACTGTTCTGAGTACTGGGGTAGACGCGAGTTAATCAGGTTGGACACGATCCCTACATGGGGCTCACACTCTCTTCCCCATTTTACAGATGAGAGAATTGAGGCACAGAGAAGTGAAGTGACTTGCCCAAGGTCACCCAGCAGACGTGGCAGAACTGGGGTTGGAACCCAGATCCTTTGGATTTCCAGGTCTGGGATCTATCTACAGAGAAGCAGCGTGGCTCAGTGGAAAGATCACGGGCTTTGGAGTCAGAGGTCATGGGTTCGAATTCCCGCCCCGCCAATTGTCAGCTGTGTGACTTTGGGCAAGTCACTTCACTTCTCTGGGCCTCAGTTCCCTCATCTGTAAAATGGGGATTAATGTGAGCCCCGTGTGGGACAACCTGATCACCTTGTAACCTCCCCAGCGCTTAGAACAGTGCTTGGCATATAGTAAGCGCTTAATAAATGCCATTATTATTATTATTATTATTGTTATTATTACTAAACCACGCTGCTTCCCCCGGGGCCATGGAGATTGTTCAGATTTCCCCAGGGAGCTGGCTTCCCAAAGCTAGGAGACAATATTGCACCCCGGATGATAGAATTTTTTCCAAGAACTTTCACCTATTTCTTGTTCTAATGTACTCTCCCAAGCGCTTAGTACAGTGTTCTGCACACGATAAGCACTCACTAAATACAATTGACTGACCAGTTGACCTGCTTAATAATTACGGTGTTTTATATTTGTCAAGCACTGTTTTAAGTGTTGGATAGGGACTGCTCTATATGTTGCCAACTTGTACTTCCCAAACACTTAGTACAGTGCTCTGCACACAGTAAGCGCTCAATAAATACGATTGATGATGATGGATAGATCGAAGTTAATCGGTCGGACATAGTCTGTATCCCCCATGGAGCTCACAGTCCAAGAAGGATGGAGGACAGGCATTGACTCCACATTTTACAGTTGAGGAAACTGAGGCACAGTCAAGTAATTTGCCCAAGGTCACACAGTAGGTAAATGGCAAAGCTGGGATTAGAACCCAGGTCCACTGACTCCCAAGGCCCTTCTCTTTCCATTTCATCCTCACAACATCCCTGTGCGGTAATAGAGTGCTTGGTGCGTAGTAAGTGCTTAACAAACCCCACAATTATTAGTATGAGACCAATGTTATGATGTCCATTTTACAGACAAGGAGACTGAAGTTGACCCAGCAGACCAGTGATCCATCTGGGGGTCGAACCCAAGCCTCTCCGCTCTGCACGGTATGTTCTTTCTGCCGCCTCGACCCTAGGTCCTTCACAGATTTTCTGGGACTGCTTCGGAAATGTGTCATAAGGAAAAGGTGATTTGGGGAGTGTGGGCCGATTTCTTTCATCCTTGCAGCAAAGGTGTTCCGATTTAAGAGCCTGACCCTTGCGCAGAGCACGGTTCTGTGGATGGTCCCTGGGTTGTGGTTTATCTCCAAGGCAACAACTGTCCTTGGGGAATTGAAGCATTTTCAGTAACTCCCACTGTGACACACTCGCGAGGAGGAAGGTGACAGCGTCCTTGGGAAAAGCTCTCAACGCAACGCTGAGAAGCACTTTTCCAGCCTGCCCCTTGGCTAACGTCTTCGCGTCTTTCCTCGTCCCCGCAAAGACTCAGTGACAAAGAGGACTTGGAAACCAGTCAGGGTTTGGACGGCCTTTCTCGTCCATCCCCTCTCTGTAGGTCATCGATTGCCAAGTTTGATCTTCAGGACGTGATTCACTCATCCACTCAATCGTATTTATTGAGCACTTACTGTGTGCAGAGCACTGGGCTAAGCGCTTGTAGTGCTTTTATTCAAGATTTAAGTTCTAAGATTTAAATACACGATTTAAGATGGCCACTCCGTAATTTGCTCCCAGATTGATTGCTGCCGTTGTGATTAACGGGACCATTTAGTACAGTGCTCTGCACACAGTAAGCGCTCAATAAATACGATTGAATGAGATGGTGAAAAACAAATTGATGGCAAGTGGGGGAAACGGGGAATGAGGTGGAATTTGGCAGAGAGGGAGGGATTCCAAAGTATCACCATAAAGATGCTTTGTTTTTCCTCCATTAACCTTTGTTGACTGGCCGCGTGAGAGCCTGACATCTGTCTATCGGCGGCTGAAGAGTGAAAGCATTGTGGCTACATCTCAGGCTTGGCAGTCAGAAGGTCATGGGTTCTAATCCTGGCTCCGCCACTTGTCTGCTGTGTGACTTTGGGCAAGTCACTTCACATCTCTGGGGGCCTGTCACATCATCTGTAAAATGGGCATTGAGACAGTGAGCCCCGTGTGTGATAGGGACTGTGTCCAACCTGATTTGCTTGTATCCACCCCCCCCACCTCAAGTGCTTAGTACAGTGGCTAACACATAGTAAATGCTTAGCAAAGACCACAATTGTTGTGTGGTGATATTAACCAGGCTTTAAATCTGGGGCGGCAAATTGCAAATTAGATAAAAGCTCCTCCTCCATGGTTTGGTGAGCACGCATTCCAGAGAGGTGGAATGCAGATAAAGGCAGAGAAGCAGCGTGGCTCGGTAGAAAGAGCACGGGCTTTGGAGTCAGAGGTCATGAGTTCGAATCCCGACTCCACCACATTTGCTGTGTGATCTCGGGCAAGTCACTTCTCTGAGCCCCAGTTACCTCATCTGTAAAATGGGGATTAAAACTGTGAGCCCCACGTGAGACAACTTGATCACCTTGTATCCACCCCAACACATAGAACAGTGCTCTGCACATTATTATTTTTAAGCGCTTAGTACAGGGCTCTGCACATTATTATTTTTAAGTGCTTAGTACAGTGCTCTGCCCATTATTTTTCAGCACTTAGTACAGTGCTCTGCACACAATAAGCGCTCAATAAATACGATTGAATGAATGAAATAAGCACCCACCCACCCTCACTGGCTTATGGACTCCGGCACTGCGACTAAAATTCACTGGCTCAATTTCGCTTGGTCCTTCTTGGAGAGGGAGAAGAGGAGGACGGGTTTGTGGAAATACAGTTTTTTTTTCCAACACTCTTGAAGCCAGTTGGAGCTCCTGCTTTGAGTCAAACTTCCAGGAGCCAGGGAAGGAAATGTATAGGTTGATAAGACATCTCTTCCAGGAATGTTTGAGATTCTGGGGTGGGGAGGGGTTCATCCTGAAGGGGATAGGGATGTTGCCTCCTTAGGCTATCAATTGTGCAAGAAAATTGATTTGGGTCCTAAGTTGCTTAAAGAGTTTAAGAGGGCTATGAATATTGCCAAATTAGGAGTTGTCACTTTTTTTTAATCGTATTGGTCGAGTGCTTACTCTGTGCCAGGCACTGAACTAAGCACTGGGGTAGATGCAAGCTAATTGGGTTGGACACAAGGTTCATAATCTTCATCCCCGTTAGAGAAGCAGTGTGGCTCAGTGGAAAAAGCCGGGGCTTGGAAGTCAGCGGTCATGGGTTCCAATCCCGGCTCCACCACTTGTCAGCTGTGTGACCTTGGACAAGTCACTTAACTTCTCTGGGCCTCAGTTCCCTCATCTGTAAAACGAGCATTAAGACTGTGAGCCCCACGTGGGACAATCTGATTACCTTGTATCTCCCCCAGTGCTTAGATCAGTGCTTGGCACATAGTAAGAGCTTAACAAATACCATTATTATTATTACTATTTTATAGATGAGGTAACTGAGGCCCAGAGAAGTGAAGTGATTTGCCCATGGTCACACAGCAGGTATGTGACAGAGCTGGGATTAGAACCCAGGCCCGTGCTCTTTCCAGTAGGCCACACAGCTCGTCCAAGCCCACTCACAACTCCCAAGCATTCCTCAGTCCCTTAATGTCCTACCAATTCACCCCATCTCCAAATGAAATCCAGCTTCGTATGGGTGACTTGGTTTCCCTGCACAATTATTGCCCTGGATTGCTCTCTGTCCCTATTGTTTGACCGTCCTGTTCTCCCCAGACATCCCCCGCTGCCCGCCCAGGACCCCCCCACCCCCGGGAAAGTGGGCAGCGAAAATCACTCACGTGAATCTTCTGGGCTTCCTCCTTGTCCTGCGGGGTAGCCAGGGAGGCGGTATGGCAACTGTTGATGGCCTTAGTCATGAACCCGTGGCCCTGGGCGTAGTGTTCATCCTGAGAGGGAAGGGGAGAGGAGGGGCGACAAGAACTCGCACGGAAATGCCACGGCAGGGCCAGACCCACTGTCCTCCCAGCCCAGGGATCCATCTCTGACAGAGGAGCCAGAAGTCTTGGCCAAACTATGTCCTGGTTGTCTTCCACGGACACCTATCCTCATGGTTTGGGATGGAACTTCCTTCACCCCTGACTCTCCCCTCTCCATCCCTGACTCTCCCCCAGTGACCCAGCACAGACCATCCAACACCCCTTTCCCTCCCCTCACCATCACAGTCTTAATCGCCATTTTGCAGATGAGGTAACTGAGGCACAGAGAAGTTAGGTGACTTGTCCAAGGTCACCCAGCTGACAGTTGGCGGAGCCGGGATTTGAACCCATGCCCTCTGACTCCAAAGCCCACGCTCTTTTCCACTGAGCCACGCTGCTTCTCTGCTTCCAAGCACTTAGTACAGTGCTCTGCACACAGTAAGCGCTCAATAAATACGATTGAATGAATGAATGGTATTTTTTGAGCACCTGCTCTGTGCCGAGCGCCGTACTGAGCAGTCGGGCGAGTACAGTCCAACAGAGTTAGCGGACACGTTCCCCCGCCCACAGAGAGCTCATGAACTGGTTTCCCCTTCTAGACTGGGAGCCGGGAGTTGGGTAGCGACCCTCTCTATCTGTTGCCGAATTGTACTTTCCAAGCACTTAGTACAGTGCTCTGCACACAGTAAGTGCTCAATAAATACGATTGAGTGAATCCCTGACTCTCCCTTCAGCTACCCTACAGGGACCAGCCCAACCCACCTAAACTCTCCCCTCTTCATCTCTGATTATTCCTCCAATGTGACCCGACCTGAACCATCTAAAGCCTCTAACTTTTCTCTCTCACATCTTTAACAGAGAAGCAGCGTGGCTCAGTGGAAAGAGCATGGGCTTTGGAGTCAGGGGTCATGGGTTCGAATTCCGGCTCTGCCAATTGTCAGCTGTGTGACTTTGGGCAAGTCACTTAACTTCTCTGTGCCTCAGTTCCCTCATCTGTAAAATGGGGATTAAGACTGTAAGCCCCCTGTGGGACAACCTGATCACCTTGTAACCTCCCCAGCGCTTAGAACAGTGCTTTGCACATAGTAAGTGCTTAATAAACACCATTTAAAAAAAAACAAAAAACTTTCTGTCCAGTAAATCCCGGATGGATCTCCTCATCCAAACTCCCCTGAACCTGCCTGTATCATCAGCCTGCCCCTTCCCTACTCAGGGAAGACACATTTTCGTTTGATCGTCCCTTTCAAGGAGTGTCCCCCTGGGCCTGCAGGGCCAACATCAGGGCTGGGTGGAGTCCCTGACAGAGCCCTCTTTTCCTTTACTTCAGCCCCCTTCTGCATCGCCCTGACTTGTTCCCTTTCTTCATCTTCCCTCCCCACTTCACGGCACTTAATAATAATAATGATGTTGTAATTTGTTAAGCGCTTACTATGTGCCAAGCACTGTTCTAAGCACTGGGGGGGCTACAAGTTAATCAAGGTTGTCCCACGTGGAGCTCACAGTCTTCATCCCCATTTTATAGATGAGGAAACTGAGGCCCAGAGAAGTGGAGTGACTTGCCCAAAGTCACACAGCTGACAAGCGGCGGAGCCGGGATTAGAACCCACGACCTCCACCGAGCCACGCTGCTTCCCCTTATGTCCGTATCTGTCATTTATTTCTATTGATGTCTGCCTCCCCCTCTAGACTGTAAGCTCAATGTAGGCAGGGAATGTGCCCGTTTTATTGTTATAGTGTACTATCCCCAGTGTTTAGTACAGTGCTCTGCACACTGTAAGCACTCAATAAATTCCACTGACTGACTGACAGTTCCCCATAAGCCCCCTCTCCGTGCCGCTCCCTCTTTCTGCAGGCGATTCACCCTTCACCTGTGGTTTGCTGGCCCTCTAACTAACGTACTAATTTAGAAGTAGTGTGGCAGAGTGGATAGAGCACGGTCCTGGGAGCCCCAAGGAGCTGGGTTCTAATTCCAGCTCCGCCACTTGTCAGCTGTGTGACCTTGGACAAGTCACTTGACTTCTCTGGGCCTCGGTTCCCGCATCTGTAAAATGGGGATGGAGACTGTCCAACCCGATTGGCTTGCATCCACCCCGGCACTTAGTACAGCGCCTGGCAAGCAGTAAGCCGTTAACAAATACCACCGTTAGTACTGGTATTACTTACGAACTCGGTGAACATTTCTGAAGAGAGGGAGTGAATGTAGTGGGAGAGCACGACCGCTCGCTCGAAGAGGTCACTGAGTGACACCTGGCAGTTGGTTGCCCCGCTGGGGCAGATGGGCAGAGAGGCCACACTCTTTGCCAGGAGGAGATTTGAGGTCAGAAGGAGCATCAGAAGCCCTGTTTAGGAGACACGGACACGCACATATCCCTCCAGCGGAGAGGGTTTGCGATACGAGCACAGGGCATCACTCTCGCCGCGATTCCCGACGACCTTCCGCTGTGGGACCGGAGACGTCAAGGAGGGATAAATCACCCGGGGAAAATTTCGCGACATAATTCTGTTTGTTCTTCTCATCGACCTGGGAAGTAGGTCACTACCTGAGATTGTTCCCCAAAGCTCTTTCATTCTTTGCAAACATTTGGAGTTCAAATTAATTTTGAGGGAGAGGGCCCAGGTCATTCTGTTAAGTTATTTGAGGGCCCTGGGAATTCCCCTGCATAGTTTCAGTAGCTGTACAGTACGACCGTTAACCCTGTGCCGCCCAGGCTTTCCAACTCCAAGTTCTCTCGAGCAACCTGAGAGGAAGCGTGGCTTTTTGGGAAGAACACCAGAGTGGGAGTCAGAGGACCTGGGTTCTAATCCCGGCTCTGCCGTGTGACTTTAGGCACGTCTCAGTTTGCTCAACTGTAAAATAGGGATTAAGTCCCTGTTCTCCCTCTTACTAAGAACGTTAGCCCTGTGGAATAGAAGGTGAGGCTCGTCGGCTGAAGCTGAGAGGCAAGCTGGGGGATTCCTGTTCTTAAAACGCTGATCTTTCTTTTAAAAGTGCCAAATCCTCTAAACTTGTGCTGAACCAGTGTGGTTTAGTGGAAAGAGCCCAAGCCTGGAAATCAAAAGACCTGTGTTCTAATCAGCGCTTAGAAGCGCTTAACAAATGCCATTATTATTATCATTATTATTATTAGAACAGTGCTTTGCACATAGTAAGCGCTTAATAAATGCCATAAAAAAAATCCCGGCTTTGCCACTTGCCTACTGCCTAACCCTGGGCAAGTCACTCAGCTTCTCTATGCCTCAGTTTCCTCATCTATTAAATGGGGATTTATTTAACCCATTCTCCCTCCCACTTAAGCTCTGAGCTCCATGTGGGATTGTGTCTGACCTGATTATCTTGGCCCCGCTCTGGGGCTTTGCATAGCGTTTGGCACACAGTAAGTGCTTTATAATATTATTATCAAACTCTTTGCACGGGACTTCCTGATTCAGTGAAGGGTGTGTTATTTCTGTGGATGTGTTGATACCCTCATTTTCCTGAGAAAATATCCTAGAAGTTTTATATTAGGGAGCCCCTCCACACTATAAGCCTTGAAACCAAAGTCCTGAGAAAGGGTTATTGCATGCACATATATATTAATAGTACTCAGTGCTTAGAACAGTGCTCAGCGCTTAGAACAGTGCTCTGCACATAGTAAGCACTTAATAAATGCCATTATTATTATTATTATTAACACACACACCAACAGAAGAACACAGTCCTACAATGAAATGAATGACTTGAAAGCTTTCTAATGCCAACTAGCTCAGTGGGATATACTGAGCGCCTTTGTGGCACCCTGACTTCTCCCTTTTAACTCATCACCCTCCTCCTACATCAATATCTGTAATTTATTTATTTCTATTAATGTCCGTCTACCCTCTAGACTGCAAGCTCATTGTGGACAGGGAATGCGTCTGTTATATTGTTGTGATGTGCTCTCCCAAGCGCTTAGTACAGTGCTCTTCACACGGCACTCAATAAATACGATAAATCAATTAATTGATTAATGTGTGTGGAGCACTGCACTAACTCCACTGAACAAGCAGCGCGGCTCAGTGGAAAGAGCCCGGGCTTTGGAGTCAGATGTCATGGGTTCAAATCCTGGCTCCGCCACTTGTCAGCTGTGTGACTTGGGGCAAGTCACTTAACTTCTCTGTGCCTCAGTTCCTTCATCTGTAAAATGGGGATGAAGACTGTGAGCCCCCTGTGGGACAACCTGATCACCTTATAACCTCCTCAGCATTTGGAGCCGTGTTTTGCACATAGTAAGTGCTTAATAAATGGCATTATTATTATTATTATTATTTATTGAGCACTCACCATGTTCAGATTACTGTACTACACACTTGGGAGAGCGCCACAGAAAAAAGTATCTAATAGGAGGAGCAGACGGACAAAAATGTTCTACCTCAAATGTGAGCAGGAGGGCGGGTTGGTTAGTAATTCAACTCCACTTGGGGAAATAGTAGGAAAAGTAATTAAGTAGACAAATGAAAATCCAATTAAATTATATAGGCAGACTAAAAAATGCTCAAGGCCAAGATAGGTTGTCGGGTGGATGTGAAGCTGTAGAGCCACAGGCCACAGATTCCCTAAGAGCAATGTACTAAGCGCTTGTAAAGCAGAGTGGCTCAGTGGAAAGAGTGGAAATCCCAGCTCCGCCACTCGTCAGCCGTGTGACTTTGGGCAAGTCACTTCATTTCTCTGGGCCTCAGTTACCTCATCTGTCAAATGGGGATGAAGACTGTGAGCCCCCCCGTGGGACAACCTGATCACCTTGTAACTTCCCCAGCGCTTAGAACAGTGCTTTGCACATAGTAAGCACTTAATAAATGCCATCATTATTATTATTAGTGTTATTATTGGGAGAGTACCACACAGTGATATGACGGACAAATTCAGGCACCAGTCAGTTGGAAAAATAAAATGAGTAGGCCGAATTGTGACTGATCTGATTACCTAGTGTATAGTACAGTGCTTAGCACGTAGTAAGGGCTCAATAAATGTCATCATCAGGTGTGAAACCGGAGAGACAAGTGGAAAGAGCATGGGCCTGGGAGTGTGAGGACCCGGGCAGTCATCCCGATTCTGTCGCTTGCCTGCCGTGCTACCTTGGATAAGTCACTTAACTTCTGGGTGCCTCAGTTCCCTCTGTTAACTGGGGATTCAATACCTGTTCTCCCCCCAACTTAAAGATGTGAACTCCAAGTGGGACTCTATGACCTTATCTCTGCCCCGGCACTTAGTACATTACTTGGCACAATTAAGCGCTGAACAAATACCACAATTATTGTGATTATAAATACGATCACGCTGCTAACGCTGACTATGGTAGGCCCCTAGCAAGTGCTCAATAAAATTATGATTATGAACATGATGATCGTGATTATAGCAGGAAGGGAGGGGCGGTGACCAGGAAAATGAAGGCAACAAATAGAGGTAGGAAAAATGGAGAGAGGAACACCATACCTTTCGACGGCGATCTCCTGGGGCCCATGGCGGGGATGGTTTCGGAGCGGGTGGTGCACCAAGGAGGAGTCGAAGGTCCTTTGGTTTCCTTGGCCTAAGGGCCCGGGTTTTTATAAGGCCCACACTTCACCTGTTCCATGTGGCAAGCTTGCTTGACCCCAGCCCACGCATCCGCCATTGAGATTACACTCATAATCACAAACATTAGAACTGTCTCCCCTTGCCCCTTCATATGCATGCTCTGTCCCGGCCCAAACAGGACATTTGCGGAGGGGTTGTGATTAATTGTTTTTTTCTCCTGAGCAACGTGTTCTGGGACGGGAAGAGGACGCTTAGAGCCGGGGAAAGGGAGAAGCCAGAAGGTGAGTTACCGTAATTACCGTATTTATTAAGAGCCTCCTCGGCGCTAAACCGCGAGGTCGGTGCGGGAGAATCATGTCGGAGCCAACCCCTGTCCCCCGTGGGGCTCACAGTCTAAGAGGGAAGGAGAACAGGTATCTTGCTCCCATTCTACAGAGGAGGAAACCGGACCAAGATGGGTGAAATGACCTGCCCAAGGTCACAGAGTTGGCCAGGTGTTTGGCAAGTTGAGCAGACCCTTTCCTCAGGCCAGGGTATCAAACCACATCAGCAGCAGGCTGGATCCTCCAGATACTTTGGGTTTTTTTTCCTCTCCCAGACAATCCAGCGCTTAGAACAGTGCTTTGCACATAATAAGCACTTAATAAATGCCATTATTATTATAAGACGTCCTGAAAAGTCCCCTGGGGATAGGTATGAAATGGGACAGATGTTGCTGGCATTCTCTTCGGATTTCTTAGGAATCCTGCCTCGGAAGCATCGTATGGGACCCAGTGAGAGGTAGAGAGCTTAGAAGTGTGTAGAGAAGGGGAAGATAGGGATGGATTTATCGGTATCTGTTGTACCCCAGGAGGCAAATCCCCAAACAGTTCCAGGTGCGCTGAACAACAGCAGAACAATGAGGAATGGTCTGTCACTGTGCATACAGTGTAGTAGCAGCAATGGTATTTTTTAAGCATCTACTCTATATAAAGCACTGTACTAACCACTGGGAAAATGGGATGGCTGGGAATTAGTCTCTGGTTCTCAAGAAGCTCACAATCTCAGAATTGTGTGGTTGTAACTTGTTCCTGCATTGGCCTTTTGAACATACTCATTCTCTCTATCTCCCTTTCTCTCTCTCTCTCTCCTTCCTTCCATCCCCATAGGTAAAATCCATTATTACCGGGGTCTTCTTTGAGTAGGATGGTCAACTTCTACCCAAGCACTTAGTTCAGTGTTCTGCACCGAGTAACTACTAAGTCAATGCCACCGCCTGATTGAGTGATCTGGTATTTACTGAGCACTTATTATTTGTCTAATGGATAAGATGTGGACTGTGGATGAAAGAGAATCTGAAGAACTGATTCAGAAAAATGTATGTTTTGGAGGAAAATGAAGCCAAGCACTTGTCACTTAAACATCAGTTTCATTGATTGTGATTTCACTGCTTGGGAATATTTCTATATCTCCCCAGGTTGCTCCTTGTGGACCGGGAATATGTCTTATGCCTTTTGTTAGACTTAACTATTGGTCGATCGATTTAGTATTTATTGGAAGCTTACTGAGTGCTTACTTTGAATAAATTATAAATGAATAAATTACAACATTTAGTGCCAAGCATCACATTCAGTTCTCCCTCGGTAAACACCAGTACGTCACTAGGAAGGCCTAGGAATGAATAGATCCAAGTACTCCCCTTCTCCACTGTAAGCTCCTTGTGGGTACAGAACAGATCTACCTATTCTGTTATATTAGACACTCTCAAGTGCTTAGTACAGTGTTCTGGACAAATAGTAAGCACTCAGTAAATACCACTGACCGATTGGTAATGAACATTTGGAATTTGTTCTCACGCGAAGTAGTGCAACTGAAAATATCAGTTAGTTCAAGATGGATATGGATCAATTCATGGATCGTTATGGGCAGGGAACATGTCTACCGACTCTGATTTATTTTATTCTCCCAAGCACTTTTTTGTTTAAGTGGTATTTGTTAAGCACCTACTGTTCGTAAGGCACTGTTCTAAGCGCTGGGGTAGATATAAGGTAATCAGGTTGGACACAGTGTGTGTCCTACATGGGGCTCACAGTCTTCATCCCCATTTTACAGATGAGGTAACTGAGGCCCAGAGAAGTGAAGTGACTTGCCCAAAGTCACACAGCAGACAAGTGGCGGAGCCAGGATTAGCACTCAGATCCTTCTGACTGAGCCAGGACTGAGCATGCATATGAAGGGAACAGAGGCTACTCATCAACCAGGTTGTACCTCGCCCTTAGGCCTGTTCTCTATCTAATAACAATAATAATAATAATAATAATGGCATTTATTAAGCACTTACTATGTGCAAGGCACTGTTCTAAGCGCTGGGGAGGTTACAAGGTGATCAGGTTGTCCCACGGGAGGCTCACAGCCTTAATCCCCATTTTACAGATGAGATAACTGAGGCCCAGAGATGTTAAGTGACTTGCCCAAAGTCACAGAGCTGACAATTGGTAGAGCCAGGATTTGAACCCATGACCTCTGACTCCAAAGCCAGTGCTCTTTCTACTGAGCCACGCTGCTTCTCTAAACACTGGGGAGGTTAACAAGGTGATCAGGTTGTCCCACGGGGGTTTCACAGTCTCCATCCCCATTTTACAGATGTGGTAACTGAGGCCCAGAGAAGTGAAGTGACTTGCCCAAAGTGGTGGAGCCGGGATCTGAACCCATGACCTCTGACTCCAAAGCCCCGGGCTCTTTCCACTGAGCCACACTGCATGTGGAGCTGCTAGGTCACGCTTCTTAGCATGGTACTCTGCACAGCATAAGCACTCAATAAATGTGATAGATTGATGGGAGAGTAGAAGAGGGGAGAAGTGGGAAATTTAGGAATGTTAGTCTATCCTAATAATAATAATTGTGGTATTTTTTAAGCACTTACTATACGCCAGGCACAGTACTAAGCGCCGTGGTGGATACAAGCAAATGGGGTTGGACACAATCCCTGTCCCATATGGGGCTCACAGTGAAAGCCCAACCCCAGGCGATTGCACGGCTGAACAGATGAGAACTGAAGAATCAATCAGTCAAACAATCGTATTTATTGAGTGCTTACTGTGTGCAGAGCACTGTACTAAGCGCTTGGGGAGGACAAGTTGTCAACATATAGAGACAGTCCCTACCCAACAGTGGGCTCACAGTCTAAAAGGGGGAGACAGAGAACAAAACCAAACATACTAACAAAATAAAATAAGTAGAATAGATATGTACAAGTAAAATAAATAAACAAATAAATAGAGTAGTAAATATGTACAAACATATATACATATATACAGGTGTCGTGGGGAAGGGAAGGAGGTAAGATGGGGGATGGAGAGGGGGACGAGGGAGAGAGGAAGGAAAGGGCTCAGTCTGGGAAGACCTCCTGGAGGAGGTGAGCTCTCAGTAGGGTCTTGAAGGGAGGAAGAGAGCTAGCTTGGCGGATGGGCAGAGGGAGGGCATTCCAGGCCAGGGGGATGATGTGGGCCGGGGGTCAATGGCGGGACAGGAGAGAACAAGGTACGGTGAGGATATGAGCGGCGGAGGAGCGGAGGGTGCGGGCTGGGCTGGGAGAAGGAGAGAAGGGAGGTGAGGTAGGAGGGGGCGAGGTGATGGACAGCCTTATAGCTGAGGGTGAGGAGTTTCTGCCTGATGCGCAGATTGAAGAAGAGCAGGAGATGAGGAGAGGACCCGTCCAGGGAAAGATGGTTGTTTCCGGCAAATACCACGTCACCAGTCTGCTCACTCTGGGCCAAGGCCCACTCTATTAACAAGCACTTAATCCCTCATCTGCTCCACATCCCCTTTATTCATGAGTGGATTTCCCAAGGTGATGAATAGGAAAATAATTTTTAATGAACATCGTTCTCTTAGATAAACCAAAGTGTGTCCACCTGGCTGGCATGTTGGGCCACGGGGCCTTGCCTTTTTTTTTTTAATGGTATTTGTTAAGCATTTACTAGGTGCCAGGCACTGTACTAAGCGCTGGGTGGATACCAGCTCATCAAGTTGGACAGAGTCTCTGTCCCACTCGGGGCTCACGATTTTAATCCCCGTTATTCTGGTGAGGTAACCAATCAATCAATCAATCGATCGTATTTATTGAGCACTTACTGTGTGCAGAGCACTGTACTAAGTGCTTGGGAGGTACAAGTTGGCAACATATAGAGACAGTCATCATCATCATCAATCGTATTTATTGAGCGCTATGTGCAGAGCACTGTACTAAGCGCTTGGGAAGTACAAATTGGCAACATATAGAGGCAGTCCCTACCCAACAGTGGGCTTACAGTCTAAAAGGGGGGGACAGAGAACAAAACCAAACATACTAACAAAATAAAATAAATAGAATAGATATGTACAAGTAAAATAAATAAATAAATAAATAGAGTAATAAATATGTACAAACATATATATAGTCCTTACCCAACAGTGGGCTCACAGTCTAGAAAGCAAACCAAAGCACGAAGAAGTGAACAAAACAGACTAGTGGCAGAGCAGGATTAGAACTCAGATCCTTCGGACTACCAGCTCCGTGCTCTGTTCAGTGGAACATGCCGCTTCTCTACCTAGAATCGTTTTAACTAGAATCGTGAGCCGCTTGGTCATCTGGTCATCTTGTGTCTATTCATTGCTGAATTGCACTTCCCAAGCGCTTAGTACAGTGCTCTGCACACAGTAAGCGCTCAATAAATACGACTGAATGAATGAATGAATCTGGGAACCGAAGGTGGAGGCAACTGGCAAGAAAAAACAAGGCTCTACACTAACCTAGTTAGTGATTTTCATTGACTCCCTTGAAGCAGCGTTACGGAACATGTGCTGAACGAAGTCTAGTTTCCCTTAGGAAACCATGTGAAGGGCACTAATGCATTCTTAAGGAATAAAATAACCGATCAAAGCTATTGAAATAGATTAAAAAGCCGTGGTAAGAAACACACAAAAAAGGAATTAGCTTGGTCAAAGAAGATTTTTCATTAGGTTTTGCATTTCTTTGCTTTTGTGGTCCATTATTAGATTATTATTACCTTGCTTAATTTTCAAAGTGATATCTTTCACATCCTATTCATCAAAAAAAAAGTGCAGTCTAACGGGGAGGGAGAACAGGTATTTCAGCCCCATTTTGCAGGTAAAAAGAAATGAGGCTCTGAGAAGTTAAATGACTCACCCAAGGTCACACAGCTGGCAGTGGAAAAGCTGGGATTAAAACCCAGGTTCTCTGATTCCCCCTTCTAGACTGTGAGCCCACTGTTGGGTAGGGACCGTCTCTATATGTTGCCAACTTGTACTTCCCAAGCGCTTAGTACAGTGCTCTGCACACAGTAAGCGCTCAATAAATATGATTGATTGATTGATTCACATCCCCGAATTCTTGAATTGGAGGGGTCTGAAGGGTCAGCCATCATTTGACATTAAATTTTCCATCTTCCTGACAATTTACCTAGTATTTCCTGACAGGTTTGTTTCCAGTGTTCAAGGCCGGACAAGTCATGGCACTTCCTCAGGAATCAATCAATCCTTTTTTCTTAATGGTATTTGTTAAGTGCTTAGTGTGTGCCAGATGCTGTACTAAGCGCTGGGGTAGCTGCAAGCCAATCAGGTTGGACACAATCTCTGTCCTACAAGGGACTCCCAGTCTTAGTCCCCATTTTCCAGATTAGGTAACTGAGGCCCAGAGAAGTTAAGCGACTTACCCAGCGTCACACAGCAGGCAAGTGGCGGGACTCTGCACGTAGGAAGTGCTCAATAAATACCACTGATTGTTTGATTGATCCCTGGCCATCTTCCACTCCCAATATTTCTTGTACTTTGCCAGAGGGGGCTGGAAGGGAACAGAAGCTACTCACCAAACAGGTTGAACCTCGCCCTTAGAGGTGGCACATGCTGAGGACTTGCTGCTTTGGCCTGGCATCGAAGGAATTTGCACGCTCACGTGCAGGTGTGTCTGTGTGTTGTGTGTGTGTTGTGTGTGTGTGCGTGTGTGTTTGCATTTCTCTGAAAATGGTTCCAGATGCATCATGTCTGCTTCTGTTCTTCCTTCAACCCCTCACTGTATGTGGCATTTCTTACTAAACTTTCTTACTGCTAAACCGGTGCAGTAAAGGTAAACGCAGAGAAGCAGCGTGGCCTAGTGGATAGAGCAAGGGCCTAGGAACTGGGTTCTAATCCTGGCTCTGCCGCTTGTCTGCTGCGTGACCTTGGGTAAGTCACTGCACTGGGCCTCAGTTACCTCATCTGTAAAATGGGGACCCGACTAGCACTCAGGTCCTCTTATTACTAGGCCCGTGCTTTTTCCATTAGGTCGTGTTCCTTCTCAGTCTTTCTACACCTCAGTTTGTTCATCTGTAAAATGGACATGATAATACCTAGCTCTCTCTACTTCAGCGGGTGAAATGGGATGAGAAAATTGAAACCCCTTTTGGGTCGGTTTAAGTACCCTATGAATTTGCGGGATCATTTCTCCTGCTCATCTTGTATAAGCGTAATCTCCATCCATCCGTGGGAATCCTGTGACTTGATTAACATGTTATCACTTGACCCTCTCAGAAGAGCTAATGTTTGATAATGCAGTTTGGCCGTGAGGTCCTGAGGCAGTGTGGCTGGTGGAAAGAGCAAAAAGAATAGTCACCAGACCTGGATTCTAGTCCTGGTTCCTCCACTTCCCTGCTGTAAGTTGCTTAACTTTTCTGTGCCTCATTTTCCTCATCTGTGAAATGGAGAAAAAAAACGTTCACGTTTCCTCTTAGGCTACAAGCCCCCCATGGAATAGGATTTGTATCCAAATCCATTTCTGTCACAGTCCTTGACACATGGAGGGCCTCAAATAAATACCCTAATAAATACCATTATTATTATTATTTTCTTTTTATTAGTCAATGGACCTCAGAATTTATTCATTGTTCTGGTACTTATTAAGCACTTCCTTTATACCAAGCACTGCTCTAAGCCCTGTGTGATATAAGATAAAGGATTTCAAAGAGTGTTGAGCAAAGGAAAGTCAAGGGCAGGGGATTGTCAGCACTAGATTAAAAATGTGTATGTTTAGCAGGGGACACACACTTCAAAAACCAGAGATGAAAAGGGGGAGAAGGGGGGGCAAAGATAAAACGAATCCCAAGACAAACCAACGCTTGAAAGGTCAATGAAACGAAAAATTGAACACCTGCAGGTTGCCCACGTGGATAAAACATTCATTAAAATGTCAAGGTACTTTCCTGTCTGGTCATTCCTCTAATGAATGTATTTGCATTTAATCATGGCAAGTTGACCCTCTCGCTCTTCCTCCTCATTTCCTCCACCTTGCCCCCGAGCGGGTGGCTATCCAAGGTCGCTGCCGACGGCTTTCGGAAACGTCCGGCTTTATCCTTGCCCCAACTCCTCTCTGCCGTTCCTCGCGGGTTATTTTCCCGCTATCCCCTGTCCAGGGAACACCGTAAAAAAGCATCCCGTGACCTGGGATTTTTATCGTTGCCTCCGTGGCCTCCTCCTCAGCCCCGGACCCCGTTTGTTGTTTGTTCCTAAAAGCATAGCTGTAAAATCGTGTTTGGATTCCTTTCAGTCTACCCCTTTCCCAAGAGTTGACATTTCAAAACGGCATGTTCCCTCCGGGGATTGGAGGGGAGGGGAGAAGGGGCCGCTCTGGCTAGGGCACTGGCAAGATTTGGGGGATTTGAGATGAGGTAATAGGGAAAAGGGGAGCGGGAGGAGGGAAGGGGAAGATGGGATCCCAGAAGGCAGCCAGGACTGAGACACTGTCAGGTCTTGGGGATGAAGGATTGGTCTGGAATTGGAAGGTCAGGATCCCATTCGGGACTCCTCTTTTTGATTTTATGGGTTAGTCCATTAGCTCATCTTGGCCAGAATCTCCTTAATTATTAATAGTAATCATAATAATAATAACTGTGGTAGTTGTTGGGACTTTACTGTGTGCAATCGCTGTTCTAAGCACTGGGGTAGATGCAAGGTAATCAGGTTAGACACAGTCCCTGTCCCACGTGGGGCTCACAGCCTTAATCCCCATTGTACAGATGAGGTAGTTGAGACCCTAGAGAAGTGAAGTGACTTGCCCAAGGTCATCCAGCAGACACACGGCGGAGTCGGGACTCTCCACGTCCTCTGACTCTCAGGCCTGTGCTCTTTCCACTAGGCCTCGCCACCCGGAATAACCTTCCATGTCCAGCATCTTAGATCTCGCCTCTCACATCGTGTTTTAGATTTGGCAGTTCCTACTCTCAAAGAATAGAGTGCTCTTTTATGAGCATATAAAACCCTGTGCAAAGCATTCCTGGGTCAATCCTATGGTCTTTCCAGCCCAGGACTGTCTCTAACAGTCGCACCAGGGCACTGGAGGAATTGGAAACCGAGGAAACTGAGACTCAGAGAAGCAAAGTGACTTTATTATTTCATTCAGTCGCATTTATTGGGCGGTTACGGTGTGCAGAGCACTGTACAAAGTGCTTGGGAGAGTACAAAAAAAAATGCACAGATACACTCCCTGCCCGCAATGAGCTTACAGTCTGCAGTGCTTTGCACACAGTAAGCACTCAATAAATACGATTGAAGAGAGGGGGAACCACCCTTTCCAAACTGACCCTCTCCAATCTGGCTCCCAGTGATGGGCAGGTCTGGGCTCCGAGCTTGCAGGTAACTGGAGAAGCAAGTGGAATGCGTTTGGGTTAGAAGTTCTGGACTCTCGCCCTACAAGGAGACAATTCCTTTTATAAACTGGAAATTCTGAAGGAAGACTTATAAACCTCTGTGTGTAGGAAGCCAAACCTGTGACCAAAAGGTGTGCGAACCGTTGTTTTTCACAGTTCCATGTTTGGAGAGTGAGTCTCACCCAGTTCAGTAGCTTGGGGCTTCAAGGATTTTTTGGGGTCCGGAATATTTCATCTGTAGGATGATTCGTAAAACCCTGGGAGATTTAGAAAGCTCTGTCTGCAACGTCACCGGTTAATTCTAGGCCTACTCCACCTCATGTCTGCTTCTTTTCCTTTCAGGAGCACGGAGGGGAGTTTTGATTGTGTTTACACAGTTGCTGACCTCTGGTCTCCCCCCAGAGGAAAATGTTTAAGTTGAAGAAAGCTCGGAGACCTAGCGGCAGTGGAATTTTAGCAGTTGTGGAAGTCACAGTATTTATTAAGCACCTACTGTGTGTAGGACACTGGGCTTAGACCTGAGAGAGAAATCAAAGGTGGGAATTAGATATCGTCTCTGTCCCTCCGAGGACCAGTCTCACTGAGCCCTTTTGAGAAATGCTTTCTTTTTGTTGCGGGAGATGGGTTTTGCTCCCATTAGTCTCTCAGAGCTGAAACAGGCAAGGGAAATCAATTAATCAATCACTCATTCGTATTTATTGAGCGCTTACTATGTGCAGGACATTGCGCTAAATGATTGGGAGAGAACGACACAACAATATAACAAGTACATCCCTAGCTCACAACGGGCTTACATTCTAGAGGGCGAGACAGACATTAACACACACAAAAGTTTATAGATATGTACTTTAGTGCTTTTGGGCCAATGGTGGGGAGAATACAAAATGCCAGATCCAAGTGCATAAATGATGCAGAAGCTCGCTGCGGGAGGGAATGTGTCTGTTTATTCTTGTATTCTCCCAAGGATTTAGTACAGTCTTCTGCCCACAGTAAGTGCTCAATAAATAGGATTGACTGGCTGATTGAGAGCTGGGGAAAAGAGAGCGTAATCGGGGATGCCTTCTTGGAGGAGATGTAGCCCTATATAATAATAATGTATAATAATGATGGCATTTATTAAGCACTTACTATGGGCAAAGCACTGTTCTAAGTGCTGGGGAGGTTACAAGGTGATCAGGTTGTCCCACGGGGGGCTCACAGTCTTCATCCGCATTTTACAGATGAGGTAACTAAGACACAGAGAAGTGAAGTGACTTGCTCAAAGTCACACAGCTGACAATTGGCGGAGCTGGGATTTGAACCCATGACCTCTGACTCCAAAGCCTGGGCCCTTTCCACTGAGCCAGGCTGCTTTTATATCATATTCAACCCAGCTCCTACAGCCTTCCATTCGAACAAGAGCCTTGGGTGAGTATCTCATGTCCGAAGGAATCAGAGACAGTGAGATAGGGGACCACTAGATTGGAAGTTCCTTGACAGCAGGGGACATATCCCTCAACTCTCCTGTCCTCTCAATCAATCAATCAATCAATCATATTTATTGAGCACTTACTGTGTGCAGAGCACTGTACTAAGCACTTGGGAAGTACAAGTTGGCAACATATAGAGATGGTCCCTACCCAACAGTGGGTTCTCCCAAGCACTTAGTACAGGTCCTGCACATGATAAGCACTCAGGGATTACCACTGATGGATTGACAGCTGAATGTCACCCACCTTTCCTAAAAGACTCTTTTATCCTATCAGGGCACGGGGCAATAATAATGATGATGGTATTTATTAAGCGCTTACTATGTGTCAAGCACTGTCTAAGCGCTGGGGTAGATACAAGATCATCAGGTTGGACACAGTCCCTGTCCTATTTGGGGCTCACAGTCTTAATCCCCATTTTACGGATGAGGTAACTTGGGGCACGAAGAAGTTAACTGACCGGCCCAAGGTCGCCCAGCAGACTAGCGGAGGAGCCGGGATTAGAACCCACGTCCCTTTGATTCCCAGGAACGTGTCCTTATCCGCTGGGCTAGCCAGGCACAGCGAAGTGCAGCCCGCCAAGATTTTTCCACGCAAGATCCACAGAAGACCCCAGTGACCCCAGCCGCATGCCGACGCCGGGCCGGAACTCCTCGGTGGTGACTTCTAACGGCCGCCAACTGCAGACGGGTGTCTGGTCCAGGCCGGAAAGCCGCCAGATTAGATAGAGTGAGCCGATTTTGTTTCCTGGATTTGCTTGATCCTTTTCGACGTGGGGTCAAAGGTCAGGAAGGGCCCAATTAACCCGTTCTCAGCTGGGCTCCTCACGCCACCCCGCTGAATTGGAGCGGAGAGCTATTAGTTCTGGACCTTCCCAGAAAACCCCAGTCGGGGGTCAAGGACCAAAATGAGAGCAGATCTCTGAGCTAGTAGCAGGGAAAGCTGTCTATATTGAAGGCACCTGTCTTTTTACTCAACATTTAAAGACTCCAGACTGATCCGGACTCACGAGTTTCTTGTGACGGCCTCTGGGGTCTGACTTGTTATGGGCTGGAGAACTGATTGCGTGGTATGTGCTATTTACTGAGCACTTACCGGGCACAAAGTAATCAGATCGTCACAGCCCTGTTCCACACGGGCTTACCCCCTAAGTGGAAGAAGGCAGATACAAGGTACAGTTCTGTTGTAAGAATCAACCAACCAAGATAGGGGGATTGAGATCGCAGTAATGGGGATAGCAATATTTATGGAGCACTCATTTGGTGCCATGCACTGCGCTAAGCACTTGGGAAGTACAAAACAGAGAGATGACCCATTTCTTGACCCCAAAGAACTTGCACTATAAAGGGGAGATGACCACAGGGATATCTACAGATGTAGCCAACATAAATAACTGCTTATACAATCGAATGAAGTGATAAAGAAGGGATTAAGAGAAGCACCTTGGCTCAGTGGAAAGAGCACGGGCTTTGGAGTCAGAGGTTATGGGTTCAAATCCCGGCTCTGCCAATTGTCAGCTGGGTGACTTTGGGCAAGTCACTTAACTTCTCTGTGCCTCAGTTCCCTCATCTGTAAAATGAGGGTTAAGACTGTGCGCCCCACGTGGGACAACCTGATCATCTTATAACCTCCCCAGTGCTTAGAACAGTGTGTTGCACATAGTAAGCGCTTAATAAATGCCATCATTATTATTATTAAACAGAAGTGCTGAAGATGCTGAAGATGGATATATGTCATCCATACCATTGATTGATCATTCAATTGTATTTATTGAGCACTTACTGTGAGCATAGCACTGTATTAAGTACTTGGGAGAGTACAACATAATGATATAACATTAAACAGACCCATTCCTTGCCCACAGTGAGCTTACAGACTAGAGGGGGAGAAGGACATTAATAGAAATAAATAAATGATACATACGGACATAAGTGCTGTGGGGCTTCGAGGGGGGATGAATAAGAGGAGCAAGTCAGGGTGATGCAGGGTTATGTTGCCAACTTGTACTTCCCAAGAGCTTAGCACAGTGCTCTGCACACAGTAAGTGCTCAATAAATACAATTGAATGAATGCAGAAAAGAGTGGGAGAAGAGAAAAACAGGGCTTAGTCAGGGAAGGCTTCTTGGGGGAGATGTGCTTTGAAGCAGGGGAGAGTTATAGTCACAAATGTCCCGAATCTGTAAGCTTGTTGTGGGCAGGGAATATGTCTGTTTATTGATGTGTTGTACTCTCCCAAGCGCTTAGTACAGTTCTCTGCACACAGTAAGTGCTCAGTAAATACGATTGAAGGAATGAAAATGTTCCAAAATGGCAGCTCGGTGAGCTGATGTGGTTGTCTGCTGCCTCATGGGGGTGGTCCGGTCAGGCCTGTCCGGTTCGCTTCACCGATCCCTCCCCCCCCCCCGCCCCATTCCTCTGATCAGCCAGATGGTATCCGCTGTAAACAGGGAAACCATCACATGGACCAAGTCCAACTCCTGAACTTAATCAGTTCCAGAGAAAGAGTCCGAGCCTCCTCCTCGCCCCTGGAGTCGGGTTGAGCTATCAGATGTGTTTTCTGGTGATTATTCAGTGAATTCCTCAGCCATGAAATCATGGCCGCCGTGCCCCATGTATCCTGCTAACCTCCCTGCAGGGGTTATGAAATGGCATCAAGGCAGCAGGGTCTCCTGATCACCTCTTCAGACCTAATGGCAGCATGGTCTAGTGGCTAGAGCCCGGGCCAGGGTGTCAGAAGGATTAGGTTTCTAATCCTGGGTCTGCCACTTGTCTGCTGTGTGACCTTGGGCAAGTCATTTCACTTCTCTGTGCCTGGTACCTAATCTGTAAAATGGGGATTAAGATGGTGAGACCCACGTGAGATGGGGACTGTGCCCAACTCGATTTCCTCATACCCCAGTGCTTAATACAGTGCTTGGCCCATAATAAGTGCTTAACAAGTACCACAGTTATTATTATTACTTCTCGGTGACTGGGGTAATAGCAGTTTGGGAAAGAAACGGAGGATATCACTTTGCCGTTTACCTTGATCCAATATTCTCCCAAGCTTCTATTAACAGAGCACAGTGGGCAACCCGACAAATACGATTCGATTGAAAAGTGAAGCTTTGACTTCAGGGCTATAGGAAAAGCTAAAGACACACACACACATACACACACATGTACATAAAGATAGCAGCGGGCAGGCAATCCTAAATCATGTCTTTTTGTCCCACAATGCTAAAAATACCATCCATTGACCTAGAGTTACTTACCAAAACCGTTTTGATCAAAGCCAACCATCTATCACGATCACCGCATCATGGGCTTTTTTTTTCTTAATGGTATTTGTTAAGCAGCTTTTGTGTCAAGCACTGTTCTAAGCATTGGAGTAGATACAAGTCAGCGAGAAGCAGCGTTGCTCAGTGGAAAGAGCCCAGGCTTTGGAGTCAGAGGTCATGGGTTCAAATCCCAGCTCCGCCAATTGTCAGCTGTGTGACTTTGGGCAAGGCACTTTACTTCTCTGTGCCTCAGTTACCTCATCTGTAAAATAGAGATTAAGACTGTGAGCCCCCTGTGGGACAACCTGATCACCTTGTAACCTCCCCAGCACTTAGAACAGTGCTTTGCGCATAGTAAGTGCTTAATAAATGCCATCATCATTATTATTATTAGGCCAGATATAGTCCCTGTCCCACAGGGAGTTCCCAGTCCAGGAAAGAGGGAAGAACGGTTATTCAAACCCCATTTTACAGATGTGGCAACTGAGGCACTGAAAAGTGAAGTGACTTGCCTAAGGTCCCATGACAGGTCAGTGGTGGAGCTGGGATTAGAACCCAAGTCCTTAGACTCCTAGGCCCGTGCTGCTTCTCTTTATCTTGGGCTACTCCATCTCTCCATACATTAGAACTTCAGATCCATGAACCAGAAGGGCCAGCAAAGGGCTCAGCATCATCGTTTGGCTTCTGGGGAAGAAGGATTTTGGGCCTGAAATCAGTAGGCAAAATCCTCTGCTGCAGATGGGCCCCTGAGACTGGACAAATTTATCTATGACAGCAGGCGCGGGTGACCGTGGAAAGAGAAACTTGTGGGAGGGATTGGAGGTGCCTAGCTGAAGGGAGGCAGAAATGTGGAATGGAAAAAAAAATATTCCTCTTTATTTTGGCCCCTTTAGGATTCAGACCGAATTACGGACCAGATGGTCTGATGGGCTTCACCTTGGAGCTCAGAGGGAAAGTCCAAGGTTAAAAAACCTAGGAGCAAAAAGACAACACCAGTAACAAGAGGAAAGGAGATTTTATCAAGACACAAGCAAGTTTTGCCATATGTGTATTGTTAGGTACTCATGTGTCTTCTCTAGACTTTGAGCTCTTTCTGGGTAGGGAATGCATCTACCAATTCTGATATATATATATATATATATATATATATACATACAAATTTATATGTATACAAAATATTTATATTTTGTCTGTGTGGTACTTGTTAAGTGCTTACTAGTTGAGGTAGATACAAACAAATCGGATTGGCTTCTTCATCCTGCTATTGTATTGTACTCTCCCAAGTGCTTAGTACAGTGTTACGCACACAGTAAACACTCAATAAAATACTATTATTTGTTTGAATGATCCTCTGAACAGAACACTGTGTTCTCCTCCTCTTCAATCAATCATATTTATTGAGCATACACTGTGTGCAGAGCACTGTACTAAGCACTTGGGAGAGTTCAATTTAACGGAGTTGGCAGACAAGTTCCCTTCCCACAACAAGCTCCTCCTCTTCCTCCTCCTTCCCTTTTTCCCTTCTCCTCCTTTCTCCTCCTCCTCCTCCCCTCCCGTCTTCTTTCCCTACTTCCCATCTTCTTTCCCTCCTCCTCCTCCCCCCTTTTTCTCTCCTCCTCATCCTATTTCTCTTCCTCCTCATCCTCCCCCTCTTGCATCTTCCCCTCTGCCTTTTCTTTCTCCTTCTCCTCCTATTTTTCCTCCTTCTCCTCCTGACAAAAGGCCTGAATTTAGCTGAATTTCCCCGTCTCCCACTAGACTTAAGCGTCAACCTTCACATATACAACAGTCCAGGGGAGAGGGCCTAACCACTCCTGTTTATCTGGTAAAGGAAAGAGGAAACATTCATTTGAGGGCAGCAATTAACCATGCAAAATGTCAAAATGGCACATGCCCAGGCCTAAATAATCCCCAGGCTTAATGGGGGACAAGTTATAGAAATGCAAATTCAGACCCTTAGCCTGCTTTTGCTGACAGCATAAACTCCTCCTCTTTGTCAACCAGGAATTTGCATGAATCAAACTGCTCTCATGGAAAAGAGTTAAAATGTTTCCTGATTCAAGGGGGAAAATGTTTCCAATAGGGTCAGAGTGACAGAATGTGAGAGGAGACCAAGATGTCTCTCTGGTGGGAATTTCACTTTTGTCTTAGTTGAATATAGTGGTGGGAAGGGCATATCCTCTGGCAACAAACTGTATTTTTCATTTTTTTAATGTGCTGGCTAATGCAATGGGGGCCTGAAGGAATTTAAGAACGAGAGATTGAATATAAGGAGAATTCCCTTCCCCTTCTCATCCGATAGATCACCACTCTTAAAAGCCCCTCTAAAATCACATCTCCTCCAGGGAGTCTTCTCTGACTCGCCTCTCACCCGATTTGCTTGTATCCTCCCCAGTGTTTCGTACGGGGCCTGATACAGAACAAGGGCTTAACAAATACCACAGTTATTATTTTCTGGACCGTGCACCCTAAGTCTGAATAATAATAAGGACAATAATAGTAAGGGTATTTGTCAAAAGCTTACAACGTGCTAAACACTGAGGTAGATACAAGATAATCAGGTCCGACGTGGAGCTTAAAGTCTAGTGGGAAGAACAGGTATTATACCCCCATTTTGCAGATGAGGTAACGGAGGTACAAAGAAGAAGGTCACCTAAGAGGTACATGGAGGAATCAGGATTAGAATCCAGTTCCTCTGACTCTGGTCCATGCTCTTTCCACTAGGCAACTCTGCTTCTCTCATGGCTGCTATTCACAGGTGGATGAATCCATCCATCCATCAACCATGGCATTTATTAAGCATCTACTGAGTGCCAGGAACTGTACTTGGGAGTGTGCTAGGCGCTTAGGAGTAACCTGTCCTTAAGGACTTTACAGTTTAATGGGGGAGGCAGACAAAATCTGCCTTATTTATTTATTTATTTATTTTATTTGTACGCAACTATTCTATTTATTTTATTTTGTTAGTATCTTTGGTTTTGTTCTCTGTCTCCCCCTTTTAGACTGTGAGCCCACTGTTGGGTAGGGACTGTCTCTATATGTTGCCAATTTGTACTTCCCAAGCGTTTAGTACGGTGCTCTGCACATAGTAAGCGCCCAACAAATACGATTGATGATGATGATGATGATGAAAAGTTATTTACGATTGGTGAAAGCAGAACAAACATAATGAGAAAGGAGTATAAACACAACAGGATAATAATAATAATAATAATAATGCTTATTATTGTATTATGATGGCATTTGTTAAGTTCTTACAGTACCAAGCACTGCACCAAGAAATGTATATTGCTGAAGGTAAAAATGGTATTTCCTGTCATTTAGAATGAATGGTATTTATTGAGCACTTATTGTGTGCAGAGCCCGGTACTAAGTGCTTGGGAGAGTACAATATAACATACAGTGCCCACACTGAGCTTAAAATCTACAGATAAGGAGTTTACAATAAAAGAGTTGAAAGATATGTTCCTTGCCTACAATGAACTTACATTCCAGAGAGGAAGAGATGATAATCATTCATGGACAAGGGAGAATACACCCTGTTCTCTGATACAATATGATCAGATTGGACACAGTCTCTGTTTTACAGGGGCCTCACAGGCTAAGAGGATGGTATTTAATCCCCGATTTGCTTTTTTTCCCCCCTCCTGTAACTCCAACTCCACTCTCACTGAATAAAAGAGTGTTCTGGGGCAGGTAGGAGATGGTTTTGGCGCAATGTCAGAAAAAATGAAAACGCTAATAAATATCCATTAGGTTTTCTAGCAAAAATCTGACATCCATTGTAAATTGGACAATGTTATTATACATTATTATTGGAAGGAAATGAAAATTGTAAAATGAATGAATTATATTTTAGTGTCAACCCGATTTCATGTATGATGTATCTGTAACAGTCTTTCATTATGTATATCTCCTGATGTGAAGAAAATCGAAACTGCGCTGTAATATACAGGGGTGATTCAGATTTCTGAGGGATAAAGTGGAAAATTTGATCAAAATGATTACATTAAATTGCTTTGTCTTTCAGTGGGTATTGCTTTATGTACCCTCCTCAAAATAGATTTTCACAAACATAAGAGGGAATTCATTCAACAAGCTTGCTTTGAGAAAGTCATTTTTAATATTTAATGGCTTAATTATCTCTTATTAGTAAGAGATCCTCTCTCCTTTGTGGATTCAAAATTGACAAGGGCCTCCTGCATTTTGCCCTTTCTGGACAGAGTACTGGTAAAAATTTCTGGTTCACTGCTTGTCTGCTGTGTGACCTTGGGCAAATCACTTTACCTTTCTGTGCCTCAATTACCTCATCTGTAAAATGGGGATGAAGACTGTGAGCCCCACGTGGGACAACTGATCACCTTGTATCCCCCGGAGTTTAGAACAGTGCTTCACACAAAATAAGCGCTTAACAAATGCCATCGTTATTATTAAGAGAAGCAGCATGGCTGAATGGAAATAGCATGGGCTTTGGAGTCAGAGGTCATGGGTTCAAATCCCGGCTCTGCCACTTGTCAGCTGTGTGACTTTGGGCAAGTCACTTACCTTCTCTGTGCCTCAGTTACCTCATCTGTAAAATGGGGATTAAGACTGTGAGCCCCCCATGGGTCAACCTCGTCACCTTGTAATCTCCTCAGCACTTTGAACAGTGCTTTGCACATAGCACTTAATAAATGCCATAAAAATTATTATTATTATCATTATCATTATTATTCTATTTTAATGTATTTTCTTAAACATATGGTGAATAGTTGTCAAAGTTAAAAAAAAAAATTCTCTCAGAATGAGCAGGTGAAGATACTAATTCCTCAACAAAGAAGAATCCATCCAGTTCTCCAAGAATGTAAGAGTTCATTATTGTGAAGTCTTGTGTTAATTGTGATATTTTGTGATGTTTTGTTAAATGATCACTGTGTGCCAAGGTGCTGTGCCAAGTATTGGGCTAGATGTACCAATTAGGGTTAGGCCTTCCCAGACTGAGCCCCCTTTCTCCTCTCCTCCTCCCCATCCCCTCCAACCCTACCTCCTTCCCCTCCCCACAGCACCTGTATATATGTTTGTACAGATTTATTACTCTATTTCACTTGTACATATTTACTATTCTATTTATTTTGTTAATGATGTGTATCTAGCTTTATTTCTATTTATTCTGATGACTTGACACCTGTCCACATGTTTTGTTTTGTTGCCTGTCTCCCCCTCCTAGACTGTGAGCCCGTTGTTGGTAAGGGACTGTCTCTATATGTTGCCAACTTGTACTTCCCAAGCTCTTAGTACAGTGCTCTGCACACAGTAAGCACTCAATAAATACAATTAAATGAATGAATGATTAGGAAACGGCATGGCTTAGTGGAAAGAGCACAGACCTGGAACTCGGAAGACTCAGCTTCTAAGCCCGGCTCTGTCATTTACCTGCTGTGTGACCTTGGGCAAATCATTTAACTTTTCTGTGCCTTGGTTTCCTCATCTGTGAAATAGGAATGAAATACCTGTTCTCTCTCCTATTGAGACTATGTCTGACCTGATTAACTTGTATCTACTTAGAACAGTGCTTGGCACATAGTAAGTGCTTAACTATGACCCTAATTGTTATTATTATTGTAATTTTTTAATATCAATGTTTGCCTCCCCCTCTAGATATAATCTTATTATGGGCAGGGAATGTGTCTGTTATATTGTTATATGTACTCTCCCAAGCACGTAGTAGAGTGCTCTGCACACAGTAAGTATTCAATTAATACCACTGACTGACTGTTTAGAGCAAGAGAGTACAATACAACCGATCTTGTAGATCCGTTCCCCACCCACAACAAACTGCCCATTTCACAGAAAAATTTTAAATGTGGCTCTTCCACTTCTCTTGCAAGAAACCGCAGAAAAGTTTAACAAAAAAGTGTCTGATGGTCATGATTCCTCTATTCTTTCTGCTTATTTTGTTAAGCTTAATTCCCTATATTTTCCACAAGCCCAACCGCGTTTTCCTTGGGGCTTGGAAATCTCATGTGCTGCCTTAATTTGCCAGTGTAATTTGATAATTAATTAGCATCAACTAATGTCCCATTCCCAGACCTCCATTCTCAAACCATTTGGGGGAAAATAAATTCGATAATTTCTGAGCCCTCCGTCTTGTCCCTAATCTCCCATAATCAGGCAGTGGAATAGCTTATGCTGCGCTGTGCTGTCTGGCAAGGATGAATTTTGGTCTGAATTTCTTGGGCTTTTTAGCTTGAGAGCCTGAACTTTCAGGGATCTGGGCCCTGAATCTCTCTGTCTCTCCCGGACAAAAAGTAGCCAGAGAGAACCAACCTGACCTGATGAGATCACTACCTTCTCACTGTAACTTAATCTTTTCTTTCTCGCCACCCACCCAACTGACTCACCCGTGGTCTCTGGCCTGGAACACTCTCCTTCCCCATATTTGACAGACAATAACTCTCCCCACTTCAAAGCCTTGTTGAAGGCCCACCTCTTCCAAGAAGCCTTCCCCGATTAAGCTCTCCTTTCTTCTTCTCCCACTCATTTCTGCGTCCCCCTGACTTGTTCCCTTAATTCATTCCCCCTTCCCAGCCCCACAGCACTTAAGTACATATCTGCAGTAGATTTACTTCTATCAATATCTGTCTCCCCCTTTAGAAAGTAAGCTCATTGTGAGCAGGGAATGTGTCTGTTTAGTGTTATATTGTACCCTCCCAAGCACTTAGAACAGTGCCTTGCGCACAGTAAACACTCAATAAATGACTGAATGAAGGAATCAACATGCAGAAGTACTTGCTAAAGCAGCAGATCCACCCTTAGGGATGCTTCTCCCCCTCTCCCCCTTCAAAAGCTTGGAATCATTGTTTCCAGGGGCAAATTTGGGCCCACACAATTAATTCTGTCATTCCCTGGGAAGAGTAGACCTGGGACTAATGACCCCCATATTCCCTTCCTTAGGAAAACAGGGTGTCCTAGTGGGGAGAACATGGATCTGGACATCAGAGCGTCTGGATTCAAATCCCGGTTCTGCCCCTTACCTGCTGGGTGACATTGGGCAGGTAACTCCTCAGTTTCCTCACCTGAATAATGTGGATTAAATTATCCATTCTCCCTCCCCTTTATACTGTGAGCCCCATGTGGGACAAGGACTGTATCTGATCTGATGATCTTCTATTTACCTCAAACTTACTACAGTGCTTGGTACATAGTAAGCACTTAACAAATACCAGAATTAGAGAAGCAGCGTGGCTCAGTGGAAAGAGCATGGGCTTTGGAGTCGGAGATCATGGGTTCAACTCCTGGCTCCACCACTTAGCTGTGAGACTTTGGGCAAGTCACTTAACTTCTCTGTGCCTCAGTTACCTCATCTGTCAAATGGGGATTAAGACTGTAAGCCTCACGTGGGACAACCTGATCACCTTGTAACCTCCCCAGGGCTTAGAACAGTGCTTTGCACATCGTAAGCGCTTAATAAATGCCATTGTTATTATTATTAATAATTATTATCATTATTAACTCCCATCTATGGGATTGGATTTATGCTTTATGCCTGGTCAAGTGCTGACTTAACAACAACTTCTTTTATTATGGCTATCGCAACTTACTTAGAAGGCTTTATATTTTTGACGGGTATCTCTGAGAAACTGAAACTGTCTTTGTGTTTTTTTTTTCCATACTCAGCAGAGTGATTAATCCTCATTAAGAACTAAAGATACGCCAAGATTTTATTTTTATAAATGAAGCTATAACATTATTTGCACCGGGGAAAGAACCTTAAAATTCATACTTTCGGTCTGGGCATTCCGATGTCTGAAACTTGGCAAGCGATAACTGATCCTCCCGTGAAGTGGGGCTCGAATCCAGGAAGAACGGATTTAGTTTTGCCTAATTTATGAGCAGTTAAAATCGGGTATTCCAATAGCAGATCTCCGGGTCATTATTCTGAGGCTGCTATAGCGTACACAGAAAGTGTGCAAGTCTTCTTCATTAGAAAGGAAGCTCCTTGTGGGCAGGGAGCCTGTCTTTTCTGGTCAAGCGCTGCACACAGTAGATGTCCAGTAGAGTGTTCCTTACTTGTTAGGTGTCCTGTGCCGGATTCTACAAGCTGTGGGGACCCAGAGGAGGAGAAGAAAGAGGAAGAAGGAGGAGGAAGAGGAGAGAAAAGAAGAAAAAAGGGAGAAAAAGGAGGAGGAAGAGAAGGAAAAGGAGAATGGAGGAAGAGGAGGATGAAGAAAAGGAGGAAGAGGAGGAGATAATAATAATAATGGCATTTATTAAGTGCTTACTATGTGCAAAGCAGGATGGTGGAAAATAGTACTTATTGTTATTGTGGTGAGCAGCTGCTAACACAAAGGCACAAAGGACACTGTGGAAGTAGTGTTGGAAGTTTATACTTCGTTAGCTACATACACACAAACACACACTTACAAACATGCCAATCTCATCCTTAGTTTTGTCATCTTGGATGCTACTTTGATCGTTTTAGAATTGAGTTGTTCAATGCCCAGAAAATAGCATTAAAGTCAATATGCAGGCAAGAGATGCAGGTTTCGGCCGGTCGGATCTCTCAGAGAACAGTCTCATCCAGTTAGAATTCATTCATTCATTCAATCGTATTTATCGAGCGCTTCCTGTGTGCAGAGCACTGTACTAAGTGCTTGGGAAATAGAAGTTGGCAACATATAGGGACGGTCCCTACCCAACAGCAGGCTCACAGTCTAGAAGGGGGAGACAGACAACAGAACAAAACGTATTAACAAAATAAAATAAATAGAATAGTAAATATGTACTAGTTAGAAGGGGCAAGGCACCACTTTGTCCACCGGTACGACAAGTCGTGAAGAATCCAGCTGTTTGCTGGGACTGGCCTGAAGGAAGGAAAGCCAATTAAGAAAGCCACAAGGCCCTGGTCTTATTTGCTTCTTTTAGAGATGAAGCAGAAGATGAAGGAAGAGTGGGTTTCAGGGATAAGAACCCAAAGAACTTAGAGAAGCAGCATGGCCCAGCGGATAGACCTTCTAGACTGTGAGCCCACTGTTGGGTAGGGACCATCTCTATATGTTGCCAACTTGGACTTCCCAAGCGCTTAGTACAGTGCTCTGCACACAGTAAGTGCTCAATAAATACGATTGAATGAATGAATGAATGATAGAGCACAGAACTAATCCCGGCTCCACCACTGGTCTGCTGTATGACTCTGGGTAAGTCATTTCACTTCCTTTGGGCTACAGTCCCCTCATCTGTAAAATGAGGAAGGAAGACTGAGAGCCCTCTGCGGGACATGAACTGTGTCCAACCTGATTAGCCTGAATCTACCCCAGTGCTTAGGACAGTGCCTGGCACATAGTAAGCACTTAACAAATACCATTAAAACCCCCCAAAACAAAACAAAAAAAATCTCAGGGTAGTGTCCCTGGAAGGAAAGACGTTCTCTAGCGGGAGATTAATCGCAGTTACAAGAAGCCGCGTCTTCTATGAAAATTCCTCATTTGGGGCAGACCATTAATTTTGAAAGTTGTACATCATCTCCTGGCTCACAGACTTGTTCCCAATTCCTCTTGCACAGTGACATGAACAACTTTCGATATACCGTGAGAGAGCCTGGGCTCTATTCCAAAGTTGGAACCCAAAATGATTCATGTTTTGCCATTTGAAAGCTAAACATTATTCATATTTCATCTTGCAAAGCATCCCTATGCAAGATGCTTGTCCTTCTAATAACGTTAGATACATCAACGAGGGGGCACGCAACTAGGCAAACGTCTCATTCCAACTCTGCTCAGCATAGCTTATCCTGACTACAACTGTGCACCCCTGTGCGAAGAATTCAGCCAGGCGGATTCGGAGTTTTAAATATACCCCCCAAATAACCCAGCGTTTGCCAGCGAGGGAGATATATTCCATTTTCCACATTTCAGGCCGTAGGAAAGATTTGGACGAATTCCTACTGGCTTTCCAACTAGCTCCTTCCTGGCCCCGGTTCAAAGCATGATCGTTTTCAGGCTGAAAAGATTTTAAAAAATTAAGTTTTAGCGGGCTTTGCGGGAGGAGGAGGAGGAGAGGTGAAGGGACGGTTTATCTCCGACGAATGGCAGCCGCTTAATTCCTGCTCCCTAGCCCAGATCCAGAATGCCCGACTTAGAGATCCCACAGAAAAGTAAACATTTTGATAAGAATCTAGACATCACAACTGCAGTTTGTCCAGGATTAAATGGAAACACATGCCTTTGTCCTAGCCATTAGAAGGAATGATTCTACACTGTGAGTTCATTGTGGGCAGGGAATGTGTCTACAGCTCTGTAGTATTGTCCTCTCCCAAGTGCTTAGTACAGTGCTCTGCACACAGTAAGCACCCAATAAATAGCATAGACTGACTGATTAATGGAAGAAAGAAAAAACTCCAACCATTTTTCTTTCTCTTCAGCTCAGGGTTAGAGCTAAGAAATGCTATATGCATATACAGTTGTCTTTTGTATTCCCTCTAGGCTGTAAGCGCTTAGTACAGTGCTCTGCACACAGAAAGCACCCAATAAATAGCATAGACTGAGTGATTAATGGAAGAAAGAAAAAAAACCAAGCATTTTTCTTTCTCTTCAGCTCAGGGTTAGAGCTAAGAAGTGCTATATGCATATACAGTTGTCTTTTGTATTCCCTCTAGGCTGTAAGTGCTTAGTACAGTGCTCTGCACACAGTAAGTGCTCAATAAATAGCATCGGCTGATTGATTAATGGAAGAAACAAAAAACTCCAACCATTTTTCTTTCTCTTCAGCTCAGGGTTAGAGCTAAGAAATGCTATATGCGTATACAGTTGTCTTTTGTATTCCCTCTAGACTGTAAGCGCGTAGTACAGTCCTGTGCACACAGTAAGCACCCAATAAATAGCATAGACTGACTGATTAATGGAAGAAAGAAAAAACTCCAACCATTTTTCTTTCTCTTCAGCTCAGGGTTAGAGCTAAGAAATGCTATATGCATATACAGTTGTCTTTTGTATTCCCTCTAGACTGTAAGCGCTTAGTACAGTGCTGTGCACACAGTAAGCACTCAATAAATATGATTGAATGAATGAATGAATGTAAGCTTGTTGTAGGGAGGGAACCTGTCTACCAACCCTGCTATATAGTACTCTCCCAAACGCTTAGTACAGTAGGTGCTCAATAAATACAATTGATTCAAAGAAGACACCACTGAGAGCGAAATTCAACTATGAGTTCTTGTTTGGCTGAATCAATCAATCAACAGCATTTATTGAGCGCTTACTGTGTGCAGAGTACTATACTAAGCGCTCGGGAAAGTACAATACGATGGAGTTGGGGAACGCGATTACTGCCTAACAGAAGCGTACTGTCTACTGGACTGAAAAGGCCAAGTTGGGAGTGCGCACAAAACAGCACCTCTCTTGTGTTGTTATACTTGATGCTTTCTGCACCTCTTGAGTCCCTTATGAAACTTGTACGCAAAAGCAGATGCTCCCTTCTTGATAGCGATAATAATAATAATAGTAATGATGGTGTTTGTTAAGCGCTTACTATGTGCAAAGCACTGTTATAAGCACTGGGGAAGATATCAGGGCGCGGGTGAAGCGCAGTTGAGCCAGGATGACAGGGTCGGGGTGATTTATTCTAGACTGTTCCCCCTTCTAGACTGTGAGCCTGCTGTTGCGTAGGGACTGTCTCTAGATGTTGCCAACGTGGACTTCCCAAGCGCTTAGTACAGTGCTCCTCACACAGTAAGCCCTCAATAAATATGATTGAATGAATTTTTATTTTCTTAGTATGTTTTGCTTTGTTATCTGTCTCCCCCTTCTAGACTGTGAACCCTTTGTCGGGTAGGGACCGTCTCTATCTGTTGCCAACTTGGACTTCCCAAGCGCTTAGTACAGTGCTGTGAACACAGTAAGCGCTCAATAAATACGATTGAATGAATGAATGAATATCAGATGATCAGGTTGTCCCACGGGGGGCTCACAGTCTTAATCCCCATTTTACAGATGAGGTAACTGAGGCACAGAAAAGTTGAGTGACTTGCCCAAAGTCACACAGCTGACAATTGGCAGAGCCCGGATTTGCACCCATGACCTCTGATTCCAAAGCCCGGGCTCTTTCCACTGAGCCATGCTGCTTCTCTAGTAGTTTGGATGGAAAGGGAGTAGCTTACACTCTAATGGAGAAGACAGGAAGAGAAAAATGTGTTTCCAGTTCATTCATTCTTTCATTCAATCGTATTTATTGAGCACTTACTGTGTGCAGAGCGCTGTACTAAGCGCTTGGGAAGAGCAAGTTGGCAACATCTAGAGACGGTCCCTACCCAACAGTGGGCTCACAGTCTAGAAGGGGGAGACAGAGAACAAAACAAAACATGTTAACAAAATAAAATCAATAGAATAAATATGTACAAATAAAATAAATAAATAGAGTAATAAATCCATACAAACATATATACATAAATACAGGTGCTGTGGGGAGGGGAAGGAGGTAAGGCGGGGGGGGGGGATGGGGAGGGGGAGGAGGGGGAGAGGAAGGAGGGGGATGAAATTGCAAGCTCAGCTTGTTTTCCCCAGGAATAAAAATCCCCAGGGGAAACTGGGTCCCTGCTTGGCAAAGAATTTGAAATTGTCCAAAATGTGGATCTGGGTCGCTTCAACCTACAGTAGTTATGCAGGTGGCTCTCAACGGCAGCACGGTCTAGTGGTTCTAATCGCAGCTCCATCACTTGTCTGCTGTTTGAACTTGGGCAGGTCACTTCACATCTCTGGGCCTCAGTCACCTCATCTATAAAATGGGGATTAAGACTGAGTCCCCTGTGGGACAGGGATTGTGTCCAACTGATTATCTTGCATCTACCCTAGCGCTCGGTACAGTGCCCAACGCATAATAATAACAATGATGGCATTTATTAAGCGCTTACTATGTGCAAAGTACTGTTCTAAGTGCTGGGGAGGTTACAAGGTGATCAGGTTGTCCCTCGTGGGGCTCACTGTTTTAATCCCCATTTTACAGATGAGGTAACGGAGGCACAGAGAAGTTAAGGGGCTTGTCCAAAGTCACACAGCTGACAATTGGCAGAGCCGGGATTTGAACCCGTGACCTCTGACTCTAAAGCCCGGGCTGTTTCCACTGAGCCACGCATGACAAGTGCTTAACAAATACCATAAAAAAAACTGGCCCAAGATCTCCCAGCTCAGGGTCTTTTCCTCCCTCATCCCTGACTACAGATTGATTCTCCCCCTCCTCTGTGGGATGGAATTGATAGCAGAAGATACTGCTGCTTCTTCACCTGACCGATAGATTAGTGTTTGCGCAAACCTGTGGAGTTCCCAGTACTCTGCCATTCATTCAATCGTATTTATTGAGCGCCTACTGTGTGCAGAGCACTGTACTAAGCTCTCGACTATGGGAGGGAGGGTCAAAGAGAGGTCTACACAATCCATTCCTAGCTTGGCCAGCGGCTAGCGAGTGGAAGGCAATCTGCTACAAATCAAAACTCACCCGTGCTGGGCAGCAGCAGCATGGGAGAGAGTTGAGGGCAGAGACTCACGTTTACTTTGGGCAAGTCACTTCTCTGTGCCTCAGTTACCTCATCTGTAAAATGGGGATGAAGGCTGTGAGCCCCACGTAGGACAATCTAATCACCTTGTATCCTCTCCAGCGCTTAGAACAGTGCTTTGCACATAGTAATCGCTTAACAGATGCCGTCATTATTGTTATTATTACCGCATGAAAGGAGACATTGTTAAACCGCTTCTGTACTTTTACCAAGAAAACTCTATGGATACACCACCAGAACGATCGCAGATGGGGAGCGGGGCGTCCTGGCAAAGGTGTGTTCACCGTCCTTCCCCTCTCTTTTCCTTTCTCCGTCCCTCTCTTCTTTCCCACCTCCTCTCCCAACTCTTCATGGATTTCTTTCCTTGCAATCAATCAAACATGGATTGAGCACTTACTGTGTGCAGGGCACTAGACTAAGCACTTGGGAGAAAACAATTAACAGAGTTAGTAGGCCACAAAGAATCTTCCCCTTCCCTCTCACTCCCCTCCTCCATTCTCCCCTTGCCCAACTCTTTTGCACTAATTGCTGTTTATTTGGGATCTGACCATTCCAAACTGATTAGAGTTCATTTCTGTCTCACATGTGTTTGCGGGAAGCAGAATATATGGACCTCCTCCTCCCTCCCACCCTCCTTCGCTCCCAATGCCAGTATTCAAATTTCTGTATTGGAAAGAGGGGGAAAAGGAAGTAGAGAGGGAAAAACAGGGGGCCCCGGAAGCAGGAAGGCCGGAGTGGAATGGAAGTCTAGAGTGATGTCTGTTTTCACTGGCTAACTGTCTTGGATTGGCTTCTCCAGAGTCTGTGGTGGCAAGGTGGGACATCATCCCAGGTGCGGCAATCTGGTGGAGGTGGGCTGATGTGGGCAGAGAGGAAAGAAAGGGATTCTGGAAGAATGCATCTCCCAGGAGTGTCCTGGAAGTCAGATGCATTCAGTGTAATATCTGCCTGTTGGACTAGACTGTTTGTTCTGGCCTCTGAAGGTGACCCCAGTCTGCCCCTTCCCTAACGCTTAGAAAAATGCGGAGAAAAATAAGGACCTTTACCAGGATTCCCATTCCATTCCTGTCCTGCCCCTATCAATCAATCAATCAATCAATCAATCATATTTATTGAGCGCTTACTGTGTGCAGAGCACTGTACCAAGCGCTTGGGAAGTACAAGTTGGCAACACATAGAGACGGTCCCTACCCAACAGTGGGCTCACAGTCTAGAAGGGGGAGACAGAGGACAAAACAAAACATATTAACAAAATAACATATTTAATAAATATTAACAAATGTTAATAAATATGAACAAAATAAAATAAATAGAATAGATATGTACAAGTAAAATAGAGTACTAAATATGTACAAATACATCCCTTCTTAATCCCCCAGCCTAAAATCCATCGATCCGATTCAGTCAATCAGTAAAGCAGGGACATTTATTGGGCACCTTTCGAGCACTGTGAACACGTGTTCTCTGTCCCCGAGGGACTTACTTTCTAAAGGGCAGACACAAAATCAGTGGAAGCAACAGGATGTCAAAGCATACATCTTCTCATTCCCCACTGTATTCTCCCTCCCTCCATGTTGCCTTTGCATTTGGGACTGTACCCCTTAATCAGTTAATCAGTGGTATTTAGTGGGCACTTACTATTTGCAGAGCACTGTACTAAGCACTTAGGAGAGTACAATATAACAGAATTAGTAGTCCGGTTCTCTGATCAGAGCCAGCTTACAGTCCAGAGGGAGACAGACATTGATATAAATTTAAAAAAATTATAATATTTAATGCACACTTGTGCACTTTGATCCTAGACTGTGACCTCCCCAAAGGACAGGGACCATGTCTAATTCCCACCTGGGTATTCTCTTCCAGCACTTAGTACAGTGCTCTTAACATTTAATAAATATTTTTGCTTTTCCACCCCAGCCCATTTATGTATATATCCCCTTAAATCCCACTGCTCCCTTAGCTGTAATTTATTTTAATGACGGTCTCTCCAACTAGATAGTAAGCGAATTATACTCTTCCGATTGCTTAGTACTGCGATCCGGACTGGTGGGGATGCATCAGGGAAGTCTTCCTGGAGGAGGTGGTTTTCAGGAGGGCTTTGGTGATGAAAAGAGCTCTGTGACCTGAGGGATTTGAAGAGGAAGGAAGTTACACATGGGATAATGGTGTGAATGAAGGGTTGGAGTAAGTATTTCCTCACTCTTCCTCTGTGCCAAGAGCTCCTCCCCTTTTAAAGAATCACTCCAACCTCAAGCCAAAAGCCTGAACCCCGCAAGCAAAACTCTGGGTTCCCCAAAGAGGGTTCTTTCTTTTTGAGAGAAGAATTCTGTTTTAGTTTTCGCTGAGATCCATCAGAAGAAGAAGCCCATAAACAAACGGAAAGACAGAAAAGTACATCTGGTGATAGAGTGTTGCTTGCATTCTTTCACTCATAAAAGAGCTAAGGAAACATCGTTCTGTGGTCAAATCAAAGAGGATTGGGTTTTCCTTGGCCCCTGGGGCTGACCAGGTCCTGGGGGTTTGGGCTTCCCGATATTTATCTGTACTCCTCCCCTCTGTAATTCATTCATTCATTCATTCAGTCGTATTTATTAAGCGCTTACTGTGTGCAGAGCACTGTACGAAGCACTTGGGAAGTACAAGTTACTCTGTAATGTCACTCTGTGCCTTGATTTTCCCATTTGACAAATGGGGCCAAGGAAACAAGGATTGTCCTGTTTCCCTCACCCATGTGAGACAAGAACTGTGTCCCATCTGATTATATTTTATCTAAGCCAGCATTTGACAAAGTGATTGACACATAGTAAGCACTTAACAAATGCCACTTATTATTATTACTATTAATATTAAGTGCACTGGAATGCTGACATCCTCTAGAATTGTTCCACCTCTTCCAGGAAGCCTTCCCGGTTAATCTGCAGTCTCTTCCAGTCCCATCAACCCAACATCCATGAGCTTTTCGACAGACACCTAGGGTAGAGCACTGTTGAGGAATTAGGGGACAGTCTTCTCAAAACACATGTCAATTATTCAATTGACTATATTCACTGAGGACTTTGTGCAGTGCACTGTATTAAGCCCTTTGGAGAGTACAATATAAGAGTTGGTAGACATGTTCCCTGCCTGCAGTGAGCTTACAGTCTAGTGGGGGAGACGGACGTTAAATAAAACGAATGACAGATATGTACTTAAATGCTGTGGGGCTGAGGGAGGAGTGAATGAAGAGAGCAAAACCAAGTGCAAAGGTGACACAGAAGGGGGTGGGAGAAGAGGAAAGAGGACTTAGGGAAGGTCTTTTGGAGGAGTTGCACTCCTCTGATGGGAAGAAGAGCAATCGTCTGTTGGCTATGAGGAGGGAGAGGGCTCCAGCCAGAGGCAGGACATGGGCTTGAAGTAGTGTGAGGTTCTTCGGGAACACAATCCCCACTCTGCAGCAGGACCCACCCAGCAGCCTGGCTTGGGCGAGCGGGTAAATGGAAACGCACAGCACTGTGGGTTTATTAAAACCACGGCACCGTTCCTGTTTGTGAACTGCTGGTAATGGTTTCAGGAAACAAATGGAGTTTTCCCATTTACTGGTAGCATCTTTTATCACTAAAAACGAGGAGACTTCTCCATGTGGACTTCATCCAAACTCCCCCTTCAGCAGGCTTGCCTTGAATTTCACTTGCAAAAACATGTTGTTGCTTGATTCTCTTGGAGAGGCCTCCGTGTTCACACACATGCATAATTACAGACCAAGCCCCGCCCTGCTCTTTGCATTGCTCTTTGATCTTTTCTTCTTCCTTGATTGGGTCCATATGGAAATGTGTTGGCAACCAGCATCTAATTCCCTTTTGAAGCATTGACTTCTTTGTCCTTAACCAGTGGCTTTCTTCTGGGGCCTTTGTTTCCTCACTTGGGTTTGATTTCAGATGGAAGAAGTAGCTGGTAGAGCGTTTAGGAAAGAAACATCCCCTGAGTCGGAGCTTCTTTTACTTGAAAAGTTGGAGGTGCGGCGAAGAAGGAAGATATTTCTGGAGAGACATTAGAGAGTGCCTGAGATGAGGAAGATCACAAATGGTATTTATTAAGCGCGTACTTTGTGCTCAAACCTGGGGTAGCTACTAGATAATCATACCAGACCCAGCCCTGCCCCACATGGGGCTCATAGTTTAAGAGTGACTGACTTCTAACTCCCACATCCATGCTCTAACCATAAGGCCATGCTGCTTCTTGTTGACTTCTTGTCTGCCTCAGGGTGACACTGGCCACGGTTTTATATTGAACCGAGAAAGCTAAGAAAGCACATGGATTCAGAGAAAGCTGAAAAGCGTGTGCGCACACACATATACACCCATCTAAGCCCATTAAAAGAAACGTTTGTGTAAAAAGCTCTGGTTTCCAGTAGAAACCACAGTGGAAGATTCAAATTTCTTATAACTGAGCAGCCTCTCTCAAGTAGCTAGAAACTCTAGCCCGGGACATTCCCACCTCTATTATATTGAAAAATACCAAACCTTTGAGAACACAGGAATATGTGCTTACAGAGGGGGGTTTTCTTTTTAAAGAACCATCTTCAAGATCCTTGCTGGGAGAAATTTAAATAGTCAATGTTCCCTGACTTCCCAGAGCCTATCTCCACACTTCAAACAGAAGAAAATCCTTCCAAAACTCAACTCTCATCACGCCCGCATCAAACACGCTGTTTTATGTGGGTTGACCAATCTTTCTCTGATTTCTCTCCATCTGTTCTTTGAGGAGGCAAGCACTCTAAAGAGAAAAAGGACTTTAAGGATCGAATTTGGTTCTCGTATTTAGAGGAGATTTTCAAGGGTCTCATCTCACTTGGCCAAGCTGGTCAATTGAGTTGCAGTTTTCTTTGAAATCGGGGCTCAGTCATTCCTCATTCTGTCTGACATCTTCTGAGATCCAGTGGCCTCTCCTTGTTTGAGAGGAAATGGATCAAGGTACCAACCACAAATAAAAGTAGGTGAAAATATTCATGTCAATGAGCTAACAGGGTAAAAACTATAGTCCAGAATCAATCATTCAATCAGTGGTATTTATTGAGTGTTTACTGTGGGCAGAGCACTTCATTAAACCAGGAAAACAGAAAATTCAAAATAGTAGCTCTTACTATTTTAGTTCATCATAGTAGCTGGGGGGACCCACCCAGGGGTCACTCTGATTCATTCATCTGAAGACGTCACCCACGTCTTCTTGGGTGTGTCATATCATTCAGTCAATGGAATTTATTGAACATTTACTCAGTGTAAAGCACTGTACTAAGCACTTGGGAGACTGTAGTACAAGAGAGTGAATTCATTAGTCACTCTCTCTAAAGGGCATCAGAAAGGAAGAGAAATGTCACTTGGACAAGTCACCTTTATAGGGTTATGGACAGTGGCTTGGCACAGAGTATGTGAGCACGGGCCCGGGAGCAAGAAGGTCGTGGGTTCTAATCCCGTCTCCACCACTTGTCTGTTGTGTGACCTTGGGCAAGGCACTTCACTTCTCTGGGCCTCAGTTCCCTCATCTGTAAAATGGGGATTGAGACTCTGAGCCGCATGTGGGACAGGGACTGTGTCCAACCCGATTTGCTTGCATCCACCCCAGTGGTTAGTACAGTGCCTGGCACATAGTAAGTGCTTAACAAATACAACAACATTATTATTATTATTATTAATAACAAATACCACAATTATTATGTGTGGCCAATGGGCAAACCTGATGTTTTCTTCCCACTGCCCAGGTAGTAACCAGGGGCCCTGGATGTTGCTTTATCCTTAACTAATGATACGAGGTAAAAAACACTTCCTCTAGTCTGGAAAGATCAGCCGCATTTAGGTCATTCCAGTTTCTCATTTTGAGGAGAAACAAGCAGAATTTAATGAAGCAAAAAATTGCCTGTGACCAAGGGATAGTCCTGTTATCAACAAGATTTCCCTCCAAGAAACTTTCCACTCTCTCAGGTGATTAAACTCCTCAAAGGCTCCTACCCACTGGGGTTTTGGAAAAGCCAACACGTTTCCGTTGTGTGGGGCCATCCAGTAGAATCTGACTTGCCCAATTTCCCCGGCCAGTTGTGGCTAATGAGGTGCCATAGGCCTGAAATTATTCTGCTCCACAAGAAATCTCCTGTGCAGATTCCTACTCCTGCAGGGCTTTCTGAAACGAGCGAATTCCATTCTCCCTTCCCCCATCCCCTTGCCCTTTTATGTAGCCAAACACTGGGAAAGATGGAGCGGGAAAAAGCGGTGAAATGATTTTGCTGAAGCGGCACATCGGCGGGAGACAGGTGTCACTGAATTGCACGCGGCAAATGTGCTGAGGTGGTATGAACATATTTCACCTTCAGAGAGCACGGCTTGTGGGTTTCGCATGTTACCTTAATTGCTATGGGTTGCTGACAAGTCTAGAGGCAAACAGCTTATTTCATCCTGTCTTATCTGCTGTTTGGAATATTACACCCCCAAGACGCCTCTTTGTGAAGACTCTTCACAGTAAGAAAAGAGCTTTGGGGAGGGATTCTTTGGCTTTGACATCTGTAGTCTGCATGAGGATCTGTATCCTTTCAGCACTTGTTATTCACTGCGCCATCAGGCCCTCAACATTTACATTCGAAATATATTTTAATGTCTGTCTCCCCCTTTAAACTGCAAGCTCCTTGTTGGCAAGGATCATGCCTACCAACTCTATTTTACTGTATGTTCCCAAGTGCTTTGAATAGTGCTCCGCACACAATAGGTGCTCAATAAAAACCACTGATTGATTGAATATAATAATACTAATAATAATAATGGTATTTGTTAAGTGCTTATTATGTGCCAAGCACTGTTCTAAGCGCTGGGGGGGTTACAAGGTAATCAGCTTGTCCTACGTGGGGCTCACAATCTTAATTCCCATTCTACAGATGAGGTAACTGAGGCACAGAGAATGATTTGTTGGTAATAGTAATGGTATTCAATGAACATGTTCTGAATGGTACACTCTGTACTACAGACTTGGAATACTCCAAGAGAAACAATAGACCATTCTCTACCCACAAGGTGCTTACACTAATGGTAAGCACTCAATAAGTGCGATTGATCGTTATGAATTGTGGTATTTGTTCGATGCCCACTTTGTGCCGAGCACAAGGCTAACCCATAATAATAATAATAATGCTATTTGTTAATCATTCATTAATTCATTCATTCAATCGTATTTATTGAGCGCTTACTGTGTGCAGAGCACTGTACTAAGCGCTTGGGAAGAACAAATTGGCAACATATAGAGACGGTCCCTACCCAAAAGCGGGCTCACAGTGTGCCAAGCACTGTACTAAGGGCTGTGGTGAGTACATTGCGATCAGATTGATTGACAGGCTGTAAGCCCCATGTGGGACAGGAACTGTGACCGATATGATTAACCTGCACACATCCCAGCACTTAGAACAGTGCTTGACACATAGGAAATGCTTAACATACCGTAATAATGATAATGATAATAATCTCCCCCACCAAAAAAAAAAAATACTCCTAGACTGTAAGCTCCTTGTGGGCAGAGAACATGTTTACCACTACTACTGCTACTACTTATTATAATAATTGTATTTGTTAAGTGCTTACTATAGTGACACTATACTAAGTGCTGGGGTGGATACAAGCATATCAGGTTGGACACAGTCCCTCTCCCACGTGGGGCTCACTTTCCCGAGCACTTGGTACAGTGTTCTGCTCACAGAAAGCGCTCAATAAATAAGATTGATCGATTGATCTATTGACTGAGATTCAACACAGTCCCTGTCCCATCTGGGGCTCTAAGGGGGAGGAAAATAGCTACAGTTGACTAATCCCTTCCTTCCCCACTTTATCCATTTAGGATTACCGCTTTCTCCCCTCATGTCCATGTTTTCACAGGATCTTTGGGCTTTTTCCTCTCCACACAACAGATAACTGTCAGATTCTCTCCCTTCCCCGTCAAAAAATCTGTTTCTCAATGAGCTCCTTGGTTCCCTTTCCTTCTGCTCCCTGAGGGCGAATGTCTAGCCCTTAAAGATATGCCACTTTTCCACTGGCCAGAGTCTTGTAGAGTCTGGAAATGAATGGAAATGAATGCGTCCCTCCCTGGTCTGTTTGGGGCCGAGGCTAATGGGCACGGCATCTTGTCAAGGACTGGCAGGGCTTGGTGAGAAGAGGCAGAACAGGGAGAAAGTTTCGTGTAGTGGCAGATTTAGCTCTATCAGCAGGTGGAGGGTAATGGAGGGGTTGGATCCATTTGTGTGTGGGAGCGGTGTGGCCTAGTGGAAAGGCAAGCGCTTGGGAGTCAGAAGACCGGGATTCTAATTCCGGCTCTGCCACTTGTCTGCTGTATGACCTTGGGCAAGCTATTTCAATGTGCCTTAGTTTCCTCATCTGTAAAACGGAGATTGAGATTGTGAGCCCCATGTGGGACAAGGACTGTGTCCAAACTGATTATCTTGTATCTACCCCAGGGCTTAGTACAGTGCCCGGTACATAGTAAGCGCTTAACAAATGCCACAATCAGTATTATTGTTCATTCATTCATTCATTCAGTCGTATTTATTGAGCGCTTACTGTGTGCAGAGCACTGGACTAAGCGCTTGGGAAGTACAAGTTGGCAACATATAGAGACGGTCCCTACCCAACAGCGGGCTCACAGTCTAGAAGGGGGAGACAGACAACAAAACAAAACATATAAACCAAATAAAATAAACAGAATAATGTGTACAAATAAAATAAGTAAATAAATAGAGTAATAAATGTGTACAAACATGTATACATATATACAGGTGCTGTGGGGAGGGGAAGGAGGTAAGGCTGGAGGAGGAGAAGAAGGAGGGGGCTCAGTCTGGGTAGGCCTCCTGGAGGAGGTGGGCTTTCAGTAGGGCTTTGAAGGGAGGAAGAGAACTAGCTTGATGGATGTGCAGAGGGAGGGCATTCTAGGCCAGGGGGATGACGTGGGCCAGGGAACTACTATTAGTAAATAAATAATAAATAATGATGGCATTTGTGAAGCCATCATTACTATGTGCAAAGCACTGTTCCAAGTGCTGGGGGGATACAGGGTGATCAGGTTGTCCCACGTGGGGCTCACAGTCTCAATCCCCATTTTACAGATGAGGGAACTAAGGCACAGAGAAGTTAAATGACTTGCCCAAAGTCACACAGCTGATGTGTCGGAGCCGGGATTGGAACCCATGACCTCTGACTCCCAAGCCCGGGCTCTTTCCACTGAGCCACACTGCTAGTAGAATTACTACCAGTAGTAGTATTATTAGTAGTAGAAAACCTCATGCGTCTTGGGCATCCAGAAAGAACATTCTTTGCTCTTTTCCGTTTCTGATGAGTCATTTCAGTCAGTCAGTCAGTCGTATTTATTGATCAATTACTGTGTACTAAGCGCTTGGGAGAGTATAATGTAACAGGATAACAGACACATTCAGAGAACCAGTGTGGCTCAGTGGAAAGAGCCCGTGCTTTGGAATCAGAGATCACGGGTTCAAATCCCTGCTCCTATAATTGTCAGCTGTGTGACTTTGGGCAGATCACTTCACTTCTCTGTGCCGCACTTACCTCATCTGTAAAATGGGGATTAAGACTGTGAGTCCCACGTGGGACAACCCGATCACCTTGTATGCCCCCAGCGCTTAGAACAGTGCTTTGCACATGGTAAGCGCTAACAAATGCCAGTATTATTATTATTCCCTGCCCTCATTGAGCTTACATTCTGGAGGGGGAGACAGACAATAATTTAAATAAATAAATTTACGGATATGGACGTAAGTGCTTTTCCAGGAATCTTTGGTCTGAGTCCCAGCGTGCTTGCCTGCTGTATGCCACTTGGGTTTGTCTGCTGCTCCGGCCTTAAACTTCTCCACAACGGAACTCTCTTCCCAGGTCTTTAAAATGTCACTTCCTCCTTCTCCGTTTCATTCCCTACATCGACTCAACGGTCGGCAACTTCTCGGGTACCCTCGTTCTCATTATTATCATCATCATCAATCGTATTTATTGAGCGCTTACTACGTGCAGAGCACTGGACTAAGCACTTGGGAAGTACAAATTGGCAACATATAGAGACAGTCCCTACCCAACAGTGGGCTCACAGTCTAAAAGGGGGAGACAGAGAACAAAACCAAACCTACTAACAAAATAAAATAAATAGGGTAGATATGTACAAGTAAAATAAATAAATAAATAAATAGAGTAATAAATATGTACAAACATATATACATATATACAGGTGCTGTGGGGAAGGGAAGGAGGTAAGATTGGGGGATGGAGAGGGGGACGAGGGGGAGAGGAAGGAAGGGGCTCAGTCTGGGAAGGCCTCCTGGATATGTGTTCTCCTCACATATCCTGCTCAGCACGGCTGTGAAGCAGCATGGCCTAGAGGATAGAACAACTACCTGGGAGTCAGTGGATCTGGATTCTAATCCCGGCTTCTCTATTCTAATCCCGGCTCCTCAAATTGCCTGCAGTGTGATCCCCGTAATGCTTCGTGAGTCTCCATCACGCGTTGTGAGTCTCCACAACGCTTTGCTGATTCTGAAAAGCGGTTTGTAATTATTCTGGCCAATTCCTGAGTTGTGACCTTCCAGAGGCCCATCATTAGCATTCTGGAGTTAATCCGTGTGCCTGCTTCAAGGGTCCTTGATGGAACTCATAGCCTGATGAGTTGCAAGAATCTCCTCACGAAGTGGAGCATCAGCTCATTTTGACCTCAAGCATGACCACGTAGAAGAGTTGAATGAAGGAATTGGAAGGGTGAAGTAGCAAAGAGGCAAGCGCTTCTGAGAAGCAGCGTGGCTCAGTGGAAAGAGCCCGGGCTTGGGAGTCAGAGGTCATGGGTTCAAATCCCAGCTCCGCCGATTGTCAGCTGGGTGACTTTGGGCAAGTCACTTCACTTCTCTGGGCCTCAGTTACCTCATCTGTAAAATGAGGATGAAGACTGTGAGCCCTCCCTGGGACAACCTGATCACCTTGTAACCTCCCCAGAGCTTAGAACAGTGCTTTGCACATAGTAAGCGCTTAATCATCATCATCAATCATATTTATTGAGCGCTTACTGTGTGCAGAGCACTGTACTAAGTGCTTGGGAAGTACAAGTTGGCAACATATAGAGACAGTCCCTACCCAACAGTGGGTTCACAGTCTTAATGCCATTATTATTATTATTCTGGCTCTATAATGTCCTTATTCTGTGGCAATCTAGCTTTGTTACTCTGACCATCACCTTTTTCCCAGCCCTCAGATGAACGTTCCTCAATTATATCCTTTTTCGGCCCCCTGCCTTCATCCACTGCTCCCCTTCCTGGGAAGAATGTCTTTCATCCCTGATTCTTTCTCAAACCCAGTTCTTTCGTAAAAAAAATCTCTCCTTCCCCTCCAGGGTCCTGCATTGAACTGTATCAGCAGAACAAATGCAGAAACATCGAGCGGAAGATCGATGTGTGATTTGCATTCATTCATCCTGAATTTGCTCTAAATAGGTCAATCTTCCGTTTCACCGGCTGAGTTTAATCATTGAAGCTTTCAGAACTTTACGGAGGGTAAATACACTACAGATGTCACGGGGAAAGGGGACGAGGGAGAATCACTCCTCCTCAAAGGGAAACAGAAAGATTTGAAAGATTTGGGGTACTTGGTATTTGCCCCACTCTCAGCCCCACAGTACTTACGTAGATATCTATCAATTGTATCTTATAATTTATTATTTTTTCATGGTGTTTGTTAAACACTGTGTGTCAAGCGTTGTTCTAAGTGCTGGGGTAGAATCAAATTATTCAGGTCAGACACAGGCCCTGTCCCACTTAAGGCTCACAGTCTAAGTAGTTGGGAGAACAGGTTTTGAATCCCTGTTTTACAGTTGAGTTAAGTGATTTGCCCAAAATCTCACTGCAGACAACTGGCAGAACCAGGATTAAGCCATGCTGCTTCCCAATATTCATTTCTATTAACGTCTATCTCCCCATCTAGACTATAAACTAGCTATAGGCAGGTAATGTGTCAACTAACTCTGTTGTATTGTACTCTCCCAAGGTCTTAGTACAGTGCTCTGCACACGGTAAGCACTTAATAAATGCCAATGACTGATTGCTTGATTTGAAGAGAAGGGTGATTGCTAATGTTGATAATTACCATTGACTGATTGATTGACTGATGGATTCATCTTTAAAATGGGGAAAGGATACCCGCTATACCTGCATTAGATTTTGAACCCTGTTCAGGGATGGTTTCTGATCATAATCTCATTTCTCTATCATAGCCCTTAGCGCATAGTAAGTGCTTATTAAAAACTACCATCATTATTATTGTTCTCAGTGCCAAAGAACAAGTGAACATTTCATTGAAATCATTGCAATTACAATTATTACAATTCTGAGTGAGAAGCCTGTTTTCCCTGTGGATTTTATACCCAACTGTTAATTAGAGTGGGACCCATCAAGCCAAGAATGCCTGGTTCTTAGGAATCCAACAAGATTACTAATATCAGGGAAGGTTGAAGCAACAACAAGTTGAGCAAATCACTTCACTTTTCTGTGCCTCAGTTACCTCATCTGTAAATTGGGAATTAAGACTGCGAGCTCCATGTGTGTCCAACCTAATTACTTTGTATGTACCCCAGCACTTAATACAGTGCCTGGCCCAAAGTAAGCACTTAAAAAACATTAAAACAAGCACACAAATTAAACACACACCAGTTCCTTAAAGGAAGATGAGACATCAACCCAAGAAATACCGATGAGGTAAGGCCGTAGTTACCAGTTTTATCCAAATTCCATCTATGGAATTTTTGCAATATTCGTAATCTCAGGCCAGAAGAGTCCCTAATTTCCCACTCTCCTCAGAAATATGAGGAGAAATGAGGGATGAGAAGAAAAATAGGAGTGGGATTGCTTTTCTTAATGGTTTCTGTGAAGCTCTCACTATATACCCAGCATTAAGCTAAGCACTGGAGTAGGTGCAGGATGATTGGCTATGACACAGTCCCTTTTGTTTTTATGGTATTTGTTAAGTGCTTACTATGTGCCAGGCACTGTTCTAAGTGCTGGGGTAGATACAAACTAATTAGGTTGGACACAGTCCATGTCCCACGTGGAGCTCACAGTCTTAATCCCCATTTTACAGATAAGGGAACGGAGGTACAGAGAAGTTAAGTGACTTGCCTAAAGTCAAACAGCAGATAAACGGTAGAGCTAGGATTAGAACCCAGGTCCTTCTAACTCCCAAACCCGTGCTCTATCCATTAGGTTATGTTACTTTTCCAACAAGGGACTCACGGTCTAAGGGGAATAATAATAATAATAGTATTTGTTAAGTCCTTACTATGGGCCAGGCCCTGTACTAATCGCTGAGGTAGTTACAAGGCAAACAGGTTGGACACAGTCCCTGTCCCACGTAAGGTTCACAATCTTAATCCCCATATTAAAGTTGAGGGTACTGAGGCCCAGATCATTTAAGTGGCTTTCCCAGGGTCACCCAGAAGGCAGGGGGGTGTAGAGCTGGGATAAGAACCCAAGTCTCCTGATTCCCAGGCCCGTGCTCTCTCCACTAGGCTACACTGCTCTGCTTCACCATGGACCCATTAGTCAAACTGACCTCTCTATCTCTCTCCCAGGAAAGCTTCCACCAAATATGGAACTAGGGCTTAATAATCAAAGCACATCACCGAAAGCCCTCCACGCCTGGATGGGATCCAGTGTATCTAGCGAGCTGCGTGTCAACTGCAAGCCAGAGCTGCATAAATTCCTAAGTGCTGAGGATGCGGATAAGATAGAGCCTAAGAGCTAGAAATGGCCGATGGCTTTATATGACTCATTGTCTGTCAGCTGTTTGCTTTATTCCCTGCTTTTGGGGCAGAAAGACGTAGCCTTCTGGATCCGCTGGTGGCCCGGTCGAGGAAAAACAAGAAATGACTGAAAATCAAGACGGAATAATGTAGGAAAAGACTCTTTTCCAGTGAAAGGAGGCCATCCTGTTTGCTGACTGCATGGTTCTGGGCCTGGTATAGCCAATGTGGGAACAAAGTAAGGACAAATCGGGAAGGGGGGTGGGAAGCTCGGTATTCTCGGAAATCTCTCTCGCGTTCCCATTTCTGGAAGAGACTCCGGCACATTTGGTGCCGAGCGGAGATTGGGAAAATGAAACACGTCTTACAGCTCCAATCCCAGCCCTAAGTTTCAATATGAAACACCTTTTGGAACCTCTGGGGCAGGCCTTAACAAACGTCTGAGGAATAGACAACGCGGATAACATTCAAAGAATCCCGGGAAAAGTTCTGGACCGGATTGGAAAGAAATAAAATTAGTTCAGGGGCAGAGTGGCTGAGGAACTTGCCCTGCATTCCAGATTGTGGAATAAGGGGTCTTTGTAGCCATACCATCCAGGAAATACAGGTGTCTGTTAATTGACAATAAGCTCCTGGTGGGCAGGGATCCTGTCTACCTAGATCTGTTGTACATTCGCAAGCATTCAGTACCATGTTCAGCATAGCATAAAGCGCTCAATAAATACCATGGATTGATTATACTCCATAATTCCTGTGGAGGAATGATGTTGTAGCTGGTAAAAAAACATGGTGAAAGGATGACTGCCTCTGCAGGAAGGAGGTCTAAATTTTGATTGGTTTAGTAAAGGATCTTAGAGAAGCAGTGTGGCTCAGGGGAAAGAGCCCGGGCTTGGGAGTCAGAGGTCATGGGTTCAAATCCCAGCTCCACCCCTTGTCAGCTGTGTGACTTTGGGCAAGTCACTTAACTTCTCTGGGCCTCAGTTACCTCATCCGTAAAATGAGGATTAAGATTGTGAGCCCCACATGGGACAACCCGATTACCTTGTATCCTCCCCAGCACTTAGAACGTGCTTGGCACGTGGTAAGCGCTTAACAAATACCAAAATTATTATTATCTCTTTTTTTATTAGTTTAACATTCTAAGTCTATTTTTTGATTGGTTTAGCATTAGAAATCTCATTTTTTAACCCCATTCCCATAGGTCCTCCTGGACTCCAATATGAGAGTGGAAGATTGTAAGCGTCTGCCGTACATTGCTCTACTAAGCACTTAGTACAGTGCTCTGCACACAGTAAGCCTCAATAAATGCCTTTGACTGAGAAACAGACCATCACTACTGCTATTTCCACTACTACTAATCAAACAATGATATTTATTGAGCACTTACTATGTGGAGAGCACTGTACTAAAAGATTACCACTACTACTACTAATTTTTTTTTAATATTTAATAGCTGTCAACCCCTCTACACTGTAAGCTCTTTGTGGGCATGGAACATGCCTATCTACTCTGTTAGATTGTACTCTCCCAGGTACTTAGTAAAGTGCTCTGCACACAATAAATATGACTTACTGATTGAATACTACTTCGACATTTCTATTTCTCAATCAATTGACCAACTGATAGTATTTATTACAGACACAAAGCCCTGTACTAATACCTGGGGAGAGAACACCAGAACAAAGTGACCTGGTTCCTTCCCACAATAGGGTTCCAGTGCAGTGTTCAGTAATAGTAATAATAATAATTATGATATTTGTTAAGCACTCACTACGTGCCAGACACTGGACAATGGACAGTCAATCAAGGCCACTGTTCATGGCAGTTGACCCATTTGGCCAAGGATTTTTGATCATCAGAGAAGTGAAGTGACTTGCCCAAAGTCACACAGCTACCACTTGTCAGCTATGTGACTTTGGGCAAGTCACTTCACTTCTCTGGGCCTCAGTTACCTCATCTGTAAAATGGGGGTGAAGCCTGTGAGCCCCCCTGGGACAACCTGATCACCTTGTAACCTCCCCTAGCACTTAGAACAGTGCTTTGCACGTAGTAAGCGCTTAATAAATGTCATCATTATTATTATTATCATCACAAAGTCCAGAGCAGGCCCTGGCATTTATCATTTTCCACCCTCGCTCCTTCCCAAACTGTCTTTTTCACTATCTTGACCAGATCCAAGAGGAAATGGTCACCGTCCTTTCAGCCCGCAGAGAAGTTAAATGACTTGCCCAAGGTCTCACAGCAGACAAATGGCAGAGCCATAATTAGAACCCACATCCTCTGATTCCCAAACCCATGCTCTTTCCACTACGCTAGGCTTCTTCTCATGACCGCCCAAATCCACTCCAACAAGAATGGATGTTAAGGGCATTAAGCAACTAGACCCCCTCACTCGCTTCCATTTTCATGGGATAAGGTTGGTGGCCCCTTGGGTCAAACCCATTTACAATCAATAGGAGAAAGAACCAGCTAATCATTAAAAAAATAAAACAATCCATTATTGATGAGGCTGGTTGATGGCATTATTCCATGTTAACATTTATAAGTCCCAACAGTTAATAATGAATCAATAAAGCGGTGAGCATAAAATATGAAAAAGATGAATAATTTATGAATTTACTGCAGGGTCCGCCATTAAAGTTGGGAGTAATTCATTGAGGTGGAATGTGGCAGGAACAGGCTTTGTTAAAACAGGTTTCTGCTTCATTTCAGTCAGAGGAATAAGGATTCTTACATTCTGATGTGCTTGGATCTGCTTGGAAGGGTGCGGCGGAGGGGAGTTATTGGCCTAGTGGATACAGCATGGGCTCGGGGGTCAGAAGGACCTGGGTTCTAATCCCTGCTACACCACTTGTCTGCTGGGAGACCTTGGTCAGGTCACTTAACTTCCCTGTGCCTCAGTTCCCTTGCCCGTAAATTGGGGATTGAGACTGTGAGCCCCGTGTGTGACAGGGACCGTGTCCAACTTGATTTACTTGTATCCACCCCATCGCTTAGTACGGTGTCTGACACTTAGTAAGCTCTTAACAAATACGACAGTTATTATTATTATTATCTGTGGCTTCTCTTTTTAAAGCAGCTCAGTTACAGGGACTGGAGGACGGAGAGACTCATTCAATCATCTTTATTGAGCACCTACTAATGTGAGTCTCTGCTTCTTCTCCCTCCTCCCCCCGAACCACCCTGTGCCTTCAAGCCATTAATGACCTCAGGGACTGTCTCTATATGTTGCCAATTTGTACTTCCCAAGTGCTTAGTACAGTGCTCTGCACAAAGTAAATACGATTGATGATAATGATGATAATCCCCCACCCCCTACCCCTGACTGGGGCATGTCTGTATTTATAGTTACAGCCACAGGAGAGCACAGCAAACAGGGATCCAGCGAATTCCCAGAATGGTGGGGAAGTCATAAAGGACCTGGGAATTTGTTCTTTTCTTCCCAACGGAATGCCAAGATTCCACCAGTTGACGGCAGGGGGAAGTTGATAGTCATGAGGGAAAAGGAGTACTTTGTTCACTCAAGTCCCAATCAATCAGTTGATCAAGGGCATCTAATTGAGAGTTTACTGTGTGCAGAGCACGCTACTAAACATTTCATTCATTCATTCAATCGTATAAGTGCTTGGTACAGTGCTCTGCACACAGTAAGAGCTCAATAAATGCGATTGAATTTGTTGAGCGCTTACTGTGTGCAGAGCACTGTACTAAGCACTTGGGAAGTACAATTTTGCGAGAGGACACTATCATAGACTTGATAAACACCATTCCCTGCCTTCAAGGAGTTTACAGTCTGGTGGGGAAGACAGACATAAAAGGAAATTACAGCTAGGGGAAGCAGAGTAATAATAATTTTTATTATGGTATTTGTTAAGCACTTACTCTGTACCAGGAAATGTTCTAAACGCTGGGGTGGATACAAGAAAATTGGGTCGGACCCGGTTCCTGTCCCATATTGAGCTCACAGTCTCCATCCCTATTTTACAGATGATTTAACTTGTACTTCCCAAGTGCTTAGTACAGTGCTCTGCACACAGTAAGCGCTCAATAAATACGATTGATTGGTTGATTGATTGATTTAACTGAGACACGGAAAAGTGAAGTGACTTGCCCAAGGTCACACAGCAAATAAGTGGCAGAGCCGGGATCAGAACCCATGATGTCTCTACCTGTTGCTGACTTGTACTTTCCAAGCACTTAGTATGGTGCTCTGCACACAGTAAGCGCTCAATAAATATGATTGAATGAATGAATGAGTGAACTTCTGACGCCCAGTCCTGTGCTCTATCCACTAGGCAATGCTACTTCTCAACTCCGCCATGCGATAATGGTGTTAGGCATCCCATTGCAGAAATCAGGCTGGCCTATAGCAGGGAGTTTCCCAGTTTCCCTGGTGCCCGCATTAGGAAGGATAAAAATAGGACTCCAGCTACACTGGCCACCAACTTTGTTGTGGATCTAAAGTCAATGGTGGATGCTATTTTTATGTCCTACTAATCTTCCCTGTCTTCCTTCCCCTGTAGCTGGCCCCCGACAACTCTGAATCTGTCAGACACCTTATTTCCCTGACCACTGCTTTGATTCTATCTTCTGCTCCAGGTCCCGGTCGCCTACATAATTTCTGCTCAGGTACTAATTTCATCTCATCCAGCGTGACTCAAACTGTGATTCTAAGGCCCCAGGCCTGATGTCGTGCAAGAAATCGGGGCCATTTTGAAGGTACTAGAAAAACACTCTGAGTCCACGTAGCATGACATGAGATTTTCCACCCTACTTGACTGAAAGAAGGAAAATAAAATGAATTTACGGGATAATAAAATAAAGCTAAAGATTTTGTTGGTGATCCTCTGGTTAGAGTTCTGGTTAATCTTGCACCGCACAGTTTGATGAGGGAAGCAGCGTGGCCCGTGCCTGGGAGTTAAAGGACCTGGGTTCTAATCCCAGCTGTGCCATCGGCCCGCAGTGTGACTTTGGGCAAGGCACTGAAATCCTCTGCGCTTCGGTTTGCCTTTGCAAATCCAGGTGTAATTAGTGGTACTGGTGAAAAGTTTCATGTCTACCTCCCCGACAATAATAATAATAATTGTGATACTTGTTGAGTGCTTACTATGTTCCAGGCACTGTTCTAAGCTCTGGGGCAGATGCAAGATAATCAGGTTGGAAATAGTCCCTGTTCCACTTAGGGCTCCCCGTCTTAATCCCCATTTTACAGAGGAGGAAACTGAGGAAAAAAGAAATTGCTCAAGCTCACAGAGCAGATGAGTGTGGAGCCGGGATTAGAACCCAGGTCCTTCTGATTCCCCAGGCCCATGCTCTATCCACTGGGCCACACTGCTTCCTACTCTGCTTGCCCGAGAAGCAGCGTGGCTCAGTGGAAAAGAGCCCGGGCTTTGGAGTCAGAGGTCATGGGTTCAAATCCCGGCTCTGCCAAATGTCAGCTGTGTGACTTTGAGCAAGTCACTTAACTTCTCTGGGCCTCAGGTCCCTCATCTGTCAAATGGGGATGAAGACTGTGAGCCCCCTGTGGGACAACCTGATCACCTTGTAACCTCCCCACTCTTAGAACAGTGCTTTGCACATAGTAAGCGCTTAATAAATTCCATCATTATTATTATTATTATTGCCCAGAAGGAGCTTGTCTCATGCTTTGGCCGTGCTGTCCCAAGTACTTAGTACAGTGCTTTGCCCTCAGTGGGTGCTCAATAAATGTCACTACTCCATTACTACGACTAGTAGTAGTCCCAACCCCGTGGTGGGACTCTCCCGTTACCCAAGCCTCATAAACTTTGACGTATAGAGGGAAATACCTGTGGCATTATCTAATCCACTGTCCCGATGATTCAGGAAGGCTCTTTACGATGTATGAGTTAGTTCTTCGTTCAGTCTAATTTTACAGCCTTGTGGATGACACTTTTTTCTCAGGACTCTTCCCCAATCTGCATCCACCCCCTGCCAGCAAATGATTCAAATTATCCGACTAAATTTTCCTCTCCCCAACTTCATCCCCTCTACAGCCCATCGGGCGGCTAAAGAAGGCTCCTTTTCTCTTCGGCTTTGGCTCCTTCAGACCTCAGCAGACAGTAATTAATGACCGTTCAGGCCGCTGACAATACGCAGAGCTATAGACGTGCTAACCACCAAGAACACCATTCATCCCGCTTCTTTTGGAAACGGAGCCCGGCCGTTACACCGAGGTACATTTTCAATGCGACTCATAAATCTTCAGTTCTCCGGACTCCCACTGAAATGACAATTTAGCCCATAATGCTCTCTTAACCATTTTTCACGTGCTGTATCAGCCCACTCTCAATTATCTGTGGGGTAGGGTGTGTCGGGGGGATCTAAAAGGAATCTAAAAGGAATAGCTCCCAGATGGCTCGGTCCTTTCAACTACCTCCCCATCTAGGATTCGCTTTTCCAGAGTGACCAAAAGGCAGCAGAATTGCAGACGTATTGGCCTTAGTTTCGCCTTCTTTTCTGTCCAGGCCCCCAGTTGGGTAGTAAGTGACCGAAAGGCATTCAATAAATCAGTGGTATTTCTCGAGTACAGGGCAGAGTACTGGACTGAACACTAAGGGAAGTACAACAGAGTGAAAAGGAAGAGGAGCAGGAGCCCAGATAGCCCGCAGACTGGTTAATCCATTCCCAGAAAGGTTGCACGAGGCTCTTCCTGGTTCTGACCTCAGCGTTTAGCTTGTGGTTACTAAGAACAGGGCAATTCTTAAGCAGAGACCAACTGTCCTTTATTTTTCAATGTCCTTTTTTCTCTTTTCTTCTTCGTACTTTAGACAGATACCCTGAAATAAATGTGCTACAAGGGACTTCTTTTTCCTCAGGTTCTTCTTCTTTTTTTATTTTTTTAATGGTATTTGTTAAGCGCTTACTGTGTGCTAGGCTAAGCTCTGGAGCAAATACAAGATAATTACATTGAATGCAGTCTATATCTTACATGGAGTTCACAGTCTTAAGCTCCGTTTTACAGATGGGGTAACTTAGGAACAGAGGAGTTCAGTGACTTGCCCAGGGTCACACAGCAGACAAGTAGTGGAGCTAGGATTAGGACCCACTGCTCCTTCTACTAGCCCGTGCTGCTTCTCTGTTATAAACTCTTGGAAAAACACAACAGAATAGGTAGACACAGTCTAGCAGGTTGAGTACGAACACCAATGAGGGACCAGTAGTGGCACTGTCGACCTTAGCATGACGAGCGTGGACATGAAGATGCTACCAGCGATGGTCTATTTGGGGAGAAGTCTCCCTTGTTGGAGGCCAGTCCCTGAGTGGAGAGCCTAGGTGGTCATTCATGGTAATCCTAACAGTAGATTTCCCAAGCCAAGAGTGGGAATCCACCTGAAATGCCATATTTTCCCAAGAAATGTCAGGCCGGCCGGATCAGGTCTCCCGTGGGTCCACAAGGAACGGAAAGGAGGATTGTCCGTGATGATTCTGATTTTACTCGGGCTGGGTTTGTGAACCTTGCAGTAAATTTCCCTCCTCTTCTCCTGTCTTCTCTAATTGCCTGAAGTAAGGCAGATTCTCACCATATGGAAGAATCTGCATTCCTGCGATGAAAGCCTGACATTGATTTCTGTCGGTGAAGGGTAATAAAAATGATGACATTTGGCAATCTCTTGTAATTAGAAACTGGAAATGAAGGAGCTCAGCTAAATCCAGAATGTCTGTGAGTCTCGGGGAACATGTGGCATTGTGAGTGTTACTGGTCTTCCTGCCCTTACTGGGGTAAAAAAATTGGGAAATCAGAAAAATCATCACCGACCTAGAGGGAGTGTTTTAAACCCAAAATCAAAAAAACCTGCCAAATGTGAAGGTGAGTTCTGTTTTGTGGATCCAGGGAAATTTCCTGTCACACGTGTGCTCATTGAGGTATTTGTTTTGTGCTTATTATGTCCCAAACACTGTAATAATAATAACGATGATGGTATTTATTAAGCAATTACTATGTGCCAAGCCCTGTTCTAAATAATGGGGTAGATATGTGGTAATCAGGTTGTCCCATATGGGGCTCACAGTCTTAATCCCCATTTTACAGATGAGGTAACTGAGGCATAGGGAAGTTAAGCGACTTGCCCGGAGTCACACAACTGACAAGTGGCAGAGTTGGGATTAGAACCCATGACCTCTGACTCCCAAGCCCATGCTCTCTCCACTAAGCCACGCTGCTTCACTGTACTAAGCGCTGATATAGACATAAGATAGTCAAGCCCCGTGTGAGGCTCACAGTCTAAGTAGGAAGGAGAACAGGAATCCTATCCCCATTTTGCAGAACTGAGGTCTAGGGAAGTGAAGCGACTTGCCCAAGGCAATACAACAAAGGAGTGGTGGAACGGGATTAGAACCCAGGTCCTTCTGAATCCCAGGCCCATGCTCTATCCACAAAGCCACGCTGCATCTATGAGATGGGACACGGAGACTGGGATGAAGAAAGGAGGGCGCCTTCCTCCTCTTCCTCCTCCTCCCTTACCCTGTCGCTTGCGTTTCATTAAATATATTTACGGACGTCGTCGCTCTCTAGAACAGCAAAAAACCAACACACCTTGCCTCTTGGCTTCAGATCCTGCCCCAGCGAAGGAAACTTTATATTTTTTACGTCTGCTTGGCTCGGAGTTGTCCTCAGAGAGCGAGCACAGTAATTACCACCTTGGTGATTTCACCTCGACTAATTATTTTCCCATTCGGAGAAGATCTTTCACAGGGCTTGATGACACGACGTCCAACACCCTGGGCCCACCATGTATGGAGAGAGTAGATTTGAGCAAAAACAGCTTCTTTCTAATCCCCCAGGCCCATTTCTGCTTTCATTTTGCTGAAGACTGAAAGGAATATGCTGGCGAAACAATATCAGGATAACACTCCAGTCCTGTGGGCTTCTCCAGTTGTTACTGATGGCACGAAGCTGCACAAGCATCACGGAGCATGAATCTTTCCATGAGTTGGGAAACGGTGTCCTCTGCCTGCAGACAGTATTACAGGAATTGATAACCCAGTTATCCAAAGGAAAAGGGTTCCTTTCAGGCTCTTTCTCTTCAGAGTCTCCCAAACACGTCTGTTCTAGGAAGCATCGTGACCTAGTAGAAAGATCACGGGCCTGAGAGCCAGAGGACTTGGGTTCTAATCCCGCCTCCGCCATTTGTCTGCTGTGTGACCTTGGGCAAGGCACTTAACTCCTCTGTGTTACCGCATCTGTAAAATGGAGCTTAAGATGGTGAGCTCCTTATGGGACATGGACTGAGCTCCACATACCTGCTGGGTGTGACTTTGGGCAAATCACTTCTCTGGGCCCCACTTTCCACATCTGTAAAACGGGGATTGGATTCTACTCCCTCGTACTTAGACTGTGAGCCCTATTTGGGGCAGGGACTGTGTCCAACTTGATTATCTTGGATCTTTCGCAGTATAGTGCTTGGCACAGAGTAAATGCTCAATAAATGGATTGATTAATCCTATTTTTCAGGTGGGTAACTAGATCCCAAATAGTCTGGTAACCGTTCCCTGGACCGTCCTTTCTCGCCTCCCGGCCTCTCCTCCTTCCCTACACCGTTTGCTCTTGAGGCCGATGCCTTGGTTGGGCCAGGGTTTCTGAAACATCACCACCATATAGAGAGGCTCATCTTTAATTTATTATTCTGCGGCTTTTAGCTGGGCTGGATGAGGTTGGTTAAAAAAAGGGGGAGGGAAAGAGGTTGATGGGAAGGTCATTCTATTGTGTTGCCTCTCGGGCCCATATATTTGTCCTTCCTGAGTCTGTTGACACTGAATCACTTGACATTCTTTAAAAAATTTCCAACTTGCCTGGCAGTCTTCAGTCACCACGGTGACCCACAAGGTCCCTGCTTCTGAGGACCGAGGAGGGAATTAAAAAAATAGTCTCATGCACATTGAGGGGACCTACACATAGAAGACCAGTTCCCCCTCTTTTATGGTATTTGTTAGGAGCTTACTCGGTGTCAGGCACTGTACTAAGCACTGGGCTAGATACAAGCTAATCACTCACCCTACATGGGACTCACAGTCTTAATCTCTATTTACAGATGAGATAACTGAGGCAAAGAGAGAAGTGAAGTGACTTGCCCAAGGTCTCTCAGCAGACACGTGGTGGATCCAGGTTTAGAACCCAGGTCTAATGTTACGGCATTTATTAAGTTCTCAGTATATGCTGAGTGCCAGGATAGAGGCAAGATAAGCAGAAGAAACGCAATGTCCATCCCACCCGGGGCTCGCAATCTAAGAGGGAGGCTAAGCAAAGGTGTTGTCCCCATTTTACAGAGCAGGATGCTGAGGCCCAGAGAGGTTAAGCGGCTTCCCCCAGGTCACACAGCCAGTCAGGGACAGAGGTGGGAATAGAATCTGGATCTCCTGACACTTGGGCCTGTGCTTTTCCCATTAGGCCTCCCTGCCTCCCTCACAGCTGACTTAGAAGAAAAATACCTGACAGAAGGAATCTGGAACAGGATGAGATTCGGATGGAGGACAAGCCAATCAATCAATCAATCAATCGGATTTATTGAGCACTTAATGTGTGCAGAGCACTATACTAAGCACTTGGGAGACTACAGTATAACAGAGTCAGTAAACATGTTCCCTGCTTACAGCGGGCTTACAGTCTAGAGGAGACCAGCTGGACATGGGAAAGATGACCAGCTTGCCTGTCAATGAGAGCTCAATAAATAGCAGGCCTGTGCCTTAACTAGCTAAGGCATGATTATTTTGAAATCTAGGAATGGATATATTTAGCAGTTTCTATAAATCTCTCTTTCTCTCTCTCTCTCTCCCACCCTCTCCCTCTTTCTGTCAGACCGAAGCTTCTGGAATTACAGGTCCTTGAGGTCATTTGGTGGGTCAATCACTGGACTCGTCTTCTCTTACTTCATCCCTGTTTTCTGCCTCTGGTGATTTGAGGAATTTGTTCTCTCCTTCGGGACTTAAGGAATCCCATGCAGAATGGTCTTCTATTGAAAGGTCCTAAAATAGAAGGAGTCCGATCTAGTCAAAGATTCAGAGGGCCTAGCATTACAAGAATGAAAGACCTGTGGGTAGATCCTTCTGGAATTCTTTCCCACAAAACATTATATGGGCAATTCTAGGAAACACAAGGCTCTCGGCAATGTCACTGCTGGATCAGGGCCATAGCCTAGTCAGTCCAGGACTCTGACCCTGACTCTCTCTACAGTGATTCAATACTCACCATCGAACACCAATGACTCTTCCCCATTAACCCAGCATGGACCATCCCACACCCCTGACTCTCCCCTCTCCATCCCTAACTCTCCCCATGGTGACTCAACGCAAATCAACCAGTATCCCAAATCCTCCTCCACCCGCAAATATCAGGAACTTGAGAAGTTTAGATACATTTCCTGATGAATAAGTACTAGCAACTTAGGGATGAAGAAGAGCCTTTGAGAAAAGCCGTTTTTCCTCTGACTCCCTAGTTTCCACTCTGGGTTTTGAAGGATAATTTCAATGTGAAGCCTCATCACCTCTTCAGACAGAAAGCTGACTCGTCTTCCCTTTGACACTCTCCTCCACAAGAGATCATCTTCCTCTCGATCATAGCCCAGTCTGGATGTTTTTCAAGTCTCCTTTTTCCCACTACCCCTCAGGTTTTCCTTAATTTGTGGAAATGAATTGGTGGCCAGTGGCCATGGATGGCATATTTAGGGTTGGAACTCTAGCCTCAGGTGGCAAGGAGGACAAGATGTAAGACATTTTGCTCCTGTCCTCTGAGGTCACTTTGATGGATGATGAATGAATTTGATGGAAAAAAAAAATCCCTCACCCACTTTGGCCCCATCTGAGTACGACCATCATCGTTTACTTCTAGACTGTAAGCTCGTTGCAGGCAGGGAACGTATCTACAAACTCTGTTATACTGTAATAATAATAATGATTATGGTATTTGTTAAGCACTTACTATGTGCCAAGCGCTGTTCTAAATGCTTGGCTGGGTACAAGGAAATCAGATTGTCCCACGTGGGGCTCACAGTCTTAATCCCCATTTTACAGATGAGATAACTGAGGCATAGAGAAGTTAAGTGGCTTGCCCAAGGTCACACAGCAGAAAAGTGGTGGAGCCGGAATTAGAACCCACGTCCTCTGTCTCCCAAACCTGTGCTCTTTCCACTGAGCCGCTCTGCTTCTGTACTCTCCAAGTGCTTAGTACAGTGCTCTGTGCACAGTAAACCCTCAATAAATATGATTGATTGATCCTCATCAATGTCATCATCATCATCAGTAGTAGTTTTTACTGAGCTTCTGAGTGTTGGGCCCTGCACTAAACACTTGGGAGAGTACACCACTCATTCATTCCATCATTTATTGAGCACTTACTGTGTGCAGAGCACTGTACTAAATGCTTGGGAGAGTGCAATATAACAATATAATACACACATTCATGGCCCATAAGGAGCTTACTGTCTAGAGAGAGAAAGAGATATTATTATGAATAAGTAAATTACTTTAGACTGTAAGCTCCTTGTGGGCAGGGAACGCGTCTACCAACTCTGTTATATTTTACTCTCTCAACTGTTTAGTACAGTGCTCTGCTGTGTAAATATCACATAATAAATACGGTTGACTGATTGGTACCAAGACATAGAAGCCCTGCTTCAAAGAGTTTACAATCAAATGGAGAAAACAGATTGGCAAAGCCGATTTACAAATAATGGAAACATGTGGATTGAAACAGCAGAAGTGAAAATTTATTGGGGTTTGAGATAGCTGAATAAACAATCGAAAATTCAAATATAGCACAGTGCTCCTATTCATTTATTCATTCATTCAATCGTATTTATTGAGCACTTACTGTGTGCAGAGCACTGTACTAAGCGCTTGGGAAGTACAAGTCAGCAACATATAGAGACGGTTCCTACCCAAAAATGGGCTCACAGTCTAGAAGTCTTACCACAGTAAGGGCTCAGTAACGGGCTTTGGAGTCAGAGGTCATGGGTTCAAATCCTGGCTCCGCCACTTGTCAGCTGTGTGACTTTGGGCAAGTCGCTTAACTTCTCTGTGGCTCAGTTACCTCATCTGTAAAATGGGGATGAAGACTGTGAGCCCCATGTGGGACAACCTGATCACCTTGTAATCTCCCCAGCGCTTAGAACAGTGCTTGGCACATAGTAAGTGCTTAATAAATACCATCATTACTATTATAGTAAGGGCTCAGTAAATACCACTGGTTGATTGATCAATACACACACCAGTGAAAATAGGGTTAGGTCCACAAATGCACGGTTACCTGAGGATCGGATTCCTTGGGCTGGATTATTTTTTGACCGTTGGCACGGAGTTTGGTCGGAAGGGGAACAACTCCTTCAGTGTGTTTGTCTGTGGGCTCAGGAAAAGGTGTTTAGCGCATACCACGCATACCAGCGAGCACATTATGCCTCTGTCCTGTTAAGGCCCCACAGGAAAGTCAATGTGACCATTGTGTGAGGGAGGGAGAGAATTCAGCTTATTGTGCTGGGGTTTATTTTCCGTGTGTGGTCCTCTCGGGGGTAGGTTTTGAAGTCGTCCCTTTCATAGATCATTTTCTTCCTGCCCGCTCCCCTTTACTCATCTGGGTGAGTCTTCCCGTGGTGCTTGTGACGTTTTTCCAAGTCGTGTTGGTGTGGGTGAGTCCTGTAGTGGGCAGGGCCTCAACAAAGATGACGATGTCGACTTCGAGAAACAGCGTGGCTTAGTGGATAGAGCACGGACCCGGGGGTCAGAAGGATTTGGGTTCTAATCCTGGCTCCGCCATGTGTCTGCTATGTGAACCTGGACAAGTCACTCAATTCTCGATTCAATTCACGCCTCAAGTCAGTTAGTGCCTCAATTCCTTCATCTGTAAAATAGGGATGGAGAATGGGAGCTCCATGTGGAAAAAGGACTGTGTCTTACTTGATTAACTTGTATCTCCCCCAGTGCTTAGAACGGTGCTTGGCCTGGAGTAAGCGCTTAACAAACACCGTAATTATTATTATATTATTCTCCCTTCCAGAAGGTCAGACGGGTCTCCATCCCATTACTTCAGGGCCCACAACTTGCACAAAGGAAGGTGGTTTTACTGTTCATAGTTGGGACGCTGCCTCTCATCCCTGCCCATCTTGCTTAGAGAAGCAGTGTGGCTCAGTGGAAAAGAGCACGGGCTTTGGCGTCAGAGGTCATGGGTTCTAATCCTGACTCCACCACTTGTCAGCTTAAGTCACTTAACTTCTCTGGGCCTCAGTTCCCTCATCTGTAAAATGGGGATGAAGACTGTGAGCCCCCCGTGAGACAACCTGATCACCTTGTAACCTCCCCAGTGCTTAGAACAGTACTTTGCACATGGTAAGCACTTAATAAATGCCATCATCATCAACATTATTATTATTATTGTTTGGTTTTGCTTGGTCTTAGCTGAGCCGAGAGGGCTCAGTGATTTATCCAGGGTCATACAGTGAAACATTCATCCGATCGTATTTATTGAGCTTTTACTGTGAGCAAAGCACTGTACTAAGCACTTGGGAGAGTACTACACAGCAACAAACAGACACAGACTCAGGATTAGAACCTGGGATCTTCTGATTCCTAGGCTATGCTCTCTCCACTTAAGCCATGCTGCTTCTCAAAAATGAGCTTCCATAAAATGAGAAAGGGAATCTGGGGGATGCTGGAAACTGGGACCATGGGGAGCCTCCCCAGTATCCCTATCATCACCACTCTTCTTCCACCTGGGCCTGGGGCTTGCAAAAAACACCAGGAAAAAATCCCAGTGTCTGGGGGATTATAGCACCTCTTTCCAGGGATCAGAGATGGCTGTGAGTTTAGAGGGGGCTCTTCCTCATTGCAGAGCCTCATGTATAAAAAAGCGAAAAAGCTCTGACTACAATAGCATTCCCTTTCTTCAGCATCTCTGACTGTTGAGGCCCTTCCCGTTCAGCGGGAGTTTGCTTACAATGAGCTCCCAGCCGGAGAAACTTCGCTGGAGACGCTGCCGTTGCCTGGAGCCAAAACAAACTCTCTCTTTGACTTCTTGCAGGTCCAGAAAACTGCAGAGCTCGAATATTGGCCCTGGCCAACTTTTCTTAATATTCTTCTTATTACTGTGACTTTAATTACTGTGCGGTTGGAGTTTGGAGTCCAGATTTCCAGAGCCCCGGACTAGCACGGGTTGAATTAGCGCATCGAAAGAGAGCAAAATCCCAAATGTATCTGTTTGCAAGTAGGCAAAATGCCTGTTCCGTTAACTGAAGTGTTAGTAGACACGATCCCAGCCCTGTGCTGACTTGGTTGTTTCTCAGGTGATTGGATGCATATGATCGGCACAGGGTAGAAAATACCAATATAATCTGGGGTCTGGAAGCCCTCTACCACACCTGGTTTGAATTGGAGAGACACCCTCCATCCCCCACCGTGGGGGAGACATGGTTGCATTTATTCTCATTAGGCTGTTTTTGGTTTTTTTGCAATTCGATTTATTAGGAACTAATGGGAACCCCTGAGGATACGCAAGAACCCAGGAGGTTGGGCATGTCTGTACTGATTGCCTCCTTCCTTCTCTCTGTTATTCCTTCTTTCCCTCCATTCCTTCCTCTCTCTTCTCCCCTCTTCCCTTCTCTCCCTCTTTCTCTCTCCCACTTTCTCCTCTCCCCTCTCTCTCTCTTTCTCTCTTCTCCCCTCTCTCCTTTATCTCCCTCTTTCGCTCTCCCACTCTCTCTTTTCCCCTCTCTCCTTTCTCTCCCTTTCTCTCTCCCACTTTCTCTTTTCCCCTCTCTCCTTTCTCTCCTCTCTTCCACTCTCTCCTCCCTCTCTCTCCTTTATCTCCCTCTCTTTCCCACCTCCTCTTTTTCCCAATCTCCTTTCTCTCCCTCAATTCCTCTTTCTCACTCTCTCTTCTTCCCTCTCTCCTTTCTCTCCCTTTCTTTCTCTCTCCACTCTCCCTCCTCTCTCCTTTCTCCTTCCATTTTTCCCCTTCACCACCTCTTTCCTCTCAGTCCAATAATTCAATCATATTTATGGAGCACTTACTCTGGGCAAAGCACTATGCTAAGCTCTTGGGAGAGTAAAATAGAGTAGGTAGACCAGATCCCTGGCCTCAAGGAGTGTACAGCCTATTGTGTGCAGAGCACTGTGCTAAGCCCTTGTGGGAGACACTGTAAGCTCTTTGTGGGCAGGGAATGGGTCTGTTTATTGTTGTAATGTAGTCTCCCAAGCACTTAGTACAGTGCTCTGCACACAGTAAGTGCTCAATAAATGCAATTGAATGATTGAGAGTGCAATAAAGTTGATAGACACTATTCTGGCTCTCAAGGTGGGTCAAATGTGGATGGAGCACTGTACTAAGCACTTGGGAGAGTACAATAGTTAATAGATAATATATCTACCCCCACAGAGCTTGGCACAGGGTAATTTAAGTCCAGAGACTGATCAGTGAAAAAGAATCCCTCAAAGATCGACTGGCTGGGAAGGTGGAAACAGTTTTTATTATGGAATTTTTTAAGCACTTACTATGTGCCAAGCCCTGGGGTAGAAACAATTAATCAGATTTGACACAGTCCCTGTTCTTCAAAGCGTTCACAGTCCCCTTTGAATCACCATTTTACAGTTGAGAAAACTGAGGCACTAGGTGACGCTGGCTTCTCTAATTTCAGAAATGTCCCTGGGTTCAAGAGGAGTCGAGTTCATGAGGTCTTCAGGAGGAGGCGTGACATCCCCCTCTCATCCCCTCCATCCATCCCCACCCACTGTCCACCCTACTGGCTTCTAGGAAGGTCAGTAGGAGAGGTGGGGCTCCCTCGCTGAGGTGGAAAATGGATGGGCTGGAAGTTCTGGATGCATCTGGGAGCCATCCCGGGTCCTGTGAATGTGCTGCTGTCTTTCAGGATGGATCCTGGGCTCTCTACGCCTTCACTAACTGGCAGAGTCCTGAGGGAGGCAGAAAGAGAGAGAAAAAAGAGAGAAAGAGATAGGGGGAGAGGAAGAGATAGAGAGAGGAAAGAGACTGAAATGGACAGAGATAGAGGGAGAGAGGGAAAAAGAGAGGGGAAAGAGCATAGGCTTGGGACTCAAAGGTCAGGGGTTCAAATCCTGACTCTGCCAATTGTCAGCTGCATGACTTGGGGCAAGTCACTTACCTTCTCTGTGCCTCGGTTACCTCATCTGTAAAACGGGGATTAAGACGTGGGACAGCCTGATAACCTTCTATCTATCCCAGTGCTTAGAACAGTGCTTGGCACAATGTAAGTGCTTAACAAATGCCATTATTATTATTATGTGCTTGCTTCATGACCCTGTGCCTTAGTTACTTCATCTGTAAAATGGAGAGCCTCCAGGAGTAGTTTACACTCTACAGGAGGAATTTTGAACCTTCAGGCATAGTTTACAATCTTCAGGAGGCCCATAGAGTCTAGAGAGGGAGTTTACGGTCTACAGGAGGAGTTTAGAGTGTAGAGGAATAATTGGTCACGGACTACTGCCCTCAGCTGACTGGGACATCAGGGATTTAGCTCATTCATGGTAGCCTCCCCCAGATGGGAGACCCCTGCCATTTTTGTTTTTATAGTGTCCCCAAAACCACAGTAAAGGGATTTAATTTCCCTCCAAAGAAGGTGGAGCCGCAACAGATGCCACCAATTTCAGATAGGGGCTGGATGTTCCGAGGCTCAAGAAATCTCTATGAGCAGCTAGGAGATTTTTTTTTTTTTAATTTCTTCAGCTTCCCAATGGTTTTGATTCATCCCCGGGGACTGTGTCTTCGAATATCATTCTCCATTCCACCGTCTGAAGCATCTTAGCATCATCTAGAGGCCAGATCAAAACTACAGTTCGCCATAACGCAATGAAATCCACATCATGGGGAGATTTTTGACAGGGAAAGTGAGGGGTGGAAATGAGTTTCCCCAAACCTCAGCAACTTGAGGATTTCCTTGTAATCTTCTGGTGGAATAAGAGCCAACTTTTCATTTGCCATGTGCCAGTGGGAAGCGGGTGGGACTTCTGCTTTAAGAGGGGTTGGGGCTCAGAAGGGGATCTGAAGGGAGGGAGGCAGTGAGACCTAAGAGAGGGAGAGAGAGAAAGCACAGGACTTGCACAGGGTCTAGCCCTGGATCTACCACTGGCCTGCTTTGTGACCTTGGGCAAGTCACTCAACATCTCTGGTCCTCAGTATCCTCATCTGTAAACTGGAAACAAGATCCTGCTTTTCCAACCCCCTTAGACTATAAGTTTCATATGGGACAAGGATATGTATCCGTTCCAGCTCTTAACACAGTGCTTGGCACCTAGTAAACACTTAATAAATACCAACACTAACAGGTCAGAAATCCCTGTTTTGTTTTTTTATAGTATTTTTAAGGGCTTATTCTGTACCAGTCTCTGGCCTAACCGCTTGGGTGGATACAAGATAATCGGGTTGGACACAGCCCTTGTCCCATGTGGGGCTCACAGTCTTAATCCCCATTTTACAGATGAGGGAACTGAGGCCCAGAGAAATCAAGCGACTTGCCCAAGGTCACTCAGCACACAAGTGGCAGAGCTGGGATTAGAACCGAGGTCCTTCCGACTCTGCGGTCCAGGCTCCATCCACTAAGCCACACTGCTTCACTGTTCATAGTGTCTAGCATTTTGTTGGAATAACAAAGTGGGCATTTCCGAAGTCAGAGGCACCGAAAACTGTGGCTTATGATGGCAGAGCAACTGGGAAATGCATATTTCTAGGCTCTCTTTGGACAGCTCTATCTTGCCAGTAGCTTGTGGGACAGAAAGCTTAGTAACGCAACTCCCATTTGCACAGTCTGTGTTTCTGTGATAGGCAGCTGACATCTCCATTGAGAAGACAAGCTTGACTGGAGCTTGGCTAGAGCATATGGCGACATTTCCAATCAAACACCCACTGGAAGACCGCGATTTCACGCTGATCTTATTTTTATTTAATAATAGCCAGGCTCAAACCCGCTGGATTTTCCTTACTTAAGCTCTCCGGGATAAAAGAGCCCGTGAGAAATGTCAAAAGGGCAGGGAGTGAGGAAGAGAGCTAACTTGGTCAGCAGCGTGGCTCAGTGGAAAGAGCCCGGGCTTTGGAGTCAGAGGTCATGGGTTCAAATTCCGCTCTGCCAATTGTCAGCTGGGTGACTTTGGGCAAGTCACTTCACTTCTCTGTGGCCCAGTTACCTCATCGGTAAAATGGGGATTAAGACTGTGAGCCCACCGTGGGACAACCTGATCACCTTGTAACCTCCCCAGCGCTTAGAACAGTGCTTTGCACATAGTAAGCGCTCAAGAAATACCATCATTATTGTTATTATTCATTCAATTCATTCATTCATTCAATCGTATTCATTGAGCACTTATTAAATGCAGCCCAAAGGAAAAATGAGTTAGAGAAATCCACATAGAGGTGTGTGGGTCTGAGTGTGTGTGTTTGTGTGCACGTGCGTGCACACACGTGTGTTTGGAAACACAAAGCTATACATAAGGGGTCTACAGCTAACGTATGGCTTTTCTGGATTTTGGAGGCCTGCCTGGCTCAAATTAGAGATTCCCGAGACAAATCAAACCTGCTGATTAGATCCCGTTAGAAACTTTTCCTCGCAGAATTTGGGTTGTGCGTCGCAGTCCCTTCTTTCCCCACAGCACAAGAGCCTCTAAACAGACAGACAGAAGGGTACCTGTTCATATTCTCATGTGGATCCAGTGAGAATCTTGGAGATAATAATAATGACAATTGTGTTATATGCTAATAATGATTATAGCATTTGTTAGGCATTTACTATACGCCAGGCACTGTACTAAATGCTGGAGTAGATACAAGGTAATCAGGTTAGATTCACTCCATGTCCCTTATAAGCCCCATTTTACTGATGAGGGAATGGAGGCACAGAGAAGTTAAATGACATACCCAAGGTCACACAGCAGACAAGCAGTGAAGCCAGGATTAGAACCAAAGTCCTCCAGACTTTCAGGCCTGTACTCTGGCTACTAGGCTACACTACTTCTCTGTGTGCCAAACACTGTTCTAAACACTGGGGTAGATACACAGTTAACATGTTGGATACAGCACCTGTCCTGCACAGGGCTCAGAGTCTAGGTAGGAGGGAGTAGGATTTAATTCCCACTTTCTTTTTTAATGGCATCTGTTAAGCACTTGCTACGTGCCGTCTAGATTGTGAGCCCACTGTTGGGTAGGGACCGTCTCTATATGTTGCCAACTTGGACTTCCCAAGCGCTTAGTACAGTGCTCTACACACAGTAAGCGCTCAATAAATACAATTGAATAAATGAATGAGGCCAAGCATCGTACTAAGCACTGGAGTAAATGGAGATTAATCAGGTTGGACAGAGTCCCTGTCCCACAAGGGGCTCGCAGTCTTAATCCCTGTTTTACAGATTAGATAACTGAGGCACAGAGACTTTAAGAGCCTTGCCCAAGGTCACACAGGAGACAAGTGGTGGAGCCAGGATTAGACCTCAGGTCCTCTGATTCCCGGGCCCACACTCTATCCACTAGGCCACCCTGCTTCACTTTGACTCAAACTCTGATCTCCTGAGTCCAGTCCTGCCTTCTTTCCACTAGGCAACACAGCTCTTGGTTCTCTTTGTCCCACCTCGAAGGGCAATGCCTCTTGAACCAGATGAGGAGAAAAGAAGAAGGTCTCAGTTGTTCAAAACATCTTTAAGAGCCTCAGAAAGACATCGTTCTTTTGGGTAGTCAAAAGCCCATCTCTGAAATACCCTCCCAGTTTTCAGCGGTGCACAACCCATCAGCTGAAAGGGCCACTGCATCTTCCCCAAATCTGAGCCCCCCTCCTTCACATTTTAAATGCAAAAATCATAAGCGCTTAGTACAGTGCTCTGCACACAGTAAGTGCTCAATAAATACGGTTGAATGAATGAACAAATTTGTTGTGCTGTGCATTCTAGGAAGGCTCTGAACAAGGAAATATGTATCGGTGTCCTGCTTTTTCCCTGTCAGGGGGTCTATTTTGGGTGCCCTGTTGGAGTCTCTGAAGGCAGGCACTTTTTCAGCGAAGGAGAGGAGAGACGGGGAAGAAAATCGGGGACAGGGAAAGAGAAAGAGGCAGTATGGCCTAATGGTAAGAGCAAGGAACTGGGAATCTGTGGACCCCAGTTCTGATCTCAGCTCTGAGTGACCTCAGGCAAGTCGCTTTGCCTTTCTGTGCCTCAGTTCCCCCAAATGTAAAATGGAGCTTAAAACACATGTTCTCCCCCCCCCCCCCCCCCCAGATTACAAGCCCCATATATATCGGGAACTGTGCTCGATCTAATTACCTTGTATCTACACCAGTGTTTAGCACAGTGCTTGGCATGAGTAACTGTGGAATAAATGCTATTAATTATTCTAAATATATATAGAGAGACAGAGTATTTACATTGTAGCCGCTCAAATACTAACCATATGGATTTGGGCAGGGATCCAGACTGGTTTGGCAGTGGAATTTCATGAAATCTCCCAAACTGTTCAAGTGTAGCAAGACACGGTTACGCTCAAGAAAATCTCAAAGCACAAAAGCTGGATCAGGAAAATAAAACAAGAACTTGTTTTACATGGCTACCTTTTCTAATTAAAATGAGGCACATACAAGTCTTTTAAAGATCTGATTAAAGAATAATATTTAACATACAGTATCATACATAAATTAAATGTCTACCTCAGGTTCTTTTCCCAGAGCGTGAATTAATTTCCTTTTTTTCTGTTGTTGTTTTTTTAAGAATCTCCGTTACCTTGTATTGTCGCATAGATAATGGCATTTTTTAAGTGCTTACTATGTGCCAAGCACTGTTCATTCATTCAATCATATTTATTGAGCGCTTACTGTGTGCAGAGCACTGTTCTAAGTGCTAGGGTAGATACCTGCACTACAGCCTATATAATTCAGCTGGTTTATGTCTTTAAAGGGTTGCTCACCAAGAAAAACAGAATAATGCCTTTTTAATTGTCAAAGATAGGATAAGAGAGCGTTAAAATGAAAATGTCATTGATTTCAGCCAATATTTGTCAATTTTTTCTCCAGATTCTACCTGGGAACATTCCATAATTAACTAATTAACCCTTGGCCGTATCAAATTAAATTTTCTACCCCAAACATGCTACTATAATTAGAGCAATGAGATTGGTCAGGGCTAGGGTAGACCTTTACATTTGCGAATAATTAGACTGTTATAGAAAGATAGTGTTCAATATTTATTGCTCATTTCCCCATGTAGCAAGAGAGGGGAGCGGTGATGTACTACGACAAAGAGGGTGCAGGCCTATGAAGTGGGACCCCACCCTGGGTTAGATATTTGGGGAGTGGACACCCCACAGAGCCCATCCCTCTTTGCCATGAATTTCCACTGTGCACCTTACAGAGCCAGGGGTGAAGCCAACTCACCCAGGATCATAATACTGATTCAATCGTATTTATCATATTTATTGAGCGCTTACTGTACAAAGCACTGTACTAAGCGCTTATGGTATTTACCAAGTGTTTGCTCACTAGGATAGATAAGAGATTAGATAGATTAGAGAAGCAGCGTGGCTTAGTGGAAAGAGCCCGGGCTTTGGAGTCAGAGGTCATGGGTTCAAATCCCTGCTCCTCCAATTGTCAGCTGTGTGACTTTGGGCAAGTCACTTCACTTCTCTGGGCCTTAGTTCCCTCATCTGTAAAATGGGGGTTAAGACTGTGAGCCCCCGGTGGGACAACCTGATCACCTTGTAACCTCCCCAGCACTTAGAACAGTGCTTTGTACGTAGTACAAAGACTTCTAGACTGTGAGCCCGCTATTGGGTAGGGACCATCTCTATATGTTTCCGACTTGTACTTCCCAAGCGCTTAGTACAGTGCTCTGCATACAGTAAGCACTCAATAAATATGATTAAATGAATGAATGAATAGTAAGTGCTTAATAAATGTCATTATTATTATTATTAATACCTGTCAACCCAGAGTTTCTTCAGCAATGAACTAAGAATGTAAGAACATGAACATAGCCTCTCCCACCCAGGGCTCTGCCTCTGACAGGTATCAGAAGGCGTGAAGGAGCCCCTGGGTTTGTTAATCTTCAGGATACCCACTTTCGTAGATAAAGATGAAGAGTCCCACTCCTCTGACTTACCCCTCTGACTCTACCTCCAGAGACCCAGCACAGACCATCCAACACCCCCGACTCTCCCCTCTCCCTCCTTAATTCTCCCTCCAGTGACCAAGAAAGGATCATTCATTCATTCATTCAATCGTATTTATTGAGCGCTTTCTATGTGCAGAGCACTTGGGAAGTACAAGTCGGCAACATATAGAGATGGTCCCTACCCAACAACGGGCTCACAGTCTAGAAGGGGGAAACAGAGCACAAAACAAACCATGTATACAGGTGTCAAAATCATCAGAACAAATAGAACTAAAGCTATATGCACATCATCAACAAAATAAATAGAATAGTAAATATGTACAATATGTATTCACCACCCTTAACCTCTGTATCTCTAGCTAGAAACCTATTTTGCATCCCTTTTCCATGTGGAGTACTTATTGGGCTGGTCAGTTTAATCCCTGCCCTCAAGTATCTTAGAATCCAGTCTATCAGTGTTACTTATTAAGTGCTTACTATTTGTACTAAGCACTTGGCAGAGTACAATGGACAGAATTAGCAGACATGTTCTCTGCCCATAACAAGTTTACAGTCTAGAGAATAGACTGCAGCCTAATGTATACGTTTTCTTAGTTCTCAGTAAAGAAAAGGAAAGATGGTAAAACTTCTCTGAGGTCAGAAATCCTGTTGATTAACTCTATTGTACCCACCCAAGCACTTAGTAAAGGGCTCTGCTTACAGAAGTCTGAAAGTTCTTTTGGATGTGTCTATTAACTCCATTTTATTCTCCCAAGAGCCTTGTACAGTGCTCAGCACAGAGTAACCATTCAGTAAATACAATCTATCCACCGGTGGCTAAAGGAGAAGGATTTCGTGAAATCACGTTTCTTAGAAGGTGACACGACTCTCGATTGCGTATCAGGATTTTGAGGGCAAGATGACTCCAGCAACTCTTTTGGGCTGGCAAATGCTCAGCCTGTTTTGTGACTGTTTGGACTTTAGCAGAAACCAGAAAAGATTGAAGCCAGAAGACTTTTCTCTTTCTGAAACGCGGGCGCCCTTTGAGGCAAACATTGCCCATATGTTTCCGATTCATTTGCACTGAACTCATCAAAATAGTGTTTGCTAAGAGCTATTGGATGCCCAGTTATCCACTTCCCCCCTTTCCTCTTTATGGGCTAGCTTTACTTTCTTAGAGCCAGGAAGCTTTCTTCTGCCAGAAGTCCGCAGGTCAAATAGAAATTTAGAATCCAGAAAGTTCAAATAGGTTCAAAGCCCAGAAGAGCTCTCCATATTCCATCACCAGTTCTTATCCACCAAAGCCTGGACTTACGGCTGCCAGAAATCCACACTTGCATGTGATTCCCACCCAATATTACGTGAGTGTGGAAACATCGGACCTTCCACAAACCGATTCCACCATTCAAAGGTAGATTCAGAAGGGGCTAATGCAGGACATCAACAACGATAGAAAAAATACCTCCCTCCCTCGAAGGCGGACCGAGAATTCAAAGACGTCCAAGTTAGAATAACAGCAGAAACACATGCTACTGTACTTAAGAGGGGTCAAACCTCTAAGGAGCTATAAAGCATGATGTAGTCCTGGGAACTCTTTCCAAGAAAAAAAAAACCACCAATGGGAAGCAGTGGAGATTGAGAGCAGAAGAGTTTTATGGGCTTGGTTTAATTTTGATGAATTATTCATTTCCTAGGCATCTCCTTCCCTGCGGTTGGAAAACATGGACTGGAGAGATCAGAAAGAGGTTGAACCGAGTTTTGAGATCTGTGTTGATCGACACAAGCATGGCCCGATTACGTTTAAGCACCCAGAGGGCAGGGAACCTATATCTTGTTACAGTTATGCTCTCCCAAGTGCTCAGTACAGTGAACAGCACAACAGCAGGTTCTCAGTACATGCTATTGATTGATTAACTGGGGGGTCTTTCTTGGAAAATGGGGATACCGTTCTGGGGTCTGGTTTTTAAGGTCTCTGTCCTTCCAGGATAAGGATAATGGCCAGAGGCAGACTGCTCCTGAGTGAGGAAATTTTGAAAAGCTTGGGCCTTTTCAGTCTGGAAAGAAGCAGGTCGAGAGGGGAGGTGCTTGGAGAAAGCAAAATCATGAAAGATGTCAACAAGCCAAATCCAGAATTGTTTATTTCCTAAAATATTTTCTGGTTGAGGAAGCCCCCACTGCAGTTTGAGGCCCACAGGTGTGAAACGAACTGGAGACACTTCTGTACTCAGAAGGAGATATCAATCAATCAGTGGTATATAGAAATATATTGGATCTGTACCCTTTAATCATTTGATATTCACCACCAGTTTCAGCCCCAGAGCACTTATGTCCTTGTATTACCTTGCATCTACTCCAGCGCTTAGAACAGTACCTGGCACATAGTAAGCGCTTAACAAATACCACAATTGTTATTATTATTATTATGTCCATATCCATAATTTATTTTAATGGCTGTCTCCTCATCTAGACCACCAGTTCTCAATGAGCAGGGAATGTATCTATCAACTCTGTTATACATTACTCTCCCAGGTGCTTACTACACTGTTCTGCATGCAGTAAGTGCTCCTGAAATACCACTTATGGATTGATTTTGCATTTTCTACCTATCGAATATGATGGTGCAAGCTAGAAATATCAGGAGTTTCAAGAGGGATTTGGATAAATTCCTTGGTTACTAGAGAATCCTCTGTAGTTGGGGAATAATAAGGACTTTTGTGGTCCCTTCCTAACCATAAAGATGGATGTGTAACAAAGTGATCATCAAATTTATTTTTCCAATAGTGTCGGAGTTTAACTCCCGGACTGGATAGGCCGTTACTTCTACCTAGTAACCCAGTAGAAACTTTTTTTTCCATATTTGTTAAGTGTCTACTATTCATTCATTCATTCATTCATTCAGTCATATTTATTGAGCGCTTACTGTATGCAGAGCACTGTACTAAGAGCTTGGGAAGTACAAGTTGGCAACATACAGAGACGGTCCCTACCCAACAGTGGGCTCACAGTCTAGAAAGTCTAGACTGTCTGCAGTCTATAATTATTATCTACTGAAGTTTCCGTGCTTAGTAGACTGTAACAGTCTACTAAGCACGGAAACTTCAGTAGATAATAATTATAGTATTTGTTAAGCACAGACTATGTGCCAGGCTCTGTATTAAGCACTGGGGGTAACAACAGTAACAATGATGGCATTTATTAACTGCTTACTATGTGCAAAGCACTGTTCTAAGAGCTGGGGAGGATACAAGGTGATCAGGTTGTCCCACGGGGGCTCACAGTCTTAATCCCCATTTTATAGATAGGATAACTGAGGCATAGGGAAGTGAAGTGACTTGCCCAAAGTCACACAGCTGACAATTGGCAGAGCCGGGATTTGAACCCATGGCCTCTGACTCCAAAGCCCGGGCTCTTTCCACTGAGCCACGCTGCCACTGAGCCACAAGATAGTCAGGTTAGACATAGTTTTAGTACCACGTGAGGCTGTCTTGATTCCCATTTTACAGATGAGGTAACTGAGGCAGAGTGATTGTAAATGACTTGCCCAAGGACACACAGCGGATAAGTGGCGGAGCTGGGATTCGAAGCCAGGTCCTCTGACTCAAAGGCCCGGGCTGTGTCCATACTGTTTCTCAAGAGCTTATGTTCTCTTTCTTACATTTCTGAAAGGCTTATGTTCTGATGTTCTCCACTGATTCATCATTGTATGACAGGGGTCATTTATTTGCTGATCGCGGTACAAGGAGCTAGAAAAATTCCCTGTGGCCCTCAGCTCAGGGGTCTTTAAGGATTTCCCGAGTGTGATATCATTCAAATTATTCAATAGGCTGTCCTGTGCCCCTTCCCCCTTCTTCTGATAATAAAGAGGGAGATATTGAAGATTGGCTGAACTGCCTAGAGTAATAATCTAATGGTCTGAGTGACAATTTCAATCCTACTGCAGAAGAGAGTCCTCTGAGATTGCAATATGAGACGCTGACTTAGGGAAAATTAGCAAAGCCCTCAAAAAAAGCATAAAGTGAGCAACTCCATTTTTTGAATGTCGACATTATGTACCCTCATTACCCACATTATGGAAAGCAAGAATAATTGTGCCCCCACTGATTATTGTTTTAATAATCTCCTGTAACAGTTCAGTCCCCTCTCTCTCCCGCCAACATATCTCAGGCTGGTTGGTGACTCCGTTAGGTATAAATAATTATGGAATGATTTGGGGGGAGATTTGCAGCTCTAATTACTAGTACTTTCAAATTTCAAGAAAGCTGATATAGGAAGTCAACACATCGCCTAGACCGAGTGCATTCTGCTATCGTAAAAGTAACAAGCCACTTGCCTGTCGGTTGATTGACGCGCCACTCGACACACACGTCGTTTTGAGAGTTAGGGATGTAACTGCTTTATGGGTTTGATATGAGAGTTCAAGGTGAAGCAGAAAGACGAAGATGCTAAATGTGATTCTACCGAAGGTGGCCTGAAGGAGTGGGAGATGTTTTGTTTCATCAAATGTTGTATCAATCAATAAATAGTCATAATAATGATGGCATTTATTAAGCACTTACTATGTGCAAAACACTGTTCTAAGCGCTGGGGAGGTTACAAGGTGATCAGGTTGTCCCACGGGGGGAGCTCACAGTCTTAATCCCCATTTTCCAGATGAGGTAACTGAGGTCCAGAGAAGTTAAATGACTTGCCCAAAGTCACACAGCTGACAATTGGTGGAGGTGGGATTTAAACCCATGACCTCTGACTCCAAAGCCTGGGATTTTTCCACTGAGCCACACTATCAGTCATATGAGCCCTTTGTTGGGTTGGAACTGTCTCTATGTGTTGCCAACTTGTACTTCCCAAGCGCTTAGTACAGTGCAGTAAGTGCTTAATAAATATGATTTAATGAATGAATGAATTTACCGAGTACATACCATGGGCAGAGCACTGTCCTAAGTGCTTGGGAAAGTACAAGAGAGAACTAGATATAATCCCTTAAGGAGTTTACAATCTAGCCCTCTTTTCTCTAGAATTCACTCAACTGAATTTTATAACCATAAATCCTGTGTCCTTGTAATCCATACCGAGTGCATGTTGGGATCATCAGAAATCCAGTTTCTTCCTATCCTCATTAGCTTGTATCTACTCCAGCGCTTACTGCAGTGCCTGGCAAATAGCAAGTGCTTAACCAGTACCATAAAAAAAAGGACACTGGGGCCCAGAGTGGTTAAAGCCACCTGTTCCCCACCCCTCTCCCTTTTTAAATGGAGAAGGAAGGCGATGCCCGGAAGAGATTGGGATTTGTGGATGGTCCAGCACCCATCTTCGGTCTTGCCCTTTTTTTCAGGTGGCTTTTTCAGATCGTTCCAGCCCCCTCTTCCCAAGAAGAGGGACCGTGACCGATGTGACACCTCCTCTCCCTGACAAAAGGCTTCCCCGGCCATTACGCTGGGGACAGGCAGACACTCAAGGGGTCGTGCGTTGGAGAGGGACTCTGGGACATTTACCTTTCGGTGCTTTGGTAGCCAACCATAGCCCTGTGGGAATCCTGAAAACAGCTGGCCAATTTGGGCGGGGAGACTCTCCTCTTTGTCCTCCTCATCCTCCTCATCTTCATCACGGGCATTACTATCATCCTCCACCATCGCTCTCATCGCCACCCTTGCGGTCCTCATCACCAGATCACCATCACTCTAATCATCACAATCATCATTATTACTATGATCGACATTTGACATTATCAACAACATCATTGTCAGGCAGACACACCCCTGATTCCACCGAAACCGACCGCATGGCAGGCATCACTTCCTTGGTTGAGCCGGCTGAGTCCAGCAGAGGAAGAATTGTTTCCCACTGCATTCTAATGAATTTTTTGTGGTCAGAGATGAACAAATCTTCCATAAATCCCCAGTTTATAAATGGTATGTTGTGCTGTAAATACAGCCTCATATGTCATTCTGTCAGAGATTAGCTGGAGGAAATGGCTTTCCTGATGGATGCATTTTTCTCTGAGCCCAATTAAAAAATTTATTACTGAATTTACTAGGAAAAAAAGTTTGTTTATTCTTCTAGACTGTGAGCCCACTGTTGGTAGGGACCGTCTGTATATGTTGCCAACTTGCACTTCCCAAGCGCTTAGTACAGTGCTCTGCACACAGTAAGTGCTCAATAAATACGATCGAATGAATAATAGCAGAGTCCACGGAATTGTTTTGTTCTAATTTTACAGAGATGTCTTCGTGCCTGATGTCTACTACCTGTGTGTCTACCTTTGGGAGAGTATAATATGACAATAAACACGCATATTTCCTGCCCACAATGAACTTACACACTAGAGGAGGAGTTAGACATTAATATAAATAAATAAATTACAGATATGTACCTAGGTGCTGTGGGGTTGGGGGTGGGAATGAATAAAGGGAGCAAGTCAGGGTGATGCAGAAAGGAGTGGGAGAAGAGGAAAGGAGGGCCTAAACAGGGAAGGCTTCATGGAGGAGATATGTCTTTAATAAGGCTTTGAAGTGGGGGAGAGTCATTGTCTGTCGGATATGAGGAGGGAGGGTTTTCCAGGCCAGAGGCAGGATGTTGGTAAGAGGTTCCTGATAAAACAGATGAGATTGAGGTACAGTGAGAAGGATTAGAGGAGCAAAGTGAGAGGGCTGGGTTGGAGTAGGAGAGTAGCCACGTGAGGTAGGAGGGGGCAAGATCACTGCTGAGTGTTTTAAAGCCAATTGTGAGGAGTTTGGGACATGAGGCTCACAGTCTTAATCCCCATTTTACAGATGAGCGAACTGAGGCCCAGGGAAGTGAAGTGACTTCCCCAAGGTCATCTGGCAGACAAGCGGGAAAGCCAGGATTAGAACCCCAGTCCTCCGACTCCCAAGCCCGTGCTCTAACCACTAGACCACACTGCTTCAGACATCCACAAAATGGCATGCGTGTGAGATCATCCTGTATATATGCATATATGTTTGTACATATTTGTTACTCTATTTATTTATTTATTTTACTTGTACATATCTATTCTATTTATTTTATTTTGTTAGTACGTTTGGTTTTGTTCTCTGTCTCCCCTTTTAGACTGTGAGCCCACTGATGGGTAGGGACTGTCTCTATATGTTGCCAACTTGTATTTCCCAAGCGCTTAGTACAGTGCTCTGCACATAGTAAGCGCTCAATAAATACGATTGATGATGATCATCATCATCATCACACCCCCCTGCTTGCCCAGGGTCCAGCCCTGTCCCTTGTCCGAGATTCTTGGGAGCCATCAGTGCCAGCCCTTCCCGGGGCACTCCTAAAACTGACAACCTGCCCGAGGAAACTGTTCTCTCCAGAAATATCGAAGAGCAAAGTTAGATCACTTAGCCCCCTAGACGGCCGTGAAAATGAGATCCTGTCCAGAAGTCTAAAAATGGGTGAAATCCAAGCAGGAAACTACTCAAAAAAATGCCCCGGAGAAAGTAGTAAATCTTGGTCACGAGGATCCTCTAGAGAATACTTGGCAGTAAATAAAAAGGTTACAGCATTGGACAGTAACCTGGAAAGACGCAACATGATCAAACCCCTCTCCGAAGCCCCCGTGGGGAGAGAGCGGTCCTGAATCCGGCTGGGGAAAAAAGATCAAATTTGACTTAGAGCAGAAGGTGAAGCCTTTTTTAGACGTTTATGAAATGTCTGAGTCCCGTGTTAAAAGTCTGGCAATGGAAAGTGCTGCCCCTTCCTGGAGTTTAATGGTGTTTTCAAAACACTTTTCTCACAAAAACAGAGTCCTTGAAACACCCGGGGAGTGAAGGATTTGACCCCGGAACTTTTCAGGCATGATTCTCGTGACTCATCTTAAGGGAGGATGACCTGGAGACTTGAAAGATTCCTGGTTACGAAAGATGCCACAGTTGCTCTTTTTCCCCTGCCTGAAACATTTTTTTTTTTTGCTGTGGTTTTTTGTTTTTATGGTATTTTTTAAGCACTGACTATGTGCCAGCCACTGAGGAAGGTATAAGCTAATCGGGTTGGACACAGTCCCTGTTCCACAGGGGGCTCACAGTCTTAATCCCCACTTTACAGATGAGGGAACTAAGACACAGAGAAGTGAGTCTTGCCCAAAGTCACACAGCAGACAAGTGGCAGAGCTGGGATTGGAACTGGGTTTTGGAGTTGCGTGTCTGTTGAGTGCTTGGTTTCTGAAGCTCCTGGCATTGTAGCATAGTCTCAGTAGATAATAATAATGATAGCATTTATTAAGCGCTTACTATGTGCAACACCCTGTTCTAAGTGGTAAGTACAAGTTGATCAGGTTGTCCCACGGGGGGCTCACAGTCTTCATCCCCATTTTACAGATGAGGTAACTGAGGCACAGAGAAGTGAAGTGACTTGCCCAAAGTCACACAGCTGGCAATTGGTGGAGCTGGAATTTGAACCCATGACCTCTGACTCCAAAGCCCGGGCTCTTTCCCCTGAGCCACGCTGCTTCATGGTAAGCCCATTAAGGGCAGGGGAGTCTCTCTTACTTCTTGTTTATGTGCTCCATGCATCCAAAACAGTATTTTGCATTCAGTAGCCTGCCAGTACAGTAGGAGACCAATACAGGACTCACTCACTCAATCAATCAGTGGAACTTACTGAGCACTTACACCGTGAAGAGCAGTGTACTAAGCTCTTGGGAAAGTACATTACAACAGAGTTGATAGATGTATTCCCTGCCCGCTACTCTTCATTCATTCATTCAAGCGTATTTATTGAGCGCTTACTGTGTGTAGAGCACTGTACTAAGCACTTGGGAAGTACAAGTCGGCAACATATAGAGATGGTCCCTACCCAACAACGGGCTCACAGTCTGGAAGGGGGAGATAGAGAACACACAATATACACCCAGGAGAGGGTAGTACACAGCAGCTGCTCTGTCCAGTTACTGCACATAGTAATCACTCAGCACTGTGCTTTGCACAGGGTAATAATAATAATAATAATAATAATAATAATAATAATAATAATAATAATAATAGTATGTGTTGAGAGATAGACATATAAATCTTTCTGATGGGAGGAATCAGAATGAATAACTGAATATCCAGGAGGTCTTCGCAGACTGAGCCCCCTTTTTCCTCTCCTCCTCCTTCCCCTCCCCACAGCACTTGTATATATTTGTACAGATTTATTACTCTATTTTACTTGTACATATTTACTATTCTATTTATTTTGTTAATGATGTGCATAGAGCCTCTATTCTATTTGTTCTGACGATTTTGACACCTGTCTACATGTTTTGTTTTGTTCTCTGTCTCCCCCTTCTAGACTGTGAGCCCATTGTTGGGAAGGGACCGTCTCTGCATGTTGCCGACTTGTACTTTCCAAGCGCTTAGTACGGTGCTCTACACCCGGTAAGCGCTCAATAAATACGATTGAATGAATAAATGAATTGATTATGCATGTCCCCCTAAGTGCTGAGGATGGATCAAAATAAATATGTGAGTGATGTACTGTCCCAGGCACTTAGTACAGTGCTCTGCAAACCGTCAATCCCACTGATCGATTCACTGAGTGATGGAGTCTACTCTTTCACACACAGATTCAATATTCTGCTCCACAGGTCAGCTCTTCGTTCTGGGTGGAAAACAAGGCTTTGGACAAGCATCTCTTTGCAGGAAGGAACAGGGGGCAGACCCCCCGGGAGATGGAAAAGCAGCCGTGAAACAATTTCATATCATTTCACGTCTTCTCGCCGGAAGGCGGAATCCGACGGGTCGGAGGCTTTTGGAGTCTGGCGGTCACATTGATGAGGATAAACAGCCTTGGTTTGTGTCTTCCAACCTGATCTCGTCTCCTGTCCAGGTGATTTTCAGTGCAGCCTTTACTTTTGACGGTATACACAGCACATCCATTATCCCTCCGAGCTTAGGAGAAGCAGTGTGCTCAGTGGAAAGAGCCCGGGCATTGGAGTCAGAGGTCATGGGTTCAAATCCTGGCTCTGCCAATCGTCAGCTGGGTGACTTTGGGCAAGTCACTTTGCTTCTCTGTTCCTCAGTTCCCTCACTTGGTACAGTGCTCTGCACACAGTAAGCGCTCAATAAATACAATTGAATGAATGAATGAATGTTGGGTAGGGACCATCTCTATATGTTGCCAACTTGTACTTCCCAAGCGCTTAGTACAGTGCTCTGCATACAGTAAACACTCAATACATACGATTGAATGAATAGTAAGCGCTTAACAAATACCATCATTATTATTATTATTCCCTGCAGTGTCATGTGTTGAGGAAAGCTGGCATAGCTTTGCCTAAACTGTGCCCAGAGTGGAAGGACATTCCTTAACTTTTCCTCAGTGGCTTCTCCCGAATGCCTAGGGAAATGCCTAATAATAATAATTGTATTTGTTAAGCACTTGCTATGTGCCAAGCAGTGTTCTAAGCACTGGAGAAATAATAATAATAATGATGGGATTTATTAAGTGCTTACTATGTGCAAAGCACTGTTCTGAGCGCTGGGGAGGTTACAGGGTAATCAGGTTGTCCCACAGAGGGCTCACAGTCTTAATTCCCATTGTATCATCATCAATCGTATTTATTGAGCGCTTACTGTGTGCAGAGCCCTGTACTAAGCGCTTATTATTGTACAGATGAGGTAACTGAGGCTCAGAGAAGTTAAGTGACTTGCCCAAGGTCACACAGCAGACATGTGGCAGAGCTGGGATTCGAACCCATGACCTCTGACTCCAAAGCCCGTGCTCTTTCCACTGAGGCACCCTGACAATTAGGTACAAGCTACAGTCCTTGTCCCACTCGGGGCTCACAGTTTCAATCCCCATTTGACAGATGAGGTAACTGAGGCCCAGAGAAGTGAAGTGACTTGGCCAAGGTCACCCAGCAGACAAGCGGCAGAGCCAGGATTAGAACCCACTACCTCTGACCCCCAGCCCGCAAGGTTTCTTCCCCAAACCGGATGGCAGAGCTGAGCATCCCAGGACTGACATCGGCCAGGGTCGAGAGGCCTGCCGAGAAGGGAGGCCACTCATCCCCAGCTAGTGACCAACCCGGGACTGTTTTGGCAAATTTCCTCAGAGGCACCGTGGCTCCGGACAGCCTTGGCCCCGGTCCAAGTGGCCTCTGGAATTCTGTTCCACTCAGCTGCTTGCATTTCAGCAAGGAATTTGTTTCAAGCAGCGCAGACTGGATCCACGGCGTATTTCCCCCTTAGTCCCGGAGGCTGCCCATTCCTCCCTTCGGCCCGCCGGACCTCCTGACGGTCGACTTTCAGACGTTCGATCGGCTCTCTCTCCCCGCTATTTATTCATTCATTCATTCAATCGTATTTATTGAGCACTTACCGTGTGCAGAGCACTGGACTAAGCGCTTGGGAAGTCCAAGTTGGCAACATATAGAGACAGCCCCTACCCAACAACGGGCTTACCGTCTAGAAGGGGGAGGCAGGCAACGAAACAAAACATGTCAACAGGTGTCAAGTCATCAGAACAAAAAGAATTAAAGCAAAATGCACATCATTAACAAAATAAATAGAACAGTAAATATGTACAATTTAATTGTACAGAATTAATGATGTACAAAGTTAATAATCGTAGTGATGATATTTATTAAGCAATGCCTATGTGCCAAGAACTGGGGCAGATAATGGATGATATCCACGCTTCTCCCCCTCCCCACCCCACCTCACTCGCTTTGCTCCTCTGACAACATACTGTGCCTAATTCATTCATTCAATCATATTTATTGAGCATTTACTGTGTGCAGAGCACTGTACTAAGCGCTTGGGAAGTACAAGTTGGCAACATCTAGAGATAGTCCCTACCCAACAGCGGGCTCACAGTCTAGTCCCTCCCCAACTTCCATCTGCAGCGGCGGTAACAATAATCATAATAACGATGGTATTTGTCAGGCGCTTACTATGTGCAAAGAACTGTTTGAAGCTCTGGGCTAGATACCAGGTAATCAAGTTGGACACGGTCTTAATCCCCATTACATGAGTGAGGTAACTGAGGCACAGAGAAATGAAGCAACTTGCCCAAGGTCACGCAGCCAAGTGGTGGAACTGGGATTAGAACCCATGTCTCCCAAACCCGTGCTCTAGCCACTAGGTGATAATAATAATAACAATAATAATGGCATTTATTAAGTGCTTACTATGTGCAAAGCACTGTTCTAAGAGCTGGGGAGGTTACAAGGTGATCAGGTTGTCCCACGGGGGGCTCACAGTCTTCATCCCCATTTTACAGATGAGGTAACCAAGGCCCAGAGAAGTGAAGTGACTTGCCCAGTCACACAGCTAACAAGTGGCGGAGCTGGGATTTGAACCCATGACCTCTGACTCTTTCCACTGAGCCATGCTGCTTGTCATTCTCTTCTCTTCCACCTCAGATTCATTCATTCATTCAATCATATTTATTGAGCGCTTACTGTGTGTGGAGCACTGTACTAAGCACTTGGGAAGTCCAAGTTGGCAACATATAGACAGTCCCTACCCAACAGCGGGCTCACGGTCTAGAAGGGGGGACAGACAACAAAACAAAACATATTAACAAAATAAAATAAATAGAATAAATATGTACAAATAAAATAGAGTAATAAATACGTACAAACATATATACATATATACAGATCCCCTGCTCACAGCAGGGTGGCCTAATGGATAGAGTTTATAGTCCAGAGGAAGCAAGGGCCCAAAAGAGGTGCTGCTGGGCCACTTGGCCGTGAAAAAAGCCAGCTGGACTGATAACCACAGGTCCTGTTCTCCCGCTCCCTCTCTCGCTGGGGTCAATCCAGGCCTGGTTTTCCCAGTACAGGAGTAGGAGGGAACGCAGCTAAAATATGTGGTTTCCTTCTCCGCCACCCCCCTGCCCCCAAACAAGCCCTTTTCTCTGCTAAAGCGATTAGAACCAATTAAGCTCCATGGGGCTCTGCACCACCCCTGTACTCGGTAAACACTGGTTGACTGCGGACTCAACCCACGTTTTCATCAGAAACCAAGATTCGACGGTTCAGACACCCCAAAGCGTCTTTTGGGGCTGGGGGAAAGCTTTAATTTGGAAACAAGATGCGGGTCCCCGGTGAAGGGGGGATGCCAGAGCCCAGTGGCTTCCTTGGCAACCTCCAAATTGGACTGATGCTTCCAAGAAGAACTTTTTGGGATGGGTGGTTCATAGATTTGGTTGGACAGCAGACAACATGAGGACAGCACGAGGGTCAGAGACTGCATCCAAGCTGGTTTAATTTGTATGTACCCCCGTATTCTCCCTCTCGGGGTCCACCCGGAGAGTCCAGTACTCTACCAGTCTCGCCTACGTGAGGGAGAGTCGAGCAGAGGCCTGTCCATTCCTAGCTTGGGCAGTGGCTAGCGAGTGGCAGGCCATCTGCTACAAGTCAAAACTCACCTTTGCTGGGCAGCAGCAGCACGGGAGAGAGTAGAGGGCGGAGACGCGAGTTTACTGCGGGGAAGGCAGGAATGGTAAGCCACTTCTGGATTTTTACCAAGAAAACTCTATGGATCCACTATGGAACGATTGCAGATAGAGAGCGGGGCGCCCTGGGGTAGATGTGCCCGTGGTTTCAAGTTGGGTCGGAAATGACTCAACGGCATCGGGCAAGACAAGAACCCAGCACTTGACAGATTTTGACATATAGCAAGCTCTTAAAAAAACCATAATTAGTATTATCATCATTGCCCCCAGCATTGCCTGGATGCCTATTGTGAGCAGAGCACTGTATTTGGTGATTAGTATGTGCAGAGCTATGTACAAAGTACCTCCTGTAAGGAAAGCACCGTGCGGACTTCCTACCCTTTGCAGGTGAAGAGCTTTTAATTTAAGCAGAACATTACACTGGGTAAGTACTGGGTACAAAGCACTGTACTGAGAACCATCTGTGGGCTGAGAATTGTACTGAACACCTATTATCTATAGGACACAATGACTGGAGCATTGTACTCACAGCCTACAATTAGCAGAGCACTGTCTTGAGAGTCTGCTGTTAGCCGAGCACTGTAGCACCAGAGAAGAAGCCAGGGAATCAGGAAATCTGGGTTCTAATTCCAGGTCCCCAACCTGCCTGTGGTGACTACGGATAGGTCATTTAAACTACTTTGTGCCTCAGTTTCTTAGTCTGTAAAATAGAGATTAAATACCACAGCACCTATGTACATATCTGCAATTTATTTATTCATATTAATGTCAGTCTCCCCCTCCAAACTCATTGGGGGCAGATCCAGCTCTTAGAACAGTGCTTTGCACATAGTAAGCGCTTAATAAATGCCATTATTATTCATTTATTTATCATGTGTCATATTTGTTTAATTGTACTCTCCCAAGTGCTTAGTACAGTGCTTTGCAAACAGTAGGTGCTCAATAAATACGATTGATTGACTGACTGAATATCTGTTCTCTCTCCCTCCTAGAATCTATAAGGACTGGGTCCCGTCGGATTATCCTGTAATAATGATAATAATATTGATGGTATTTGTTAAATGCTTACTATGGGCCAATCACTGTTCTAAGCACGGGGGTAGATACAAGGTAATCAGGTTGTCCCACGGTGGGGCTCACAGTCTTCATCCCCATTTTACAGATGAGGTAACTGAGGCACAGAGAAGTTAAGTGACTTGCCTGAAGTCACACAGCTGACAAGTGGCGGTGCCGGGATTAGAACGTTTGACCTTTGACTCTGAAGCCCATGCTCTTTCTACTAAGCCACACTGCTTCTCTAAAGGCTGTCTCTACCCCAGAAGTTAGAACATTAAGCATTTTTTTACTATTATCATTATTATTATTATTGGTATAAAAAGCCTATTGTGAGCAGGGTACTGAATTGAGAGCCTACTGCAAATAGACTACTGAACTGAGCTACATTAGGTAGGGCACTGTACTGGGCGCCAACTGTATGCACAGCATAGTTGGGAAGACTTGTCAACCTAATCAAGAGGCTCCCATATGAGTCCAAGCCCCTGTTAGAGAAGGGATTAGGCTCGTGACCCACACCAAACCGGAGTTTCCAGAAGCTTCCGAAGTTTCTGCCGAGGGGAAGCTGGACAACCAGATCATTAATAAAATTCGTCCATTCACCCATTCAATAGTATTTATTGAGCACTTGCTGTGGGCAAAGCACTGTACTGAGAGTTTGGGAGAGTACAATATAACAACAACCAGGCACATTCCCTGCCCACAGAGAGCTTACTGATAATGATTGTGCCCTTTCTACTAGGGAACGTCTAAGTCAAGGAATAGATCTACCAAAGGAGGTTGTTCCTCACCAATACAACGTCCTTAGTCCGGACGTTGGAATTTCATTCCTTTTTTAACCAGGCACATTCCCTGCCCACAGTGAGCTTACTGATAATGATTGCGCCCTTTCTACTAGGGAACGTCTAAGTCAAGGAATATATCTACCAAAGGAGGTTGTTCCTCACCAATACAATGTCCTTAGTCCGGACGTTGGAATTTCATTCCTTTTTTATTTTTCGGGAAAAACAGAGTAAGCCCGTTGGCCATGCTGCCATCTATGATATTTCTGGATGGTTCTAGACACTGCACACAAACACACACACACCCTGGGCCTCAGTAACCCTCAGAGACTGTCTCTCAAACCCCATATCCTCAAGCAGGTTTTTTCCCTCCCAGCAACCTCCAGAAATAAACAGGAAAACGCAGAAGCATATTTTCATCAAGATTTCTCTTGAATCTAGCATCCAATGAAGCATGTGTGCTTCAAGCCTACAGCGGCTGGCCGTTTTTGCAATAAACTTCAGGGAAAAACCCATTTGCGGTGTCTAAAAGAATTACACTGGGGCCCCGGGGATTTGGGCCCTACAAGCCAGGGATGGATAGGGTTTCTCGGAACGCTGGAATTTAATTTCAAATAATGAACTGAAGGGGGGTGGTTGGGGGAGGGTGGGGGGAGGAGGCATAGGGAAGTGGAGGCTTTTAATGGAGTTGTGTTGAGCAGTCTGAATTTGGAGACCTCTGGCCTCATCCTGAAGGAATGACCTCTGCTATTTCTTGAAAATGAATTATCACGGTAAAAACGATTTCAAGTGACAGCACAGGCGGGAAGCCTGGCATGACATTTGACAGGGACAGGCAGAAGAGTGAGACGTGGGCTTTCTTAATTCTAGAAATGCCCGGACATCTAAAGCCTGTCCTGCTCCCTTCTGAGTAATCCGTAAGCCCTTAGGTAGAAAAATAAACTTTGGGCTTGGAACTGCCTGGGTACCTGAGTCCGCTTCAATTTGCTTTTTCGATTTTAAAAATTCCTTCTGCTGTTCCAGATTCTGAGGGGACTTGGTACACAATAAAAAGGGCAGCCATTTGTATGGTTTTATACAGGACAGTCTGGTTTTCGACTAGTCTGTTCCAGATCTGGGCCAGATGTGGCCCCGGCATGCCTTTCTGTCCGCTGATTTTTGCTTTTTGTTTCCATAATCGTTAAGTGCGAGACACTTTGATAATAATAACAGTAATTACGCTATTTGTTAAGCATTCATTCATTCATTCAATTGTATTTATTGAGCGCTTACTGTGTGCAGAGCACCGTACCAAGCGCTTGGGAAGTACAAGTTGGCAACATATAGAGACGGTCTATAGTGGGCTCACAGTCTAGAAGGGGGAGACAGAGAACAAAACAAAACATATTAAGAAAATAAAATCAATAGAATAAATATGTACAATTAAAATAGAGTAATAAATACGTATAAACATATATACATATATACAGGTGCTGTGAGGAGGGGAAGGAGGTAAGGCAGGGGGGATGGGGAAGGGGAGGAGGGGGAGAGTAAGGAGGGGGCTCAGTCTGGGAGGAGGGGGCTCAGTCTGGGCACTTACTACATGCCCAACACTGTAATAGTAACAATTACAATAATAGCAATCGTGTTTTTTTTTAAGCATTTACTACTGCCAAGCACTGTACTAAACACATGGAATAGATACAAGATAATCAGGTTGGACACAGTCCCCGTCCCACGTGGGAGTCATAGTCTAAGTGGGAGGGAGGAGGATTTAATCCCCATTTGACAGACGAAGTAACTGACGCCCAAAGAAGTTATGTGATTTGCCCAAGTTCTCCCATCAGGCAAGTTGAAGAGATGGGTTTGAAACCCAGGTCCATCTTCTTTCCACTGGATCACGCTCTTCTGAATCTTCAAAGCCCAAGACTCAATCCGTCTCAGCTAAAGCTGTCGGGTGCTGTGGCTCGGCAGTGATAATCCATATCACATTTCCTATAGGGTCTGCCATATCCTTTCTAAAACAAGGCCCCTTGATGTAGTGTACCATTTCAGCTCCATAATGAGGTTCCTTCTAGCGAATCACTCGGAGGGCCTGGGTTCAAAGGGATTTCCCGCCAGACCTTTGGAAAATCCATTCCAAAGCATGAAAGCAACATTTGGAATGCAGATGGTCAGTCAAATCATAGGCCAGTTACCTATCAGGCATCTGTGAACTCACTTGGGCAGAGATGAGTGTAGGGTGTGTTTGTGTGTCCTGGCCTTGTCCCCCTTGGGTTTCCTAGGATTTTTTCAGAATGAGGGACTCTCAGGAAAAAGGTGGCCATTGATGGTCTTTGGGATATTGGCAGCCCTCCATGGATCCGGAGGAAGCAGGAGTACGTTGGCACTTAGGTATCTGTCGATTTACGAAGCCGTCTCGCTCATTTGGCCTTGCTTTCACTCCACTTCCTGCTCTCGCCACTTATAAACATTTTCGGCAATCCTCGGGGTGGGCGGGGGCGTTTTTCCCATCAAAGGCGAAGACCAAAATGGCAGCTTTCAGACCCATCGGCTGTTCAGCGCTTGGAATAGTGCTCAGTGCTTAGAACAGTGCTTTGCACAGAGTGAGCACTTAATAAATGCAATTATTATTGTTTGAAGACTGCCTCCACTGTCCTAAAATCTCGGCTTCCCTTTTTGACCACCCCCAAATGGTGAAAATGATCATCTATGGTAGGGTATTTCTGCCTCAGCTCAGGGGAGAGGTCTGGGTTTCGGGATGGGGCTGAGAAGGGGAGGGGGCTTCTGACTATTAACAATAATAATACTTGTGGCATTTGTTAAACGCTTATTATATGCCAAGCACTGTCCTAAGCACTGAGCTAGAAGCCAGGTAATCACCCACGTTCTTACCGATGAGGTAACTGAAGCACAGAGAAGTGAAGTTTCTTCCCCAAGGTCAAACAGCAGACATGTGGCAGAGCGGAGATTAGAACCCATGTCCTCTGAGTCCCAGGCCCTTGCTTTTCCACTAGGCCCTGCTGCTCTCCCTCTTTCAGAAGAGGATCTAATGGAGACAGCCATTCTCTATTGATGCGAACCACCCTCTTACCGGATCGAATGAATGATCGGAGCCTAGGAAGATGTAAATAAGCTGAGGCTGAAGTTGAATTTCAGATTAGAGTCCATTTGGGGCTAACCACAGACAAGTGAAAGTTTCTCAAGGACTCATCGACCATCTGATTATGTAAACCTCTCCTTCTCCTCTAGGAATGTCGATTTAGTCATGGTTGGAGGGGGAGGTGAGAAGAGGATTAGTAGTCTGGAAAAGGAACATTTCCTTCCCTAAATCAAAACCAAACTGGTTCGCGTTTTCCATTTTTTTTTAAATTGCTACAATGGCTCCTCGCCTGCTATTCAATTAGTAACTCAAGGGCCTTCTCCCTTTTAATGGTCTGACAGTGAGTGTCTCACTAGATAATGAGGTAGGGGCCTCATGACTTTGGGCAAATCACCTCTCTTCAGTTTCCTCATCTATAAAATGGGATAAGAGTCAGGCTTTCCCTTCAAGACTTTGAGCCCCTTTAAGATAGAGACTACATCCAATCAAATTATCTGTTATCAATCCAAGCATTTAGCATGGTGCTTTGGCAAAGAGCAGCTCTTAATAAATACCAGCATAACTGTTAAGGAAAGTACCGGCCCAAACCCAGTCTAAAACCAGCCACTAATAAATATTTTCAGGGGACGTAGAGGGGTTGTTCTGTTGCTCCTTTATCTCTGCATAAATAGTAGCTTCAAATATCCACTCTGCTCTCACGAACAGGAGCCAGGAGGAAATATTGCACCCTCCTTTTGGGGAATGAGGTAAAAATCTAACATGTGGCCCCACTCATTTAGCTAAAAGCTGGTGGTTTATAAAACTTTCCTCCAGGGCCTTTGTAAGGTCAGAGGGTACTGGGAAAATTAAAGGTTTAATTCTGGGACATGCAGCCTGCAGGGTAACAGGAGCGGGAAGGGGAGAAAAGCAACATGGAGAGCTGTCAAATTCCTGGGTCTTTTCTCTTTTTTTTTTTTTAATTCCTTATTCCACCCTAGAAAATCTAGCTCGGGGAATCGGAAGAACTGGATTTTAATCCTGGCTGTACATACAGGGGAATGTTTTATCAGTCAATCAGGCAATAGTAGTATTCATTGAACACTTACTATGTGTGGAACACTGTATTAAGTGCTCAGAAGAGTACAACAGAGTTATAGACATGATCCTTTACCATCTATTGGGTGTATTTAGGAGAGTACAGCAGAGTTAGGAGTTGGGATTCCTACCCTCCAGTAGGGAATGAAATAGTGTGAGGAGATGAGCGATTAGTCAGGGAAGACATCCTGGAGGAGATATGATTTTAGTAATAATAATAATTATGGTATTTGATAAGTGCTTACTACGTGCCAGGCACTATACTAAGCACTAGGGTGGATACAAACCAATCTGGTTGGATGCAGTCCCTGTCCCTCGTGTGGCTCACAGCCTTAATCCCCATTTTACAGATGAGGTAACATAGGCACAGAGAAGTTATGTGACTTGCCCAAGGCCACACAGCGGACAAGTGGCAGAGCCGGGATTAGAACCCATGAACTTCTGACTCCCAGCCCTGGGGTATATCCATTATGCTGTGCTGCTAGGGTTTTTCCTACTGGGGCTGTGCCATCCATGTTGAAGATTTCTGATGTTACTTCACTGAAGTCATTTCATCTCTATGGGCCTCAATTTGCTCCACTGTAAAATGGGGACAAAAATCCCTCTTCCTGCTCTCCCGTGAGCCCTGGAGTGGGACAGGAACTGAATCTGATCTGAGTTTCTTTCACCTACCTTTGTGTTCAACCCAGTGATCTGGCCCACAGTAAGAACTTGATGAATAATCATCCTCATTAGGTAATTAATTCGTATTAGAATAATAATAGCAATGATGATGGCATTTATTAAGCGCTTACTATTTGCAAAGCACTGTTCTACGATCTGGGGAGGTTACAAGGTGATCAGGTTGTCCCCCGGGGGCTCACAGTCTTAATCCCCATTTTACAGGTGAGGTAACTGAGGCCCAGAGAAGTTGTGACTTGCCCAAAGTCACACAGCTGACAATTGGCGGAGCCAGGACTTGAACCCATGACCTCTGACTCCAAAGCCCATGCTCTTTTCCACTGAGCCACGCTGCTTCTCTAGAAATGAAAATAACAGAAAATCCACAAGCCTCCCCCCTGCCCCGGCATAGAGAAACTGAGTTTTATCATGGGCTAGTGTAGAGTTTCCAAATTTATTCTGATGCCATTAACTTCTACAAAACATGGGGAACAAGTCCTGATGTGTGAAAGTGTTCTTATCTCTGTGGAGAATTGTTGTACCAATTCCGAGCCAGCTGAGAATAAAACAACCCTGCATCAGTCTGGTGCGATCTGTTTGCAAAAAAAAAAATCCATTTGACTGGAAAAGATGCAACCAATAGGATCCCCTTATTCTCTGCTGCAAGCTAAAAATGCTTCTTACTGCTGAGAGTCACACCATTGTACTTGTTAGATAATTTACAGTAAACACACGTCCTCATAATTACATCATAGAGGTTTAAACAGATTTGTAAAGCCATTAAAAAAATCAATACTTAGCTTTTAGGTGATGAATTAATTCATGGCGTGTGAAGGCTTGAAGACTGCCTTACCCAGCATTCACGGGAACTTTTTCCGAACGTGACTGTCAGCGGGGCCTCGGTCCTCAGAAAAGGCAGTAATGACCGGGGACGGGGATATGGAAATGGATATCAATCCCCCTTGTCCCAGAGGGTATTCCCGTAAAACCAACTCTCTCTCCGGGAAATGGAAGGCAGTGCTGCCATCTCCTAATTATATCAGAATATGGCAGGGTTGTGGGGAGGAAAGGCCTGGAAGGATCCTTCAATGCTGAGGTAATCCTAGATGACATTGGATGCCCTCAACGGGCTGGACATGTTTTCGTGGCTTGGAGGTTCAAGAAAGCCCTAGCTTTGTCATTCATGCCTTGAAGGTTTCCTAAAATAATCTCTTAGCTCCTGAGAGAAGATTAAATAGAATGACACAACTTTTCATTAAGACTGGAATCTTTCAATCCCAAGAATGTAAGAACAATGAACATTGCTGATCAATAACTATACAATGACTTTTTTTGATTGACAGCTAAAAGTTACAGCGGATCAAAAGAAACTTCAAATCAAAAATGTCTTTTCTCCATATTTGATTAATTATTAGGTACAATAAATATGCAGAGAGCTCGCCTCCTCCAGGAGGCCTTCCCAGACTGAGCCCCCTTTTTCCTCTCCTCCTCCCCATCCCCCCGTCCTACCTCCTTCCCCTCCCCACAGCACCTGTATGTACTGATTTATTACTCTATTTTACTTGTACATATTTACTATTCTATTTGTTCTGTTAATGATGTGCATCTAGCTTTATTTCTGTTTATTCTGATGACTTGACACTTCTCCACATGTTTTGTTTTGTTGTCTGTCTCCCCCTTCTAGACTGTGAGCCCATTGTTGGGTAGGGACCGTCTCTATATGGTGCCAACTTGTACTTCCCAAACGCTTAGTACAGTGCTCTGCACATAGTAAGCGCTCAATAAATGCGATTGAATGAATGAATGAATGAAGGTTTCCTCTCTCTGTACCTTTGATTTTCCAGGACTCTCGGCTAATATGTGTTTCCACTCCCCATTTTAGGTACGGTGCTCTTAGGAATTAGGGAATGTCCTAATACGAGTCTGGGCTCGGTGAGCCGCAAAATTGGAAGAACCCAGCCGTGTGCAGGTGGGTGGCATTCAAGATGGAGAGCTGTTTGGTGGGAATTTCCTTAGCTGGAAGTTTTGTAAGAACATACCCTTGCATTAGTGGAGAACAGGGTGTATTCAAATTCAATGAAACAAAAACAGAAACACCACATCAAATGGGCCTTCTAAATCACAGTTTAACACTAAGCTAATTGAATTTAAAACTAATTAAACCAGGAAACATCAATTAGATATCTATTCTCTGTTGTGCCATTATATTGTTTTATTACCTTGCTTTCATAATTGTTGCCAGTAACTTTCAAATCCCATCATTAGCTTTCCTGAGAGAGAAACTAAGAGGTGTTTCATTTTTTATGTCTCCGAAGGACATTTTTGATATGTTAACTAATGAAGGTCTCTTTGAAAAAAAAACCTCACTCTATGTGACTATTCAGTATATCCAACAGGTTTTATTGAACTGTTTATAACCCAAAGATCTCTGAATAGTGGAGGGTTTTTTTTTCTTTTTATTTGATCTGCTTTGATTTTCCAAAGCACTCCTCTGTCGATTATCAGCTTTTGTCCTTAACAGAGGCCGGCATTATTCTCCCCACTTTGCAGACTCCCCCAGAGAGGTTGAGTGACTGACTGAAAACCACACAGCGATGCCAGTGGCGGAGCTGGGATTAGAATCCAACACTCTCCTGATACTATTTCCTCCTGGCATCTTTCTTCCCCACGACCCCTGCACTCCATAACACCTATGTACATATCTCTAAATTCTGTTGCTTCCCATTACTTTTTTTTTTCATGGTATTTGTTAAGCGTTTACTATGCTCCAGACAGAGTTCTAAGCACTGGAGTAGACACAAAGCAATCAGGTTGGACACAGTCCATGTCCCACGTGGGGCTCACAGTCTCAATCCTCACTTTACCGGTGAGATAACTGAGGCCCAGAGAAGTGAAGTAACTTGTCCAAAATCACGCAGCAGGCATGTGACCGAGTCAGGATTAGAACCCAGGACCTTCTGACTCTCAGGCTCTATCCACTAGGCCACACTGCTGTCTTTCTTCCCCACTAGGCCGAAGGCTCCCAGAGGGCAGGGATCATGTCTACTAACTCTATTGTACAGTCCCAAATGCTTGGTATGATGTTCTGAGAAGAACGAACACACAGTGAACCCCATAGATTAATGGAGCATGGCTCAATGGAAAGAGCACGGGCTTTGGGGGCAGAGGTCATGGGTTCAAATCCCAGCTCCACTGTCAGCTGTGTGACTTTGGGCAAGTCACTTAACTTCTCTGTGCCTCAGTTCCCTCATCTGTAAAATGGGGTTTAAGACTGTGAGCCACCCCCCCCACCGCCGTGGGACAATCTGATCACCTTGTAACCTCCCCAGTGCTTAGAACAGTGCTTTGCAATCAATCAATCAATCAATCAATCGTATTTATTGAGCACTTAGCACTTAACAGATGCCATCATCATTATTTTTATTATCATTAATGGCCATTAATTTCCTGGTTTCTCCTATCTAAAGGGATGCCCTGCAACATAGATCCTTCATAAACCATATTATGGGAATTTTTCCAGCTGGAAGGAAGGTAGCATCTATGTTGCCTCCTTCCATCCTAGAATGCAAACAATGTTGTATCTTCCAATCTTTCACACCAATTCTAATTACACCAGGAGCCTTCCTGTGCTTGCCAGTGAGCTACCACTTAACCAGTAGCCCATCCTCCCCCTTCAATGCACCGTCATATAATTCTTTTTTTTTTCACACCTCCAGTGGACTCTTCACTACAGTCATTACCCACCTTTCCTGGCAATCTACTTAACACCTCGTTAAAAAGATATGCTCAGCTCCTCTCCTCCAGCAGTCACCAAGTCGGGTCTTCTCTCTCCAGTCTTCTCACATTTAGTATTTATCAATCATAGTCCCCTTCCTACTCTCACCTCGGCCTGTTTCTCCAGATTACCATTGGTGTTTGTTCTCTTGGATTTGTTTTCTGTCTTTGAGAGTGCTTGCTGAGTAGATCCTGAAGAAATGTTGCATTAGGAAAGGCCGGGCAATGGCAACCTAAAAACCAAGAAACTCTGAAGACCTTTTTTCAACAGAACCCGAGCTGTCAATTATTTACGGTTTTAGAAATCTACCAAAAGACTTGTGACCCGGGGCCCGTTAGTTGATTGGCTGGGAGGTCAGAAAAATAAAGGATTTTGTTCTCCTGCTAGGAAAATCTTTTAGATATAACACCAATCTCTGGCAAAACCTGAGCTTTTGAAGGAGGAGGTGACTATGAATTGCTTAAAATGAAAACGCCCTGAAAGTGGGGTTTCTTAATGATATTTGTTGAGGGCTTATTATGATGATAATGGTATTTGTTAAGCGCTTACCTGGGTTCTAATCCTGAGTTTGCCACTTGTGTGCTGCGTTATGTTGGTCAAGTCACTTCACTTTTGCGTGCCTCTGTAAAATGGCAATTAAGACTATGAGTCCCATGTGGGACATGGACTGTGGCCAATATGAATATCTTGAATCTACCCCAGTGTTTAATAGAGTGCCTGGTATACAGAAAGCACTTAACAGATACCATTAAAAAAAAAAAAAGAGTTTCCAAACGTTCTGTATAGATTTTCACTACATGGCTACAGTGGAGAAGGCGACCTTTGACCTGGGATGATATTTGAAGCTGGAAAATATTTCCACTGAAAGCATGTGCGTTTGATGGAGAGCTCACTTAGGAGGCAGAAAATGCTGACATACTTTTTAAATTCTGCACTGAACGTAAACGATGCTTGTGTGCAGTGATCGGGTATACTAACTGTGACCAAGCGCTTAATACAGTGCTCTGCACACAGGAAGCACTCAAGACATGCAACCGATTTGTTGTTTGGGAGAATACGATATACCCAGAGTTAATAATAATAATGATGGTATTTGTTAAGCACTTACTATGTGTGAAGCACTGTTCTAAGCACTGGGGGGACCTGGTTGTACCAAGCGGGGCTCACAGTCGTAATCCCCATTTTACAGATGAGGTGTCTGAGGCACAGAGAAGTTAAGTGGCTTGCCACTTAACAAATACCCTAATGATTAATTATTATTCCTGAAAGCCCCTCAGCTCTCTGCACCGTGACCCTTATATAGCCCCACAATGCGCCTCCAACCTCCAGTTAAATCACACACACATAAATTAATTGAAAGAACTAGGGAGAGCAGTCACAGAGTTATACTTAAGTTCAATTAGGTCCCATTACAGAAATAGAAAAATTTTCCTCCTGTCGAATGTAGAGTTTCAAGCCCTCAGAACCTACTTATGAATTTCAATGCATCAGAATCCATTTCCTTTATTCCAATAGGGTTCCCCAGATCAGGCAAGTTTTAATTCACATGAGCAATTTATACAGGAGAGGCGTCTAGAGCTGAGGATTTGTATTTACAAGAGGCAGGAAGTGAAATCCACCCTCTTAGGGATTTTTTGAAAAAATTTTGAGTTCTATGAGGAGATCATAAAGGCCCTACCTTACAGGGCTCAGTACTCTCATATCCTGCCGGGCAGAGGAATTGGGCAGAGGAAAGTATGTCCTTGTTGTTTTAGCTTGTTAAAGGTGCTTGGAGGAAAATGTGCCACTATTTACCTGCCTCAGCGGTCTCAGTTATTTACTGCAGGTCATTAAAGAGGTGTTACCTTTCCCTCACAAGTGTGAAAGGAGCAAGAATTCAAGAATCCTGTAGGTGTGAGAGGCTTTTTAAAAGCCCTTTCTGCATCTTGGGGAAAAAGAAGGGCCCTTGTTGAGGAGGTGGCCCATAAAACACTTTTTCTTCCCTCCCGCCTCCTCATTACCGCTTTTATTTACCCGTTTCTGTGAGATTTATACAGCTTTCCCCAGTGGTCAGGTTAACCTGTTCTGGCTGTGTAAATGAGTTCCAGATGAGGTAGTGTCTATCATGGGAAGATTGAGTCCTACTTTTAAGCAACTGGCCTCATAATAATAATAATTATTATTATGATAATAATAATATTGGCATTTGTTAAGCGCTTACTTTGTGCAAAGCACTGTTCTAAGCGCTGGGGGGGATAAACGGTGATCAGGTTGTCCCACATGGGGCTCACTGTCTTAATCCCCATTTTACAGATGAGGTCACTGAGGCTCAGAGAAGTGACTTGCCCAAGGTCATACAGCAGACATGTGATGGAGTCGGAATTAGAACCCATGACATCTGACTCCCAAGTCCGTACTCTTTCCACTGAGCCACGCTGCTTCTCTCATCCTGGTCTCTCCCCATCCTTTGGACTAAGGGAGAGGAAGGTGGCAGTCCCAATGATTCATGAGTAGGGTGGCCAACCGGACAGTCTGAGCCCCCTCCTTCCTCTCCCCCTCCTCCTCCTCCCCATCCCACCCGCCTTACCTCCTTCCCCTCCCCACAGCACCTGTATATATGTATATATGTTTGTATGTATTTATTACTCTATTTTATTTGTACATATTTATTCTATTGATTTTATTTTGTTAATATGCTTTGTTTTGTTCTCTGTCTCCCCCTTCTAGACTGTGAGCCCACTGTTGGGTAAGGACCGTCTCTATATGCTGCCAACTTGTACTTCCCAAGTGCTTAGTACAGTGCTCTGCACACAGTAAGTGCTCAATAAATACGATTGATTGAATGAATGAATGACAGTCTTGTGGAGAGAGCAGAACACCCAGAATCACAAGATCTGAGTTCTAATTCCAGCTCCGCCGCTTGCCTGCTGTAGGACTTTGGTCAAGTCGCTTGACTTCTCCGTGTCTCAGATTCATCCTCTGCAAAATGGGGACTCAGTACCTGTTCTCCCACCCTCTTAGACAGAGCCCTGTGTGGGACAGGGCCCGACTCTGGTCTGATTTGTATTGCATCTATCCCTGGGCTTGGTACATAGTCAGTGAATAATAATAATAATAATAATAATAATAATAATAATAATCACTATTATTATTATTATTATAGTATTTGTTAAGCGCTTACTATGTGCAAAGCACTGCTCTAAGCGCTGGGGAGGTTGCAAGGTGACCAGGTTGTCCCACAGGGGGCTCATAGTTTTAATCCCCATTTTACAGATGAGGTAACTGAGGCACAGAGAAGTGAAGTGACTTGCCCAAAGTCACACAGCTGACAGTTGGTGGAGCCAGGATTTGAACCCATGATCTCTGACTTCAAAGCCCGGGCTCTTTCCACTGAGCCACGCTGCTTCTCCACGCTGCTTAACAAACACCTCAGTTATGAATTACTATCATTCTTGGTCTGGCTCTACTACTGCCTTCTTCCGGAGAGGCTGTCTCTCCCACTAGACTGAGAAGCAGTGTGGCTCAGTGGAAAGAGGCCGGACTTGAGAGGCAGAGGTCATGGGTTCAAATCCCCGCTCTGTCAATAGTCAGCTGTGTGACTTTGGGCAAGTCGCTTAACTTCTCTGGGCCTCAGTTCCCTCATCTGTAAAATGGGGATTAAGACTGCAAGCCCCACGTGGAACAACCTGATTACCTTGTATCCCCCCAGTGCTTAGAATGGTGTTTGGCACATAGTAAGTGCTTAACAAATTCCATTATCATTATTATTAGACTGTACGCTCATTGTGGGCAGGGAATGTGTCAGTTATATTGTCATAGTGTACTCTCACAAGAGCTTAGTACAGTGCTCTGCATGTAGAGCTTAATACATACAATTGACTGACTGATCACTTATCCACCAGTGATCATCCTGAAGAGGAGATTTCCAAAATGGGCCACATGAGAGGAGCACAGCATTAGCAACTCTGCTGTATTCTACACTCCCAAGCACTTAGCACAGTCCAAAAAATACCAGTACAACTACTATTACTACTAACGCTTAGAACGGTGCTTAGAACAGTGCTTTGCACACAGTAAGCACTTAATAAATGCTATCATTATTACTACCACCACCAATCAGTCAGTGGCATTTACTCAGGGCTTACTGCGAACACAACACTGTGCTGATCGCTTGGGAGAGTACGATATGACAGAACCGGCAGACACATACCCTGCTCATAACAAATTTACAATCTAGTACTATTCACTTCTCCCATCGATACTATTTCAATTACTACTACTATTCCCACTCTTGATGGCTCAAAAATGGTTTCCCCATTAGCTCTTTGTTTCTCCGGGAGCCAGTTAGACTTTGAAATCAAGGTTCCATTTTTTAAAACAAACAAACAAGAAGTTTTCGCCAACAGGCATGGGAAGCATCAACTTCCAGAGGGGAACAGATTCAAGTGGCAGAACCCCTTGTTGAATTGAAAAGTCTGAGTCTCCGAGCTCAAGATGAGCTTCGGGTGTGTTAATGGGAACTAATAAATGGCTAGCTATCACTGCCGCATCATATATCGGTGGGGTTGGTTTTCTTCATGTTAAACTTTATTTCAAGATAAGCCACCGGAGCGGTTTGTGCTGATGTTCATTTCATTCCATGATATTTGTGGCTCTCGGAGTTATATTGCTTGGAAAAGGTTGCGTTTTGTGGGATAGTTATTTTATTCAGTATGAATATGGAATCTCTCCTGGGATTAGCGGTCTGCATAAGGATCTGTTTCTTGGATTTTCACAGAGGTTTTTTTTTTCCTGTGGTAGCCCTATTTTAAATTGTTCTATAAACAGGCAATGCTCTTGGTGACATACTTTCCCTTATTATTGCTCAACTAGAGAGAAATGATTATAAACATAGATAATTGTACAAAAGTAATAGCATACGAGCCGCAGGACTGTACCACATTGTTCAATTTAAATTGAAAATGATTCCTCAGCTGATGTCATGATGGGATAGACTGGGCCACTGTCGGCTCCTCTAGGAGGTGATAGAAACCACGGTTTAATCAAAGTGCAAATTTCAATTTAAATCAGCAATGAAGATCCTTGCTTTTCCATCTCACACTGGTATCCTTTTTGCATTTCATTTTGGCCCAAGTGTCCTTGCACGAGGTTCTGAGGACTTTGAGGCTAAATTTTAAGGGGTCCAGACAGGGGTTTGAAGCAACGTGGGCTGGTGGAAAGAAGTCAGAGGACCTGGGTTCTAATCCTGACTCCTCCACTTGTCTCCTGGGTGACCTTGGGCAAGTCACTTCACTTCTCTGACCCTCAGTTACCCCAACTGTAAAAAAGGGGATTAAGACAGCAAGCTCCACGTGGGACAGGAACTGTGTCCCTACCTGATTATTTTATATCTTCCCCTGCCCTTAGTACAGTGCCGGGAACATAGTAAGTGCTTGACAGATGCCATTAAAAAAAGGAAGGGGGGCGGTCAAAATCTGGGGATTATGGAAAAACTCAAAAGAAGCCAAGTAGAACTCTAGGTACAATAGACACTCAGTAGAGTGCTCTGAACACAATAGAGAACCCATAAATGCTACTGTTGCTGCTGATTTGATTAAAGGGACAACAGTTCCAAGCACCCTGCCCTCAAAATCATCCAATACCTCTGTCCCAAAAGCTCCTCTCTTTTTCATTTCCTCCAAAATCTTCTCTCCCCCTCAACCGAGGCTCCTTAAATGCAATCCGTCTGTGGTGGGAAGGAGGGCTGCTTGGGAGACCGTGATTGTCTAGGCGGTATGGGCAGGCTAAAGAATCCTTGGGCTTTTAAAGATAATTATAGCATTCATTAAGCTCTTACCCTCTGCCAAGCATTGTGCAGCGCACTAGGGTGGACACTGGGTAATCAGATCAGGCTCATACCTTACCCCACAGTGGGCTCACACAGCCTCAGAGGTGAGAAAAGCAGGGATCTTAACCATTTGCATGAAATTCGGAACTCATTCTCCACAGTTCTTGAATGATGGGGAATTGGGGAGGGCAAAGCATAGTGGGAAGGAGGATATAGCTTCCCAGGGGATCATCATCATCATCAATGGCATTTATTGAGCCCTTCCTATATGCAGAGCTCTGTACCAAGTGCTTGGGAGAGCACCACGGAGTTGGAATTCACCTTCCCTGACCACACAGAGCTTACAGTCTAGAGGGGATGGGACAATCTCTGAGCAACTGCCTCCCCCAAAAATGTATGGGAGTACACAGAGGGGAGTTCCTGTCCACACTCTCCACCTGACTCAAAGTCCATTTCATGGTTCTGAAAGGAACAGATGATTACTAGGGGTATAAATCTTAAATGCTCAGATTCTTTGTGACTAGCAGCGATATCTTGAATTTATATATAGCACTTTTTATGTTCCTAAGACCCTCTCCATAAATTATTTCTCGTGAGGTAGGGAGCGGCAGAAATAATAATAATAATAATTTTGGTATTTGTTAAGTGCTTACTATTGTCTAACTGTACTAAGTGCTGTGGTGGATACAAGTAAATAATAATAATGGCATTTATCAAGTGCTTACTATGTGCAAAGCACTGTTCTAAGCTCTGGGGAGGTTACAAGTTTGTTCCATGGGGAGCTCACAGTCTTCATCCCCATTTTACAGATGAGGTAACTGAGGCCCAGATTAGTTAAGTGACTTGCCCAAAGTCACACAGCTAACAGTTGGCAGAGCGGGGATCTGAACCCATGACCTCTGACTCCAAAGCCCAGGCTCTTTCCACTGAGCCACGCTGCTTCTCTAGTAATGAACAAATGATCAAATTTCTTCTCCCGTTTGTATGTATTTTATGATTAGTGAACATTTTTATGTGAAACTGCAGGCAAATACATGTCTGCAATTAAAAAAGATTAGATTTTAAATGAGCAAAGTTGATTGTTGTTGTTATTACCATTATTACTGTTAGGGATAATAACCAAGATGATGAATAACTTTTGTTTATATTGAGTTCGATTTTCTACACCAACATCCCCTTCTATCAGAGAAGCGCACTACAGAAGTAACTAGAGAAGACATTAATAGGAGGATCTTATCTCTAGGAAAAATGACAGTTGCGTTCAGATAAGGAAAATGTAATCACCTTCTGGCGAATTCACCCAAACATCCTGCAGAAAGTTAAATGTGTTTTGAAATGATAGGTGATTTTAGGGGTTCTGATTCTACATTCACAAGATGCCCCCTGAGAATCCAGGACTACTGATTCCCAGAGTCGTGTTCTTTCTCCCGGACCAGGAAGCGCTAATATTGCAAGGGGCATCTTGTGAAGACAAGAGAGATCGTGGGCGGCATTAAGCACACCGACAGTTCTAGAGGGAATTCTGGCATCATTCCAGATGGAAGACCCCATCCTTCCCAGGGTAAAACAAAGCTGTCTTCTAAATTGGCAGGACTTTGAGTCTGAGGGTGTTGTTTGACCAAACACCAGTCCTGGTTCTTCGGGGTGGAGGATGAGGCAATTCGCCTTAGGCGCGTGTGAAACTGTGACTGGAAAAAGTTGTATGAGAGCTTCTGAGGACATAATAAAGCAAAATCTCAGACAATACTGCCTCCCAGCTGAAAACTGGGAGTCAAGCTGATGAGGATAAACCAGCACGGTGTACTGTTATCAAGAAATGAGTGGCTCTTTTTGAGCAAAATCTTCTTTTTTATGATATTTCTTGAGCCCTAACCATGTGTCTAACACCATTCTTAGCACTGGGGTAGATACAAGTGAATTAGGTTAAGCCCAGTCCCTGACCCACATGGGCCTCACGTTCTAATTAGAAGGGAGAGTGAGAGAATTGAGGCACAGAGACATGAGATGACTTGCCCAAGGTCATATAGCAAGCATTTGGCAGAGCTGGGATTAGAACCGAGGTCCTTTGACTCCAAGGCCTGTAGGGCAACAGCTTCTTTAAGGAATGAGAAGTCAGGAGGCCAAAGAGAAAAAAAAATCAGGTACGACGAACATTGAATGCAACACAACAAGGGACAACGCTTTTGTGTGCCCAATGTGGCTGGGATTGAGGACCCCACATTGGCCTTTTCAGACACATACACACACACACACACTCCCCCATCAGCAGTGACTTTTTCAAATGAGGACAGCTTTAAATGAGAGTTTATATCAGTCCAAAAACCAAGAAAACCTTAGATTTAAGTGTTGTGTTGATCAAAAGCAGATCATTGAGACTGACCCTCCAGTGGATAATTGAAAGTTTGGATAAACTAACCAGCTTGCCTCTGTTTCCCTGACAGGCACTAGCTAGTCTAATTATCCTGTTTAGGCCAACTAACTTTTCCAGTTCTCATTACTCAAGCTAGTCTTGTGCTGGCCGGTAGGTTCAGATTACTGATGCTTGTGGGGTTTTAACCAGCATTTTTTTTCAATTTGTTAATTGCTTACTATGCGCCTGGCACTGTACTAAGCACTGGGGTAGATACAAGCTAATCAGGTTGGACATGGTTCAGGTCCCACATTGGGCTCCCAGTCTTAATCCCCATTTTCCAAGTGAGGTAACTGAAGCATAGTGAAGTGAAGTGACTTCCCTGAGTTCACACAGCAGACATATGACAGAGCCAGGAATTGGAACCCAGGTCCTTCTGACTCCTAAGCCCATGCGTTATCCACTAGGCCGCGCAACTTCTCATCAAAATAGCCATCCACCTGAACAGAGACTTGAACCCTGGACCCTCAGATTAGAAGTCTGATAGCTCGACTGAGCTATGTGGGCATTCCCAAACTCTGTGTCTGTAGACGCAAACCCTCTGGAGATCTCAGGCTAAAAAGACTACAAAATCCCATGTGAGTCACCTCCACTCATTGTCTGCTTTCATCCAGTCTGCCCAAGCATCTTAAACCTGAATAATCTTTTAACCCTTGCAGTAAGAGCAAGGTAGGGCCCAACAGCAAGGAAAGGTGATGGGTTGGCGCTCGGGAATATTTATCTTGCCAGCTCTCAAATGTTTAGTCTGGAATATTTCGAACGATTCTTTCCCACGGCACCATCGTGGCCTAGTGGAGAGAGTGGCTCTGCCACTTGTCGGCTGTGAGACCTCGGGGAAGTCACTGCACTTTTCTGTACCTCAGTTACCTCACCTGTAAAATGGGGATTAAGACCGTGAGCCCCTTGTGGAACAGGGACTGTGTCCAACCCAGTTACCTTGTATCTACCCCAGGACTTAGTACAGTGCCTGGCAAATAATAAGAGCTTAACAAATACCACCAAAATCATTTTTATTCAAAGTTGGGGTCGGAGTCTGCCTGTCATGTTTCAGAACATGAGTTCACGGTGAGCTAATTGTTTAGGAAAACTATCTTAGGGGGGCCTAGAGATTGAAAGCGTGTGAGGCCAAGAAAATGGAGGATGAACTAACTAATGCACGGTGTGAGACAGTCCCACCATGGCGGATTTCTCTTAGGCCCATTCGCGGCAGATGAGAAGCACAGGCAGCTGGCTCGTAAGTTGACTCTCTTTTGGCAATTGTCAAAGTCCCCTCCGCAAAATGGGAATGGTTCGTGGGCTTCCACTGTTCCTGCATTCAGTCTCTCTGTCAAGAACACACTGCCTCCGATAATTACAGATCTATTAGAGCATCAATTACTTAAAGACCTTGATTTGAGAAAGGAGTGGATTTTAATCAATCGCCGCAAATGTTAGTGAAGGATTAGTTATCCCAGGGAATACAATTAACTACAATTAGATCACACTGATGAACTAGAATGGTGTTAGGATGTTAGACGTTCTGTAGAATTAGATCTCATGGCTCGTATCTCACGCAAAAATAAAATGCTTTTGCTCCTTTGCTAAAAAATAGCAATAATAGCCATGTTAATAATGAGGTATCTTGTAGTCTTACTTTCCTAAGGAGCTCCAAGCCCAGAGCTGTTGTAATGAGAGTGGAGTTGGTGTGAACTCGTTCTTTGAGAGGGAAATAATTTATCATTATTTCAGCATTCCCTATAAACATCGGCTAAGCCTCCAACTCTATTAGGGGACATGGAGGGGAATGGGGCATCATCATATAGAAAAAGAGTTACCGTCAATACTGAAGTACTGTGGCTTCTGCTAGAACACGGGTTTCCAATATGCGAGTCGGAGGGATCCTGATGGGAGACCGAGGGAAGGCTCTTCCCACAAAACAACCTATTCTGGATTTAGCTTGATCTGCACATTGGTGCAGGGAAATTTGGGGCAGAAAGTCTGAACATCATCATGCTCAGCACAAAATAAATAGTCCATACACGAGAAGCAACATGGCCTAGTAGAAGGAACACCTACCTGGAAGTCGGAAGACGTGTTTCTGATTTCAGCCCTACCACTTGTCTGTTGTGTGACCTTGTGTTTGGCTTTTCTGTGCCTCATTTACATCATTTGTTGAGTGGGATTTCAGGCTCGAGAAGCAACATGGCCTAGTAGAAGGAACACCTACCTGGAAGTCGGAAGACGTGTTTCTGATTTCAGCCCTACCACTTGTCTGTTGTGTGACCTTGGGCTTGGCTTTTCTGTGCCTCATTTACATCATTTGTTGAGTGGGATTTCAGGCTGTGAGCTCTATGTGGGACAGGGACTGAGTCCAACCTGATTATCTTGGATCTACGATGGTGCTTAGAACAATGCCTGGCACATAGAAACTGCTTAACAAATACCATAAAAAATTCCCTGGGTTAATTAATCAACTACACATGTATACATCTGAGATAAGAATTCATCCTGGTTTTGTTTCTTGAATGTAGCTGGTTGAAGACTTTAATTGAGTTTGTTCAGTGTTTTCTCACTGGTCTGAGGGGTTTTCTTATTGATTATTTCATGTTATTGTATCTGGGATATAGGGAAAGACAGATATCTCTTTTTCCATTATACAGATAAGGAGGCTCAGAGAGGATACGTTTCTCACTTGAGGTCGCACAGCAGACTGATTGCAGAGCTGGAATTAGGACTCCCAAATTTCTGAGAGCTGTTTCTCAATCAATCAACCAATCAATCAATCAATCATATTTATTGAGTGCTTACTGTGTGCAGAGCACTGTACTAAGCACTTGGGAAGTACATCCAATCAGCGGTGCCCTCCAAAGCACTTACTACAGTACACTACACAGTAAATGCTCACTAAATAGCAGTGATGGATTGATTCCACCAAGGCTGGGGTGGGGACCCAGGAGGACTAGGCGGAGGGGCCTGTCCAGCAGAACGAACCAGTCCTTCGGGGGCTTGGCCCAAGTGGATGAGGCAGAGGAAGCCATTTAATGACTGAACGGTGCAAAAAAATTGTATTTATTTTGTTAATATGTTTTGTTTTGTTGTCTGTCTCCCCTTTCTAGACTGTGAGCCCACTATTGGGTAGGGTCTGTCTCTATATGTTGCCAACTTGTACTTCCCAAGTGCTTAGTACAGTGCTCTGCACACAGTAAGCGCTCAATAAATACGATTGATTGATTGATTGATTGATTGATTGATTGATTCAGCTGCCATTTACCCTCAGTTCAGGGCTCCTGCCCACATCCCTCACAGGTCTCACAATCTAAGTGGAAAGGAGGCAAATACCCTATTTTACAGGTGAGGAGAATGAGGCCCAGCTAGGAGAAGTTGCTTGACCCAAGTCACACATAAGGTCAGGAGCCAAACTGGGACTAGAATCCTGATCCTCTACATCCCTGTTCAGGGTTCTTGCCACTAGGCCTCGCTGCCATTGAATAGTTTTCTTTTGACCTTAACCCTAAACCTCCGCTTTTATGAGCTGCCTGGAGCTTGCGACTGCAATAAAGCTTTTGCCACATTGAACATTTTTCAGTGTACTACATTCAGGATACCATAAGTAACAATCGTGTGTGGATCCGGGCGTGAACTGACACAGACCCTTTCGTACGGATTCACAGATACCTTTTGAAAGAAAGCTTCGACTCTCTTCTTGCATCTGCCACTGGAAACAACCGACTGATAAAATAAACTCTTTTCACAGGCTGCCCTTCATAATGGGCTAAATATAGTTCTGATCTGCCAGCCCCAAGGGCTATGGGAATGACTTTAAAAAGGAATGTCCATTAGATCCTGGAAAATCAGGGTCGCCACTAGTTCTTTGTCAGATGTGGAGTTGCATTGCTGAATGCGGCCTTTTTATTCTTGGGATTCTCCTGGGGCAAGGTAAAAAAAAATACAGAGACAGAGACAGAGAGACATTGAGAGAGATAGAGAGGAAAAGAGAAAGTGAAAGGGAGAGAGCTAGAGACGGAATGCTTTGCATTTATTTATTATGATTAATGACCATTAAATATTTAGTTGCACAGCCTTTCTGCAGACACATGACATTCCTGAAGGCGTCAGTTAGTTTATGGGAGTGAAAGGGCAGTCTCAAAGAAAGAGAGTCTCAAAAAATAAACACATATGAAAGTTACATAATAAAACGTAATGGCCTGATAGAGCGTTCCCATTGGCCAACAGGGTTCTCATATGGCCTCCTGCAAGAGAGTTATTATTATTATTATTATTATTATCATGGTATTTGTTAAGCATTTACTATGTGCTGGGACTATACTAAGCACTGGGTGGATACAAGCCAATCGGACTGGACACAGTCCCTGTCCCCTATTGGGCCCACAGTCTCAACTCCCATTTTACAGATGAGGTAACTGAGGCACAAAGAATAATAATAATGATGGCATTTATTAATTGTTTACTATGTGCAAAGCATTGTTCTAAGTGCTGGGGAGGTAACAAGGTGATCAGGTTGTCCACGGGGGGCTCACAGTCCATTCTACTTGCGAGAGAGTGTTCCCTTTGGCTGCCTGAGTTCTAATATGAGAAGCAGCCTGGCGTAGTGGATAAACAAAAGCCTGGGAGTCAAAAAGTCATGGGTTCTAATCCTGACTCTGCCACTTGTCTGCTGTGTGACCTTGGGCAAGTCGCTTCACTTCTCTGGATCTCAGTTCCCTCATCTGTAAACTGTGAGCCCCAAGTGGGACAGGGACCGTGTCCAACCCGATTTGCTTGTATCCACCCCAGCGCAGAGTCAACAGAAGCAGCGTGGCTCAGTGGAAAGAGCCCGGGCTTGGGGGTCAGGGGTCATGGGTTCTAATCCCAGCTCCGCCACTTGTCAGCTGTGTGACCTTGGGCAAGTCACTTCACTTCTCTGTGCTTCAGTTACCTCATCTGTAAAATGGGGATTAAGAATGTGAGCCCCACGTGGGACAACCTAATTACCTTGTATCTCCCCCCGAGCTTAGAACAGTGCTTGGCATATAGTAAGCACTTAACAAATACCATCATTATTATTATTATTACAGTCAGCACAGGGTCTGACACATAGCGCTTAACAAATACCACAATTATCATTATTATATGTTTGCCTGCGAGAGAGCATGCCCATTGGCCGCCCAGGGTCTAATATGTCTGCTTGTGAGAGAAGGTTTCCATTGATCACTTGGATTCTAATAATTTCACCTGCGAGAGAGTGTTCCCATTGGCAACCCAAGTTCTCATACAACCTCCTGCGAGATATTGGCCCCAGTCCTGAGGGGAAAGACGTCTACAAAAAAGGCCTTTTTTCCAGCACCGCACAGATCTGAACAATCCCTCCCTCTCCCGACAGTCAACCCTGTCGCCTCGCACTGAGGATGGACCAACCAGGCCATATTTGCATATTTTAATTCCAAGGTTAGGGACCTCTGTCAAAGTAACAGCTTGGACGGGGCTGGCCAGGAGAAATTGAGAGAGGGGTATAATTGAACAGGCAGTCCACAACAAAATGAAATTTGTCGCGCTGTCATTTAAGGTTGTCCTCCCGTCTGTCGGTAGGAGCAAGGTCACCCAGGAGTGAAAGCAACCGCGAACCGTGGGGCATCACGGAGGAGCGGAGGATCATTTTTTTTTTTAATATCGGGAGCGACTGCAATATATATTTATGAAGGGGGGGTGGGCAGAGAGACCTGCCATATCCCTTCTATAGGACAGCGGGTGTCCTTTGAACCGAAATATTGCAGGCGTGTACAAGGGAGAACTAAAGTTTGTCCTCAAAGAAAAGCAGGTTGCGGAGGAGACGGAGATCTTAATGAAATAATTTACGGTGACATATTGATATTGAAGGCTCAGTGGCCAAAATGATTCTTGGCAAGATGAAGTTTTATGGTTAACCCCACCCCTCTCACTGGGGTCCCATGAGACCTTTTCTGGGAGAATGAGGAGCCGTGAAGTTTTCCACCCCAGAGCTGGGTCCAGTCCCGAATGGAGTCGAGATTGAAGTCACGAGATGCAGTGTTGCCCTGCTTCAGCGGTGGATTTCTCCATGGGACTGACAGAACGCAGGGTGCGATCTGAAGACCCTTTTGCTGCTCTTGACTCCATGGACACATCTCTCCCAGAACGCCCCACCTTCATCTGCAATTGTTCCGGTAGAGCATCCAGAGAGTTTTCTTGAGAATTTCCCAGGCCCATGCTCTAACCCTTAGGCAATGCTGATTTTGACTGATATAAAACCAGAAGAATGGATATGGACACAAACACACACACACACACACACATGCACACAAACTCTCTCTCAACTCCTGATATTTCCCCTTCATTGAGACAAGGTAAGTCTGTAAAGTAGTAACTGTGATTTTAACTATCGATCCACTGTAATAAGAGCTTGGGAAATGCCAAGGAAGTAGGTGACACATTCTCTGCCCACAAGGAGCTGTCACTTTAATAGAGCAGGGAGTGAGCATTCAGGGTGATTTTCCCTAAGGGACCAGCGAGGACTGTGGGGACTGAACAGGGGTCCAGATTGTCATCTATCATCGTTGGTATTTATTGAGTGCTTGTTATATGCAGAGAGTACTTTACTAAGCACCTGGGAGAGCACAATATAACAGAGTTAGCAGACACGTTCTCTGTCAAATTATCAAATGCCTAAAGGTCACAGATCCAAGTGCATAGATGATGCTAAAGGGAGAGAGAAACGAGGAAAAGGGGGCTTAATCTGGAATAGAATAAAGGGCTGGAAGTCAGAAGGACCTGGGTTCTAATCCCAGCTCTGCCACTTTTCTGCTGTGCGACCCTGAGCAAGTCAGTTAACTTCTCTATGCCTCAGTTACCTCATATACAAAATGAGGATTAAGTCTGTGAGCCCTTTGTGGGACAGGGACACCAATGAGTGTCAGCCTGCTTCAATATAGAACAGAGAATGCTTCTTTCTCTTCCTAAAAAATCATCTGTGCTATCATCTCTGTTACATACTCTTCTGAATGCTTCCCTTAGGGCAAGGGAAAATTTTAGTACGCCTCTCTTGGAGACTTAGAAATGAGGGCAGAGGCGGATGAAGTGTCTGGTTCAAGGTCACAAAATAGATGAATGTCAGGAGCCAGAAATAGAATCCAAGACCAAGTGGTTAATCATTAGTCAACATTTCCTCCCTTCAGAATTATTATTGTTGTTAGCTGCAGAACCTAAACAAGCTTCTGCTTCTCCAGGGGGATGAGATCATGCAAAATAGCCACATATCAGTCTCTCCCTAAAAAATGGAGCAGTGTAACAAGGAGATAGTGTGCAAATCCACATCCATAACGGTGGTACTTGTCAAGCACTTACCATGTCCCCAGCACTGTATTAAGCAATGGAGTAGATCTCACGTGGAGCTCACAGCCAAACAAAATAGAAATCTGATTTCTTTTGGAAATAAGTTCCCAGTAGGTACTGAGTTTTCCAACTTCAGCTCTTAGCTGCCTGTCTTAATTTCACATTTTGGCCTCCATCTCCTCTTCCCTTACCCATTTCGTTTCTCTTCACAGAATGCTGAGGAGATCGACAGATTTTCGGTTGCCACCAGAAGTCATGGAATGGAAGTGAGAGATGTCTTTGAAAGATGTCTAACACGGAATTTTTAATTCTTCTGACTATGAATAACCAAAGCTAAGAAAAAAAACTCCTAGTTGTCAAGAATGTTTTTCACAAACTCTTTCACTTGAGCAAAATCTTAGTGGATTAGTGACAATAATCCAGGAACAATCGATGTTCAAGAAAATCCCTCCTTACCTGTGAGTTTCATCTCACAACATGGTTAGAAGTTTTCTGTGTCCAGAGTGCCATCCTTATGGGTGTTTGAGAGGCTCCCTTTACTAGACCTATAAAAAAAATGCCTGGTAAGGAACTGTTTTAGAGATGAGGCTAACATTCTCTGAACTGAAGGAGCACAGAACTGGGAGTCCCGACACCTGGGTTCTAATCCCAGTTCTGCCACCACTCCACTGTATGACCCTGGGTAAGTCACTTCTCTCTGGGTCTCAGTTTCCTCATCTGTAAAGTGGGAATAGATCCCTGCTCTCCCAGACTCGTAGATGGAGAGCCTCTTGAGGTATTGCATACAATCTGATTATCTTGCACTGACCCTAGAGTTTAGTGTCTTTAGAAGCAGCGTGGTTTAGTGGAAAGAGCACGGGCTTGGGAGTGCTCTGCACACAGTAAGCGCTCAATAAATACAATCAAATGAATGAATGAATGAATGAGTCCGAGGACGTGGGTTCTAATCCCAACTCCACCACTTGTCTGCTGTGTGACCTTTGGCAAGTCTCTTAACTTCTCTCTGCCTCATCATCTTTAATCATTTTAATCATCTTTAAAATGGGGATTAAGACTGTGAGCCACAATGGGACAACCTGATTACCTTGTATCTACCCCAGTGCTTAGAACAGTGCTTGGCACATGGTAAGCGCTTAACAAATACCATAATTCCCTTGTAGACTGTGAGCCCCTTGTGGGCAGGGATTGTGTCTATTTGTTGCTGAATTGTACTTCCCAAGTGCTTAATACAGTGTTCTGCGCACAGTAAGCACTCAACAAATACGACTGATTGAATGAATTTTATTCTACTTTAAGATGTCATAGTATAACTTATTTACTGTACATTGTATTGAATTATATTTTATCTTATATTTTATTATCAATGATAATGATAAAACAACCAGTTGCCACCTGTCTCTTAAAGATAGAAACAGTTCCACTTTAGTCCTTAAAGTCAGAGGTCAGGAAGGGGCAATCACATTAGTCACATTTCTTTATTGGACTGCATGTTCCCAAGAGCCCAGTTTGGAGCACTTCATAATAATACTAATAATTCATTCAGTCATATTTATTGAGCGCTTACTGTATGCAGAGCACTGTACTAAGCGCTTGGATAATTGTACTTGTACTTGTTAGGCACTTAATATGCTCCAGGCACTGTTTTAAACTCTGGGGTAGATACAAGGTAATCAGTTTGGACACAGTCCCCATCTCAGATGGGGCTCACCATTTTACAGATGGAGGAACTGAGGTACAGAGAAGTGAAGTGACTTGCCCAAGGTCACACAGCAGACACGTGGCAGAGCCAGGATTAGAACCCAGATCCTTCTGACTCTGACCACCAGACCATGCTGCTCGTGGGGATATGTGAGCACCATAACCACCCATAAACTAAAATCTTCATCCAGCCCACAAATGCCATCGGCCAAAAGGGGTGTTTCTTACAGGCCAATCCACACCCACGGACATCCTCTAGCTCTAGACCCTAATGTCCAATACAGTGGCATACTGGGGAAGCAGCGTGGCTTAGCAGCACGATCATAGGACTGAAAGTCAGGAGACCTGGGTTTTAATTCCGTCCTGCAAATCGCTTCACGCCTCAGTGCCTCCCGTTTCCTCATCTGGAAAATGAGGGATTCAAAACCTGTTCTCCCTCCCCCTTGGGCACTGAATGCCATCTGGGGCAGGAGATGGGTCTGATTTGATTTTGTTGGATCCTACCCTAGTGCTAAACCCAACCCTTGGCACAGAGTGAGTGCTTAAAACATACCCTGATGTTGAGCAATCAGAGGACCAGAGGTTGCTATCTCAAGCCCCTTCTCACTTGCATCCGAGGAGGAGGCAGACGGTACTTCAAAACAAGTGAAATTACATTTTTCTCCCTGTCGATTGAGGGACATTTGCAAAATTAGGTATCAAAATGCGAAAACATCATAAAAACAAATTAAAATGCAGAAACCACTTCTCTCAGGAAGCCTGCCTCATTCTATTTCTAACCATTTTAAGAAAATGGTCTGTGACTGGAGATTTTTTTTTTTCCAGGAGGGAGGGGAATGGCTAATTTGAATTACAAAAAGGCCTTGATAACCCCCCACACATCAATTTACCTGGGAACAAAAAGATTCACACAGAGAAAATGGGACCGGGGACTCTTTGATAAATTACTGCAGACTCCTTGAATATTCCATTAGTAAAATAATAGCTCGTTATGGAACCTCAGAAGAATGTGGTGTAATTACAATAGCATCATTCCTCTACAACAGGGTAAAAAAATGCAAATGTTCCAAAGGAGAGCTATTTTACCACTGCTCCTGGAAACAGACTCCCAAACTAAACACAGCACTGGGTGACATATTCATCAGAATCTCCCCAGGCATCAGAGCTTTGAATTATTGAGTGTGTTTCAGCCAGCAGAAGTTTGTTCTTGGGTACTTGTGTGAACATACATACATGCACTCATGAATGTGTCTGGCGGTGATGAAGAAGTGTGGCTTCGTGGAAAGGGCACGGGCTTGAGAGTCAGAGGTAGCAGGTTCTAATTTTAGCCCCGCCACTTATCAGCTGTGTGACTTTGGGCAAGTCACTTCACTTCTCTATGCCTCAGTTACCTCATCTGTAAAATGGGGATTAAGACTGTGAGGCCCACGTGGGACAATCTGATTACCTTGTACCTACTCAAGCACTTAGAACATTCATTCATTCAGTCATATTTATTGAGCGCTTACTGTGTGCAGACCACTGTACTAAGCACTTGGGAAGTACAAGTTGGCAATATATAGAGAAGGTCCCTACCCAACAGTGGACTCACAGTCTAGAACAGTGCTTGGCACGCAGTAAGCACCTAACAAATACCATCATCATCATTATTATTACTATTATTAGTAAGAAATAGATCATATTCTCCTTTCTCTCTTTTCATCCGCTTCTCAATTGTCTCTTCCTCTTTCCCTTTCTCCTACACCTTCCTCTCTCTCTGTCCCTCTTTTTCCTCCCCTTTCCTTCTCTCTTTCCACCCCCCTCCATTTACTCTGCATTATTTTATCATTTATAATAATTGTGATATTTGTCAAGTCTATGCTATGTGCCAGACACTGCTGGGGCAGGTAAAATGTAATCAGGTCGGGTACAGCTCCTGCCTCACATGGAGCTCACAAGAGATAACAGGTAGTTAAACCCCAGTTTACAGATGAGGAAACTGAGGCAAAGAGCAGTGAAGAGAATTACCCAAGGTCACCCAAAAGGCAATTTGTGGATCCCAATTTGTGGATACCCACATCCCCTGACTTATAAGCTCAGGATCTTTACACTACGTCATGCTTCCTCCCTAAACTGAATACAGTCTCTATCCCACATAGGGATTTTCTCTTTCTCCCTCTTTTCCCCCCTCTTTCTCTTTCTCCCTCTTTCTTTCTCTCCCCCTCTCTCTGCCCCACTTTGCCATCTCCCTCTCTGTCCAGCTTTCTATCCTCTTACCCTTACCCCCTCAATCATTCATTCATTCATTCATTCAATCGTATTTATTGAGCACTTACTGTGTGCAGAGCACTGTACTAAGCGCTTGGGATGTACAAGTTGGCAACATATAGAGACAGTCCCTACCCAACAACGGGCTCACAGTCTAGAAGGGGGACACAGACAACAAAACAAAACATGTGGTCAGGTGTCATCAGAATAAAATCAATAAGTTATGGTATTTATTGAGTCCTTTCTGTGTGCAGAGCAGTGTACTAAGCGCTTGAGAGTGCACAATAAAACAGGGCTGGTAGACATGTTTTGGGCTTACCTTCTTGGAATAACCAAAAGTCAAATCGAGTCCTAACCTGTGCAGATTGATTTTATTCCAGTCTGATTTTTCGACACAGGTTTTCTTTTCAAAATATCCTCAGTTTAAGCCGCACAATGTATGGCTGCAGCTTCCATTGCCCAGTTTCCTACAAACATGGAATAGTTTGTTGAAAAGCTGTGTGCCTAATGGCTAGAGCTCAGCCTCATCTGTAAAGTAGCCATCGAGACTGTGAGCCTCATGTGGAACAGGGACTGTACCCGATCTGCTTTGCTTGTAGCCACCCTCGCGTTGCGTACAGTGCCGGGCACATGGTAAGGGCTTAACAAATGCTGAACTTATTATTATTATCATTACCATTATTATTATTGTTACAGGTGAGGAAACTGAAGCCCAAAGAGGCGAAGTGACCTGCTCAAGGACATAAAGCAAGCCAGCTGTTTGGAAGGACAAAAGAGAATATCTGGAAGCTTCTTCGTTTGATCGGAGACCCCAAGATTCACAAGCAAGAAATGATTCAGGGATGGACTCGCTCTGGGTAGAGAACGTGTCTGTTAATTCTCCTGTATTTACCTCTCCCGAGCGCTTAGCAGAGTGCTCTGCATAGAGCGAGTCCATTCCTCTGTCTCTCTCCCTCTTTTTTCCCTCATTTTCTTTCTTTCCCCCTCTCTCTGGCCCATCCTGCCATTCTCCCTCTCTGTCCAACATTCTGTCCCCTTCCCCTCCTCAATCAGTCAATCAGTCATGGTATTTACTGAGCCATGAATATGATTGATTGATTGATTGAATCGCCCCAGGGATGAGAGCAAAAAGCCCAGCCTGATGGACGGTACAAGTCCCACGGCTTCAAGCTGCAAGCTTGGGTTTGGTGTAAACACAGAAACGTCTAAGGTGATCGGATAATAAATATGTAACAACAGTTCTTCTCTCGCTCCCTGGGAGAAAAAAAATTGTCGTATTTCTTCAAGGCTGCTAGAATTTCACTGCAGCAGTGAGGCACCAGCATGTTAAATGTGACATTCAGTAAACCACCTCGGAAAAGCTAAACAGCATTAATCAAGCCTTTTAATCTTTGAAAGTGAAGATCTGCTGTACATAGCTGCAAGAGCACATTGGCCCAGTAGAGATGATAGCAGTGACCAGCAAATGGCTTCTTCTGCTTCTCATTTTGACCACAAACCCCACATTTCCTCCTGCTCTGTGAAATGAACAAATCATTCTTGAGTGGCCAAAATTCCCCGAGACAATTCTTCTGAGATGGCTGTCCTGTTGCCTAGCTGAAAAGGGGTCCATTTGTGGATTGTGGAAGGAAAGATTTCTTGTTGTTAGAGTCATCCTCTTTGGCTCTATTTTCAGGTAGTTGGAAGACATAGATTGGGAACACCTCATTAATTCAAACTCCTCTAACCTGGAAGTTGGGATAATTGGGACAGTGTTATCCCACTGTGGGATGGGGGATGCATCGCTATGCTTCGATCACATCTGCTTTCTTCTGTTCCTTCTACTGTCTCTCCCTGTAGACAAAAAGTTCCTGGTGGGCAGGGATCCCTTCTACCAACTCTTTTATGTTGTTCTTTCCTAAGTGCTTAACACAGTGCTCTGCACACAGTAGGTGCTCAGTAAATACCACGGATTGATTGAATAAGGGAAGGTGGGTTTTGGTTGTCAGTTGAAAGATTATGATCTATCCTGGAGATAGCCTATTTCCTTCAGAAAAGATTTTTTCTGTTTGCTCTGGCCTGGCAGATATACCACCTGCCTGTTACTAATGAGCTGGGTTGGGGTGAGGTCTGTCAATTTCAGGGACCCCTTTCCTTTTCTTCATCCCCATTCAGGGAGAGCAGTCTTCTCCAGGTCACTGCTGAGGGGCTCTGCTGTCTTTTCACTGACCAATATTCTGGCCTCTCTATTCCCCTGAGACGTTTTTCAGTGCAGAGGCAAGACATGCTTCCACGAGTAGGATTTGTGCTTGAATTGTTTTTCATTAGTGGGGATGATTGACACTGAGCCATCCACACTCCCTTGCCTTGTTACCAGGAAGCTAATGGTCTGGCTTTTTTTTAATGGCATTTATTAAGTGCTTTCTATGTGTAAAGCACTGTTCTAAGTGCTAGGGAGGTTACAAGGTGATCAGGTTGTCCCACAGGGGGCTCACAGTCTTCATCCCCATTTTACAGATGAGGTAACTGAGTCACAGAGAACTTAAGGGACTTACCCAAAGTTACACAGCTGACAATTGGCAGAGCTGGAATTTGAACCCATGACCTCTGACTCCAAAGCCCGTGCTCTTTCCACTGAGCCACGCTGCTTCTCGGAGTCAATTTTTCTTTCTGGTATTTGTTCAGTGCTTACTTCTGTCTGGGCACTGCATTAAGAGCTAGGATGAACAGTCAGGTTGGACACAGCCTAAGTCAGAGGGAAAACAGCTATCGAATCGCCATTTTACAGATAAGGTAACTGAGGCAGAGAGAAGTGAAGTGATTTGCCCAAGGTCACCCAGCAGACAAGTGATGGAACCGGGATTAGAACCCAGGTCCTCTAACTTTGTATCCTTGCCTGCCATCCCAGGGGGAGATCCTGCTGAGCTATTATCCAGTTGTTGAGAGAGGAGCTCCAACTCTCTCTATAATAATAATAATAATAATAATGGCATTTATTAAGCATTTACTATGTGCAAAGCCCTGTTCTAAGTGCTGGGGAGGTTACAAGGTGATCAAGTTGTCCCACGTGGGGCTCACAGTCTTAATCCCCATTTTACAGATGAGGTAACTGAGGCACAGAGAAGGTAAGGGACTTGCCCAATGTCACACAGCTGACAATTGGCAGAGCTGGGATTTGAACCCATGACCTCCGACTCCAAAGCCCGGGCTCTTTCCACTGAGCCACGCTGCTTCTCTATCAATGGCTTGAGGCTTTCCTGGAAGTTGAGAGGTTGTCTGTGGCTGTGGAGCAGAATATCTCTGGGGGTCCTCTAAGCCGCAGCCTCTAAAGGACCTGTACATAATGTAGGAGACCAATAGCTATAGAATCTAAGAGTAGGATCTGCCTATTATAATAATAATAATGGCATTTATTAAGCATTTACTATGTGCAAAGCACTGTTCTAAGCGCTGGGGTAATAATAATAATAATAATAATGGCATTTATTAAGCGCTTACCATGTGCAAAGCACTGTTCTAAGCACTGGGGAGGCTACAAGATTATCAGGTTGTCCCTCATGGGGCTCACAGTCTCAATCCCCATTTTACAGATGAGGTAACTAAGGCACAGAGAAGTGAAGTGACTTGCCCAAAGTCACACAGCTGACAATTGGCGGAGCTGGGATTTGAACCCATGACCTCTGACTCCAAAGCCCGGGCTCTTTAAGTTGTCCCACGTGGGGCTCACAGACTTAATCCCCATTTTACAGATGAGGTAACTGAGGCCCATAGAAGTCAAGTGACTTGCCCAAAGTCACACAGCTGACAAGTGGCGGAGCCGGGACTCGAACCCATGAGCTCTGACTCCAAAGCCCGGGCTCTTTCCACTGAGCCATGCTGCTCAGCTGCTCAGCTGCTCAGGTTGGGGATGGAAAAGAATGGTGAGTCTCCTGTAGCTCACCAGACTCCATTAATCACGTAGCGCTTTCTTTCGTTTATAGGCTCAGCCAACGCCTAAGACACCAGCCCACGAATAGCCACAGAAACATAGGCCCACAGTGTAAGAGACGAACTCCCAAGAGAAATCTTCCTAAAACCGGGAAACTCAATCTTAGCAATGAAAGAAAAAGTGCAGCCTCCTTGACCCTTTAAACCTTGGCCTTTCAACTCATTTGGCTCTCAAGGGGACAGTGGGGAGCAAAATGTCACGAGTGATATTCGAGATGTAAACTGAGAGTATGACGCTATATCCCAAGGCACAGTGATAAAATCTCACCATAAGAGCTTTGAACCTGGAAGATACCTCCTTTTTCTCTCTTCCGCTCTCTCCTCTCACTGTGCGGGTTTCTCCATCTCTATTTCTGTCTACCACTATTTCTCTTGTCTCTGATTCTGTCTATTTCTATTCCTCTTTCCATCATTCCCTGTATTTCAATTTCTCTCTCTGTCCCCATTCGGATTTCTCTCTCCATGTCTCCATCTTTTTCAATTTCTCGCTCTGTCTTTTCAAATCACTCCCTATCTCCCTGTCTCTGTCTCTTTCTCTCTCCCCACCTATCTCTCCCTTACTTTCTCTCGGCCTGGCTTTCTCTCCCCTGATAAAAACTCCCCTCAGACAATATTCACTTTTTACCCTCATTTCTGAGCCTGTGACCTGGTAGTTGTATACTGAGGAGAGCTCCAACCTAAGCCCTATTCACTCCATTATTCCATTCTTTGATGACTTCCAACAGTTTCTACTTTTCTCCATGAATTAATGAGGTTAATTATCCCTAAAGGATAAAAAAATTGGCTGCTTCAAAATGATCATTGAATGTTTTTAATTGTCCCTGTTTCTCCTCAAGAAATTCACATTAGCTCTCACACATCATTCCCAAACTGGAAAGATCATATTATATCTTGTTTCTTATACTACATACTTCATATTTCCAATAATATACATTTTATATATAATGGATTTATATATGTTATAGATAACATCTATATGACCTATATGTTTGCATATTATCGTTTGTACTTGAAGAAGGTGCCACTGTTGGTAAAATTCACCTAAGAATCAGGTTGTTTCCAACCCAGTTATCTTGTACTTACTCCAGTGCTTGGCACGTAATAAGTGCTTAACAAATACCATTATTTATTATTATTATTATTATTATTATTATTATTATCATCATCATTATTATTATTATTAAAAATATTTCACCCCCATCTTGCCTGGAGTCCCCAGGGAAGGAGCAGCAGGATTTAATCACTCAGTAAACCATATTTATTGAGTGCTTACAGTGCAGAGCACTGAACAAAGAGCTTGGGAGAGTACAACACAACAATGTAACAGGCACATTCCCTGCCCACAGCAGGCTTACAGTTTAGAACAATGTTGGGGGGGTACCCCTTATCCATATCTAAGTGAATTGAAACCCTGCATTTCAGATTGGCTTAGGTTGCTGTATTTTAGCAGTTTTGCTAAAGCCAAAGCGTGCATGCCTTTTTTTCAGATCATTCAAGTCTCCCAGTCCAAGTTCTCGATGCCTTCCTTAATTACTTCTAGTTTATTTGGTCGGGCCTGACAGTTTATTAAGGAAGAGAGAAACTGCGGTGATTTATCTTTAAGCTGCCACCATAATTACAGCTCTACACACGTGGGCCCTTGTCAGCATGACAATTAAGCTCAATATTGCATACGCTAATGGCATTAGGATATTAACAACGATTAGATGCCAGCCAGCGCAATCTGTTTCTTCATTAAGCCCCAAGCAACGGCCAGGGAGTTGTACTTGAGGACATCAACAGGTGAAGCAGAGCTGCGTTGGGGAGAGCAGGGAAGGACCTATTTCCGTAGCCAGGGACACAACCGATCAGTGGTATTTATTGGATATCTACATGGGCAGAGCACTGTGGTAAACACTTGGGAGAGTATTACTACTAATACTACTATTATTTAGCTCTTCCAGACTGTTCCCCTAAAACCCGTTCACTGTTTCTTTTGGCTTTAAAAGCGAAAAAAATTAAAGCAATAAATTTCCATCTGAAGATATCCATTCATCCTCATTCCCTGCTAGTCCATGTTATCTCAATTCATCCCTTTTTCTACGAGTCCTTACTCAATAATTTTCCTCCATTTATAAGTGGCACAGTTTTCCCAACAGAAAGCTTCTCTGAAAAAGGGGCGACTTTGAGTATGTAAACTGTGTAATCCCGAGACCCGTTGTTTTCACTAGAAAATGGGAGTCTCTGAAAGTAGCAGGCTCCGCTGATGTAGACATCAAGAATCAGAAAGAATTTCAAACTGGGGTCTCATTGTGAACAAAAAATAAAGTAAGAATCAGAAAGAATTTTAAACTGGGGTCTCATTGTGAACCAAGAATAAAATATTGAGTTCTATTGTGGGCAAATCCAGAACTGAGTTGGGGTCTTCTCCCTGAACAGCAGTTATTGTTAATAATTATAATAGTAATAAAAATAATAACAATAATAATATTTGTTCAGCACTATGTGCAATTCTTTGGGGGCAAGATTGCATCTACCAACTTCATTGCATTGTACTTTACCAAACACTCAGTATGGGGCTCTGCACATAATAAGCGCTCAATAAATGCTACTGCGTGATTGATTGATGGATTGCCAAGCACTCTACTATATGGCAGGATGAATACTTTGCAGTCATCATCATCATCATCAATCGTATTTATTGAGCGCTTACTGTGTGCAGAGCACTGTACTAAGCTCTTGGGAAGTACAAGTTGGCAACATATAGAGACGGTCCCTACCCAACAGTGGGCTCACAGTCTAAAAGGTAGTCACAAGGTTTCTGCTGCATAGGGATGGGGCATGGGCCTGAGAGTCACAACGTTTGCTGCCATTTGTCTGCTGCATGGGGTTAGGGCACGGGCCTGGGAGATATCATCATCAATCGTATTTATTGAGCGCTTACTGTGTGCAGAGCACTGTACTAAGCTCTTGGGAAGTCCAAGTTGGCAACATATAGAGACGGTCCCTACCCAACAGTGGGCTCACAGTCTAAAAGGTAGTCACAAGGTTTCTGCTGCATAGGGATGGGGCATGGGCCTGGGAGTCACAAGGTTTGCTGCCATTTGTCTGCTGCCTAGGGATGGGGTACGGGCCTGGGAGTCACAAGGTTTGCTGCCATTTGTCTGCTGCATGGGGTTAGGGCACGGGCCTGGGAGTCATCATCATCAATCATATTTATTGAGCGCTTACTGTGTGCATAGCAGTGTACTAAGCGCTTGGGAAGTACAAGTTGGCAACATTATAGAGACGGTCCCTACCCAACAGTGGGCTCACAGTCTAAAAGGTAGTCACAAGGTTTCTGCTGCATAGGGATGGGGTATGGGCCTGGGAGTCACAAGGTTTGCTGCCATTTGTCTGCTGCATAGGGATGGGGTACGGGCCTTGGAGTCACAAGGTTTGCTGCCATTTGTCTGCTGCATGGGGTTAGGGCACGGGCCTGGGAGTCATCATCATCAATCGTATTTATTGAGCACTTACTGTGTGCAGAGCATAGTACTAAGCGCTTGGGAAGTACAAGTTGGCAACATATACAGTCCCTACCCACCAGTGGGCTCACAGTCTAAAAGGTAGTCACAAGGTTTCTGCTACATAGGGATGGGGCGCGGGCCTGGTAGTCACAAGGCTTGCTGCCATTTGTCTGCTGCTTAGGGTTGGGGTACGAGCCTGGGAGTCACAAGGTTTACTGCCATTTGTCTGCTGCATGGGGTTAGGGCACGGGCCTGGGAGTCATCATCATCAATCGCATTTATTGAGCGCTTACTGTGTGCAGAGCACTGTACTAAGCGCTTGGGAAGTACAAGTTGGCCACATATAGAGACAGTCCCTACCCAACAGTGGGCTCACAGTCTATAAGGTAGTCACAAGGTTTCTGCTGCATAGGGATGGGGCATGGGCCTGGGAGTCACAAGGTTTGCTGTCATTTGTCTGCTGCATAGGGGTGGGGTACGGGCCTTGGAGTCACAAGGTTTGCTGCCATTTGTCTGCTGCATGGGGTTAGGGCACGGGCCTGGGAGTCATCATCATCAATCGTATTTATTGAGCGCTTACTGTGTGCAGAGCATAGTACTAAGCGCTTGGGAAGTACAAGTTGGCAACATATACAGTCCCTACCCACCAGTGGGCTCACAGTCTAAAAGGTAGTCACAAGGTTTCTGCTACATAGGGATGGGGCGCGGGCCTGGTAGTCACAAGGCTTGCTGCCATTTGTCTGCTGCTTAGGGTTGGGGTACGGGCCTGGGAGTCACAAGGTTTACTGCCATTTGTCTGCTGCATGGGGTTAGGGCACGGGCCTGGGAGTCATCATCATCAATCGCATTTATTGAGCGCTTACTGTGTGCAGAGCACTGTACTAAGCGCTTGGGAAGTACAAGTTGGCCACATATAGAGACAGTCCCTACCCAACAGTGGGCTCACAGTCTATAAGGTAGTCACAAGGTTTCTGCTGCATAGGGATGGGGCATGGGCCTGGGAGTCACAAGGTTTGCTGTCATTTGTCTGCTGCATAGGGGTGGGGTACGGGCCTGGGAGTCACAAGGTTTGCTGCCATTTGTCTGCTGCATGGGGTTAGGGTACGGGCCTGGGAGTCATCATCATCAATCGTATTTATTGAGCGCTTACTGCGTGCAGAGCACTGTACTAAACTCTTGGGAAGTCCAAGTTGGCAACATATAGAGACGGTGCCTACCCAACAGTGGGCTCACAGTCTAAAAGGTAGTCACAAGGTTTCTGCTGCATAGGGATGGGGCATGGGCCTGGATGTCACAAGGTTTGCTGCCATTTGTCTGCTGCATGGGGTTAGGGCACGAGTCTGGGAGTCATCATCATCAATCGTATTTATTGAGCGCTTACTGTTTGCAGAGCACTGTACTAAGTGCTTGGGAAGTCCAAGTTGGCAACATATAGAGACGGTCCCTACCCAATAGTGGGCTCACAGTCTAAAAGGTAGTCACAAGGTTTCTGCTGCATAGGGATGGGGCATGGGCCTGGGAGTCACAAGGCTTGCTGCCATTTGTCTGCTGCATAGGGTTGGGGTACGGGCCTGGGAGTCACAAGGTTTGCTGCCATTTGTCTGCTGCATGGGGTTAGGGCACGGGCCTTGGAGTCATCATCATCAATCGCATTTATTGAGCGCTTACTGTGTGCAGAGCAGTGTACTAAGTGCTTGGGAAGTACAAGTTGGCAACATATAGAGACAGTCCCTACCCAACAGTGGGCTCACAGTCTAAAAGGTAGTCACAAGGTTTCTGCTGCATAGGTATGGGGCACGGGCCTGGTAGTCACAAGGCTTGCTGCCATTTGTCTGCTGCATAGGGTTGGGGTACGGGCCTGGGAGTCACAAGGTTTGCTGCCATTTGTCTGCTGCATGGGGTTAGGGCACGGGCCTGGGAGTCATCATCATCAATCGTATTTATTGAGCGCTTACTGTGTGCAGAGCACTGTACTAAGCTCTTGGGAAGTCCAAGTTGGCAACATATAGAGACGGTCCCTACCCACCAGTGGGCTCACAGTCAAAAAGGTAGTCACAAGGTTTCTGCTGCATAGGGATGGGGCATGGGCCTGGAAGTCACAAGGTTTGCTGCCATTTGTCTGCTGCATGGGGTTAGGGCACGGGCCTGGGAGTCTTCATCATCAGTCGTTTTTATTGAGCACTTACTGTGTGCAGAGCACTGTACTAAGTGCTTGGGAAGTACAAGTTGGCAAAATATACAGTCCCTACCCACCAGTGGGCTCACAGTCTAAAAGGTAGTCACAAGGTTTCTGCTACATAGGGATGGGGTATGGGCCTGGGAGTCACAAAGTTTGCTGCCATTTGTCTGCTGCATAGGGTTGGGGTACGGGCCTGGGAGTCACAAGGTTTGCTGCCATTTGTCTGCTGCATGGGGTTAGGGCACGGGCCTGGGAGTCATCATCATCAATCGTATTTCTTGAGCGCTTACTGTGTGCAGAGCACTGTACTAAGTGCTTGGGAAGTACAACCTGGGAACATATAGAGACAGTCCCTACCCAACAGTGGGCTCACAGTCTAAAAGGTAGTCACAAGGTTTCTGCTGCATAGGGATGGGGCACGGGCCTGGTAGTCACAAGGCTTGCTGCCATTTGTCTGCTGCATAGGGATGGGGCATGGGCCTGGGAATCACAAGGTTTGCTGCCATTTGTCTACTGCATGGGGTTAGGGCACGGGCCTGGGAGTCATCATCATCAATCGTATTTATTGAGCGCTTACTGTGTGCAGAGCACTGTACTAAGTGCTTGGGAAGTACAACCTGGGAACATATAGAGACAGTCCCTACCCAACAGTGGGCTCACAGTCTAAAAGGCAGTCACAAGGTTTCTGCTGCATAGGGATGGGGCACGGGCCTGGTAGTCACAAGGCTTGCTGCCATTTGTCTGCTGCATAGGGTTGGGGTACGGGCCTGGGAGTCACAAGGTTTGCTGCCATTTGTCTGCTGCATGGGGTTAGGGCACGGGCCTGGGAGTCATCATCATCAATCGTATTTATTGAGCGCTTTCTGTATGCAGAGCACTGTACTAAGCGCTTGGGAAGTCCAAGTTGGCAACATATAGAGACAGTCCCTACCCAACAGTGGGCTCACAGTCTAAAAGGTAGTCACAAGGTTTCTGCTGCATAGGGTTGGGGTACGGGCCTGGGAGTCACAAGGTTTGCTGCCATTTGTCTGCTGCATGGGGTTAGGGCACGGGCCTGGGAGTCTTCATCATCAATCGTATTTATTGAGCGCTTACTGTGTACAGAGCACTGTACTAAACGCTTGGGAAGTACAAGTTGGCAACATTATAGAGACAGTCCCTACCCAACCGTGGGCTCACAGTCTAAAAGGTAGTCACAAGGTTTCTGCTGCATAGGGATGGGGCACGGGCCTGGGAGTCACAAGGTTTGCTGCCATTTGTCTGCTGCATGGGGTTAAGGCACGGGCCTGGGAGTCATCATCATCAGTCGTATTTACTGAGCGCTTACTGTGTGCAGAGCACTGTACTATGCCCTTGGGAAGTCCAAGTTGGCAACATATAGAAACGGTCACTACCCAACAGTGGGCTCACAGTCTAAAAGGTAGTCACAAGGTTTCTGCTACATAGAGATGGGGCATGGGCCTGGGAGTAACAAGGTTTGCTGCCATTTGTCTGCTGCATAGGGATGAGGTACGGGCCTGGGAGTCACAAGGTTTGCTGCCATTTCTCTGCTGCATGGGGTTAGGGCACGGGCCTGGGAGTCTTCATCATCAATCGTTTTTATTGAGCGCTTACTGTGTACAGAGCACTGTACTAAGTGCTTGGGAAGTACAAGTTGGCAACATATACAGTCCCTACCCAACAGTGGGCTCACAGTCTAAAAGGTAGTCACAAGGTTTCTGCTACATAGGGATGGGGTATGGGCCTGGGAGTCACAAGGTTTGCTGCCATTTGTCTGCTGCATAGGGATGGGGTACGGGCCTGGGAGTCACAAGGTTTGCTGCCATTTGTGTGCTGCATAGGGTTAGGGCACGGGCCTGGGAGTCATCATCATCAATCATATTTATTGAGAGCTTACTGTGTGCAGAGCACTGTACTAAGCACTTGGGAAGTACAAGTTGGCAACATTATAGAGACGGTCCCTACCCAACAGTGGGCTCACAGTCTAAAAGGTAGTCACAAATTTTCTGCTGCATAGGGATGGGGTATGGGCCTGGGAGTCACTAGGTTTGCTGCCATTTGTCTGCTGCATAGGGATGGGGTACGGGCCTCGGAGTCACAAGGTTTACTGCCATTTGTCTGCTGCATGGGGTTAGGGCACGGGCCTGGGAGTCATCAGCATCAATCGTATTTATTGAGCGCTTACTGTGTGCAGAGCACTGTACTAAGCGCTTGGGAAGTCCAAGTTGGCAACATATAGAGACGGTCCCTACCCAACAGTGTGCTCAGAGTCTAAAAGGTAGTCACAAGGTTTCTGCTGCATAGGGATGGGGCATGGGCCTGGGAGTCACAAGGCTTGCGGCCATTTGTCTGCTGCATGGGGTTAGGGCACGGGCCTGGGATTCATCATCATCAATCGTACTTATTGAGCGCTTACTGTGTGCAGAGCACTGCACTAAGCGCTTGGGAAGTACAAGTTGGCAAAATATACAGTCCCTACCCACCAGTGGGCTCACAGTCTAAAAGGTAGTCACAAGGTTTCTGCTGCATAGGGATGGGGCATGGGCCTGGGAGTCACAAGGTTTGCTGCCATTTGTCTGCTGCATAGGGATGGGGTACGGGCCTGGGAGTCACAAGGTTTGCTGCCATTTGTCTGCTGCATGGGGTTAGGGCACGGGCCTGGGAGTCATCATCATCAATCGCATTTATTGAGCGCTTACTGTGTGCAGAGCACTGTACTAAGCGCTTGGGAAGTACAAGTTGGCCACATATAGAGACAGTCCCTACCCAACTGTGGGCTCACAGTCTAAAAGGTAGTCACAAGGTTTCTGCTGCATAGGGATGGGGCACAGGCCTGGTAGTCACAAGGTTTGCTGCCATTTGTCTGCTGCATGGGGTTAGGGCACGGCCCTGGGAGTCATCATCATCAATCGTATTTATTGAGCGCTTACTGTGTGCAGAGCATAGTACTAAGCGCTTGGGAAGTACAAGTTGGCAACATATACAGTCCCTACCCACCAGTGGGCTCATAGTCTAAAAGGTAGTCACAAGGTTTCTTCTACATAGGGATGGGGCATGGGCCTGGGAGTCACAAGGTTTGCTGCCATTTGTTTGCTGCATAGGGATGGGGTATGGGCCTGGGACTCACAAGGTTTGCTGCCATTTGTCTGCTGCATGGGGTTAGGGCACGGGCCTGGGAGTCATCATCATCAATCGTATTTATTGAGCGCTTACTGTGTGCAGATCACTGTACTAAGCGCTTGGGAAGTCCAAGTTGGCAACATATAGAGACGGTCCCTACTCAACAGTGTGCTCAGAGTCTAAAAGGTAGTCACAAGGTTTCTGCTGCATAGGGATGGGGCATGGGCCTGGGAGTCACAAGGCTTGCGGCCATTTGTCTGCTGCATGGGGTTAGGGCACGGGCCTGGGAGTCATCATCATCAATCGTACTTATTGAGCGCTTACTGTGTGCAGAGCACTGTACTAAGCGCTTGGGAAGTACAAGCTGGCAACATATACAGTCCCTACCCACCAGTGGGCTCACAGTCTAAAAGGTAGTCACAAGGTTTCTGCTGCGTAGGGATGGGGCATGGGCCTGGGAGTCACAAGGTTTGCTGCCATTTGTCTGCTGCATAGGGATGGGGTACGGGCCTCGGAGTCACAAGGTTTGCTGCCATTTGTCTGCTGCATGGGGTTAGGGCACGGGCCTGGGAGTCATCATCATCAATCGTATTTATTGAGTGCTTACTGTGTGCAGAGCACTGTACTAAGCGCTTGGGAAGTCCAAGTTGGCAACATATAGAGACGGTCCCTACCCAACAGTGGGCTCACAGTCTAAAAGGTAGTCACAGGTTTTCTGCTGCATAGGGATGGGGCATGGGCCTGGGAGTCACAAGGTTTGCTGCCATTTCTCTGCTGCATGGGGTTAGGGCACGGGCCTGGGAGTCATCATCATCAATCGTATTTATTGAGCGCTTACTGTGTGCAGAGCACTGTACAAGTTGGCTACATATAGAGACAGTCCCTACCCAACAGTGGGCTCACAGTCTAAAAGGTAGTCACAAGGTTTCTGCTGCTTAGGGTTGGGGCACGGGCCTGGGAGTCACAAGGTTTGCTGCCATTTGTCTGCTGCATAGGGTTGGGGTACGGGCCTGGGAGTCACAAGGTTTGCTGCCATTTGTCTGCTGCATGGGGTTAGGGCACGGGCCTTGGAGTCATCATCATCAATCGCATTTATTGAGCGCTTACTGTGTGCAGAGCAGTGTACTAAGTGCTTGGGAAGTACAAGTTGGCAACATATAGAGACAGTCCCTACCCAACAGTGGGCTCACAGTCTAAAAGGTAGTCACAAGGTTTCTGCTACATAGGGATGGGGCACGGGCCTGGTAGTCACAAGGCTTGCTGCCATTTGTCTGCTGCATAGGGTTGGGGTACGGGCCTGGGAGTCACAAGGTTTGCTGCCATTTGTCTGCTGCATGGGGTTAGGGCACGGGCCTGGGAGTCATCATCATCAATCGTATTTATTGAGCGCTTACTGTGTGCAGAGCACTGTACTAAGCGTTTGGGAAGTACAAGTTGGCAACATTATAGAGACAGTCCCTACCCAACAGTGGGCTCACAGTCTAAAAGGTAGTCACAAGGTTTCTGCTGCTTAGGGTTGGGGCACGGGCCTGGGAGTCACAAGGTTTGCTGCCATTTGTCTGCTGCATGGGGTTAGGGCACGGGCCTTGGAGTCATCATCATCAATCGTATTTCTTGAGCGCTTACTGTGTGCAGAGCACTGTACTAAGCGCTTGGGAAGTACAAGTTGGCAACATATACAGTCCCTACCCACCAGTGGGCTCACAGTCTAAAAGGTAGTCACAAGGTTTCTGCTACATAGGGATGGGGCACGGGCCTGGTAGTCACAAGGCTTGCTGCCATTTGTCTGCTGCTTAGGGTTGGGGTACGGGCCTGGGAGTCACAAGGTTTGCTGCCATTTGTCTGCTGCATTGCGTTAGGGCACGGGCCTGGGAGTCATCATCATCAATCGTATTTATTGAGCGCTTACTGTGTGCAGAGCACTGTACTAAGCGTTTGGGAAGTACAAGTTGGCAACATTATAGAGACAGTCCCTACCCAACAGTGGGCTCACAGTCTAAAAGGTAGTCACAAGGTTTCTGCTGCATAGGGATTGGGCATGGACCTGGGAGTCATCATCATCAATCGTATTTATTGAGCACTTACTGTTTGCAGAGCACTGTACTAAGCGCTTGGGAAGTCCAAGTTGGCAACATATAGAGACAGTCCCTACAGTCTGACAGTCAGATCAGAGAAGCAGCAATGGCTCAGTGGAAAGAGCACAGGCTTTGGAGTCAGAGGTTATGGGTTCAAATCCCGGCTCTGCCAATTGTCAGCTGGGTTACTTTGGGCAAGTCACTTAACTTCTCTGTGCCTCGGTTACCTCATCTGTAAAATGGGGATGAAGACTGTGAGCCCCTCGTGGGACAACCTGATCACCCCTTGTAACCTCCACAGCACTTAGAACAGTGCCTTTGCACATAGTAAGTGCTTAATAAATGCCATTATTATTATTATTATTGTCAGGCACAGTCCCAGTCCCACATATGGTTCACAGTTTTAGTGTGGGAGGGTGAAGAAATACTGAGCCCCCAATTTACAGATGAGGAATCAGAGGTCCAGAGAAGTTAAGCTCATTGCCCGAAGTCACCCAGCAGGCAGAGCTGGAATTAGAACCCAAGCCTCTTGTCTCCCAGGCCTGTGTGCTTTCCACTAGGCCACGCTATATTAGCACAAAATAATGAATTCAAAGTACACTTTTAATCAGCCACCAAGTAGAGACAGACTCCACCCAGAGTCAGGTGGAAAGGATCATCAATCGTATTTATTGAGCGCTTACTATGTGCAGGGCACATAGGATGAAAAGTTTCATCTGCTGCGGGGTTTATAGGGGATTTTGCAAAGAATGCTTACAAATATTTCCATTCATCTTTCCTTGAAGGAAGTTATAAAGTCCTATTTTTCCACAGAAGGGTTTGTGGATACCCGTGGCGTGTTTCAAACATCAAGGAGATCAAAGGCAGGGTGGCTGCCGAGGCAAAGTAGGGAAGATTTGGCTAGTTTGCAGTATCTGTGAGTGGTCACAAACATGGACCCACGGCAAATGAACCAAGTATTTTACCTGATAAAGAAGTACACTGAGGAAAAGGATTCAAGGGGTGATTTTGGAAGGAAATAATTGGCTACACTCCGTGCTGTTTTCTTTATTTGAAATCCCTATGTTGAAGAGGATCAGGACTATGGTTTTGGAAAGCTGACTTTTCCGAAGATGGCCCCTGGGCAATGGTGAGTGGATAATAATAATAATAGTATAATAATTATGGTACTTATTAAGCACTTACTATGTGCCATGCACTGTTCTAAACAGTGGGGTAGCTACAAGGTGGGACCCAGTCCCTGCCCCACATGGGGCTCACAGTCTTAATCTCCATTTTCCAGAGGAGGGAACTGAGGCCCAGAGAAGTTGAGTGACTGGACCAAGGTCACACCGCAGACAAGTGATAGAGCCGGGATTAGAACCTGCATCCTCTGATTCCCAAGCAGGGACCATCTCTATATGTTGCCAACTTGTACTTTCCAAGTGCTTAGTACAGTGCTCTGCACACAGTAAGCGCTCAGTAAATACGAATGAATGAATGAATGAATGAATCCACTAAGCCATGCTTCTTTGCATGAGTACCTCCTCGTTCCCAGCATTTAGTACAGTGTTCTGCACACAGTAAGCATTTAATAAATAGTATTCTGACTACTGCTTTGTAAGCTCCTTGATGCCAGTGATCATGTCTACTAATTCTATTGTGCCCTCCAAAACACTTAGTACAGTGCTCTGCAAACAGTGGGCACTCAGTAAGTACTATTGACTAAAGGAGTGTTGATTGGAGCAGGGAGGCTTAATAATAATAATGTTGGTATTTGTTAAGTGCTTACTATGTGCAAAGCACTGTTCTAAGCTCTGGGGAGGTTACAAGGTGATCAGGTTGTCCCACATGGGGCTCACAGTCAATCCCCATTTTACAGATGAGGTAACTGAGGCACAGAGAAGTGAAGTGACTTGCCCAAAGTCACACAGCTGACAAGTGGCGGAGCGGGATTTGAACCCATGACCCCTGACTCCAAAGCCCGGGCTCTTTCCACTAAGCCAAGCTGCTTCAAGGGAGCTTTCAAGCTACTTACTTTTCCATGGTTATTGTGGACTACTGAATTTGTCATTCGCTTTTGTTTGTGACACACTTTTATTTTCCTATGTCCACCCAGTTAATCTATGACAGAGGGGTGGTGTTTATTCAATCAGTCATATTTATTGAACACTTACTGTGTACAAAGCACTGTACTAAGCACTCACACTGTGCGTTCTGGAGAATACCAAATTAAGGAAACCTCATGAATTCACCCTATGTTCCACACCACAAGCATTTCTTCTGGCGTGTCCTGACACTGTCTTTAAACATACTCAAGTAGTCGTAATTGTGTCCCTTAACACTGCCTCGGTTCTAGGAAAATTGCTTGGTAAAAACACATGATATGGAAGCTCTCATTGGGTCTGCCTTCCAAAACATAGGCTTGTGAGCCCAGGAGGGGACAGGAACTGTGACCAATATGATTATCTTGTACTTTCTGTGCTTGGCACTTGGTAAAAACTTAACAAAATCCTGTAACTGGCAAGTTGTGTGTGTGTGACTGTCTGTCTGTCTGTGTGAACTTGTAGGCTGATAGGAGAGCAGCATAGTTAGTGGAAAGTGCTTAGTACAGTGCTCTGCACACAGTAAGTGCTCAATAAATACAATTGATTGATTGATTGATTGATTGAAAGAGCACAGGATTGATTGTCAGAGGTCATGGATTCTTGTCAGCTGTGTGACTTTAGGCAAGTCACAACTTCTCTGTGCCTCAGTTACCTCATCTGTAAAATGGAGATTAAAGCTGTGAGCCCCACATGGGACAATCTGATAAACTTGTATCTGCCCCAGTGCTTAGAACAGTGCTTGACACATAGTAAGCACTTAACAAATACCATAATTATTATTATTATTAATAGGCATCCTGTTCCACTGTAGAAACAGTCTAGGGATATGGTAAGCTCATTATGGGCAGGGAATGTGTCGCTAATTCTGTTGTATTCTCCCAAGGGCTTAGTACAGTGATCTTCACATAGCAAGCACTCAATAAATGCCACTGATTGATGGCTCAGGCTGTGTTCCTGTGAACACTTGTGCACTCAAGGACATTGGCATATCCAGGAGCCAGAGATCCAGAGGTTTAAGCCCTCCAAGCTCATTACAGGTAGAGGGTGGAATACGTCAGAATGAACAGGGGAAAGAAGTGTTTCATGCACTTTTCACAGATGGAAGGGGTGGACACCCCTGTCACGTTTGGCATGGAAGTCTTCCATGTCTCCGTGAGTGGAAGAAGTCCTAGCGTATCCAACTGAGGCTGCCCAGAAAGCCCGCCCTTCTCCTTTCTGTCCATACCACCAGACTCGCATTCACGTGGCATCATCTCGCATTGTTTGGCAACTGACTTTCATCTGACATCAATTCATCCCCTGACAGGCCCACCCTTGGGCAACAAAGGACGCTGGCTAAAACAGCTCTGAATCTGGCGTGTTTCAACAAACGCCGCTTCATGTTTTCACCACAGAATGGTCCCCTTTATTTTAGCCCTGAATACTTTCTTTCTTCGGTCCTCCAAATATTTTCGACTCTCAAACCCAATCCTTATCTGTCATTCCTTTCTGATGATGGGCAGTCCTCGGCCTTTAGAGACAGTAGAGTCTTCTACCATGAAAATATGTATTTAGAAAAGGTAATGGGAGATTTCACGCTGTTTCCCTTCTCCCCCTCCCAGATCGCATTTGGCGGCATTCTCTGGTTGCGGGAATCTGACCAAGATATTTCATCTGAAGAAGCAAAGTGCTGAGTCTGGAATGAATAATTCAGAGCCTCAAAGAACAGAGATGAGAGAGGAGGGTCAGCTGTTTGCCTGGTGAAACTGCGAGAGACAAGTGAGTTTTGGAACTCTCTCATCCATGACAGATGTGTGCAAGCAAGGATCAGGACAGACAGTAAGTAGCTGAGGTGTTGTTATTTTTTCCGGAGCCTTTTGCTATTTCCAGGGAAACAGAGTGTCCTAGAGGATAGAGTACAGGCTTGGAAGGATCTGGGTTCTAGTCCTGGCTCCGCCACTTGTCTGCTGTGTGACCTAAGGCAAGTTGCTTAACTTCTCTAAGCCTCAGGTCCCTCATCAGTAAAAAGACTGAGCCCCATGTGGGGCGGGGACTGTGTCCAACCTAATTAGCTTATATCCACCCCAGCACTTAGAACAGTGCCTGGCACATAGTAAGCACTTAAAAAATATGATAAACAAGAGGTCTATGGGCCTGAATTCTAGTCTTGAGTCCACCACTTCCGTCTGATCTTGGGTAAGTCGCTTAACTTCTCCGGGCCTCGGTTTCCTAATCTGTAAAATGGGGATTAAATCCTACTCCCTCCTACTTAGACTCCACATGGGAAAGGGACTGTGTTCGATTATCTTCTCTATAACCCAGTGCTCAATACAGTGTCTGACACATAGCTTAACAAACACCATCATTATTTTTATTGTCCTGGTCTGAGCCCAAAGCGGTGTGTTGTTTTCAGCTTCACCCTGCTCCGCAGGCCTCAAGGTTCCTAATTCAAGAAAGCTGATAGTTAATCAATCAATCAATCAACCAATTGTGGTATTTAATGAGTGATTACTATTTGCAGAGCACTCTACTTAGTGCTTGGGAGAGTATAATACAACAGAATTAACAGACAAGCTTCCCGCCCATAATAACCAGGTAATTGAAACTCATAGTCTCTAAATCATACACTTCTTAGCCCAAAAACAACTCTGGGATTGCAAAATTCAGTAGTAGTAATAGAGAAGCAGGGTGGCTCAGTGGAAAGAGCAAGGGCTTGGGAGTAAGAGGTCATGGGTTCAAATCCCAACTCCGCCAACTGTCAGCTGTGTGACTTTGGGCAAATCACTTCACTTCTCTGTACCTCAGTTCCCTCATCTGTCAAATAGGGATTAAAACTGTGAGCCCCCCGTGGGACAACCTGATCACCTTGTAACCTCCCCAGTGCTTAGAACAGTGTAAGCGCTTAACAAATACTATTATTATTATTGTTATTATTATTATTATTAATAGTATTTAAGTGCTCATTATGTGCACTGAACTAAGCACCGGGAAAGAATATATAAGTGAAAAAGTACGGGCAGGTAGAGCTATGAATTACAGTCTCTAGACTGTAAGCTCATTTTGGGCAGGAAAGCTGTCTACGAACTCTGTTATATTGTACTCTCCCAATCACTTAGTACAGTGCTCTGCATGCAGTAAGCACTTAATAAGTACGATTGAATAAATATCACTGATTGAAGGATTGAATTCTGGCTTGCGTGCGAGTGAAAGCACTTTCAACTGTCAGTAACACCATGAGAGGGTCAGATGCCAAATGCACTGAGGCCAGTATAAAAAATAAAAATGCTTATGGCATTTATTAAGTAGTTACTTTGCTGGAAGCTGGGATTGATGTGGGATAATCAATAAGATAATAGAGAAGCAGCGTGACTCCGTGGAAAGAGCCCGGGCTATGGAGTCAGAGGTCATGGGTTCAAATCCTGACTCTGCCACTTGTCCGCTGTGTGACTTTGGGCAAGTCGCTTCACTACTCTGTGCCTCAGTTACCTCATCTGTAAAATGGGGGTGAAGACTGTCAGCCCCCCAGGGGACAACCTGATCACCTTGTAACCTCCCCTGTGCTTAGAACAGTGCTTTACACATAGTAAGTGCTTAATGAATGTCGTCATTATTATTATTATTATTATCCCTGCCCCAGGGGAGGCTCACAATCTAAGATGGTGGAAGAGCAGGTATCATCTCCACATTTTTCAGCGCCCAGAAGCGCCAAGAGAATTTATTGAATTTTCCACGGTCACACAGGAGGCCAGCACAGTGGTAGAGGCAGTACTTGAACCCAGGTCTCCTGTCCCCCTTTCCACTAGGCCACAACAAGGAACTCCACTCCGCTCCTCTTCCCAAGACCAAATCCACTGAGACCAACCTGGGGCCCAGAGCTATGGAAAGAGTCAAGCAAGCAGCATTTTGCAAAGACACGCGGGAGAGGAGTCGAGAGAGAACAGAATGCTCAGCAGGTGAACAGCCAGGAGCAAATTGAAGGTTACAAGCAGAACTCTGGAAAGAGATGACTTCAAAACCCAATAACTGATGTGTGCTTTTCCTATCATTTCAGCTAATTATACAGATAATTAGCTGAAATGGCAGAAAAGGCCGTCCTTTGTGTTAAAAGACGAAGCTTCCGCTGGTAAGATGTTTTATCAGTGTGTCCGAATGAGGCTGATCAAAGTGATGCAGGATTCTTCCCGAAGTCCAGAGAAGCAGTATGGTCTACTGAAGAGAGCATGGGCTTAGGAATCAGAAGAACCTGGATTCCAGTCCCGGCTCTGCCACTTGTCTCCTGGGTGACCTTGGGCAAGTTGCTTAACTTCTCTGTGCCTCTGTCACTTCATCTGTAAAATGGGGATGAAGACTGGGAGACAGGGGCTGTGTCCAACCTGACTTGCTTGTATCCACCCCAGCACTTAGTGCAGTGCCTGGCACATAGTAAGCGCTTAACAAATACCACAATTCTTAAGAGAGTCGCCCGCTTACTAAATGCTATACAACAGGATGGTCTGCCTTCAGCAGGTCTCTTCCAGCTCATTTAGGCTAGGGCTCACCATTCAAAATCTTTAAAATGAAAATATTTCTCCTGTCCGCCTTGTTGATAACTTCCCCGTTTCAGCAGGCCACAAGGGAGCAAACAGGTAGCCTGCTCTCTTCCATTCTCCTCAAATGTCCTGCTCAGTAAAGTTGTGCTGTTGTAACCATTGCTGAGAAAGTGGTCACCCTCTCTGTGCTCCAGGATTTCAGTGTCTATGATCGGGCTCCAAAGGGGAGTGATTCGGATTGCTAACAACTGTAAACCAGTATGTAGGAGATAGTAATAATAATAATGGCATTTGTTAAGCACTTACTATGTGCCGAGCACTGTTCTAAGCCCTGGGGTAGTTACAAGGTAATAAGGTTGTCCCGTGTGGGGCTCACAGTATTAGTCCCCATTTTGCAGAAGAGATAACTGAGGCACAGAGAAGTTAAGTGGCTTGGCCATGGTCACACAGCAGACAAGTGGCAGACTTGATCATCTTTCAAACGCTTGGCAATGTGATTATGGAATTCCCCACTCTTGAACCACAACCACAGTGGAAGCCATTGGACTCCAGATACCAGAAGGTCATAATAATAGTAATAATAGTAATAATGGTAGCAAGTAATAGTGCGTGCCAAGCACTGATCTAAGTGTTGAGAGAGGAACAGTATAATCAGGTCAGGCACAGTTCCTATACCTCATTGAGATCACAATAAGCTCTTTGTGGGTAGGGAATGTGTCTACTGTTATATTGTACTCTCCCAAGTGCTTAGTACAGTGCTCTGCACAAAGCAAGTGCTCAGTAAATACAATTGAATGAATCAATTTTGAAGTGTGGCATGACTGAATTCAATATCCAATTCCAGACAAAGGATTTAGGGTCGATGGATGAAGCAAAAGGGGAGCAGTTTGGTATTGCCCCCATCCCTGGAATAAGAGGAGAAATGCTACACTCAGTGTTGCCTCACTAACATTTCACCCAGCCACCTGCATTTCTTACAGCATCCTGTAAGAAAGACTCTGGCAAATTAGATTTTTTAAAATATAGGATTGGTATTTGGACCTTTTCCATAGCAAAGACTACACGGCTACTCACACCTGTACTTAAATGGCTTGAACTAAATATCAGAAATATTGACTATTCCATGCAGTGTTTCAAATTTTTTTAAACATTGAATTCACTGTTTTGCATATATACCTTAGAAGTAGGTAAAATAAAAATTAAACCACGGCTAGGGTTTCTTTTGGTGGGGGGTAGTGGGGGAGGCCAGAGGAGGGGAGGAGGGAAAGAAGTACTTTACTCCCAGAGCTGAAAAGGGTATTACATCCTCAATCACAGATTCAGAAATTCTTTAGTGGCAAAGGAAACATTTTATAAAACCAAACATTATGCGTTCATTATAAAATACCTACCAAGAGACACCTGCATTTTCCTGAAACATTGATTTTCTCAAGTGGTCAGAAGTCATTTCTCCATCTCTTCTTTCTCATTTCTAGGTTCAAAGAATTCCAACCCTCAAGAATTAATTTGATGACCTCTTTTACCTCTAAAAACCAACACTCTCACTCTGAGCCATCCTCAGCCAATAAAGGCTTCTTCAAAATCTTCTGAAATTAGCAGAAATGGCTGAACATGGTTTTACTTTATTTAGAATATGGAAGTGACACACTGTTTTCATTTCCTTCCAGTTTCTGTCTCAGGATACCCAAATACAATCTAGACCTCCAACTCAAGGAGAAATACAATATATCATTTTATGCCCTTTCTAGTGAGGATTCTGTGTGCCTAGACACGTAATTGATTATCACTCAGTAAAGGATCAGGGCACTTGAAATTGTAAGAAACCTTAACGACACGAGAAACCAACAAATTTGATGCTAAAAGTTTGGGCGCAGGTTATTTAAAGCATGCTTTTGTGTGTGTGTGTCTGTTTGTGTTTGATTTTCAAAGAGCTTTTCATCTTATTCTCTGCCTCGAAACTATCCTTCAGGTCTATGCCATGAATTTATATTTTGGGCTCTATAATGTTCCAGAGGTATTAATATATGCATGAAGAGTCGTAGACAATGTAATTACAGTACCAAAGTGATAAACAGATAGCTGTTTTGTGGTAATATTATGTATTTAACTCGTTTATTTGTTCAACAGTTCGAACTTTAATTATATTTTGCCATTTGGGACTTTTAGACATATAACAATCATAGCTCTTCTCCGACTATTAGTTTAAGAAGATTGCATTCCTTATACAGAATAATCCTTATTTGTTTATTTAATTTTTTCTTACGTTGTACCAGTGAAGAAGAAAAAAAATAAATCCGTAATAATGTTCTTTGCTGCTGGAACTGGGTGACTGCTTAGAGTTTAAAGCAAAGCATTTATTATGGGTAATAGCAGTAGTGATAGTAATAGCAGCTTGGCTTAGTGGTCCCAAGTATTTATAACAGTGCTTTGCATACAATAAGCACTTAAAAGAGATGACAGATGGATTGATTGAAAGAGAATCGACCTGGGAATCAGAGGACCTGGGATTTAATCAGCTCTGCCACTTGCCTGCTGTGCGACCCGTGGGCAAGTCACTTAATTCCTTGGTGCCTCAGTTTCCTCACTTGCAAAATAAAGATTCAGTAGCTACTTTGACTGTGAGCCCCATGTGGGACAGGGACTGTGTCCAATCTGATTATTTGGTATCTATCCCAGCAGTTACAACAGTGTTTGTCACATAGTAATATAGTCACATAGTCGACTATGTGTTTGTCACATAGTCCCTTCAAGGCCCTGCTGAGAGCTCACCTCCTCCAGGAGGCCTTCCCAGACTGAGCCCCTTCCTTCTTCTCTCCCTCGTCCCCCTCTCCATCCCCCCATCTTACCTCCCTCCCTTCCCCACAGCACCTGTATATATGTATATATGTTTGTACATATTTTTCTACTCTATTTATTTATTTATTTAATTTATTTGTACATATCTATTCTATTTATTTTATTTTGTTAGTATGTTTGGTCTCTGTCTCCCCCTTTTAGACTGTGAGCCCACTGTTGGGTAGGGACTGTCTCTATATGTTGCCAATTTGTACTTCCCAAGTGCTTAGTACAGTGCTCTGCACATAGTAAGCGCTCAATAAATACGATTGATGATGATAGTAAGTGCTTAACAAATACCACAATTGTTATTATTATAATTGTTAGTAGTAGTAGAATCGAATTAAATAATTGCCTAAGTATGTGCTGAAGATGGATTGAAAGCTCCTCGAAGACAGAGGTCATGTCTACAAACTCTACTGTGCTATCCCAAGTGTTTAGTATAGTGCTTGCACACTGTAAGTACTCAATAAATGCAACTAAGTGTAAATAAATACAAAAGTGTGTGAAGTGACTGGTGGATTTGTAATTAGGGCCTTGGGGATTAAGCGAGAAAAGTTTGTGTCTGTCCGGTTGCACTTTCCTTAGCAGTTAGTACAGTACCCCATACACAGCAGAAACTCAATAAATACCATTATTATGATGGCATTCAGTAATAATAATAATAATAATAGTAATAATAATAATAATAATAATGGAATTTGTTAAGCGCTTACTCTGTGCAAAGCACTGTTCTAAGCGCTGGGGGGATACAAGGTGATCAGGTTGTCCCACGGGGGGCTCACAGTCTTCATCTCCATTTTACAGATGCAGTAACTGAGGCTCCTAGAAGTTAAGTGACTTGCCCAAGGTCACACAGCAGGCTTGCGGCAGAACCAGGATTAGAACCCATGACTTCTGACTCCCAAGCCCGTGCTCTTTCCACTGTGCCAGGCTGCTTCCCAAGTAAGCAGTACTTACTTACTTCCAGGTAAGCAGTAAGTACTTTCATTCATTCATTCATTCAATCGTATTTATTGAGTGCTTACTGTGTGCAGAGCACTGTACTAAGCGCTTGGGAAGTCCAAGTTGGCAACATCTAGAGACGGTCCCTACCCAACAGTGGGCTCACAGTCTACTTGCAAGATGCTAGACATGGGGTGAATACCAGGTGAACAGATTGGACATAGTCCTTTTTCAATGTAGGGGTCCCAGTCTATTTTGTCCCCGTTTTCCAGATGAGGACACTGAGGCCCAGAGAGATGAAGGGAATTGTGCAGCTCAGGTAAAGATGTGGGATTAGTATCGGCTCTTTCCACTAGACGAAGCCTCCACTGACTGATCGATTGACGGATTGCGGGTCAGCCCCTTTCTGTAGTGTGGGATGGAGGGGAAGAGAGGTGGGTCAAACCGAGATCTTTTCTCCCAATTTTGGACAAGTGGCCCCAGCCATCTCCAATAGAAAAACAAATAAGGTTCCAGCAGTTGTCTGGCCATGAATTATTCTGACAGTGTTTAACCCGAAGATAAGAAACCACCATCAACCTGCCACATTTTCCCCTCTAACGAATTCAGCATCAGATGAAAAGGAAGTGCAGTTCGTCAAGCAATGACTCGGTGTCATAAATTATAGGGAGCTGACATACATTACAAAGAAAGGAACTGAAACAGAACAGGAGACTCTTTCTTATACATTCTGACAGTGACAGAAAAACTCCAGTCTGCGGTGTTTAATCTACCGTGCCTTGTTTATTCCCGCGCTCCTCGAAGCTGATTTTGAAACATTTGGGACTGCATTCTGTGAGCCGGCAATTAGTGCACCCGTCTTCTCAAGGCCCGGAGAGAACTAGCAGGAGCCTGTCTTTAATCAAAAGCGTTGGACTCCACTTATCGCATCCTTAGCGTGTAGAAGCGGAAAGCCTTCGTCTCTGGTCTTTTAATTCCACTTTTTCCACTAGGCAGCGTGGCCTAATGGAAAGAGCTTGGGCCTGGGAATCAGAGGGCCTGGCTTCTAACCCTGGATCTTCCACTTGCTTGCTCTGTGGCCTTGGGCAAGACGCTTAACTTCTCTGGGCCTCAGTTTTCTCAACCGTAAAAATGAGGATTAAATTCTACTCCCTCCTACTTAGGTTGTGATCTCTTTGCAGGACAGGGACTGTGTCCATTCTGATTAACACGTAAATATCCCAGAACTTAACAGTAGTGCTTGGCACATAGTAAGCGCTTAACAAACGCCGTAAAAAAAGAACTCAGCAGGTTTTCTCTTCTAGGCAACCTAGGCCCTTTCAACCAAACCTGTTCACAGGATGAAGCAGTAGAGGCAAGCACGGACCTAGGATTCAGAAGGGCCAGAGTTCGAATCCCGATGCTGTCACTTGTCTCCTGGGTGATCTTGAGCAAGTCACTCCGCTTCTCTAAGCCTCAGTTACCCCATCTGGAAAATGGGAATTAAGACCATGAGTCTCATGTGGATCGTGGATCGGGTCGGACGTTGTATCTACCCCAGCGCTCAGTACAGTACCTGGCCCATAGTTAGTGCTTATCAAGTACCATAAAAAAACAAAACCACACACATGGTCTGTTTAATTGCATTCATTCCCTTGCTCAGACCATTTTCCCACTCTGGCATTCCTTCCCTTCCCAAATCTTACAGACCCCAGATTTCTAAACATTCAGCGCCCTCCACCTCCTTCATCAGTTCTTCCCGATTAACTCCCATCATCCATCACTAGCATTTATCAACTTATTTAGACCCTTCCTTCGCATTTTCAGATATGCATTTTGTTCAATGATCGATCTTGGTTACTCTGTTTGTAAACGCTTTTAATGTCTTTTTCCCCCAGTAGAATGCAATTTCCCTGTAGGCAGGGAATATGTAAACTCTTCTTCTCAAGTGCTTAGTATAGTGGAGTGTAAAATCGGGCATGCAATGAATAACTGTTACTGTTACTGATACTTCATAATACTAAAATTCCAGCCCGTCCCTGAGCACCTGAGCAATTTTGCGCGTGAACACCAAAAGCCGTGAGAGGTATGAGAAAAAAATAAAGGAAAAGTAGAAGATAATTACAAAGAATGATGGTATTGTGCTCACGCACATTAATTATTTCAATTACTGGAGCCTCAGAGTGAAAGGGATTGTGGTTAAAATGTGCCATTCCGCAGTAAATGGGAGGCATGGAAGTTTGAGCATGCAAGTATTGGCTTTATTCAAATAATTTTCGTGGAATACAGATGTACTGGTGCTATACGAAGTTCAGTGGAGTGAAGTTGGGATCCATTTCTTCATTTCCCGAAGAAACAATACCAATTTCACCAATAACAAACACTTTGAAGAAGGCAGATTGCTGTTCGAGATGGAGTGTCATACGCCGCTGACTCAACATACCAATAATTTATTGGCATTTGATCCAATGGAAGATGACTTACCTGGGCAATTAGCCAGTTGAAGTGGTCAATCTCACTGGAGAGAAAAATGATCTAATGTCACTGTCATTGTAAAAGACTCTTACTTCTGTTTAATTTAGTAAGGACATAAGTTCAAGGGGGAACACCCTGGGCCCGGATATCAGGATCCTAAACTCCGGAGGCATTTTCAAGCCTATAGCTACTCCTTGTGAGCAGGGAATGTGTCCATTTATTGTTGTATTGTACTTTCCCAAGCGCTTAGTATAGTGCTCCGCACACAGTAATGCTCGATAAATACGATCAAATGAATGAAAAGGGTAAAATCAGACATAAAATGGACACTATCTTTGTGCAAAATACTAATCTGAAAGGTGTCTGTTATGTTTTCATTTCAGGAATGCTGTTGCCTAAATCCCTTCTGACTTCAAGCATGACCCAGATGATCATTTGTCATGAAGAAATGTTGGGGATATGTCAGAAGGAGGGCTAGGAGAGGCTATTCTTCAAAGAGGTAACCACCTATATACCATAAGCTCCTTGTGGGCAGGGAGTGTGTCTCCAATTCTAGTGCGATGTACTCTTCCAAGTGCTTAGTACAGTGCTCTGCACACACAAAGCACTCAAAAAATGTAATTGATTGATTGATTGATTAATTTGTGGGGGGTCAGGGAGAGAGCCTTTCATCCCTGTATGGAGAGTCTCAGGGCTGGGCAGCGTCCTAGTTTGAGTGAGACCCTACTTATAATAATAATAATAATGGTATTTGTTTAGCATTTACCATGTGCCAAGCACTATTCTAAATGCTGGGGGAGATACAAGGTAATCGAATTATTCCCCGTGGGGCTCACAGTCTTAATCCCCATTTTACATATGGGGCAACTGAGGCACAGAGAAGTTAAGCAACTTGCCCAAAGTCACACAGATGACAAGTGGTGATGCCAGGATTAGAACCCATGACTTCTGACTCCCAAGCCCGGTCTCTTTCCACTGAGCCACGCTGCTACTTATGGGGACCCCGCTGCAGAGTGGGCACCAGGATTTGTAGAAACAACCAAGTGATATGTCATTTTTCCAAACCGCTCTACTAGAATGGCTTTAAAAATCCCTTTCTGCTTCCTTTCTGTCCTTTTCTCCCTCTTTCTCCATATTGTAACCACTCTTCTATAAGACTCTGGCTAGAGGCAAGATGAATTCAGCGGGGAATTTTCTGCAGATGGGGTATTTATGACGGGAGCTGGTCCTGGAAAACATCTGTGACTAATGACGATGGAGAAGTCAGTTCAATAGAGAAATCAAGCAGCCTCACCCTGAAAACAGGGATGGGAAATCTGGAAAGTTTCTTATTCCCCTGGCCGCTTTGGGTTCCGTATGCAGCCTTTATCATCTATGACCTTTTTTTTTTCAAAGCCATCTCCTTGAATGGCCAAGTTTTATTCGGCGAACCGAAATCAGTGAAGTGAACCCTCTCTGGCGAGTTGAATTTTTCGGAACCGGCCTTAGGGGAGACTTGATTCGCCTTCCCAGGAGACAATTGTCAACCACTGGCTTGTGACCGCGTCACGGAGAAGCAGTCTTTAAGACTCTGATGCTCAACATGAGAGAAAGGCATGTTCTGGGCTGATGCCCACATGAGGGATTGGGGTGTCTCTGGGCATTCGCTACAAACTGCTCTGGCAACATTAGAGCCCTCACTGTTACTTGGGGATTGTGCGTTTGTTTAATCTTTTGGAAACAGTGTGTGTCTTTAGAGTTTGTTCTGCTCATCCAACCCATTTTATTTTTCACTCACTCTACTCGAGCAGCTGCAGCCGAGAAACTGTAAACAGGGAGGACGGAAGACACAGTGCTTCACGCACAGTAAGACAAAATCTCAGGTGATGTGCCCCAGGCTCACACATGGCTGGGAGACAGTCACAGAGCAAAGTCAGTCTGGTGAATGGTCATCAGGTCATCAGAAGTGGGTAGACTGTCTTGCGGTGGAGACTTCCTGAAGAAGAAGCAAACATAGCCTGGTGGAAAGAGCGCAGGAATGGGAGTCAGCAGACCTGGGTTCTAATTCTGATTCTGCCAGTTTCCTGGTGGGTCTTCTAGACTGTAAACTCGCTGTGGGCAGGGAATGTGTCTGTTATATTTGTTATATCGTGCTCTCCCAAGCGCTTAGGACAGTACTCTACACATAGTAAGCACTCAATAAATACAACAGACTGCCTGACTGACTGATTCGGGGCAAATCACTTCCCTTCTCTGCGTTTCAGTTTCCTCATCTGGAAAATGGAGATTCAAAACCTCCCCTTTTTTGTTATTTGCTAGGCGCTTACTGTATGCCAGGTAGAGAAGGTAGAGAAGCAGCATGGCTTAGAGGATAGAGAATGGGCCTGGAGTCAAAAAGACCTGGGTTTGAATCCCAGTTCTGCCACTTGCCGGCTGGGTGACCTCGGGCAAATCACTTCACTTCTCTGTGCTTCGGTTACCTCCTCTGTAAAAGGGTATTAAGACTGTGAGCCCCATGAGGGACATGGACTGCATCCAACCAGATTAGCTTGTATAATAATAATAATAATAATAGTAGTAATGGCATTTATTAAGTGCTTACTATGTTCAAAACACTGTTCTAAGCACTGGGGAGGTTACATGGTGATCATGTTGTCCCACGGGGGGCTCACAGTCTTAATCCCCATTTTACAGATGAGGTAACTGAAGCACCTACCCCAGCCTTTAGTACAGTGTCTGGCCCATATTAGGTGCTTAAAAAATACCATGAAAAAGAAACACTGCTAAGTGCTGGGGTAGATGCAGGCTAATACAAGATATACTGCCTCATGTAGGACAGGGGTGACTGATCCCATAATCCTGTATCTACCCTATTTCTTGGTCCATAAATGCTGAACAACTACCACACAATTGTTCTTATTTACACCCAGAGGGAGAAGAACAAATAAACAGCATCAGATACGGTGGGTAATAAATGCAATAGGGAAGCTAGAGGTGATCTTTCTATCTTCATGATAGGGAAGGGATAAACAGCTCCACATCCATCTTATCAGCCACAGATGCCCATGGTGATCGATTCTCCCTGTTGGGATATCCTTTTTGATCCCATGTTTCCCTGTATCTTGCTGATCTTGGCCTTTGCAGAAGCTAATGAAGTCCATTAAAGCCCACAGCAACTGGTTGGGAATGAAGTGATTCGGGGGACTGGAGGGAGAAGAACATGGAAAATGCTAATGTAAATGTTTCCTTCAGTGAGGTACCGGAGGATACAGACTGAGGAGCCTCCCTTCTGAGACGCAGTTTGCTGGAGAACGGAAAGTGTTTCTGCTCTTGCTCGGCAAACCGTCAGAGTTTATTGCTTTCCCTGAGGTGGTGTTGGTGCCCCCCCCACAACACACACCTTTCTGGAGGATCATGAGGTAAACAAAATCATTTCCAATCAGAAGGTGATTTATATTTTGCTCCCCTGCCTTTATTCCAAGCTGCTGGCAAGCTACAGAATATTCCTGGTTATGGCCCTCCCACCCCCAAAACAGTCCTTTGGCACAATTCCTCCGCTTCCAGCATTAGCTCTGTAAGAAAATGCTGTGGAATCTCAGTGGAATCCCCATTAGAATCCAATTCATCTCCGTTTCCCTCCGTCGGCCATCTGGGATACTACTGGGAGGTAATGGAAATCACTCCGTGCTTTATCAAGGCACGAGGAATGTTGAAATCTCCCTGCTCCTCGATTTTCTCCCTTAGAAACCCAGTTCTTCTCTGCTCCCTTTCTTTCGCTCCTTTTGTTCATTGGCTTTCTACACGATTAGGACTCATGTAGAGCCACTGCTCCACGCTGCTCTTCAGGAACTCTAGCCAAAGCCCCAATCCCCAGCTGAGGACTGTGGGGAAACAGTCTGGATGCTTTTCATGGGCCAAAATTCAGCCAGTCAATCAGAGCGCTTTATTGACCGCTTACTGTGTGCAGAGCGCAGTGAGGAGAGTACAATATAAAAATATAACAGGCACATTCCCCACCACTACTGTTGCTACACTATTGCTACTACTGCAGTAGCTACTACTACTACTAGAAGCAGCCTGGTGTAGTGGATAGAACATCAGCTTGGGAGTCTGCTTGTCTGCTGTGTGACCTTGGGCAAGTCACTTCAATTCTCTGTGCCTGAGTTACCTCAACTGGGGATTAAGACTGTGAGCTCAATGTGGGACAGAGACTGTGTCCAGCCCAATTTGCTCGTATCCATCCCAGCATTTAGTACAGTTTCTGGCACGTAGTAATCACTTTACAGTAATCACAATTTTTATTATTATTGTTATCATTTATAAACGCCATGAGGGATCTTCCAAGGGCTTTGTACAGTGCTCTGAACATAACATTCAATAAATGCCATTGATTGAATGATCGATTAAATAAGGATGGGACCCAGGGAAAATTAAAGTCAGGAAGGCTTCCTTCAGAAGGTGGGATTGATGGGGTTTCCGGGCTCAGTTCTCCAATTCTTCTCCATGCCTCACAAATCCAGCAGCTGCCAGAGGAGGAATTGGCAACAGTGCAGCCCTGAAACTCCTCCTCTCGCAGAGACAGACAATTACATGTCTTGCTGGGGTCGGGAAATCTCCTTGTATATGAGTCAAGAAGGTGTCTCTTGCAAGGCAAAAAGGATCATGGGATCACCTGCCTGGCTCTCTTTGCCTTCTACAGACCTGTTTGTTTTAGCGAGGGCAGTTTTTGGGGGTCAGAAGAGAGCATTGCAGATCAGAAAAAGATCACCCTTCCCCAGATCATATTTCTAAAAAAACCATTCAGTTCTCATCTCTCCACTCCTAAAAATCTCCGGTGATTTCCTGTCCCCCTCCACATCAAACAGAAACTCCTTGCCATCAGTCTTACGGCATTCAATCAGCTCGCCTCCTCCTCCTCCTACCTAACCGGGCTGATTTTCTACTACAACCCAGCCCGCACGCTCTGCTCCTCCAACATCAAGCTACTCACTGTACCTTGACCTCCTCATCTCTCTCGTCACCGACTCTTTGCCTCCATCCTCCTTCCAGCCTGGAACTCCCATCCCCCTTCATATCTGACAGATCATCACTCTCTCTCCCTTCAAAGCCGTATTAAAAATCACATCTCCTCCAAGAGGCCTTTCCCGACTAAACCCTCATTCTCTCTATTCCCCCTCCCTTCTGTGTTCCCAATCCACTTGTATCTGCACCTTGGCTCAGTGGAAAGAGCCCAGGCTTGGAAGTCAGAGGTCATGGGTTCTAATCCTGGCTCCGCCACTCGTCGGCTGTGGGACTTTGGGCAAGTCACTTCACTTCTCTGGTCCTCATCTGTAAAATGGGGATTAAGATTGTGAGCCCCAGGTGGGACAACCTGATCACCCTGTATCTCCAATCAATCAATCAATCAATCGTATTTACTTAGAATGCTTAGAACTGTTCTAATGCTTAGAACAGTGCTTTGCATATAGTAAGCGCTTAACAAATACCATTATTATTATGATGATTTTAAGCACTTGATATTCATCCCACCCTCCGTCCTCAGCACCTATGTACCTATCCATGGTGTATTTTAATACCGTCCCCCCTCCCGTAAGATTCTGATGGGCAGGGAGCATGTCTACCAAGTCTGCACACAGTAGATGCTCAATAAATACCATTGATCGATCGATTGACTCTCCAGACAAGCCCCCACAGCTTCTGCTTCCTCCTAAACAGATGTCAGGAACTCTCGGATATTGTTGACTGCAGGAGGATTCAAGCTGACAAGAAGACATTGAGGAGAAATTGTTACGGGAAAACTAGCAGCAGGCTATACCTCCAAATCAGCACCAAACACACAAAATTTACTTAAGTTATTAGGGAGCCAGCTGCTGCCATTCAGTGCCTTCTCCCCCTGAAAGGAGAGAAGATTAAGAAAACAAAGAGGTGGGATGAGATGAGTAGAGGCGGCTTTTCCCTTCTGCTTCTGCCGCTCCGATCCCTTTCTCCGTCATTTCCCGACCCTGGATTTCTGGGCCATGGATAACCTTCGTGGCGGATGGGCAGACAGTGGGCTGGAGGGAGAGAAAAGACTGTTTTTCAGGGCTTTTTTTTTTTTTTTTGCAATGTGACCTTAGGTATTGATTTATAGCCCTGATGCAGCCTCCAGTGGGAAGGGGACGCCGGTAATTAAGTTAGTATCTGTGCTTTCTAAAATCGCGCTGACTCGCAACAAAGAGAGACCCTTTAATTTGCTCCCCGCTCCCCCTCCCTACCCCCGCCATGGATGTAGATGCAGACATTGACCTTTGAACCTTCTCAGCCTTCCCCAGTAGCAGCTGTGATTTTCTCTCTCTCTGTGCCTTGGAGTGTTGATGGACTGTTAAGACGTCTGCAGGCTTGGGCCCCACTTTCTTGACAGTGAAGAGTGAGGCAATTTATGCCCCAAAACGTGACTTTTCAGCTCCGTGATTAGTTGGGGAGGAAAATGGGGAACAGAGAAGGAAGGTCACTGGATCCGAGGTGATGACCTCGGGGTGAATTGAGGGGTGGGGGTACTAAGAGAGATTTCATAAGGCGCCAGGCATAGAAGGATTGAGGAAGGCCTGGATCATTTCATACTTAAACTAGCCTTGCCCTCATGGAATCTATAAGATGGGGAGTCTGTAGATATTCCAGGAGAGCCCTGCAGAATGAAAACTGGAAAAGGTAATAGTGGTAAAATCAGCCACCTTGAGGTATGCATGCAAATATATGTTAATGAATGCAAATTAGCCTACCATGTTCAGTGTCCATAAAAAAATACTAAATATAGCTAATTAAGGATAGGTACTTTCCTGCATTCTGCGCTTCCTGGCGATCGGAGATTGTATATTGAGATAATCACAGCAGCCTGGCCCAGGGGGATTTATCCTGTGCTGCAACTGAATTTCTTCCCCCACGGATGCGTGGGGAATGCGTCTACATTTTTCTCTCCCCAACTCCGGGTCTTAGATGGTAGTAACTCAGAGACGAAATGAAATGATGATTGTGGTATTTGGTAAGCGCTTACTATGTGCCAAGCACTGTGCTAAGCCCTTGGTTAGGTCCAATACAATTAGATCGCACCAGTCCCTGTCCCACATGGAGCCCCCAGACTAAAAAAGATGAGGAAACTGAGGGACGGAGAAGCAAAATGACTTGCCTAAGGTCATGCAGCAAAGTGGCAGATCTAGGATTAGAACCCCTACTGAAATCTCACCTCCCTCCTGAAAGCTCACCTCTTCCAAGAGGCCTTCCCAGACTGAGCCCCTCTTTTCCTCTGCTCCTCCTCCTCTCCCCATCTCCCTGACTCCCTCCATCTGCTCTACGACCCTCCCCGCCCCCCAGAACTTGTGTATATGTGCATATTTATTATTCTATTTATTTTATTAATGATGTGTATAGCTCTCTAATTCTATTTATTTATATTGGTGCTACTGATGCCTGTCTACTTGTTTTGTTTTGTTGTCTGTCTCCCTCCTTCTAGACTGTGAGCCCATTGTTGGGTAGGGATTGTCTCTGTTGCCGAATTGTACTTTCCAATCGCTTAGTATGGTGTTCTGCACACAGTAAGTGCTCAATAAATGATTGAATAAATGGATGAATGAATGAACCCTGGCTTCCGACTCCCAGTCAGTGAGTCAATCGTATTTATTGAGCGCTCACTGTGTGCAGGGCACTTATTAAACACTTAGGAGAGTACAGTACAGCAATAAATTCCCTGCCTACAAAGAACTGATAGTGTAGAGGGGAAGAACATGCTGTTCCCATTAGGCTGAGTCGCTTCTCCTCAGAATCAACCACTCAATCAATCGCATTTATGGAGCGCTTACTATGTGCAGAGCACTGTACTACGTACTTGGGAGAGTACAGCACAACACTATAACAGATCTATTCCCATCCCACAATGAGCTAACAGTAAAGGGGAAAGGAAAGGTCACTGTCAGCAGCTTGGGACTATATCCAGTCTTTCAGAATAGGAAACCAGATCACTCTCTCTTTGTTAGATTGTACTCTTAGTAGGGTGCTTTGCACACAGTATGTGCTCAATAAATACGATTGATTAATTGATTGGGGGAGACTCGCAGTTCTCTGTGGGGAGAGGGGTGAATGAAGGGTATATTGGCAGGCACCTTATCCCCCCACCCCCCGCAACTATGAAAACCCGAGAGATCTTAGCCAAGACTTCTCCCATCTTGGAGGAGAGCTAAAGCATCTTGGCGTGTCCCAGGGGGAGGGAAAATTCTGCAGCCTCAAGCGCATGACTCACAAACATTAGTGCAGGGCCTGGCTTGCTCTTCGCCTTCCGCCTCTCTCCCTCTGACCTCTGACAGGACGCGACCTCATCGCCGTGACCTTCGCATGAGGCAGCTGCGCCCTGCTCCCCTCCCCCAGCCCGGCCTCCCACCCCCATCTCTGCCCTTAAGCGACAGTGAGCTCACGAAGCACGAGAAGTCACTTTTGAAAGGAGGTTTGTTTGCCGGCTGGCCCTCAAACACCACAGCCCTGTTGTGTTACTTAAAATGGTAAATTATGTCTGTTTAAGAAAATGTCAGTGTTTTCTAAAACAGAATCGCAGCACTAGGGGAGGCTGGCTGTGCAGATTGACATCCAAGTCGCATGCAAGAAAAATGATACATTCACCATTATGAGCATATTCCCAGGGCCCGGAGACTACAGGACAATACCATTTCAGTCCTTGTAAGTAGCATGATGCTTTCTCCGGAGGAAGATTATCTGAGCCACGCACTAGCTCATAAACTGAAATCCACTGAGTCACTATCGCTACCCACCCCACTTACCAACAATTAAAACTTAAAGGGGGGAAAAAAACCCTCTTGTAATTAAATTGATTTTTCTGGCCAGAAACATGACTTTCGGGTAATGACTGTCTTGGCTGGCTGAGGGTGTAATTTCCTGGCGATTTGTAATTACACTCGGACAAGGCTCCTGCTCTCTTTAAAATACAGTTTCTAGAGAGAGAAGTGGGGAGTGATTCAGAGCAGGATGAGGAGTCACAGCCCCCAGTTTCTGGCCAGGATGGTGGCCAGGGTGGCCATACACCCAGTTTTACACTGGACAAGTCTGATTCTTGGCCGACTGCTTAGTCAATCAGTCGATGGTATTTAATGAGCTCTTACTGTATTCACGGTGCTAAGTGTTTGAGTGAGTAAAGAAGGGAAGCAGCACAGCCCAGTGGATAGAGCACGGGCCTGGGACTCAGAATGATCTGAGTTCTAATCCCAGCTCTGCCACTTGTCTGCTGAGTGATCTTGGGCAAGTCACTTCACTTCTCTGTGCCTCAGTTATCTCACCTGTAAATTGGGGGTTTAGACTGTGAGCCCCATGTGGAACACAGACTGTGTCCATCCGGACTTGGCTCGTATCTACCCTAGCGCTTAATACATGCCTGGCACATGGCAAGAGCTTAACAAATACCACACACAAACACAAAAAACCAGAGTTGATCCCCTGTCCGAATGCTTTCATGTGTGGTATTTTTACTTCAGGGATCCAGCTCCCCTCTACCTCTGCTCTGCTACCATGTTCTTTGGCTTGGAGGTGATGCCCAGATTCACAAGGACGAGGAAGGAAACCCAGAGGCTCCGGAGTGAGGTTGAGGGAGGAGGAAAGGTTCCCCCAGGAGAAGCTTACCCAGACTTCCATAAAATAACACTAGGACATAATCAATCGATCCATCAGTGGTATTTATTGAGCACTTACTGTTTGCAGAGCACTGTACTAAGGCTTGGGAGCATATAGTATGATGACATGGATAGACACATTCCCTGCCTACAAGAGGCTTAGGTCTAGCTGCCGTTTTTGTCGGACAGATGTCTGGGAGGACTATAGGCAGTCAACTTAACGTCGGACCTGGGAAGCCACTGAATGTGAAGAAATGTTATCAAGGAATGTGTAGGTCAGCCGAAATAGGAATTGTTAGAGTGAAGCAGAAAATTAGAGTTAAGGTGAGGTGGAGGAGAGGCAACAAACCCACCAGATAACTGACCTGAGCTAAACCCTTTGCGGGTCCAGGGACAGAAAATAACTGGCCTTCTGGGGGCAAAATTTAAAAATCCACTTTAGTGTTTTGTCCTTTTCAGGCAATTTACACCATGCAGCTACCTACAGTGCATTCAGGAAAAACAGGGTGGAGTGATGCTTTAAAATGAATTGATGGATGGGAAATGTAGGAATTTCCGTTGGTCATTATTTAAATTTAATAGGAGAAGAAAAATTATGGGCCCCAGAAATCCAGGCACTGGGAGAATACACCCCATCACTGGTATTCTCACTCCGGGCCAGTTCAGGGAAAAAGCAAGATTTGGTTTGTTCGGGAGACTCGGGATGGTCACTTGGACAAGAGATTCTGGGTAAAGTTGCTTCCATTTTCTAGCACCGAGGAGGCAAAATCCAACATGAGGAGCCTGCTTTGTCCCATTAGTTTGTAAAGTCCCTGAAGATGGGCCCTTTCCCCATGTAACTCCCACCCATCATTCTCCGAACTCCCACAGTCTTCTGCTCCCAGGGGGTCCTCACTAGACACCAAAGGTTGGCGGGTCCAAAACCACAACTTTTAGTGACCTCCAGATTCACATCTTAAAGTAGGATGCCTAGCTGAATTCTTTCTTACCTGTCTTTGATTTATGGTCAGCAGCTGCTCGAAGGAACGGGAAAGTGCTGAGGTGACTTTCAAGCAATCAGCTTGAATTTTTCCTTTGCAATTTGGAAACGCCACTTGGCGAACTTCCTCCTCCCTTTTCCAGCAAAGGGGGTTTCTGCTTTTTCCACTAAATGTTGTTTCACCAAACGTCGCTGGGCCATGTCCCTTTCGAAGCTCCAAAGTGAAGCTTTGGCTGCAAGAAAATGAAAAAAAAAAGTTGTGTTGATATTTTGTTTTCTCTCTGTCTTTCTCTTTTGGGAGAAGGAGCTGGGTTTCTGTGCGGGAGGCTGGAACGTATTTGCTGTGAAACATGATGGAATGTTTACTGAGCTATTTTCCATGAGAATTAGAATTTTCCTGCCTCCTGGTCCAGGGTTCCTATCCGTGGAGCTCAGCAAATATGTTACCACAGAGATCGTTGAGCTGACTCAGTGTTCTGCTCCTCTGGGAGGGGAAGACCTTTCAACTGTGACGGACTCCACTCATCCAAGGTAGTTGGGGAACACTAAGGGTATTGTCAGCTCGGCAGAGGGCAGGGCCTGTGGATAGAGACTTGTTTGGGCCAAAATGTTAATGGGCTGGGAGTGAATGGATGGGACAGAGCGGGAGAAGAAAGGGGATGAATGTATGTCTGTTGGGGGAGTTGGAGCAGCAGAAGTCCCAACTCTGCTAGATAATCTCCTTGCTTTTGTTCCACGCACAAAAATCTTTTTCTTAGTCAATGGGACTGCTGACCTATGACAGTTTTGGGGGGTCAGTGGAGGTGAGGGGCTGGTGAGAGGCAGCATGGGAGACAGTTCTCTGCCATTTGTCTGCTGTGTAACCTCTGCTGTGTAACCTGGGGCAAGTCACTTCACTTCTCTGGACCTCATGGGGTTTCAATACCTGTTCTCCCTCCTGCTTAGATTGAGAGCCCCCCTGGTGGGACAGGGATAGTGTCCAACTGGATTATCCTGTATCTACCCCAGTGCTTAGAGCAGTGTTTGGCACATAGTAAATGCTTAACTCATATCACGATTATTACTGGGGGTAACCATGTAAACAGGTAGTTAAGAAAGTGTTCTAACAAGCACCCTGCTCCTTCCTTGATGATGATAATGATGATGATGGTGGGATTTGTTAAGCATGTACTATGTGCCAAGCACTATACTGAATGGTAGAAATGAGGCAATACAAGCAGATTAGGTGCAGTCCCTGTCCCACGTGGGGCTGACAGATTGTCTTTAAGGAAACCTTTGTTTTCTGGCCCTTTTTAATGGTATTTGTTAAGCACTTGCTATACGCCGGGCACTGTTCTTCTAAGCACTGCAGTAGATACAGGCTGATCAGGTTGGACACAGTCCCTGTCCCATATGGGGATCACAATCTTAATCCCCATTTTACAGAAGAGGTAAATGAGGCGCAGAGAAGTGAAGTGACTTGCCTGAGGTCACACGGCAGACAAGTGGTGTATCCAGGATTAGAATCTAGGTCCTTCGGATTTCCAGGCCCGTGCTCTATCCGCTAGGCAACACTGCTTCTCTACAGCCCTTCAGTTATTTTCTAGCAGATCGTCCACCTGATTCTTCTAAACATTGGGCCAAGACCTAGCCCCAAAGGAGAGTGTGGTTATTCATTCAATTGTATTTATTGAGCGCTTACTGTGTGCAGGGCACTGTACTAAGCACTTGGGAAGTACAAGTTGGCAACATATAGAGACGGTCCCTACCCAACAGCAGGCTCACAGTCTAGTGGTTATGGCAGCCTAGTTGATTAGGGTCTCAGTCCTTGACAGCTGACACTTCAGGAACTGCTTTGTTCATCTTTTATGTCGGCTCCATCTTTATTTGTGCTACTATCTGCTGCATCCAAATTCCTCCTCCTCCTTCCATCACCATAAGTCAATTCTATCTGTCTCTCTCATTCATTCATTCAATCGTATTTATTTAGCACTTACTGTGTGCAGAGCTCTGTACTAAGCGCTTGGGATTGCAAGCCCCCAGAGGGCAGGAAATGTGTGATGTACCTCTAGTTCACTGTCCCAATACTTAATACGGCGCCCTGCATGCAGTCGACACTTGGTTAAAATCCCACTGATTGAATGTTGAAACTGGTCTCATAAAGAAAGATCATTCAATTCCCTCTGGCTTCATCTTCTACTGAGATGAAGTCCAAATGGAGGTGTCTAGTGTGGTCCTACTCCTGGCTGGTGGATTTGTGAAAAACAGATATTGCTCCCCAAACTGTTCCAAAGTGACTAGCTCAGTGCATCTAGGAGACCCTGTGGACGTATACGCTTTGTCTTCACACCTTCAATCTACCCGGTGCCTTGAGAAGCAGCATGGCTCAGTGGAAAGAGCCCGGGCTTTGGAGTCAGAGGTCATGGGTTCAAATCCCGGCTCCACCAGTTGTCAGCTGGGTGACTTTGGGCAAGTCACTTAACTTCTCTGGGCCTCAGTTACCTCATCTGTAAAATGGGGATGAAGACAGTGAGCCCCCTGTGGGACAACCTGATCACCTTGTAACCTCCCCAGCGCTTAGAACAGTGCTTTGCACATAGTAAGCACTTAATAAATGCCATTATTATTATTATTATTGTAAAAGGATTCTCTTAGAACTGACCTCAATGCCTCTGGTCACCTAGAATTAATAATGATGGCAATAATGAGGGCTTGGGCAAATCACTTCACTTCTCTGGGCTTTGGTTACTTCGTCTATAAAATGGGGGTTAAGTCTGTGAGCCCCATATAGGACAGGGACTGTGTCCAACCCAATTTATTTGTATCCACCTCAGTGCTTAGTACAGTGTTTGGCATATAGTAAGTGCCTAGCAAATACCACAACCATTATTATTATTTTACCATCCAGAAAAAAAGACCCCTTCCTTGTTCTGGAGGAGATTTGAAATGGCTTCTGTTTCCTCCAAAAAATGTGTTGATCCAGAATGGATCCATTCTCGGCCTATTCTCCAAAAGGCCCACCTCAAAATCAAGTACAGGCTGGACTGACTCTCTGGCAAATCTCAAACACGCCCACCCACCCACCCCCGCCAAAAGAAAAAAAGGAGCGTTTAGATACCAATTGCTTATGTACAGCCTGAGCCCCTCGGATAAATAAATGCATTCATTCATTAGAGCCAGGCAATCCAATTTTCTCAGCGGGCGCACATGTGTTTGTGGTTTGCTATTTTTTATTTTACGGAATACATTTGCCATAGCTTCAAGGGTGGAAAATTTTACACGGTTCTATAGCAAGGGACATTAACGGGCACTCTTTTTCAGATTGTGGGTTTTTTTAATTTTATTTTATTTTTTGTGTGAAAATCTGCTGTGTACTCGAAATGGCTTTAAAGCACAGGACTAAAATGTGAAGGATTCAGGACCCTCTTCGATCCCTGCTTCCCCACACCCTCCAGCAACAAACCCAGCCTACCTCTTTGATTCTTTCTAAGAAAAACAACTCAGTGATATCTCCCCACTGCAGGTGAATGAAAGAAACATCCTTGAAAACAGCAGGAGATTTCAGGTTTGGCCTTCCTCATTCACTCTGTCCTTCCGTCAGTTGAAATCAATGGAAAACAGATTATCTTTTCTCCTGGGGTTTCGCTTTTCCCAATATCTGGGACAGCGTTTCTGTAACTCTCTTCCTCTTCCTTTGTGTAGGGAATATTCTGATTAGTATTCCAGATAGCGAGCCAAAGGAATCCACATCCAGAATGCATCAGGCCACGTACGCAGATCATTTCTGTTTTGGAGGGGGCAGGTGGCCTGCCTTTCTAAGACCTCGGAGTATATTGAAGATCCATTATGACAGCTAGAGTTGGCAAAATAATGGTTAATGAAGGTGTTTTATGTACAGGAGGTGGTGAGCCGGAAAGACCATCGTGGAATTGGATGCTCGGTTGATAACCCAAGTCCTGTCTAGCTGGTCCAGAGAGGAGTTCTGTGCAGGAGTGTAGCAGGTTGTGGTTTTTCTCACTACGATACCTTTAAATGGTGTTCCCCTCTCCATCCCTGACCTAGCACAGACCATCAAACACCCTAGACTCCCCCCTCTCCATCCTCGGCTCTCCTGCCAGTGATCCGTCATGGGCCATCCACCACCCCTGACTCCCCTCTCCATCCCTGGCTCACCCCCATTGACCCAGCATGGATCATCCAACAGTTCTTAGACTCCCCAAACACCCTCAGTACTAGGGAGCTTTGATCCCTGGCCAATATAGAAGGAAACCCTTCTGCTGGTTCAGACTAACTCTCCGCCTCTAATAGCCCATCGGATCTGGAGTTGGCTGGTTCCTGCGTCAAACCTGTGGAGTCAAAGTGTGAAGGAAAACTCCGTGGCTGAGAAAAACAGTTCACGGATGAGCCAGGCGAAAACTCCTCTGGCCAGCTTTCTCATCACCTGCCTCTCCTCCAGGTTTGGGTTAATTCAATTTATTCTATTACCCTTCCTCAGTGTGCTGTCTTGAACTCCAGAGACCAGGAAGGGTAGAAGGCCTCTGACCATTTGGGCCCCACTCATAACTTTATTTAATAACCCTCAGGCACAAAGGACACCTGCAAGGGTAAAATAATTTACTCTGCTCTCATTGGCAAGAAATAGCTGTTCTCTTAGCAACCCTGACCCTCTCTGAGCTACAGGGCAGACACTGTGAACCCAGTTTTGAAGATGATGGCATTCCAGAAGTTAAATTGCTTTCCTTAGGAGCACTCACCCAGTTGGGGAGGAGTAGGAAAGGAACCCCAGTGAGAAAGGCTCAGCTGAAATTCTCTTTCAATCCATCAGTCAATCAATCAATGGTATTCATTGAACACCGTGGGTCGGACACTGTACTGAGCCCTTGTGAAAGTCCTAGACAATACAGTCGGTAGACGTGAGCCCTGCCCACAAGGAGCTGACAGTTTAGAGGATGGGCTTGTGGTATAGAGGAGGACCTTTCGTCTAGAGGAGGAATTTACAGTCTAGAGAAGGAGTTTACGATCTAGAGGAGGCACTTAAGGCCTAGAGGAGGAGGTCTAGAGTTGGTGCATAGAATCTAGAGGAGGAACTCACATTTTAAAGGAGGGGCCTATGGTCTAGAAGTGAAGCGTATAGTCTATAGTAGGAGCTCATAGTCCAGAAGAGGCCTTGAAAATCTAGAGGAGGAGGTCTAGAGGCAGAGTATATGGTCTAGAATAAGAGCATTCAGTGAGAGGAGGCGTTCACTCTCACAAAAGTCCTCCTTTTCCCCCTGCTCAGGGATATTTTAAATACCGAGATGCCTCCATCCGAAAGAGACCACCCAAGAGGTGCTTTAGGAAGCCAAAGGTGAACTTGCTGGCCCTGTCCCCTTGATGGGGGGGAGCAATTTGGAGAAGTAAAGCCGAGAGGACTGGCAGAAAAGGGAGACTGCTACAGAGCTGTGTTTATTTTTTTCTAACTAAGCTACCGGCCAAGCCACTGCCCCTCCCAGCCGGCCGGCAGGTGGGTGGTCTGCAGTCAAAGACGTCCCCCGGGGGCATCGGTAACGGGAGCCCCAGGAATGGCCAGCACCCAGATGTTCCAGCTTAGACCCAACTCCGACTGCAGCCGGGAGAGCAGGAATTCCGGAATGGATTTTGCTCTCGGTGTTTTCGGCGGGGGGGACGGGGGTCCTGTGGGCTAATGGGGTCTGCCGCCATGCAATCCTGTTTCCTTGTTTGCCTCGAAGCCTGACACCCAACCAGGTAGGTGCCCTCCGGAAGGGCTGCCCAGGGTGGCCTCGGAGAGTTCGCTCGTGTGGCTTCCGCCAAGCCCCCACCCAAAGCAGAAATGAGGTAGGACATCAGAGGCATCTGATGTGGAATGATTGGCGTGGGCAATGGTAGCCCGGCTGAAGACTCAGGAGACCCGGCTTCTAATCCCACAGCTACCACAGGCCTCCTGGGTGACCTCGGCCCTCTTCACTCAACCTCCCTGGGCCTCTGTTTCCTCATCTGTAAAATGGGGATGGAAAACCCATTCTTTCTTCCCCTTAGACGCCAAATGTTCTGTCTTCCAGCATTCTAGGTAGCCTGCTGGGTGGGGAAGATGGGTCTTGGAAAGTCACTTTTGGTATTTCTCCTCTGCTTTACCGTGAGGGGAGAAATACTCCTCTTAGCCTTCCCCCTCTAAAGAGTGGAGAAGCTCTCTGGGGTTGTACTTGGGAGTCCTGGGGGCATGGAGGCCTTGAGGGGCGGTCTCAGGGCTTGGGCCAGGGCCTTGGTAAAGTGGCCAGTGGCCCAGTGGCTATCTGCAACGGCACTGCCATCCAGATGCCAGTGCCGGTGTGACTACCAATTTGTCTGCTGGCTAGGATGTCTAGTGGGGGAACAATGAATCCAAGGAGCCAAAATCTATCCAGGATGGTTTTGGCAGTGAAAACAGGGCCAGGAGACTGTCTGGTGGTTTTTCTCATTGTTAATCCTGCTGTTGTTTATTATGTGCCTATTTCTTGCCCAGTGCTGTGCCAGCTATTTGGGATTATACAACATTATGGGCAGGGAACATATCCACCGAATGTGCTCCTAGCTCCCGCCGCTACACTCTTTCTCATCTCACCCCCAAATTTAAAAGTCCTGCACAGCTGGGAACCAAATGGGAGCCTCGCAGCTTGGCACTCGTGCCCCTGACTGCCAAACGGAACCCGTGCCGCTGACAGGAGGAGGCCCTCGCTCTGGCTTAGGTAACTCGGCCAAGGTGGCGAAGGGTGTCCGGGGAGAATTAGCTTCTGGTCGAGACGGCAAGCTGGGAGGCAGCTCGGAGTCACGGGACCGGCTGAAGAATGGAGCAGGGTCAGAGGTCGTGGTTCAGCCGAAATGGGTTAGAAAAAATAGAAAGGACCAATTAGGAAATCAAAGGAACATTTGTTTTCATTTTCCCCTGACTCCAGATCACACAGGACCCGTCTAACTGTGAGCACAAAGGCTGTTCAGGCACTGACCGCCCGGAGCAAGTCCTGACCTCTGACCTCGCACGCTTGTGAAGCACGCTGGGAAATGAAGGTGATGGAGAAGGGAGGAAGGACAGTCCCCATACCCAGCCCTCTCCAGAGAGGTAGAGGGGCCCTGTTATGCCTCACGGTCGTTGGGCTTACAAAGTTGGAAGTGTAACTGGCCTTTTGAGAGGCACCGGATTGAATGAATCAGCCAGTCAGTCAGTTGTATTTATTTAGCACTTACCATGTGCAGAGTACTGTACTAAGCGCTTGGGAGAGAACAAAGAACAAGAAACAGACACATCCCCTGCCCACAGTGAGATCAGGGAAGGCCTCTTGAAGGAGATATTTTATTTTATTTTGTTAGTATGTTTGGTTTTGTTCTCTGTCTCCCCCGTTTAGACTGTGAGCCCACTGTTGGGTAGGGACCGTCTCTATATGTTCCCAACTTGTACTTCCCAAGTGCTTAGTACAGTGCTCTCTGCACACAGTAAGCGCTCAATAAATACGATTGATTGATTGATTGATTGATTGAGATATGCCTTCAGTAAAGTTTTACGTCAGGGATAGTAACTGTGGGCTACGAGGAGGGAGGGCTTTCCAGGCCAGAGCCATTGGCCTGAAATCGTGTTTTGATGATCTCGTCCTCTGGGAGCTGGGGGAGGAGAACTGCCTAAATCCAAGGGGCCCACGCTGAGTTCGTTGTCGAGCCCGACGATGCCTTTTATTGCAATCGGAAAAACAGATAGCTTTTCTTCCTAAATCGTTTCTGCTGTTCTGTATACCTTGGCTTCTCCCAACAGACTGTTCACACAGCGACAGGAGATTGGTCTTTTTTTCCGTCATGGGTGCCCTAGGTAGATTTCCTTAGAAAAAATGTAAAATTATTAAAATGCAACTACTACTACTAATTATTATTATCATCATTGCAATTGTTATTATTATGCCATTATGATATTATGTCATTTATTAAGCACTTATTTATTTTATAATAATAACTGCAATCATCATTAGAGCATTGTGGTATTTATCAAGCATTTATTTTGACAATACTTATAATAATGTAAATAGTATTATGGTATTCACTAAGCGCTTACTAGATGCCAAGCACTGAACTTGGACTAGGGTACTCATTCAGTCGTACTAATTTAGCACTTACTATGTGCAGAGCACTGTACTAAGCGCTTGGAAAGTACAATTCATACGAGAGCACTTGTGGCCTGGTGGAAAGAGCACAGGCCTGGAGTCAGAGGACCTGGGTTCTAATCCCAGCTCTGCCTGTTGTTTGCTGTGTGCCCTTTGGGCAAGGCACTTCATTTCTCCGTGACTCAGTTACCTCATCTGTAAAATGGGGATTTAGACTGTGAGCCCCTTGTGTGATATGGACTCTGTCCAACTTGATTAGCTTAAATCTACTTAGTACCGTGCCTGGCACTTTTAAAAAATGATCCTCAATGCCGGGTTTTTGTCTCTAGCTATTGCAGGAATGTAAAGGGAACTGCATCACGGGGGCTACTCAAGCCTACAACAAATCCAGAAATAAAGGACTTGTTTCTTTCATCTTTATGTTCCCTTTCTGGAAGTCCCTTCCTCTTCAGCTAGTTCACAGCTCTTCCCACCTTCAAAGCCCTCCAGAAACCCCCACCTCCTCCCCACATACCCCAAGTTTCATGTTTCATCCACCCAACAACATCTCTCAGCATTGATGTCACTGGAGTCAGAGGTCTCGGGTTCAAATCCCTGCTCCGCCAATTGTCAGCTGTGTGGGCAAGTCACTTCACTTCTCTGGGCCTCAGTTCCCTCATCTGTAAACTGGGGATGGAGACTGTGAGCCCCCCGTGGGACAACCCTGTAACCTCCCCAGAGCTTAGAACAGTGGTTTGCACCTAGTAAATGCTTAATAAATGCCATCATTATTATACAAGAAAACCAGGGGGGACACAGTCCCTGTCCATTTTGGGCACACAGTCTGGGCGGCTGAGGATCACGACAATAGAGGGGAGAGGAAACGTTCTTAACTCTTACCTGCTCCAATTTCTTCGTGTTTCCTGCGATGCAAGACCTTGGGGCAGGACAAGAAGCGGCGTGGCCCAGTGGATAGAGCACGTTTATGGGAGCAAGAAAGACCTGGGTTCTGATCCCTGCTCCGTGGCTTGTCTGCTATGTGACTTTGGGCAAATCACTTCACTTCTCTGCCTCAGTTACCTCATCTGCTAAATGGAGATTAAGACTGAGAGCCCTGTGTCAGAGAGGGAATGTGCCCAACCCGATTACCGCGAAGCTACCCCAACAGTTAATACAGTGCTTGGCACATCGTAAGCACTTAACAAATGTCGCAATTATTTCTTTTATTACATAGCAGACCTGTGCTAGTGGAACAAAGAGAAACCTACCGAGTCATCACAACAGAAGTTTACTAATCATCCCGCTGCCTTACTTCTCCAGTTGCGGTGATATGCCGATCACTGGACTGCCTTTCATCTCCAGCTGCGGTGAAATGCCAACCATTCTACTCTCTATTTCTCTCACTTTCTTCCCTGACTGTTTCGATCTCAACCTCACGTTCATGTCCCATTTGTCTAAATTGGCTGGCAAATCCACTGAGCCATGACCACATCTAATTCTAATTTTCCAGCCCTGATGCATTATTGGTGATCAACAGATGTTAAATAATAGCAGTAGAGAAACAGACCCATAAAAATTGGTCTCTTTAGCCAATTACGTCTTTTCAATGGCCTTAATTCTCAAGGATGATGGGCTAGGAGCTTACTTTCATTTCACTGGCTTCTTCTCAGCGATATAGTTCTGTCAGCTGAAACTGAGATCCAGGATAGGCATTACATGAGGATTAATCATGAATATTGATCAGCCTTAGGGATATGAGGCTACTTGGCAATGAATTCAGAATTTCTGGTTCCTTGCTGGATAAAGATATATGTATATATATATATATATATGTACACAGTCAGTTGCTTCACATCCATTGTTGGAGAATTAGGGAGCGGTCGGTCTTCTGACAACACTGTTTATTAATATATTGCTCGGCAGAACAAGTGCTCAATAAATGTGCTTCTCTAAGAAGCTGGAGATCTTCATTCATACTCTCGTGTTCTAGCTGGTAGACAGTGTGGCCTCTCCCAGCACTGGCATCTTGAGGAGCTGTCAGTGCCCCATGGAATGGGCACAGGGCATCCTTGGGCCTTCCTCCAGCCTCCGGGAAATCTGTAGATACTGAGAGTTCAAATAGTCCAGTGAGAGCCCCCATTGCCAACCCCACCGCTCCTTCTCACCGCCTGATCTGCTCCCTTTCACAAGGTTCGTGAGGTGAGCTCATTATCATTGGAAATAAGAAAGTGTCGGGATGGAATTTTCAAATTTTTGGCTTCATCAACACGTTATTAACAAGCCCAGTCTTCACCACTGTCAAAATCTTGTTGAAAAATTCTTCAAACCGCTGTCATTCGCACGCAGCCCAAATCCTCCAGAAAATCCATTTCCCACCCTCGTCCCCGGCATTCACTGTAACACACTCAGTTTTCCTGGAAGCCTGGGGCTGCATTCTTTCAGTGCCCCCCTGCATTACAAAAATAAGCTCTCTCTGCGCCTGAAGCCTCGCAAATGGTCCAGACATTTCCTGTTCACACTGTATATAGGCAGATGCAGGAGGTTGGAATGATAACGTAGGTGATATTTGTTAAGTGCTTACTGCGTGCCAAGCCCTGAGTTATGCACTGGGGTAGATGGGATGCGATCAGTTCGGACACAGTCGCTGTGCCCACAAGGGACTCCTGGTCTAAGGGGGAGGGAAGAACGGTCCCCAGTTCTGTAGCCTAAATGTGGAATGACCTCGTTTGTGGTGTCAGAACTGAGTGAGCCCCCTCCCTGTGTCTGTCATGTCCCTCTGAAGAGACCCCCTTGTGAGGTAACACTCACTTATCTCTCCATAATTTATTTATTTACATTCATGTCTGTCTCCCCCTCTAGACTGTCAGCTCGTTGTGAGGAGGGAACAGGGCCTTGGGAATCAGAGGACCTATGTTCTAATTCCAGCTCTGCCACTTTTCTGCTGTGTGACCTCGGGCAAGTCACTCATTCATTCAGTTGTATTTATTGAGCCCTTACTTTGTGCAGAACATTGTATTAAGCACTTGGAAGAGCATTCATTCAGTCATTCAGTCGTATTCATTGAACACTTACTGTGTGCAGAGCACTGTACTAAGCGCTTGGGAAGTACAAGTTGGCAACATATAGAGACGGTCCCTACCCAACAGTGGGCTCACAGTCTAGAAAGAGTATGCTATAATGATAATAATAATAATAATAGCATTTGTTAAATGCTTATTATGTGCAAAGCATAGTGCTATGTGCAACAATATACAGTCACATTCCCTGCCCTCAACGAGCTTCCAGTCTAGAGATGGGGAGAAGTCATTTCATTTATCTGGGCCTCAGTTCCCCCATCTGTAAAATGGGGATTAAGACTGTGAGCCCCATGTGGGACAACCTGATTACCTTGTATCTCCCCAGCGCTTAGAACAGTGCTTGGCACATAGTAAGCACTTAACAAATGCCATCATCATTATTATTATTATTATTAACAAATACATTCCAAAAAAAAAAGAAAAAGGAAAACTGCAATTGGAGGTTGGTCTCTACAGTCAGTTGCATAATGGCTCCATTATGCAATTGGTTTTTAGATATTTCCTAAGAGAAACTGGTTTGTTTTCCTAAGTGTCTGGATCCATTCATGGCTCCCTGTTTCTCAATGTCCTCAGAGAGGACATCCAATCTGTTCTCCTCTCCCATAGACCCAGAGCCTCCTGGGGAACAGGGACTGTGTCTGGAGTGAGGATAATAATAAAAATTGTGATATCTGTGATGTTCTTACTCTATGCCAGGTTCTGGGGTGGGATACAAGCAAATTAAGTTGGGCACAGACCCTGTGCCAGACAGGGCTCCCACTCTAAATCTCCATTTTAGAGATGAGGTAACTGAGGCCCAGAGAAGTGAAGTGACTTGCTCAAGTTCACACAGTACACAAGTGGCAGAGTCGGGATTAGAAACTTGTGTCGACTTTAGTGCTTAACAGTGTTATAGCTAACTCACTACCGCTGATGTGGAGTTCTGCTCAGTGTGTCAACTGTGAGGATTTGACCAAGGGAGGACAGTTTCAAAATGTGGCCATGTGTGGAACAGTTCTGGCAATTTGGGGTGGTAAGGGCCCATCTTGTTTTGATACCCATCAGACTGTCCAGGCAGTGGCAGGGGGAAATCTACATCACTCAACGGTATTTATCAAGCACATATTATGTACAGAGCTTTGTACTAAGCATCTGGGAGAGTACAATACAACAGGATTAGCAGACACGTTCCCTGCCCATAATGCTTTTGCAGTCTACAGACAAGTTTACGGCCTAGATTCCCAAGCGTTATTTCATTCATTCATTCACTCGATCATGTTCATTGAGCACTTACCGTATACAAAGCACCATACTAGGAGCTTGGGAGAGTGAAATGCAACAACAACCAGACACATTACCTGACCACAGCGAGCTCACAGTCTTGAGAGGGACAAGTCCAGCCACGGGCTGTGCACCGGTGAACGGTGTCTTTGTCTCTTGGCGGCTGAGACAAATTAATGTCAAGGGTAAGACACTCCCTTTTCCAAGACCCAAAGCCATCTGGTCTATTAGCAGTGAAATCGGGCCCAACTCATCCATCACTCCACCCAGCATCCTTGACAGCACAAATTCTGTAGTATGTTAAAGCATCAGAATAATGACAACACGGCTTGATATACGACGTCTCTCCCCTTTCCTCTCTAACCAGATGGCTGAATTACGGCCTCAGACATCTTAGCAGAAGGTTCTTCTAAAGGCTCTCGCATTTGTCCAGCAGGCCCCTGCCTCTCTCCCCAGAACTTCGTCAATCTAAACTAGGGGAATTTAACTGCCATGGTAGGGCAGCCAAAGGCATCTTGGGGAGCATTGCTGTGGTCAGTCCATTCTGAACTACATCCCCCATTGGGCATTTCAGACTTTACCCCCTCCCCAAGCCTCTGCTATATCCCATTTCACTGGAATTTACCATTATTCGCCAACAGCATAAACCATCCCAGAGGTCCTTATCGTTGGCTTCAAAGCAATTCATCACATTGCCCCCTCCTATCTTACCTATCCAATTTCCTACTACTACTACTACTAATAATGGCATTTGTTAAGCGCTTACTATGTGCAAAGCACTGTTCTAAGCACTGGGGAGGTTACAAGGTGATCAGGTTGTCCCACGTGGGGCTCACAGTCTTCATCCCCATTTGACAGATGAGGAAACTGAGGCCCAGAGAAGTGAAGTGATTGGCCAAAGTCACACAGCTGACAGTTGGCGGAGTGGGAATTTGAACCCATGATCTCTGATTCCAAAGCCCGGGCTCTTTCCACCAAGCCACACTGCTTCTCTGTCCTTCTCTACTACAACCGAGCCTGCAGGACTTGATCTTCTAATGCCAACCCACTCACTGGATCTTCATCTCTTCTATTTCGCCGCCTACCCCTTGCCCACAGAATAATAATAACAAAAATGATGGTATTTGTTAAGCGCTTACTATGTGCAAAGCACTGTTCTAAGCACTGGGGGGGATACAGGGTGATCAGTTGTCCCACATGGGGCTCACAGTCTTCATCCCCATTTTACAGATGAGGTCACTGAGGCCCAGAGAAATGAAGTGACTTGCCCAAAGTCACACAGCTGACAAGTGGCAGAGCCGGGATTTGAACCCACAACCTCTGACTCCAAAGCCCGTGCTCTTTCCGCTGAACCACGCTGCTTCTCCACATCCTACCTCGGGCCTGGAATTCCCTCCCCCTTCATTTCCGACAGACCATCACTCTCCTCATCTTCAAAACCTTATTAAATGACATCTCCTTCATGAGGCCTTCCCTGCCTAAGCCCTCATTTTCTTCTCTCCCACTCCTTTCTTCGTCACCCTTGCTCTTGGATTTATGCCCTAATTCAGCCCACCCTCAGCCCCACAGCACTTATGTAGAGATCCATAATTTATTTTAATTATCTATATTAATGAAAAAGTTCCTCTTCGCTGCAGAGAAGCATCTACCCTAGGGAGAAAACTCGTGGCACAGTTGGAAATATTTCTATGTCTATTGCCACCCTCAGAATGGAAGACTGAAGGTAGGGAATGTGTCTTGGTTATCTGTTGTAGTTTCTCAAGTTCTTAGTACAGTGCCTAACCTCTCTTGGGAGCTCAATAAATGTTTAGTGCTTAAAAACATGCCAAACACTGTTCTGAGCACTAGGGTAGATAAAAGGTGATTAGGTTGGACACAGTCCTTATCTCGCATGGGGCTCAAAGTCTAAGTAGGAGGGAAAACTGGAGAACTGAGGCCCGGAGAAGTTGTGACTTGCCCAAGATCACCCAGCGAGCATTAACAGGCAGGTGGCAAATCAGGATTAGAACTCAGGTCCTCTGATTCCTAGGCCCAAGCTCTTTCCACTAGGCCATGCTGATTCTCCTCCTTCAAAGGAATGTCTTCCCTTTTGTAGGTTCATTTCCCAGTGAGAAATGAACACATTTCTGGAGCCTCATTCTACATCCAGGTTCTGTGTGAGCTGCAGGTAGACTGTGCCTAGGACTTTCTGGGGATTTGAACTTCTTTCAAGTAGTTGAAGTCAGTTGGTATTTGACCTTAGGCCTCCAAACACACCCAAGTCACGCAAGAATCCACCAGAAACGAACAGCCTGTCACTTCTCGCTGCTTAATTAACAGTCATGTCAGACAGTTCGGCAAAGTCTGGTAAATTGACAGAACCAGAAAGGGGAGAAAGTGATTTTAGAGAAAAAGAGTCTGGGTAAATTATCCCACCAGACTCCCCCTTCCCTCGCCTAACCACTGCTACCGTTATATTGGGTGATTTTTGTCTGGCATTTGAAAATGAAATGTTATTCACTTATCCGCTCTCTAGCAATATTCCCTGAAATGGTCTGTTAAGTGTTTTCAATTCTATTCCAGTCCCAATAGGGTCTCAAATAAGAGGCTGATAAAATTTCAACCCAGTGTATTATCTGATGTCATTTGCATGCTACTGGGTTGCAGTAAAGAGAGATAAATGAAATAATCCATAGAAAGGTTTGGTTCCAAATCGATACACATCTGATCCAGCTGTTGGTCTTTCTGCTTCCTCACATATCATTCTGAAATCAGCATTCATTTATTCATCCAATAGTATGTATTGAGCACTTACTGTGTGCAGAACACTGTACTAAACACTTGGGAGAGCACAGTATAATAATAAATAGACACATTCCCTGCCCAAAACAAACTTAGAGTCTAGAAAGGAGACAGGCGTAAGATAAATGAATAAGTGTGTTTATGTATCTATAAGTGCTGTAGAGCTGGGACGGGGGATAATAATAATAATAATAATAGCATTTATTAGGTGCTTACTATGTGCAAAGTGCTGTTCTAAGCGCTGGGAAGTTTACAAGATGATCAGGTTGGGGCTTACAGTCTTCATCCCTATTTTACAGATGAGGGAACTGAGGCACAGAGAAGTGAAGTGACTTGCCCAAAGTCACACAGCTGACAAGTGGCGGAGTCGGGATTTGAACCGATGACCTCTGACTCCAAAGCCCGGGCTCTTTCCACTGAGCCACGCTGCTTAAAGGGAGGAGACACGGCGATGCAGAAGGGAGTGGGAGAAGAGGGAAGGGGGGCTTAGTCAAGGAAGGCCTTTTGGAAGAGATGTGCCTTCAATAAGGCTTTGAAGAGGGGAGAGTCATTGTCTCTCAGGCAATGCACAGAGAAGTTAGGTGACTTACCCAAGGTCACATAGCAGATGTGGTGGAGTTGGGATTAGAACCCACATCCTCTTTCATTCATTAAATCATATTTATTGAGCGCTTATTGTGTGCAGAGCACTGTACCAAGAGCTTGGGAAGTACAAGTTGGCAACATACAGAGACGGTCCCTCCCCAACAGCGGGCTCACAGTTATTTCCAGACCCACGCTCTATCCACTAGACAACACTGCTTTGAATTTCACTCTGGAAAGACTGGAAGGGAGAGGAGGGCTAGCCCCACCACTTCCAATTTCCCTTCAGGTCTCTCAGTTTGATCGATAAATAAGGAGTGCTCCATTTTCATCCAGTGTGTTGCGTTGCCTTGTTTCTATCGCAATATTCCCGAATCACCAAAGGTTTATAATGTCCTCACTGGTTGAGACCCAAGTGTTCAGGGCAGGAGTGTAAGCGAAAGAGCAGAAGAAGGATTTGCTAATAGAAATGGAGGATTATATTTTGATATTTTGCAGGAAACATGTTAGAAAGTGGAGTTTCATAAATTGCATATCTTGCATAAATTGCAAGATGTTTGTAATATTAATATCTGGGCATGGAATATTTAATTGGAACGGAAATGAAAGTATATATATATATATATATACATATACTAAGCGTTTGGGAAGTACAAATTGGCAACATATAGAGACAGTCCCTACCCAACAGTGGGCTCACAGTCTAAAAGGGGGAGACAAAACCAAACATACTAACAAAATAAAATAAATAGAATAGATATGTACAAGTAAAATAAATATACATATACACATACATTTTCATAGGCAGGGAATTGTGTATTTAATATCGAACTTCCAAACTCTTGATGTGATCATTGAAATGCACAGAAATTAATCAAAACATTTATTATCCAAACTCACCCTTGTCAAACTCTAGTTCTGATGGATTAACCAGGCTGTTGAATTTTGTGCTGGAGGAAATGTGTTGTTGAGATCAATTTGAATAAAAACAAATTCCTTTGTCACCACCAGCCCCAGAAATGCTAAAATAAATCATCAGACGGTGGATAGCGGATTCTGGCTGATGATATTCCCTTCCTTCTTCCCATGTTTCACAAATTTAAATTTTTCCAAGTTCAGTAGCAGGTCTTAAGGACGAATGAGGTGCCTTCTTAATCTATCAGTCGATCAGTGGTGCTTATTGATCACTTGCTGTATGCACACCACTGTATTAAATACTTGGGCATGATCTTGACTTTTCACTAAACAATGCCGAATAGCTGCTGAGGTCTGGTTACCAGCAACCAAAGGATCACGGGAGGCCACCTGTTAATTTTTTAAATTGTATTTTTAAAGTGCTTACTATGTGCTAAGCATTGGTGCCGACACAACCGATCGATAGTATTTATTAGGAGCTTCCCATGTGCAGAGGCCCATACTAAGTGTTCAGGAGAGTACGATATAACAAGAGTTGGTAGAAACGTTCCCTGCTCACAGCAAGCTTGCAGTCTAGAGGGGGAGATAGACATTAATATAAATAAATAAATTACAGATATGGACACAAGGGCTATGGGGCTGAGGGAGGGGTGAATAATCTGTGAACCCGCTGTTCTAGACTGTGAACCCACTGCTGGGTAGGGACCGTATCTATATGTTGCCAACTTGTACTTCCCAAGCGCTTAGTACAGTGCTCTGCCCACAGTAAGCACTCAATAAATATGATTGAATGAATGAATGAATAAAGGGAACGAATCCAAATGCAAGGGGGACACAGAAAAGGGGGGAAAGAGGAAACGAGAGCCCAATTAAGCTTTCTTTTCCCTTACTTCCTCTCCCTTCTGTATAACCTAAGCACTTCTTAGTTCTGTACCCTTTAAGCAGTTGATATTCACTCCCCTTTCAGCCCCTCAGCACCTACCAACATATCTATAATTGATATTAATGTCTGTCTCCCCCTCTAGATTGTAAATTCAATGTGGACAGGGAATGTGTCTCCCAACTCTGTTGTGTTGCATTCTCCCAAGCGCTTAATAGCACAGAGTAGCCCTGAAAAGCATCTAGTGCATCGAGCCCGGGCCTCGACGTAAGAAGGACTTGGGTTCTAAACCTGACTCTATCACTTGTCTGCTGTGTGCCTCGGACAAGTCATTTAACTTCTCTCTTTCTCAGTTCTCTCATCTGGAAAACAGAGATTAAGACTGTGAACCCCACGTGGGACAGAGACTGTGTCCAACTCGATGAACTTGTAGCTATCCCAGCACTTAGTACCGTGCCTGGCACAGAGTCAGCACTTAGCAAATACCATTTTTCTTTTTAGTACATTTGGTGTTCAATAAATACCACTGATTGAATGACTGATTGTGCAGTAGTACCTTTAACAGCAATAGCAAAATCAGCTGCAGCAGATGAGATGGGAAGTAGGTTAGATGAAGAAGCTTGCAGCCTGGCTAGGAAATACAAAAGAAGCATTTGCTCTTCTGAACCAGCAGTGTATATATAGATATACATATATGTGTATGTGTTTGTGTGTATGTGCGCACGTGCGCTCACGGGAAGGGGGTGGTAGGAGGAAAGAAAAGTGTGAATAAAAGAAGACCGACTTCCTTTTCCAGAAAAGATAAAGGGCAAAACGGCTGGAGCCATTCCTTCATTCCTTAATTCCATCGTATTTATTGAGCGCTTACTGCATGCAGAGCACTGTACTAAGTGCTTGGGAAGTACAAATCGGCAACATATAGAGACGGCCCCTACCCAACAATGGGAATCCAAACATTTCAGACCCCAGAATGCTACAGAAATTAGAAGAATTTTAACCTTTCAAAAGACAGGTTCAGGCGCCTAGAATAAAGTCCCCTTTTCTGAGAGGTTCTTAACAATCCCTCAGTCAGTGGCATTTATTGAGTATTTACTGTGCACAGAGCAGAGGTATGTTCTAAGCCCCTGGGAGAGTACAATACAATAGTGTTGGTAGACAAATTCCCTGCCCACAAGGTGTTTTCAATCTAGAGGAGGAGCTTACGGTTTAGAGGGGGAGCTAACAGTCTAGAGAAGGAGTTTACGGTCCAGAAGTTAACAGTTTAGAGAAGGCACTTACAGTCTAAAGGAAGAGCTAGAAGACTCCTATTTGATTTACTCTTTTACAAATCATTTGTGGGGGCCAAGAGGTGGTTAAGAGTAAGAATTTAGTTTCCCAACCTTCCCGTTTCATCATGGTCCCGATCCAGTCGTTAAACAGGTGTTTCTGTTTCTGTAGGAACCCAGGAGGTCATTTCATTGATCCAGAGGATGGAACTAAAACTGGGAATGTGGGGATATTATCCTCAGCGATCATTTGATGGGAGCAGGGATCCGAGGCGAGAAATCATCCTCGCATGGCATTCCGCGGAGATGGATGCGTGTATGCATAGCACTATTCATAGAGATATAAATTGTGCATGTGTGGTGAGCAGGCGGACATGGAGTTGCATAAGCACTTGGCAAAATATGCTAAAATGCAGAGTTGATCCCAGGCAAGTGGAAATAGTATGCTAAGTATAATGACATTGTAAATCACCCAGCAGGGGAACAAAGCATATTAGAAATTCTGCTATATAATTTAATTTTTATCTAAGATTGTTTTTCACTGGAACAGGAGCATACATCTTTCACAAATATTCCCACCGCTTGGAAGTATGCAAGAGGCAGTGAAGACTCAAAACTTCAAAATCTTGTGGTTTGTTCTGCCTTATTAATGGGGAGGGCAGGAATCAGAGTTCTGCTTTTGGTGGGCTTCTCGTTCTGATAACCCTATTGAAACACAGCCCAGTTCTTCTTTTAGGATGCAGCCTAGGGATGGATTTGGTTCATGCCTTAAAGGTGGACAGAAATGTAGAAAGACATACCTGTATCATTACCTAATATTGAATACCTGGTATTCTCGAATGGACTTTTATAGACAGGTTTCAGAGAATTCCTCTTGGCCTTTGAGAAGTCATTCATACCCATAAATGAAGAAACTACGCTCTGGTTTGCTGTTACATAGGGGACATGAATAAAGCATTTTTAATTTTAATTTCGGCCCCCATCCCTGCCCCTGCCTTTTAGTCAGATGGACAAATCGAGGAGATGTTTAGCGGAATTTGGGGCTGACATCTAGAGTCTTCAAAAAGCCTGCACCTAACTTATTTATTTATGATACTTGTTAAGAACTTACTGACAACTTGGCGAAGCATTAGGACAGATACAAGATTGTCAGATGGGACATGATCTCTGTCCTTTGTGGGACTCACAGGCTGAGGAGAAAGGAGAGTAGAAAATGTATCTCTGTTTTACAGATGAGAAAACTGAAGCCCAGAGAGGTTAAGCAGCTCACTCAAGATCACCCAGAAATCCAGTAATAATAATAATGATGGCATTTGTTAAGTGCTTACTATGCGCAAAGCACTGTCCTAAGCACTGGGGGAATACAAGGTGATCAGGTTGTCCCACGTGGGGCTCACAATCTTAATCCCCATTTTACAGATGAAGTAACTGAGGCTCAGAGAAGTTAAGTGAGTTGCCCAAGGTCACACATCAGACACGTGGCAGAGCTGGGATTCGAACCCATGACCAGTAGTAGAGTCAGGATTAGAACCTGCAACTTCTGACTCCCATTCCCACACTCTTTCCATCAAATCAACCAAGCAATAGGATTTATTTAGTGCTTACTTTGAGCAGACCGTTGGGCTATGCTCCTGGGAAAGCATACCGCAAGAGCGTTGGTAAATACGATCCCTGCCCCCAAAGAGCATACATTCTAGTGGGTGAGACAGGCATGAAAATTAATTACAGATAGGGGAATAATAAATATTATTGATGATAATGACGATGGTTCAAAAGGGGGATTCAATACCTGTTCTCCCTCCTACTTAGACTACAAGCCCCTAGTGTGACCTGATTATCTTGCATCTACCTTAGCACAGTTCAGTGCTTGACACGCAATAAGCAATCATTCAATCAATCATATTTCTCGAGTGCTTACTGTGTGTACTAAACCCTCGGGAGAGTACAGTACAGCAGAGTCGGTAGACACGTTCCTTGCCCACAACGAGCTTCCAGTCTAAGCACTTAATAAATACCAAAATTATGATTATTTCCCCATTTTCTTCCTTCCACTCCCCATTAGAATGAAGGCAGCCTTTGGGAAGGGAGAGGTTGGAAGATGTGGAATTAGGGGCCAACCGCTCATTCCAGCATCTCCAGTTTAGCATATCAATAAAAAAAAAGAATAAACGCATCTCAGGCACAGAGAACACGGTGGCTGTGGAAGGCCTATTGTTAAGAGAGAAATAGTATATTTTTATCAGTGGCTTTAAACAGCTATTCATCATTTCTAAAGGGCAATTATTTGGAATCCATTAAACTGGAATTCATAATATCCCCGCATACTGAATTTTAAATAGAAATCTGTATTTAGATGAAGGAATACATTAGTATAAGTCATTAGAGCACTGAAAATCTATGACTTGTTCATTTTTCACTCATTTTTTTTTTCTTTTTGGCTGAAGTGGAGAGGAAGCATCAGGGATCGGTGCATTTTAATAAAGCCAAAAGGGAAGGAAAGTTGTGTGTTCCTTTTGGACCATGTTGGTGATGGAGAATGATGTTTCCTTGTTTTTTTTCCCCTATACTCTAGGCATTCCAATCTGCTCTAGGAAAAAATGAATCCTCTGGGAACAAAATCCTTGGCAATCAAAGACTGGGAGGTATTCCTAAACCAAGGTTTAGCAAGACCTGGGCATTGCTTTTCTTCTCCTCCTGTCATTAGTTATTTGAAACAATTACCTAAGCTCGTTGTGGGCAGGGAATGTTTCTGTTAATAATAATAATAATAATAATGATGGCATTTATTAAGTGCTTACTATGTGCAAAGCACTGTTCTAAGTGCTGGGGAGGTTACAAGGTGATCAGGTTGTCCCAAGGGGGGCTCACAGTCTTAATCCCCATTTGACAGATGAGGGAACTGAGGCCCAGAGAAGTGAAGTGACTTGCCCAAAGTCACACAGCTGACTAGTGGCAGAGCTGGGATTTGAACCATTGACCTCTGACTCCAAAGCCCGGGCTTTTTCCACTGAGCCACGCTGTTTCTCTGTTGTTATATTGCACTCCCCCAAGTGCTTAGTATAGTGCTTTGCACACAGTAAGCACTCAATAAATACCATTGATCAAATGAAGAGAGAGGCAGAAGGACCTGGGTTCTAACTGTGACCTTAAACAAGTCACTTCACTTCTCTGTGTCTCACTTACCTAAGCTCTGAAATGGGGATTCAAACTGTAAGCCCTATATTCATTCATTCATTCATTCATTCAATCATATTTATTGAGCGCTTACTGTGTGCAGAGCACTGTACTAAGCGCTTGGGAAGTACAAGTTGGCAACATATAGAGATGGTCCCTACCCAGCAGCAGGCTCACAGTCTAGAAGGGAACCCTATGTGGGATAGGGACTGTTTTCAGTCTGATTAGCTTGTATCTACCCCAGAGCTTAGTACACTGCCTTACACATAGTAAGCACTTTGCGCAGAGTGCTGTGCCAGATACCCGCTGTGCGTGAATACTGTACTAGATACCTACTAAGAGAAGCAGCGTGGCTCAGTGGAAAGAGCCCGGGCTTTGGAGTCAGAGATCATGGGTTCGAATCCCGGATCCGCCAATTGCCAGCCATGTGACTTTGGGCGAGTCACTTAACTTCTCTGTGCCTCAGTTACCTCATCTGTAAAATGGGGATTAAGACTGTGAGCCCCCCGAGGGACAACCTGATCACCTTGTAACCTCCCCAGCGCTTAGAACAGTACTTTGCACATAGTAAGCGCTTAATTAATGCCATTATTATTATTACTATTATTACTTTGTGTGGAGAACTGTACTGAGTACCTACTCCCTGCAGGAGACAGTACTGGACATTTCCTTGTACCGAGCACTGGACTGCATGCCTGTCGTGTTTAGAGCACCATATTGGGTATGTTTGGGTGTCCAACAGTGTGTTGGGTGTTGGTTATGTGTTGGGCGCTGCTGATTCATTCTTTCATTCATTCATTCATTCAATCGTATTTATTGAGAGCTTACTGTGTGCAGAGCACTGTACTAAGCGATTGGGAAGTCCAATTTGGCAACATCTAGAGATGGTCCCTACCCAGCAACGGGCTCACAGTCTAGAAGGGGGAGACAGACAACCAAACAAAACACGTGGACAGGTGTCAAGTCGTCAGAACAAATAGAATTAAAGCTAAACACACATCATCAACAATAGCAAATATGTACAAGTAAAATAAAAAGAGAGATAAATCTGGACAAACATATATACAGGTGCTGTGGGGAGGGGAAGGAGGTAGGGCGGGGGGATGGGGAGGAGGAGAGGAAAAAGGGGGCTCAGTCTGGGAAGGCCTCTTGGTGAAGGTGAGCTCTCAGTATGGATTTGAAGGGAGGAAGAGAGCTAGCTTGGCGGATGTGCGAAGGGAGGGCATTCCGGGACAGGATATAGTGCTGATAGTGAAGGTCCCTTGGGACTCAGGATAGGAGGGAGGTGGAAAGAATATCCGGCTGCTTGGCTCTGAGGCAAGGCAGGGTGGCGAGGCCTGTGACTCCCTCGTGGGTCTCGACATGGGTATCTTGGGTCAGACCCGCTGTCCGCCCAGGGCAGTGATGCCCAAAGTGCCCTCTGCCTCTGGCCTGCCTAAGTCCGTCCAAATCAGAAGCAGTGTGGCCTAGCAGAGAGAGCCCAATTACTTTGTACCTCCCCCTGCGCTTGATATACATAGTAACGACTTTACAAATATCACAATTATTATTAGCTTCATTTCCAAATCTGAGACAAAGAAGATTGAGGATAACGTTTGGTCATTTATCCGCATCTGTCGGATTCTCTTTCTCGAGGTCACCAAAGCCGACCTCCCTCCCAGCCCTGCCCCCTGGCATGACTGACACTGCCGTTGGAAACGGAGGACGAAGGTCCTTATCTGCTCTTATTTTAATTCTGTTGGCAGCTAACTCTTCCCTATCCACCCTCGTTTACTATTTCTTACAAGTTAACAAGCTGGGAACACTCGGGGAGAAAAGCTATTATTTTTTTTTCCAGAAACCAGTAGGCTTGCAAAGTAATATTTTCATTTAAAGTTAAAAATAGACACTTGGTCTTCCTTGTGGGTCGGAGCGGGCCCCGAAGTATTATTTCCAATCAAGTTCTAAGTCCTTAAAGGGTTGAAAAGAGAGGTTTCAAGAGAAATTGTGTTAGATCTTTAAACACTGAACGCGGCTGGATCCTGTAGTCTTGAAATGATAACCGTGGTGCAAATTAAAAATAAAATACTCTGAGACCACAGTTTTATTGTTTCATTGCAACGGTGCTTCTTTAAATACTAACTACCGCCTTCCAAGTGGCGGGAGTTTTGCTGGAGTACAATTATGTTGTATATCTCACTAACGCATCATTATCATTCTGCAGTAGTAGGGTGCTCAGGTAAGACTCTTCCCCAGTTAGCCCTGGCTTCCGAGAACGGTAACATTTGTGCCGCATTCTGTTGTATTTTAAATTTAGTGTCGGAGAATGAAGGTTTGCCAATATTCCCAGAAAAATAGAATTTTACCCTTCTTAAGCTGTAGCGGGGCCAAAAATGACGCACTCCAAATGAAAATGACAGAATCTGAATCTCCAAAGCGCTTCTTCCGTTCCAGTGTCTGCTCCCTTAAAGCCTCCGGAACTTCTGAGGGGTTGAACAGAGGTCCTGGAGCTGGCTGTGGTCAGAGATCGCTTAGTACAGTGTTCTGCACACAGCAAGTGCTCAGTAAATGCGACTGAATGATTGAATGAGGCATCTGCCAACTCTCCCAAGCACTTTGTACGGAGTTCTGCACGGTTCTAATCTCGGCTCCGCCAAATGTCAAATTTGCCAAATCAGCGCTTAGAACAGTGCTTTGCACATAGTAAGCGCTTAATAAATGCCATCAAAAAAAAAATGTCAGCTGTGTGACTTTGAGCAAGCCACTTCACTTCTCTGGGCCTCAGTTACCTCATCTGTAAAATGGGGATTAAAATTGAGTGAGCCCCCCCTGGGACAACCTGATCACCTTGTAACCTCCCTGGCACTTAGAACAGTGCTTTGCACATAGTAAGCACTTAATAAATAATAATAATAATAAATAATAAATAAATGCCATCATTATTATTAGTAGTAGTAGTAGGCACTCAAACATCATTGATACTGTCTGCTATTTTGTACTTTCCTAAATGCTTAGTATAGCACTCTGCATATAGTAAGCTCTCATAAATACCATTGATACCAACTCTGTTATTTTGTACTCTCCTAAGTGCTTAGCTCAGTGCTCTGCACACAGTAAACGCTCAATAGGTGCAATTGATTGATTGATTGACTGATAGAGGAATGAACATGGGACTAGGAGACAGAAGACATGGGTTGTAGTCCCAGCTCTGTCTGCTGGGTGACCTCGGGCCAGTTACTTCTCCTCTCTGGGCCTCAATTTCCTCATCTGTAAAATGCGGGATTCAATACTGGATCTCACTCCTACTTAGACTGTGAGCCCCATGGGGGTCAGGGTCTGTTTCTGAGCTGATTACCTTGTAGATGCCCTAGTGCTAAGTACAGTGCGTCACACATCATATGTGCTAACAAATATCAGTATCAGCAGCAGATTACAAGCGCCTTGTGGGACGGGGATGGTTTCGATCCAATTCTCTTTCATCACTCCAGACCTTGCCACAGTTGAAGGGAGATACTGCTTCTAGATTGCAAGTTCCTTGAGGGCAGGGATCATGACTACCAACTCTATTGTACTCTCCCAAGTGCTTAGTACAGTGCTCTGTTCCTGTAAGTGCTCAATAAGTACCATTAATTGATTGGCAACTGCAGGGCAGAGAACAGCAAAGAGGCCTGGAACCTGGAGCAAACCAGTCAATCAGTCAGTCAATCGTATTTACTGAGCGCTTACTGTGTGCCAAGCACTGTATTAAACACTGGGGAGAGTACAATATAAAAATAAACAGACACATTCTCTGCCCACAATAATAATAATAATGATGGCATTTGTTAAGCACTTACTATGCTCAAAGCACTGTTCTAAGCGCTGGGGAGGTTACAAGGTGATCAGGTTGTCCCACGGGGGCTCACGGTGTTAATCCCCATTTTACAGATGAGGGAACCGAGGCACAGAGAAGTGAAGTGGCTTGTCCAAAGTCACACAGCTGACAATACCATCCTCATTATGATTATTTCATTCCCATTGTTACAAACAAAGAAACTGAGGCACAGAGAAGTCAAGTGGCCAGCCTAAGGTCATACAGCGGGCAGGTGGCGGAGTGGGGATTAGAACCCAATCAATCAATCGTATTTATTGAGTGCTTACTGTGTGCAGAGCACTGTACTAAGCGCTTGGGAAGTACAAGTAAGCCTCCTGACTCCCAGGTTTCCCATCAGACAGTGCCAAATGCTTAGCCCACCCCAGCTGAGTAAATAACCCGGGAGGGTTCCAGATTAGATGCTACTTCGGGAAGATCCGAGCGTCTATACCAATCAAAATGAATGGAAAAGGCACATGGGCATCTTCACGGGAGACACTGTTCTGGAAAGAGAACAAGGAGGCCTCTGCTGTTGGCATTGTTACCAATGCCCTCTTATCCATTCAACCATGAGAGAGACAGAATCCAGTAGGTGGGCAAATATCGAGGGACACATGGCTTTTTCTCTCCAAACAGGACTTAGGAACACTGACCCAATCTCAGAGGAACAAAGATTTACCTTTCCAAACTTTTTTTCTCTTTCCCCCAGAACTGTGAGCACGGGATAGTCTGTCTCACCCTCCTCTCGCCTTCTTCCCATTGCCCAAATGCAGTGGGGTGAATCCGTCTTCAGCAAGATCTAGTCTTCAATAAGATGTCCTTTCTGATTCAATATGAGGTGCAATTTCATTCAGGCATTTTGGGGATAATCATAATAATAATAATGGCATTTGTTAAGTGCTTACTATGTACCAAGCACCAGTCTAAGCACTGGGGGGGATACGAGGCAATCAGGTTGTCCCACATGGGGCTCACAGTCTTAATCCCCGTTTTATAAATGAGGTCACTGAGGCACAGAGAAATTAAGTGACTTGTCCCAAATCACACAGCTGACAAGTGGCAGAACCGGGATTAGAACCCATGACCTCTGACTCCCAAGCCTGGGCTCTTTCCATTGAGCCACACTGCTTCTCTGACTCAAGGACTTGGGTTTGAATCCCAGCTCTGCCACTCGTCTGCTGCGTGACCTTGGGCAAGTCACTTCACTTCTGTGTGCCTCAGGAACCTCTTCTGTAAATGGGGATTAAAACTGTGAGCCCCATGTGGGACATGGACTGTGTCCAACCAGATTATCTTGTATCTATCCCAGGGCTTAGTACGGTTCCTGGAGCATAGTAAGTGCTTAACAAATACCAATTTTTTTTAAAAAAAGACTCTTTATACAGTTCCATTTATACAGCACCATGAGCACTGTTGTATTTGGTCAGATTGGGAACTCCCAATCCAGGATTCTGGAGCATCAAGAGGGCTCAAAAGAGCAATTAGAGGAGAGTCCTCACCTGTGCTGAGTAGCTTCACCATGAGAATCGGAGCCCAGGAGGGCGGGTAAGCAGTCTGGTGACGCCATCAGAGATGAAACCCTAGGACAGATGGACGAGGGGCTTAGCCCAAGGGTAAGAGTGGCTCAGAATCTGATATTCAGTTGTTCTCACATTTCAGGATCCCTATGGGCTCTCACACACCACCTGACCAACCTCAATCGACAACCTGATACGGAGGAGAGCATTACATTTTACTGTGAGTCATAATTCCCACCCATCAGATTACCGTAAAATAGAAATTTCAGTAAACGAGTTGTTGGGTTCCTTCTGGATTCAGGGGGGAAAGAATATGAGCTATTCACGCTTTGCGGTCATTAAATTGATGCACTGTAGTGTTGGATTCTAAATAATAGCGAGATTCAGCTTCCTGACATTTTGCAAAGCGTTAGACCCAACTGTCAGCGTGTGGAAGACGTCTGAAATTTGCACTGGGAGTGGAACGCAAGGTGAATTCAAAAGTCTCCCATTACCTAATAATAATAACAATGGTACTTGTTAAGTGCTTACTATATGCCAAGCACTAAATGCTCAGGTAGATACAAGTTCATCAGGTTGGACACAGTCCCTGTCCCACATGGGCTCACAGTCTTAATCCCCATTTTCCAGAGGAGGGAACTGAGCCCCAGAAAACTGAAGTGACTTGCCCAAAGTCAAACAGCAGACATGTGGCATTAGATTAGCAGACATGTGGGATTAGAACCCAGGTCCTTCTGATTCCCTGGTTCAAGCTTTATCTGCTAGGCTCCCCTGTTTCTCATATATAGTACTTGTTAACATTTACTACATACCGATCACTCTTCTAAAGCACTGAGGTAGATACCAAAGAATCAGTGTGGACACAGTCCCTGTCCCATATGTGGATCACAGTCTAAGTAGGAGGGAGTAGGATTTATCCCCATTGTACAGATAAGGAAACGGAGGTCCACGTCACTCCTCACTCCAGCAGTTTTCTTTGGATCAGGAGGAAATTTTCTTGGAAGGAGTGGGGGTAAGTGTGGATTCCCGGCTAATCTCCGCATCAAAAGAATTTTAGGCTCCCACCTAGACTACTCTTTTTTTTATCCCATGGCTCTGAAATAGGAATCGATTTCAGCCGACATCACTGGGTTCTGAGATCGGCAGATGGGGACTGACCACGCCTCTGTGATTTCATCACTTTTCCCTTTCCATAGTTCTTGTGAGTTACTGATTTATCTTTCATTACAAAGTTATCAATTTAGGTCACGGAATCGGCAGTAGTTATTCTGAGACCGTTTCCCACAGATATGTCCTTTTCCTCACTGGAGAAGGAGCTGTCAAAAATGGATCAGGCTGCCCAGAGCTTAGACAGCCCGAGGTTTTCCAAGCAGCCTATTTACTCCCATATTTTTCCGAGAATTCCACGTGCCGTTCGGTGGCCCAAGGAAAGTTTATCTCTCTTTTTAATGTGAGACAATTCAACCACAATTGGTCGGGGCTTATTCATTCGACATGCTGGAACCAAGACTCACAGTGTAAACAAAAAAATATTCCAGTCCAATCCATGCAGAAACAAACCAGGGTTGTTAAACCTGTATTCGTCATTTTCCTGCCCAGGCCTTCATTTCTCCGGAGAATGAGATGCTTTGCTCTATAACCGCTTCCTTATGCACAATGAAGGAAAGTCTCCATCCAAATGATTATCTTTACCAGCGAGAAAAAAAGAAAAGACTTTTGTGCTGAAGGCAAACTAAATACTCTCAGATGCATTACAGGATCAGTCATTCAATGATGTTTATTGAGCGCTTACAGTGTGCAGATCACGGTACTAAGCGCTTGGCAGAGGACAATACAACAGAGTTGATAGGCATGTTCCTTGCCCACAAGGAGCTTACAATTTGCGGGGCGATCTTGTGTGATCTTCATGTGAGGGAGAGGGCTTGTTTTTAACCTGAATTTTGGTAATGCAGAATTTGCTTTTTGAATGAAATGCACCTAGGAATCCCCCCAGTGTTTTCCAGAAATCCAGAAAACCTGGGATTTAGTTGCTGAGGACACTTAAATGTACACCCTTTATTCAGATATGTATATAAGTGGTGTGGGGCTGGGAGGAGGGATGGATAAAGGGAGCAAGTCAGGATGATGCAGAAGGAAGTGGGAGAAGAAGAAAGGAGGGCTTTGGGAAGGCCTCTTGGAGGAGGTATGTTTTCAATAAGGTGGGGAGAGTGATCATCATGAACTCCTTATAGAACGATAAGCAGCTAGCTAGTCTCCCAAAGGACTGCTGAGGGGTGCCTATTAAATGAAATACACTGTACTAACACAACAGAAGCGCAAATGTCCGACCTTAATTTCACGATATTCCATCAGTGCATAATAAGGCGTTTTGAAAATTACATGCTCTTAAAGGCACGGGAGGGTTAGAACTCCAGGAAGGAAGGGCTGAGGAAAATGAGGCATAGAGAAGTTAAGTGATTTCCTCGAGGTCAACCAGCAAGCAAGGGTGGAGTTGGGATTACAACCCGGGTCTCTTGACGCCCATGCCAGTGCTCTTTCCACTAGGCCAAGCTGTGAAGATGTGGCTTTTCTTTGTCTTTGAGCCATTCAAAGGCTCCTTCAAGGGAGTCCAGTGCTTAGGGCCCGGAGGAAACACTGAAATGGCAGGCATTCAGTTGGACACCGCCATTAGGCTTGGGGTCTTGAATGGAGCACCGTGGGAAATTACAGAGGACCAATCAATCAGTCTAGCAAGCAATCAATCAACCATATTTATTGAGAACTTTCTGTGTGAAAAACACTACCTAAGCACTTGGGTGAGTACATGAAAACAGAGTTGATAGACACATTCCCTGCTCACAGCGACCCGGGTTCTAATCCCTGCTCTGCCACTTATCTGCCTTAGGACCTTGGGAAAGTCACTTCACTTCTCTGTTCCTCAGTTACCTTATCTATAAAATGGGGATTAAGTCTGCGAGCCCAGTGTGGGACATGGGCTCTGTCCAACCTGATTAGTTTGTATCTACCCCAGTGCTTAGTACCGCGCCTGTTAACAAATGCCATAAAATAAAACTAAACAAAATGAGTCTGCAGGAAATGAGACACAGTCCTGGTCCTCCAGAAGGGAAGAGAGAATGAATATAAATAAGAAAGATTCAAATAGAAACAAAAATTGGGGGACCCAGGTAGAAAACAAAAAAAGATAGATGAGAGGATGAAGGCCAGACTCATAGGTGACAGAGGCAAACACAGATTTGGTTGGCAGGAAGGGGTTAACCTCAGAAGGCCTCCTGGAGGTAGTAAGTCTTGACTACCAGAATGTTAAATGATAATAATAACAATTGTGGCATTTGTTAAGTGCTTACTATGTGCCAAACACTGTACTATGCTCTGGGACAGGGGCTCTGTCCCACATGGGCCTCATAGTCTTAATCCCCATTTTACAGATGGGGTAACTGAGGCTCAGAGAAGTTAAGGGACTTGTCCAAGGCCCCACAGCAGTCAAGCAATGGAGCTGAGGTTAGAACTCACGACCTTCTCATTTCTAGGCCTCTGTTATATCCACAACGCCATGGAGGTTGTGGACACCTTCAACAAAGTCCTGTGTGTGGTTCCAAACCACCAGGCAGGATGGGAGAGGGCAGTTTTGAGCTTAAATAAAGTATGATTTTATGCATTACTGGGAGGAAGTGAACTTAACTCACATTACTGTTTGACTTGTGGGCAGTGGAGAAGTGAATAAAGCACACCTCAGTCACTCTCCTTTGTTAACACAATTATTGAAGGCACTCATGCCATCCTAAATAATTAAACAAGAGGTGCCCCATTTCCTGAAATTGGTGACCAGGGGAAAAGAGAGAAATTGGACTGTTCATGTTTTCCAAGCCCCAGGAACCATGAGGTCTATTTACAAAGGCCTCTCTTCTAAAAAAAAAAGCAGACACTCTGTTTTGTAGCTTTCTTTTGGGGGGCAGCTATTGATTCCTTCATGAATTTTATTATCTTTAACAATAATAATAATAATAATGGCATTTATTAAGTGCTTACTATGTGCAAAGCACTGTTCTAAGTGCTGAGGAGGTTACAAGGTGATCAGGTTGTCCTATGGGGGGCTCCCAGTCTTAATCCCCATTTCACAGATGAGGTAACTGAGGCCCAGAGAAGTTAAGTGACTTGCCCGAAGACACACAGCTGAGAATTGGCAGAGCCGGGATTTGAACCCATGATCTCTGACTCCAAAGCCCATGCTCTTTCCACTGAGCCATGCTGCATCTCATAATATATGCCAATAATAATAATAATATATGCCAAGCCCTGTACTAAGCCCCGGGTTAGATGTATGATCATCAGGCCAGACACAGTCCCTGTCCTATGTGGGACTTACTGCCTAAGGGGAGGGAAAACAAATATTGACCACCCATTTTACAGGTGAGGAAGCTGAGGCTTAGAGAAGTTAAGTGACATGTCTGAGGACACTGTGGACAGGAGGCAGAATCAGGATTAGAATCCAGGTCCCTTGACTCCTTGGCGTGTGACTGAAACCGAGGGGCCAAACTGTGAGAAGCCCCGTGAGGTGCTAAAATAGAAAAGTCAGTCAGTCGATTGTATTTATTGAGCTCTTACTGTGTGTAGATCACTGTATTAAGCGCTTACTATGTGCCAGGCCCTGTACTAAGCGCTGGGGTGGATACAAGCAAATCAGTTTGGACACAGTTCCTTTCCCACATGGGGCTCACACTCTCAATCTCCATTTCACAGATGAGGTAACTGAGGCCCAGAGAAGTGACATGACTCACTCAAGGTCACACAGCAGACAAGTGGCAGAGCAGGAATTAGAACCCAAATTCTGCCAATAATCCCAGGCCCAGGCTCTATCCACAGGCTCTTGAAAAGTCCCCTGTTTAGGGACAGCTTGGTTTTCCTTCTTGACATCTGTTTTTTAAAATAGCGATGATGTCATCTATCAGCGTCCCACCAGGAGGATGGGGCGAGCGCCGTCTCGGGGCTTTCCCAGGCACGGGGGGCCGCCTCGTCCCCAGAGACATTCTGGATAATGTGACCCGGGGGGTCAGCCTGAATGCCACTGCCGTGACCTCAGATGGTGGGACCTTGATGGAGTCACGTCCCGTCCATTTCACAGCCACATTCCTCTCCGTGAGGCTGTTCAAACCAGGCCAAAGGCGGGGCAGAGGGAGAGGCTTATCGCAACCCACCTCGTCCCCTCAGACTCAGAGCAAAATCCCAGAGTGACAACTTTGTGCGTTGCCAACGGGGACTTGGCTGACCGGCTCACGGTTGCCTTGTTTTCAGAACTGGGGCGGCATTCTGATTTGGAAGAACTCAGTCCCCTTTGAAAGATAATTTCTCCCTTCTATTTAGACTGTGAGCTCACGAGGGACAGGAACTGAGATAGGTTCAGTACAGTCAGATTGGACACAGTCCTTGTCCCACGTGGGGTTCTCAGTCTGAAGGGGAGGTAGAACGGGAATTGAATCCCCAATTAACAGCCGAGGAAACTGAGGCAAAGAGAAGTGAAGTGACTGGTCCAAGGTCACACAGCAGGGAAGTGGGCGAGCAGGGATTACAACCCAAGCTTCCTCATTTCCAGTCCTGAGCTCTTTCCACTAGGCCATCTTGCTCCTCATGGCCCATAGGTAAGCCAACAGCAGACGTGAAACCCATTCTTTTCAAAGAGAAGTATTATAACTAGTGAGTTCATTGAATCCTAGACCGGACAGGATGAAATTATTGGAATATAACTCTATCCACATAGCATTATTTTATGCCCCCATGTAGGCAGGAATATAGCTAGACCAGTATTTGAAGGTATCCTGTGGAAATTTCTTTCTGACCCTCTCATGAGGCGAAATTTCATCAATCCACATCATGTGACTTCAGAAACACCACTCCACGGCTCTGACTCATTGTCTGAGAATTTTAAATAGGCCTGGTCTATCATGAGAGTTAATGCTTAAACACATACACAAACACACACAGACACATACACGCAGGGAAAACAAAGGAAAAACTTGTTGTTTGGCACAGATGTGAGTCAGGAGCTGGACTGCAGAGTTTTTCACAGTTGATTACAAGGTGGAATTACCTCTTCTCAATCCTTAAATCTAGGGTCTGCATTGTTCCAGGGTCCAGTCAGGAAGGAGCTGTGAGGGAGGCTCTTAAAGGTGCCCCCTTTTAGTCCTTTCTGACGTGGACTGAAAACCAAGCAGGTCCTAATATCTGCCTCCTCTTGCCAGGCAGTAGAGCATAGGCTTGGCAAATCTGTAATAATAATAATACTAATAATAATGATGGCGTTTGTTAAGCACTTACTAAGTGCCAAGTATTGTTCTAACTGCTGGGGTAGATACAAGGTAATCAGGCTGTCCCACATGGGGCTCACGGTCTTCATCCCCATTTTACAGATGAGGTAACTGAGGCACAAAGAAGTTAAGTGGCTTTCCCAAGGTCACCCAGCAGATGAGTGGCGGAGCCAGGATTAGAACCCACATCTTCTGACTCCCAAATCCTTGCTCTTTCCACTAAGCCACGCTGCCTCTCTACCAGGTGTGCTGTCAGAGAACAAGTCGGGTTTGACGGGAGGGTGAGGTACCTCTAGACTGTAAGCTCATATCGTCATCATCAATCGTATTTATTGAGCACTTACTGTGTGCAGAGCACTGTACTAAGCGCTTGGGAAGTACAAATTGGCAACATATAGAGACAGTCCCTACCCAACAGTGGGCTCACAGTCTAAAAGGGGGAGACAAAACCAAACATACTACAAAATAAAATAGAATAGATATGCCAGGGAACATGTCTGCTAATTCTGTTGTAGTGTTCTCTCCCAAGTGCTTAGTACAGGGCTCTTCACACAGTAAGCCCTCAGTTAATGCCACTGATTGCCAGAGACTTGGGCCGAACAAGGCCTAGGTTTCTGCTTAAAAGCCGAGGGGCCTCTCATCCCCGTTTTCCCCAGTGGAGTTGATATCTATCCTGGGAAATACTTTGAAGACATCTTTCTGCAATAAGCAGGATGGCAAATTGCATTGAGAAACAGATCTATACCGGAGGACCAAAGAGGGAAATCCAAGTTGCTCTTTGCATTTTTCACCAGAGACTAAAAAGGGAAATCGAATTTTTTCCCATTCACCAGTCCTCCAAAGGAAGAGACAGTCCAGGAGGACGGAAATGATGCAAAATGGTTAGAAAACCAAAGTATCTCCAGCAGGGGTCCAGGGAGTGGCGAGAAACGGGCAGAGGTATAAACTCTCAGAAGTGCTTTGTCAAGTCACCCAACTTCACAGCAGACAATTCCCAGGAATCAAGTACCAACATGTCTGTCTTCTCCCGCTCTTAGGGATCACATTTCTCTCTCCATCCCATAAAATAAAACACCTGGGCACTCCAAAGGGAAAGATTGGGCAGGAAGTTAAAGTTGTCAGGGAGGGAACAATGTTTCTGTGCTTCCCTTCCATGATTAGTTTCTGGCTTAGAGCAAGTTAATTATAATCATCATCATCATCACAATTAATAATGTTCGTGGTATTTGTTAGGAGGTTGCTGTGTCCAAAGAACTGTGCTAAACCTGGATTAGCCCTGATTAGCTTGTATTTACCCCATAGTAAGTGCTTAACTAATATCATCATTATTATTATTACTGTTATATTAAAATCAGATCAGATACAGTCCCTGTCCCACATGGGGCTCACAGTCTCAGAAGAGGTCGGTACGGGTATTTTATCCCCATTTTCCAGATGAGGAAACCAAGGCCCACAACATTTTAGGTGGCCTGTCCCAGGCAAGTGGTGGAGGCAGGATTAGAACCCAGGTCTTCAGACTTCCAGTCTAGGGCTCTTTCCACTACTTCTCTGATCAATTCAATTCTTGGTGCTCTCCCATCTCTAATAACGATCGACGATGCTAATGGAAAAAGTTGTCATTATGGGGCTGATTGTAGGCATTGATCCTCTCAGGAATTGCCAGAGGGAACTGCACCTGTATATATGTTTGTGCAGATTTATCACTCTATTTATTTTACTTGTACATATTTACTATTCTATTTATTTTATTTTGTTAATATGTTTTGTTTTGTTGTCTGTCTCCCCCTTCTAGACTGTGAGCCCGTTGTTGGGTAGGGACCATCTCTAGATGTTGCCAACTTGTACTTCCCAAGTGCTTAGTACAGTGCTCTGCACACAGTAAGTGCTCAATAAATACGATTGAATGAATCTCCCTTTAGGCACTGAAGAGATGATTGTGGACAGACTCCTCTGAGGAGGGGAAGGAGACATCTTAGAAAAGAGTAGGGAAAATGGAGAGTGCAAAGTTGAATTTTATCCTCTTCTCAGTACTACACACCTATGCATATTTTCGCTAGTGGGTTAAATCAGCCCTTATGTGTCTATAGATATTTTTGCTTGTGGGTTAAATTATTTTGTCAGCTATTTCATCCTGAGGGTTTCATTTTATTTCATTTTTAACGTTATTTGTTAAGAGCTTACTATGTAGCAAACCCTGGGGTAGATATACGTTAATCAGGAGAGATGCAGTCCTGGTTCCATATGTGGCTCACAGTCTAAGTAGGAGGGAGAACAGGTATTTAATCAGAGAACAGGCATTTAATCCTCATTTTAAAGACGAGACAACTGAGCCGCAGAGAATTGAAGTGACTTGCCCAAGGTCACAGAGCAGACAATTGGCCAAGTGGGATTAGAACCCAGGTCTTCTGAGTCCCAGGTCCATACTCTTTCCACTAGGCCACACTGCTTCTCACACTCTGTAGGACTCCTATTTATATTTTGAATTATAATTACTTAATATTTAATAATAATTGTTAGTATGATTATTGTGAGAAACTTCAGAGATTGGCAACCTCCCAAACTTCCATGATGCTTTCAGACTTTGAGCCCATACCCACGGTAGCCTAGAACACACGAGAGACCCATCCTCTGTCCTCACTCAGCTTCTCACGTCCCACAGATAACGAGGAGATAGTAAAAAAAGGCAGACCGAGGAGGATATATAGAGGAAGCCCTAAATGTAAATTAAATGTTAATCATCAAAAAACACTGATTAAAACGCAATAATGTAAAAGTTAATCTAGCTGCTCTACAATTAACGGAAAATTACAACCATAGAGTGTATATGTAATCACATTCTCTGAAACATATTTCATTTTTTAAATGAAATTGCTTTTCAGGGATGCTTATGGGGTTCGCCGACATAACTCCCCCGGTTTGGGCAATAAGGCAATCCTTTTTTTTTTTTTCCAGGCTGGTTCGTAGTTTGTGTTCTTAATTAATACCTACTTAATTTTTGATAACTTCCACAATTATAGAAAGTGCCAATTAACTGCTGGATACGCTTCTGGAGTAGAACAGAAAGGTTCAAATGACATGGTGTCTTCAAAATTTTCACTTCTGTCAATAAGGGCAATACTATAGTGAGTGCTCACGGTGTGTACATTGCTCTCCAGGGATTCTTCTGTATGCAGAGCACTTTTCTGGAAGCTAATCAATCAGTCGTATTTATTGAGCACTTGCTGTGTGCAGGGTACTGAATTTAAGTGTTCGGGAAATTATAAAATGACAGAGTTGGAAGACACTTTCCCTGCCCACAAGGAGATGTGTCCAGAATGCTAGATTGAGTGCCTACTGTGAGAAAAGGGTCCCTACTGTGTGCAGAGCATTGTTCTGGAAGCCTTCTGTGTACAACATTGTAGACTGGGTATTCATTATTAATAATAATAATAATAATGGCATTCATTAAGCGCTTACTACATGCAAAGCACTGTTCTACGCACTGGGGAGGGTACAAGGTGATCAGGTTGCCCCACAGGGGCCTCACAGTCTTAATCCCCATTTTACAGATGAGGTAACTGAGGCCTAGAGAAGTTAAGTGACTTGCCTAAAGTCACACAGCTGACAAGTGGCGGAGCTGGGATTTGAACCCATGACCTCCGACTCCAAAGCCCGGGCTCTTTCCACTGAGCCACGCTGCTTCTCAGTGTATACAGAGCCCTAGACTGGACACCTACTGGATGAAGAGCTCCATACTGAATGTCCACTCTGAATAAAGCACTACACTGGACACTCACTATATGCCAAACACTGTGTGTGTACTCTTCGTGTACAAAGAAATGCCACTGTATACAGAGCACTGTACTGAAGTGGATGCTAAATGCAGAGCACCGTGTGAACTGAAGACATATAACAACAACAATAATGGCATTTATTAAGCAATTACTACGTGCAAAGCACTGTTCTAAGCTGTGGGGTAGATAGAAGGTAATCAATTGTCCTACGTGGGGCTCACAGACTTAATCCCCATTTTACAGATGAGGTAACTGAGACACAGAGAAGTTAAGAGACTTGCCCAAAGTCACACAGCTGACAAGTGGCGGAGCTGGGATTTGAACCCATGACCTCTGGGCTCTTTCCACTGAGCCATCCAACAGCGTGGCTCAGTAGCACAAAATCCAATATATGGAAAAGAAGTTTACACATCAGACACACACTTCTGCTTTCCGGGAGCCTACAGCCTAATATGCCAAATAATTGGGTCTTGATCATCAAGACTTGGTTCCCCAATTCCCATCTCCGAGCCCAAGTGGAAAAACAAAATGCCACTTGGTTGGCAGGAAATTGCTGAAATCCTGTGACAAACTCACATCCTGCAGACGGGAAGCAAGAGAGAAAAGAATGTAAATTTAATGTTAATTATGAAAATGATTAAAATATAATAACCTAAGAAATTAATCATGCTTCTCATTAATTGATGTAAAAATCGTATAAATTTGAGATATGTAATCAGAATCAACAGATTATAAACTTTTTTTAAAAAGGAAATTGCTCAAAATTAATACCAGGGTCCTATTGTGTTGACAGCCAGCTAGGAAATCTGAATGGTTTGATAATAATGACATATTTAGAAGTCATTTTGGATTTTAGGTTAATGAGCACTCATTTAACTTTTGATGTCTACCTCCTTAACTATCAAGAACAGCAAATGCTTTGGAACAGCTGATTAATATCGGGGCTATTCTCCTCATTGTCAGACAGCTGATAACCATCATTGTGAAGAGGCTACAATCAGTGAAAATCCCTTCAGGTGAAACGAGTTTTACTTGCTATTTCAGGTAAATCAGCGGCATTTTACCCTCAAAGACTGGCAGAAACCTCACAGAAGCCAAATGAAATGATCATACAATCAGTTGAAAAGCAACAAAGAGGATAGAGCGCGAGTTTGGGAGTCAGAAGGACCTGTGTCCTGCTTCCATCACTACTCTGCTGGATGACGTTGGGTAAGTCACTTCATTTCTTTGGGCCTCAGTTTCCTCAACTGTAAAGGGGGAATTCAGTACTTAGACTGTGAGTCCTACAAGGGTTAGGGACTGTGTCCAGCCTGATTTATTTTTATTTACCCCAGTGTTTAAAAAAAAAATCCCTTACACTTAAAGTGTTTAACAAATACCATTAAAAAAATGGGCAGGGAGGCAGAAGCCAGATGAAGTAGATGCTGTGAGCTGGTCTTTCATAGAGGGGAGATTTGGGCATGTTGTATGGTCCATTCCTAATCATGAGGGGCAGAGTCAGAGGCCTGGACTGGAGGGATATTGATCAATTGATTATTGGGTGGTGGAGCTGATCCAATGTGCTGTTTGTGTCCTCTGAAAAAGCAGTGGCTCAGAAAAAAGAGTTTCTTCTCCGGAAAAGAAGGTGGACAACACCCCATAATGTGTTGGAGATTTCAGGAAGCACCTGAGAGTCGGACCCTGAGGCAACAGTCTAACAGGCTAAAGTCTAGCATGGTTTCTTGTTGTTTTGGAGTGACTCAGTGAGTCAAATACTCATCAGAGGGGAAGAGGTTTGCGATGTCTACTTGGCACAGATAAAAGAGAACAAAGCAGGCCAGAGTGTTTCAGTGGCTTAGAAGAAGAGCCGGTAAAGATGTGAAGAAAAGCTCACACATGCACCATTCCCTGGCTAGGTGATTTTCCAGGAATACTGAGGGCATTCCTTTTCACTGAAACCTCCAGGTACCATTTCTCTTCACCTGTGGCTTGGTGAGAAGAAATTCAGGCTTCTTTTGATTCAGAGTCCATGGGCAATCTATAGCCACAGCAATGGCTACTGTGGCCACTAACCTTCCATAGGTTCTATGAGGGAGTCCTGTTCTCTTCCCCACTAAGGTAGTGGGAAGCAGGACTGACTGCAGTGAGAAAAGGGATGAGAAGAAGTGTGGCCTAGTGGAAAGTGTAGACATGGGAGTTGGAAGGACCTGGGTTCTAATCCTAGCTCTGCCAAGCGTCTGCTGTGGGCAAGTCACTCAACTTCTCTGTGCCTTTGTTCCCTCATTTGTCAAATGGGGGTTAAGATTATGAACCCCATGCAGAAAGGGAATGTGTCCAACCCAATTCTCTCATATCTACCCAAGCGCTTAGAACAGTGCCTGGCACATAATAAGCACTTAACAAAAAACACAATTAGACTGAAAGCTCATTGTGGATGGGGAATGTGCTATATTGTTATAATGTAGTCTCCCAAGCACTTAGTACAGTGCCCTGCACACTGTAAGTGCTCAATAAATACAATCGACTGACTGAGTGGGGTCTAGAATCTTCCAGGTCCTCTCTTTCTTCCCGGGATTAGAGAATCCCGCTGGGAAAGGAGATGATCGAGCTATCTGGCAAAGCCCCAGCAAGAGAAGTAGGCGAATGTATTTGTTTTCCATTTAAGACGTGAACTCACTGCTGACAGCCTATGGCTCCTGTACAAATTTACCAGAATTACACAATGATTGCTGAACTGAAGAGATGCAAACAAGAGTCCGTTTCATCATTAACTTGGTAAATAAAACTCCTACCAGTCGGAACAGGCCAAAGTAAAGAGTCAGGTCTCTTATCACACCACAGTGTCAACAAGGGAAACCAAGGGTCCTTAAGTGGATTCTTTAAGAGGATTGGCGATCTGGTCATTGGTAAGCGGGCTGATATTTTTGGGAAGGATTTTGAGCAATTTTTGAAAAACTGTCAACTGTCTGGGAATCAGAAACAGATCAGACTACCAGCCCTGTCTTGCTCCTCCAGTTGCAGGCAGGAGGATGCTCAGTTTGGGCCCCATGGAATTCTGGAATTTGAAGTAAAGATGTCCCAGAATGCTGGGCAAATTGAATCCCAATATTCCATCTTCATTTCCTTCTCTCAACCTCTCTGAGAGGAAGGGGAAGATTGTCCACTAATGATGGCACTCGATGTTTGAAGCAGTGTGGCCTACTGGAAAGTGCACGGACCCGGGAGTGAGAAGACCTGCGTTCTAATCCTGTCTCCCCCAGTGGCTTGCTTGTGAGCTTGGTCAAATCAGTTAACTTCTCTGTGCCTCAGTTTCCTCACCTACAAATTGGGGATTCAATATCTGTTTTTTCTCCTACTCACTGTGCGAGCCCCATGTGGAACCTGATTTTCCTGTATCCATCCCAGAGCTTAGTACGGTGCCTGGCACACAGTAAGTGTTTAACAAATACCATTCTTCTTCTTCTTCTTCTTCTTCTTATTATTATTATTATTATTTCAATACAAACTATACAATCAACATTTTTAACCCAAAGTTGGCAGCATTTTCCTTTCTTGGATACTTCAACCTGTCTTTCTAGCACTCTGTCCCACATTTACTATACTGTTTGACGGTATATTCTAGCTCTGTTCTGATGGGTCAGGAGAAAGGTGGCTGATGTTTATTAATTGTACATATTTACTATTCTATTTATTTTGTTAATGATGTGCATCTAGCTTTATTTCTATTTATTCTGATTACTTGACACCTGTCCACATGTTTTGTTGTCTGTCTCCCCCTTCTAACTGTGAGCCTGTTGGTTAGGGACCATCTCTCTGTTGCCAGCTTGTATTTCCCAAGCGCTTAGTACAGTGCTCTGCGCACAGTAAGCGCTCAATAAATATGATTGAATGAATGAATGATGTGGTCAAATTTGGCTGAATGAGCCCCATTGGTTGGTTTGGAGGGGCCTGTTTCACCTTTAATTGTAGAAGTAGTATTAGTAATGGTATTTGTTGAGCACCCAAAGGATATGACATACTTAGTGAGTGCTTCAAGGGCCTGTCGAACCGAGCTCTTCTTTCCCCCAGTCACTGCCCCTCAGTGGGATCGGCCTGAAGAGGCAGGGTTATAGGGATGAAGAGAAGAAAGCAGAGAAGCGAGGGCCACTGTCGTGACCAAGTCCCCTGGGGATCAGCAGAAGTGAAACCCTGAAAATGACCTTTGAGGAGAAACACAATGTAACATTCCAGTAAAAACTCAAGTAAGCAGCATCCCACTGCAAAGCCACCATGTTTGTAAAGAAATGCAATATGTTTTAATAAGGAGGTCAGTTCATAGTTAGAACTCTATAAACAGGCTAAGGTGGTGAGAGGGGAGAGTCTGCTTCTTCAGAGGGTTGATTAGGGAAAGTCTTTCAAACAAAACCTCTTCGGGAAATGTTTGCCCATGTTCCAGAAATTTGACCTGTTCATTCATTCAATCGTATTTATTGAGCACTTACTGTGTGCAGAGCACTGTACTAAGCGCTTGGGAAGTACAAGTTGGCAACATACAGAGATGGTCCCGACCCAACAGCAGGCTCACAGTCTAGAAGGGGGAGACAGACAACAGAACATGTGGACAGGTGTCAAGTCGTCAGAACAAATAGAATTAAAGCTAGATGCACATCATTAACAAAATAAATAGAATATGTTCCCCCTCCATCCTCCACTGCCGCTCCCAAATAAAAATTGTGGTATTTAAGCACTTACTATGTGCCAGACACTGTTCTAAGTAACATAATAATGGCATTTTATTAAGTGCTTACTATGTGCAAAGCACTGTTCTAAGAGCTGGGGAGGTTACAAGGTGATCAGGTTGTTCCACAGGGGCTCACAGCCTTAATCCCCATTTTACAGATGAGGTAACTGAGGCTTACTATGTGCCAGGCACTGTTCTAAGTAATATAATAATGACATTTTATTAAGTGCTTACTATGTGCAAAGCACTGTTCTAAGCGCTGGGGAGGTTACAAGGTGATCAGGTTGTCCCACAGGGGCTCACAGTCTTAATCCCCATTTTACAGATGAGGTAACAGAGAAGTGAAGTGACTTGCCCAAAGTCACACAGCTGACAATTGGTGGAGCAGGGATTTGAACCCATGACATCTGACTCCAAAGCCCAGGCTTTTTTCCACTGAGCCCCGCTGCTTCTTAGCATGCTGGGGGACTGGGGTGGACACAAAATAATCGAGTTGCACACAGTCCCTGTCCCACATGGGGTTCATGATCTTAATCCCCATTTTACAGATGAGGGAACTGAGGCATAGAGAAGTGAAGTGACTTACCCAACGTCGCACAGCAGACAAGTGGCAGAGGTGGGACTAGAACCTAGGTCCTTCTGATTCCCAGGCATGGGCTCCAACCACTAGGCCACGCTGCTTCTCTGACAGTGGCCATGGTAAATTGAACACATTTCCTGAAGACAATTCCCGCCATGGTAAATTGCACACATTTCCTGAAGACAATTCCCACCATGGCGGACCCTTCTTTCATTATCTAAGTCAAGTGATCGCCCTTGGCCTGTACCTACCAACTGCCCCATGAACAGAGAGGAAGCCCGCTCCCATGAGAGAACTCCAGAGGACCGATGGGAATGCCGAGTATTTCACTCCACACTTTCTCCATCAAGCCTGCATACTTGTGGAAGCCACGGAGGAGAAGACAAACAGAAGAGTGAATAGTCCACATTTTTTAGGAATCTCTCTAGCCTCCGAGGCTGGGATCGGATGTCAAGGCCTCTCGGAGCTGGTGGAAAACCGGAGGGGATACGGTTTCCTTTTTCCCTCACTCAGATAATTCAAAACATGACAAATTCTTGCAGGGGAAGCCGGTTCTCAACATGCTTAATTGCAACAATTGCTTAATTATGCCCTGCTAGTGTCACAGTCCCCAAAATGTTAAAGTGCAGTCGAGAGGTCTAGAGGAAGAGGGAGGCAGAGCCATAATAAGGATGCCTCGTAGGGTCTTTGTTTTACCTCATCACTTTCCACGGGATAAATATTTGCATCTTCTTTCAATATAGAGACAGTCAGAGAGCTTGCCTTTGGCCAGAAGCAGAGCTTTCCTATCTTTAAAATAAATCCTAATCTAATTGGTATGGTCCTTCCCCGCACTCAGTAAAGTGCTCTGCCAAAGTAAGTGCCTAGGAAATGCTGGTGTTAGTGGTACAGTGGTATTTATTGGGTGCCTTACTGTGTGCAGAATGCTATCCTAAATGCTCAGGAGAGCACAATACGGCAGAGGTGTAGCAACATTCCCTGCCCACAAGGAGCTTAAAGTTTAGAGGGGAAACAGCATGGCCTAATTCATTCTTTCATTCAATCGTATTGAGCGCTTACTGTGTGCAGAGCACTGTACTAAGTGCTTGAAAGTACAAGTTGGCAACATATAGAGACGGTCCCTACCCAACAGTGGGCTCACAGTCTAGAAATGGTTAGAGCATGGGTCTCTGGGAGTCAAAAGAACCTGGGTTTTAATCCTGGCTCTGCCACTTGTCTGCTGGGTGACCTTGGACATGTCACTTCACTTCTCTGTATCTCACTTGGCTCATCTGTAAAATGAAGATTAAGGCTGTGAGCCTCATGTGGGACAGGGACTATGTCCAACCCGATTAGCTTGGATCTACCCCAGCACTTAGAACGGTGCTGAGTGCTTAGTACAGTGCTCTGCACACAGTAAGTGTTCAATAAATACAATTGAATGAACAGTGCTTGACACAGTGCTTAACAAATACCATTGTCATCATTATTATTATTACTACCACTAAGGGAGGAGCTGATGTGACATGAGCTGAAAATGAGTTCATTGCCTAAAGGAAGCAATAACCATTCCAAAATTCTCCTTTTGGATTTGACAAAAATGCCCTACTCAGAAGCTAACAACATGACACCATGCAATCAGTGACTGCACCTCTGATTCCCCCAGACCCTGTGGAATTGCATGTTCACAACTTCAGATACACAGTTGCAGATACTTGGTTGAAAAGACAAACTCATGCTTCTCTCGCCCCATAGTTTGGGTTTAGAGATCTAGGCCCACTGGTGACCAGTGGAAAGAGCAAAGGCCTGAGATCCAGGAAAACCTGGGTTCTAATCCCAGCTCAACCGCTTCAATCAATGGCATTTATTGAGTGTTTACAGTGTGCATTCATTCAGTCGCATTTATTGAGCGCTTACTGTGTGCAGAGCAATGTATTAAGCACTTGAGAGAGTACACTATAATAAAGATAGTAGACATGACCCATGCCCATAATGAGCTTACAGTCTAGAGGAGGAGAGAGACATCAATATAAATAATTAATATAAATTACAGGTATGTACATAATTGCGGTGGGATGAATAAAGGAGAGCAATCAAAGGGCAAGTTACACAAAAGGGAGAGGGAGTAGAGAAAATGAGGGCTTAGTTGGGGAAAGCCTCTTGAAGAAGTTGGGATTGGCTTACTGGGTGACCTTGGAGATGTCACTGAACTTTTTCATGTGTTAGTTTCCTTACCTCTGAAATGGAATTATCAATCAAAGGAAATTGTGGAGTGTTTCGAGCACTGTAATAAGCGCTTGAGAAAGTACAGTGCAATAGAGTCGGTAGACACATTCCCTGCCCTTATTCTGCCTCTCTGTTAGACTGTGAGCCCAGTGTGAGACAGGGATTGATTATCTTGTAACTACCCCAGAGCTTAGTACAGTTCTTGGCACAGGGTAAGAGTTTAACAAACATCACGATTAGTAATGATGATGATGGCATTTATTAAGTGCTTACTACGTGCAAAGCACTGTTTTAAGTGCTGGGGAGGTTACAAGGTGATCAGGTTGTTCCGCAGTGGGCTCACAGTTTTAATCCCCATTTTACAGATGAGGTAAATGAGGCACAGAGAAATTAAGTGACTTGTCCAAAGTCACACAACTGACAATTGGCGGAGCCGGGATTTGAACCCGAGACCTCTGACTCCAGTGACATAAATGCTGAGAGATGTTGTTGAGTGGATGAAACTTGGGGTGTGTGGGGAATGTTAATCAGGGAAGACTTCCTGGAGGAGGTGGGGGTTTCTGGAGGGCTTTGAAGATGGGAAGAGCTGTGAGCTAGATGAAGAGGAAGGGACTTCCAGAAAGGAAACGTAAAGATGAAGGAAACAAGTCCTTTATTTCTGGATTTATTGCAGGCTTGAGAAGCCCCCGTGATGTAGTTCCCTTTAAATTCCTGCAATAGCTAGAGACAAAAACCCGGCATTGAGGATCATTTTTTAAAAGTGTTAGACCAGATAGAGTAGTCAGCTTCTGGGCAATTCCACAGCGTTGTCAGAGATGAATGGACTTCGTTGTCCTTGACGACTCATTAACTGAATTATGTTCAGGAGGCATTTTCCAGCAAGGATGTTAAGGAAGAAGGAAATCTCTTCTCAGAGAAGGCTAAGTGGGAGTTTTGTGGATTATAATCTGGTTTCGGGGTGAATCTTCTACATCTGCGAAAGGCCAGCACAGCTTCTTAAAGGGAGCCAAACCTCAAGGATGCCATTATAATAATAATAATAGTAGTATTTGTAAGGTGCTTACTATGTGCCCAACATGGTATTGGGCACTGAAGTAGATACAAGATAATCACATCCCTCAGGGACTTTACCATCTAAGTATTGGGGAGAACAGGTATTGAATCCCCATTTTTCAGTGAAGGAAATCGAGGCACAGAGCTGTTGACTGACTTCCCCAAGGTCATACAGCCAGCTAGTGATGGAGCTGGGATTAGAACCCAGGCCCTCTGATTCCCAGGCCTGTGCTCTTTCCATTAGGTCACATTGTTTCCCCCTGACATTTCCTCCTTGGCAGTGTCCAACTCCCGTTTCTATTCACAGTATCCATGGGGCATCCTATTCCGTGATATTTTAGCTCCAAATTACATAGGCGGGGATTGTCCACAGCCTGATGGAGGTGGCATGGGGTGGGATAGGAAAGGTCAGGCATCTCAAACAGAATGTTATTACAGATAAATTAAACCAGCCTCCCCTTCCATCTCCAGCGATCAGCTCCCCGCATCCCTAAGCAAAGTGAGCGAGACTGCCTAGTGACAGAATGCCTGCTTCCTGTATGATAAGGCGAAATGAATGAATTTCACGCCTCCAGCCTGTTAATCCTCCCCCTGGCAAACAGCAGTTTGGAGTCTGGTCCCCATCTACAGAAACCCACATTCGGTCTCCCGAAGTCTTATTTAGCAATATCGGTGCAATCTGTGAATGAAGGCGACCCAGACTCATCTATAATCATCATCATAATGGGATTCGTCGACAGATATCGGTTTCCTCCACTAACCCGGGCAAGGAATTCTTCATTTCCTTTTCTGGCACAGGAGGTATTTTACAATTTAAAATGTGGCAGAGAAATAATACTTTTCCTTGTTTCTGACCATTGAAACAACAGAATCTGTGGATATCTGTGCATTATAGACGTCTAGACTGTGAGCCCACTGCTGGGTAGGGACCGTCTCTATATGTTGCCAACTTGTACTTCCCAAGCGCTTAGTATAATGCTCTGCACACAGTGAGTGCTCAATAAATACGATTGAATGAATTATGCTTAAGTGCCATTGGTTACCGACAGCATCGATCTTACATTAATATTCTGGCATCAACAAATTTGTCTGGTACCTGTACTTACTGTGGTTCAATTGACATAATACCAAATAGACCACATTTTTCCAATAGCTCGTTATTTCCCTTTCACAGGTATCATTTCTTCCAGGGTTCTGTATGGTAGTTTGTCAGAATGCCAAGTCTGTTTGACCAGAGAATCGGGGAGGGAAGAATTAGTGGTTCTGAGCCACTGGAGATGAAGATAAGTTATCCACAAGGCAGTATGGACAACTGGCTTGGCCCTCCTTTCCTCTTGTCCCTCTCCTTTTTACATCACCCTGATTGGCTCCCTTTATTCATCCCACTTCCCAACCCCACAGTACTTGTGTCCAAATCTGTAATTTATTTATTTGTACTGATGTCTGCCTCCCCCTCTAGACCGTCAGCTCTTTGTGGGCAGAGAATGTGTCTGTTGTATGGTTGCATTGTACAATCCCAAGCACTAGTAGAGTGCTCTGCATTAATAATAATAATAGTGGCATTTGTTAAGTGTTTCCTACATGCAAAGCGCTGTTCTAAGTGTATAGAAAGGCAAGCCGTGGTCCTTAGCCTCAAATACCCTTCAGTCCAATTAGTACGGTAGTAATCATAATAACCCCAGTGATGGTAGAGAAGATAAGGAGCCCCACAATTAATATACAGTAGATAAGAGTGTGAGTATATACAATGCACAATGGATGTAGAATAAACAACAGATAAGAGCACAGGATAAAAACAAGCAGCTCAAGGGGACAGATAAATAAGTGAAAGCACAGAAGGATTCCTGAATGCTGGAAGGAGAGCCTGGAGGAGGAGGTGGTCAATATGGTGGGGGAATTAATCATGGAATACATCCTGGAGAAGGTGGTCTCTAGGAGGACTAGGAAGGAGGGGATGAGGTTTGGGGAGCGAAATGGTTGGCAGTTCAGGGAGGAAGGAGAGAGTGAGGCTTTCTGAATAGGAGGCTGGGTAATATACTTTGGCTCCCTCCTCTGTAGATAACCCTAATAATGTCACACATGGGGCTCACAATCTCAATCTCCACTTTCCAGATGAGGTAACTGAGGCACAGAGAAGTGAAGTGCCTTGCCCAAGGTCACACAGCAGTCAAGTGGCGGAGCCGGAATCTGAACCCACAATCTTCTGACCCTCGGGCCCGGGCTCTATCTACTGCGGCCTCCACTCAGGGCAAATTAGGAGGTGACAGTAATTCACTCAATCAGTCATATTTATTGAGTGTTTACTATGTGCAGAGCACTGTACTAAGCGCTTGGGAGAGTACAATACAACAATAAACGGACACATTCCCTACTCACAACGAGCTTACCGTCTCGAGGGATATTCCCCAGGGTCTTTGCCCTCTCTCCTGTAGGTTCAGAAATCCTCATACTTCCCCCAGTAGTTCCTGCAGTCCAGAAAAGGTCAGAAAAGTGACCCTCTGTTCCGACTCTAAAGCTCCGACCCCTGAAATGGCAGTGGACAAGACCAGGTCACCTTTCGGAGATCCCTCTATGGAGATCGTTCACAGCCAACAGGAAACGCGTCTACCAACTCTGTTATCTGGTACTCCTCCAAGTGCTCAGTACAGTGCTCTGGATGCAATAAGTGCTTATTAAAAACCACTGATAATATGACTGCTCTCCAGGTTTGACGACATCGTGACCGAATTTACCAGCGTGGCGGAATGTGGCTGATAGAACTGATGCGTGTTTGACAGCTCCACGAACATCATGTGCAGGTTTGAGATTTCCACACAGTTGTTTTGTGCCTTTGTTACCCACAGGGCCTGGTGAGGTTTTAGTTTCTGTGTCTTGGTCACGCGATCTGAATTCTCCACTCTGACAGATGCCTGATTTCTGATTTCCGTATGCCAGGCTGACACGTTTTCTACTGCTACAGTCCATTAATAGGACATGTTGTTTGAGGTTTTGCTTCGTTATGTCTTTTGGGTATTTCTTCTGTGTTCCTCTATTGGGTACCTCTATTTTAGCTCTACGTGGAACAGCTTTTGGGAAACCAGGTGTCATAGAGCCTTCTCACTCGGCTCACCGAAGCCTAGTAAGGAAGCAGCGTGACCTAGTGAAAAGAATACAGGCCAGAAGCCAAAGGACCTGGGTTCTAATTCCGGCTCTGCTGTGTGACCTTGGGCAACTCACTTTGTTTCTCTGGGCCTCAGTTACTTCAACTGTAAAATGAGGATTAAATCTCCAAGTTAGACTGCGAACCCCATGTGAGACGGGGACTGTGTCCAACCCGATCATCTTGTATCTACTCCAGCACAATGTCTGCCTAACAAGCCCCTTTAAAAGGAAAATGAGAGGAGCACTGTGATGAACATTGTTTCAAGGATGATAGTGTATCTGCTTCAGATCTTGTTGCTGGGGATCCCGCCTCGCAGTTGATTTAATTACCATCCAGACGCAGTGGCTATGGAACCATTTTTGAAGTCGTGAAGAAGGCCTCTGTATTCAGTGTGATTGCTCTGAATCAGGATGCCAATGCAGCACTACCCAACCCCTAAGCCTCCCTAGGATACTCAAGCCTTCTTCAATCATCTTTCTACCCCCTCTTGTTTCTCTTTGTCAGATTTGGCCCTCAGGATCCACTGAAGCGAATATAGTACAGTGCTGAGGTTTTGCTTTAGTGCCATGACTGGGCAAGCAGTTGCCTTAGCAACTATTCTGGTTTCTGCGGCCCACAGTCACCAGCTCTTTTTCAGGATTTCAGCACTCCCAGTTAATATTAATAACAATAATTGTTGTGAGCATTATATGCCAAGCACTGCACTAAACCCTAGGGTAGATCCAAGATAATCAGATTAGACACAGTCCTCACCCTCCATCGGGCTCACAGTCTAATGGGGAGGGAGACTAGGTATTGAATCTCCACTTTACTGATGAGGAAACTGAGGCATCCAGAGGGTAGGTGATGTCCCCAGGGTCACACAGCAGGCAAGTAGAACAAAATCTCAGAGTCCAAATCTCAGAGTTGTGATCTTTCCCCTGGATGACCAGCATAGCTTTTGTAGCTGTTAATTAATTCTAGACTCTAAGCCCACTGTTGGGTAGGGACTGTCTCTATATGTTGCCAACTTGTACTTCCCAAGCGCTTAGTACAGTGCTCTGCACACAGTAAGCGCTCAGTATATAAGATTGAATGAATGATTTTTCGATTCCTTACGGATACCAAAGATGTCAAAAGCTGCAGCCAGCTCACAGCTTTTTGCCTGATGACTTTGGAAAAAGAGTGAGATGACTTTGCGAGAAGATGCGGGAATGATTGTGCTTCCTCAAAATAATGACTATTTATTTGCACGGAGCATGCAGGCAAACAAACGCAACCAGGAATTGCCTGCTCAGAAATTACCATCCCTCCTTTCAACAAGGGCAACACAATGTCACTGCTCTAATTTCAGCGGTAGCACAGGAGTCGGGAAATTCCAAATGTGAATTCCTAAACCCATTGAGTCTCAGACGTATTAATTCCTAAACTCTATAGTCTTGAGTTATCACTGCTTTAGCACAAAAATCAAGTGATGAGGCAGGGAGTGTACACTGAATCGTTTTCACCGGGTGAACTGGCACTTTGAAATTCCTGGCTTTTGTCGGAGTAAAGTCCTAGCCCAGGAGTAGAACCGTGTGTTTAAAGATAAAGAGAATTCTCTTACTCTCGTCACCCGCTAAAGCAAAAGTGTTAAGTACCAGATGGTTTTTAGATCTGGAAATCTACACCCTTTCCAGGGCAGCGCACAAAGCGAAACGTGTTTTTTCTTGACACATGGTAGTTGCCTGAGAGTCAGTAAATCCTTGCTAAGACTTGGAGTTGAAACTTGTTAAAAAAAAAAAAAAAGAGTATGGAAGAACTTCCATAAAGTCCATAATGTGCTCGTCGCCGCAACTTACAGGCCCACAGAGGAGATTCAAATCCAAGGAGAGAATTCAGTGATTATTCTATGCCTCTTGGCATTCTTCACCACTCTTAGCTGAGCTCATCCGCCATGGTTGAATGATACAAACAGAAGGACATTTTGTGGATTTGTTCTGAACAATCTCCATCGACACTGGGCAGGTCTGAATTAAACAGGTCGTGTCCGCATGAAGGAAAACAAAATATCAGGCCTCTAATTAAAAAGCAATCCATCCATGGTATTTACTGAGTGCTTACTGTGTGCAGAGCACTATACTAAACTCTTAGGAGAAGACAATAGTTAGCTTGTGATGGGAGGGGAACACGTCTGCTGATTCTGTTGTATTATAATAAAGTTTGTATGTATTTATTACTCTATTTTATTTGTACCTATTTATTCTATTTTATTTTGTTAATATGTTTTTTTTTGTTCTCTGTCTCCCCCTTATAGACTGTGAGCCCACTGTTGGGTAGGGACCGTCTCTATATGTTGCCAACTTGTACTTCCCAAGTGCTTAGTACAGTACTCTGCACACAGTAAGCGCTCAATAAATATGATTGAATGAATGAATAATAATAGTGGTATTTGTTAAGCACTTGCTTTGCGCCAGACACTGTTCTAAATGCTGGCTCTCCCAGCACTTAGTACAGTGCTCTGCACGGAATAAGCACTCAGTAAATACCATTGATTGATTGACAATAGAGTTATTTGACTCAATTCCTTGTCTCAAGGATGTTACAATCTAGCCAGAGAGAGAGACAGGTAGATGAAATACAAATAAATTACAGCTAGAGGAAGAAATAGAGTATAAGAATGGGTCATAAGCACTGTGGAGGTGATTTCCAACTTGTACTTCCCAAGCGCTCAGTACAGTGCTCTGCACCCAGTAAGCGCTCAAAAAATATGATTGAATGAATGAATTTGCTACTCAAATCTAATCCTTCCTAATGCTCAGAAAGGAAGAACCGCACACTAAGGCAGAGATTTTTTTATAGTATTTGTTAAGTGTTCACTATGTGCCAGGCATAGTGCTGGGGAAGATACATTCCTCCCTTCAAGGCCCTACTGAGAACCCACCTCCTCCAGGAGGCCTTCCCAGACTGAGCCTCCTCCTTCCTCTCCACCTCCTTCCCCTCCCCACAGCACCTGTATATATGTATGTATGTTTGTACGTATTTATTACTCTATTTTATTTGTACATATTTATTCTATTTATTTTATTTTGTTAATATGTTTTGTTGTCTGTCTCCCCCTTCTAGACTGTGAGCCCACTGTTGGGTAGGGACCGGCTCTATATGTCGCCAACTTGGACTTCCCAAGCACTTAGTACAGTGCTCTGCACACAGTAAGCGCTCAGTAAATACGATTGAATGAATGAATGCTAATCAGGGCAGATACATTAATTCAGTCATATTTATTGAGTGCTTACTGAGTGCAGAGCACTGTACTAAGCGCTTGGGAAGTACAAAGTGGCAACACATAGAGACGACCCCGACCCTACAACGGGCTCGCAGTCTAGAAGCCCATGCCCCACATGGAATGAAGCAGCGTTAATCCCCATTTTGCAGATGGGATAGCAGAGGCGCAGAGACGTTAAGCGACTTGCCCGAGGTCACGCAGCAGAGGGGCGGATTTGTGAAAGATTTGTGGAACCTTCCTTTCCTTTTCCCTCACAATGACGGAGGAAGCTATCTGACTGGACCAACATCTTCAGCTGGCATCTGTTAATCTACCAAAAATCCGCCATTTAGATGGAAGGGGAAGGATTGTTTGGGAATGTAAAAGCAGTCTCAGCCGCTCCCTAAATATCCCCTTCCCATGAAGACAGAGCACCCCCTGCAGAGACTTAATGAGTATTACTAACCACCCTGGCAAGTTAAAAAGCAAATAAAAGATGAGATTCCCTCAAGGAGTTTAATTAATTAATCAATCAATCAATGGTATTTAATGAGCACACTTACTGCATACAGAGGACTGTCCTAAACATTTGGGAGATTACGGTATAAAAGAGCCAATGGACATGGTCCTTGCCAATCAATCAATCAATCGTATTTATTGAGCACTTACTGTGTGCAGAGCACTGGACTAAGCGCTTGGGAAGTACAAGTTGGCAACATATCCAGCTCTGATAATGATAATAATGGCATTTATTAAGCGCTTACTCTGTGCAAAGCACTGTTCTAAGCGCCGGAGAGGTTACAAGGTGATCAGGTTGTCCCACATGGGGCTCACAGTCTTAATCCCCATGTTACAGATGAGGCAACTGAGGCCCAGAGAAGTTAAGTGACTTGCCCAAGTCACACAGCTGACAATTGGCAGAGCCAGGTTTTGAACCCATCAATCAATCAGTCAACTGTATTTATTGAGCACTTACTGTGTGCAGAGCACTGTACTAAGCGCTTGGGAAGTACAAGTTGGCAACATATAGAGACAGTCCCTACCCAACAGTGGGCTCACAGTCTAAAACCCATGACTTCTGACTCCAAAGCCCGGGCTCTTTCCACTGAGCCACACTGCTTCTCTATATGCTTCTGCTTCTCTGATGTTATATTGTACACTCTTAATAATAATAATAATAGTAATAATGGCATTTATTAAGCACTTACTATGTGCCAAGCACTGTTCTAAGCGCTGGGGAGGTTACAAGGTGATCAGGTTGTCTCACAGGGGGCTCACATTAATCCCCATTTTACAGATGAGGGAACTGAGGCCCAGAGAAGTTAAGTGATTTGCCCAAGTCACACAGCTGACAATTGGCAGAGCCAGGTTTTGAACCCATGACTTCTGACTCCAAAGCCCGGGCTCTTTCCACTGAGCCACGCTGCTTCTCTATATGCTTCTGCTTCTCTGCTGTTATATTGTACACTCTTAAGTGCTTAGTACAATGCTTTGCACACAGTAAGTGCTCAATAAATATGATTAATGATAATAATAAGTAGCTTACAGTCTAGAGTTTACAGGCCAGAATGCTTAGAACTGATTGGTCAAATGTGGGCTCTCTGTCCCCCCAAATAATCTTGGTTTGGTCCAAACAGAAAGAACTGAAAAAAGGTGTTTATTGGCTATGGGGGAAATTGCCAGCTTTGCTAGCTGAAATGCTCACCGTATGTTCATTTTGCAACTTTAAGACAAATTGAAAAGCCAAAGGCAAATGACAAATTCAAGGGGCACTTTATAGGGTCATCTGGGAGGATTTCTTCACATTTTATAGTTCTTCAATCAAATTCTTGGGTTTATTTCAACTCTGATGTTGAATTTTCTCACTATGGCATAGATATGAAAGTCTAACTCGGCAAGGCAAGGGATTCAGCATGGAGAAATTCCATCTTTGATCCAGATCTTGTCACCAATCCAAATGATCCATCCACCCCAGCTTCCCCTGGTTGGTTGTCATGGCAATAGATACAGCCATCCTTGATGCTGCTGTTGCTATGGAGGGAGCCAGCGGGTGGGCCATCCATTGCCTGACCCGCCTCTAGCTCTCCCTGGAAACCCCAGTGCTTCAATAAGGGCATTGGGTAGTTAGGACTCAAAACAGGCTGATCAATTAAGAGCAACCATCCTAACTCCAAAACGATTGAATAATTCTAAAATTGCCAAAGATTATCATCCAACAAAATTCTGGGACTATCCCAGATGAATCAAGATAACAAAAATAATAATAATTGTGGTATTCATTAAGTGCTTACTATGTGCCAGGCACTGTACTGTAGAGAAGCAGCGTGGCTCAGCGGAAAGAGCCCGGGCTTTGGAGTCAGAGGTCATGGGTTCAAATCCCCGCTTCGCCAATTGTTAGCTGTGTGACTTTGGGCAAGTCACTTAGCTTCTCTGTGCCTCAGGTACCTCATCTGTAAAATGGGGATTAATACTGTGAACCCCTCGTGGGACAACCTGATCACCTTGTTACCTCCCCAGCGGTTAGAACAGTGCTTTGCACATGGTAAGCACTTAATAAATGCCATTATTATTATTATTATTGTAACCTCCCCAGTACTTAGAACAGTGCTTTGCTCATAGTAAGTGCTTAATAAATGCTATTATTATTATTATTATTATTATTACTACTAAGTGCTGGGGTAGTTACAAGATAATCCACTTGGATTGTGTCCAATGCAGGTCAGTCTCTCTGGACTCCTCAAGATGAAGAATTTCCCTTCTGTGAGATTTCATTTGCTGCTATAAAATCCTTGAGTGCTTACTAAGTGCAGAGCGCTGTACTGTGACTCGGGAGAGTACGACACAACAGAGTTCTCTGCCCACAGTCCAGATTATTATTTTGGTTCATTTTGTCACTGATAGTGTTAGCGTAGATGGCATTTCTTGAATACACGCTGTGTACGAAGCCCTGAACTGGATGCCTGCTGAGTGGAGAGCACTGCACCCGGCTCGTAGTGAGCACTGTTTGTGGCATTTAGGAATAGACAACAGAAGAAAAAGTCTTGATCACGCTGTGTGCGCGTTTCCTAGTGTAAAATGCTGAGCATATAAAGTTAGTAGCGTTCTGAGGAGGAGTCTAGATTTGGTGTGCAAAACCCAGAGACAACGTGGCCGATCAGAGACAATTTTGGCCGGTTCCTTTAGAGGCAACATCTGGTCACCGGCCTCTACGGGACATTTCTACAGACCAGAGCGTGTACGAAATGAAGCGACTGCAAAAAGGGAAGCCAAAAAAAAAGAAAAAAAGAGAAAGGCCTCCTTTCAGGTGTGAATTTAAAAACTCAACTCTCCCTAAGAACCAACACAATCTCTGCTGTGTAAAATGAAAGCGAGAATGCATCTGTTGTCAGGGAAAGGCAGGGATATTTTCAGCAAATTCCTTTAAGTGTTGGCTGTGTTTCAAGCCCCTTGAAGTCCACGCTGATTCGGGTCCAAACTATCGCCTAGGTGACCGACCACACTTACGCTGCTGGATGCGCCACGGGAGATGTTTCTTCCAAATGGGTTTGGAAAATCCACTGCCATTACCCTCCACCTCTTCTCCAAATCACTTTCCATCAGCCATCAGTCTATAGAAGAGCACGGGCCTGAGAATCAGAGGGGATCTAATCCCGGCCTTGCCCCTTGTTTCCTGTATGACCTTGGGCAATCTATTTAACTTCTCTATGCCTCAGTTTCCTCATCTATAAATTGGGGATTCAATACTTCTTCTTCCTTCCCCTTAGACTGTGAACACCATGTGGGACAGGGACTGTGTCCGACCAGATAACAGTGAGCCCGCTGTTGGATAGGGACCGTCTCTATATGTTGCCAACTTGTACTTCCCAAGCGCTTAGTACAGTGCTCTCCACACAGTAAGTGCTCAATAAATATGAATGAATGATTAACTTGTATGTACCCCAGTACTTTGTAGAGAGCTAGGCACATAGTAAGTGCTTTAGGTGATTGAACAGCACTTGCCACATAGAACGTGCTTAACAAATACCATAATTTTAATCGAATGCACACATGGAGCCTTCTAAAATCTGACTTCTTTCCTTTTTTGTTTGTTTTAATGGTGTTTGTTGAGTGCTTACTCTGTGCCACAGCATTGTAGTAAGCTCTGGGACAGCTACAAGCTAGTCAGATTGGACACAGTCCCTGCCCCATGTGGGGTTCACAGCCTTGATCCCCATTTTAAAGACGAAGTAACTGAGGCACAGAGAAGTTAAGTGATTTGACCAAAGTCACCTAGCAGACAAGGATTAGAAACGAGGATCTTGTGACCCATACTCCAGTCATTAGGGAACACTGCTTCTCTCTTTCCCAGGTTCTTCGCGGACTAGGAAAGTAACTCCAGACAGGGCCTGGGTTAGATCACCATAACAACACGATCCAGAGCCTTCCACTGCGGAGTGCCTGAAACACGATCACCTTCTTGTTTAGGAAAGTGGGGGAGAGAAGCAACAGGGAGTGAAAAACCCTTCTGGCTGCAGCCAGGCCCTTCTTTAAGCAACCATCGTAAATTTCCCAGAAGCCTCCATTCTACCATTGTTTGTGTGAATGTGGTATTTAAGTACTTACTTTGTGCCAGACATTCATTCATTCATTCAATCATATTTATTGAGCGCTTACTGTGTGCAGAGCACTGTACCAAGCGCTTGGGAAGTACAAGTTGGACACTGTATTAATAGCTGGAGTAGGTATTGGGCACAGTCCACGGGCCATGTGGGGCTCACTGTCTTAATCCCCATTTTACAGATGAGGTAAACGAGGCCCAGAGAATCAATCAATCGTATTTATTGAGCGCTTTATTAAGCGCTTGGGAAGTACAAGTTGGCAACATATAGAGAAGTGAAGTACCACACAGTTAGGCACAGAGAAGTTAAGTGATTTGCCCAAGGTCACACAGCAGACCAGTGGCGGAGCCGGGATGAATACCCAGGTGAATTCCTCACCCTTCTTCTTATCATTCCCTTTTCTTAAAACCTCCCCACAAAAGTCCCGTGGCCCAGAGCACTGCACCCCACTGAGCGGAGAATACACATAGCCAGTATCCCGAAGGATGGACAAAGCAAAGCTTCTATTTTCTGGACCAGTGGTGGAATCCCCTCCCTGGTTTCTGTCGGTTGGGTCACAGCCACATCCCAGGCTGACTGACTCTTTACTTTATATTGTACTCTTCCAAGGGCTTAGTACGTGCTCTGCCCACAATAAGCGCTCAATTAGTACGATTAACTGTCTGACTGTCCAGGCCCCAACCGGAGAAAATCCGAGGGAAGGGATGGAGGCTGGTAATGGAGAGGAAGAGGGATTGCTACCCCAGGGCTTAGTACAGTGCCTGGCACATAGTAAGCACTTAATAAATGCCATTATTATTATTAACGAATACCACAATTAGTGAGTCCTGTTTGACAGAAAGGTCCTGAGCAGCCTCCATTAAACAGATGATGCTTGAGAGCCTTTCTCTCAAACAGGACTCACGTTGAATAATAGAAGGATTCATTTCAGGACGCCCACTTCTAGAAAGAGCGAATCCCTCTTCTGGAGAGGTCAGATTGAATGTGAAAATGGCGACGAGAACTGTCACTGAACTAGCTCAGAGAGCTACTCACTGTGGGACCCCAAAACCTCTTCCCTCCTTCCCCGGTGTCATTACAGAAAATCAGACGATGAGCTATTTTTAAAGAACCAGAACACCCGAAAGATAATCATATCCTTGGGTTGGGGAGGGATGGGGGAAGTTTTAACCAAGAATTCCTTCAAGGGAAACAGCCTCTCCTTTAAGCTAGTTATCATTTTCTGAAGAGCGGCTCAAACCCTCCAAATCCAGCAAGGTTTTTAACTTGGTCTCAGCTCATTAATTTTGCAGAGGGAAAAAAATGAGCACCATAAATCCATCCTATTCCTTAGTGCCTTCCGTGTAACCCCCAATAATAAGGCCTGTTCGTGGGCTAAGTGATGGATGAAAACATTCTGGAATGAAGAGGGCCCGAAACATTAGCGAGGAAAATATTCAGGCTCTCCTTTCCCGTTATCTTTCTTTAAATTTAAATTCCCTACAAAATGGAGTACCAGTCTAGACAGATGAGATGTGAACATCAAAAAAAAAAAAAAAATAGGATCATCTATTGAGAAGAGTCCAGGCCTGGAGTCAAAGACCTGGGTTCTAATCCCACCTTCACCACTGGCCTGCTGTGTGACCTCAGGCAAGCTGCTTAACTTCTCTGTTCCTCAGTTTCCTTGTGAGTAAAATGGGGATTCGATATAATACTAATTATTTTGGCATTTGTTAAGCGCTTACTATGTGCAAAGCAATGATCTAAGCACTGGGGAGGATACAAGGTGATCAGGTTGTCCCACGTGGGGTTTACAATCTTAATCCCATTTTACAGAAGAGGGAACTGAGGCACAAAGAAGTGAAGTGACTTACCCAAAGCCACACAGCTGACAAGTGGCGGAACCAGGATTTGAACCCATGACCTCTGACTTCCAAGCCCGGGCTCTTCCACGCTGCTTCTCTATCTGTTCTCCTACTTACTTAGAAAATAAGTGTTGTGTGGGGAGATTTCTCCTATCAGTCAATAGTATGTACTGAGCATCCTCTAAACAGCACTATATTAAACAATTGGGTGAATCCAATCGAATTTTACAGCAGCTGGGATCCCTGTCTTCAAAGAGCTTACAGTCGAAAATGTGTAGAGCACTCTCCTGAGAGCTTGGTGAGTTCTGTAGACTTAGAAGACATCCTTCCTGCCCTCAGGGAGCTTAAATCTGCTGTGTGCCAAGCACTGTACTAAGTGCATGGGTGCATAGAATAGAATTGAGAAGCAGCATGGTTTAGTGGACAGATCATGGGCCATGAAGTCTGAAGGTCATGGGTTCTAATCCTGGTTCTGTCATTTGTCTGCTGTGTGACCTTGGGGCAAGTCACTTCACTTCTCCGTGCCTCAGTTACCTCACCTGTAAAATGGGGATTGAAACTGTGAGCCCCACATGGGACAGGGACTGTGACCAACCTGATTTGCTTGTATCCACCCCAGTACTTAGTAAAGTGACTGGCACATAGTAAGTGCGTAACAAATACCGTTATTATTATCATTATTATTGTGAATTAATAAACCAAGTACCCGCTCTCAAGGAGCTTGCAGTCTAATATCTTATCATCCATTCTGGTGGGAGCATGTGAAACAGGCCATGAAGTCGTGGTGGATTTGTCTCAAACTTAAGTCCAAGATATCCTCTCTCTCTCTCTCTCTCCTCACCCCTTCCCAAGATGGCAATGACATTAAGGTAACTGTTCACCTTGAAAGATAACCATTAGATTTACCAGGTTCCTGCAGAAAAGCCATTTCTCTGTCCTATTGCATCCTACAATAAATCAGTTTGAGATTCCAAAGTCCGGCTAGCCTCCCCCAGCCTGGTTCCGTAACAATCAGTTTGGACACAATCCCGATCCCACACGGGACTCACAGTCTAAGTACGCAGGAGAACAGATATTGAATCCCCATTTTCCGTGGGGAAACGGAGGCAAAGGGAAGTTAAACAACTTGCTCAAAGTCACACAGCAGGGACTCAGTGGGGGATTAAGGTTGTGAGCCCCATGTGGGACTTGGCCTTTGTCCAACCTGAATACCCTGCATCTATCACAGCACTTAGAACATTCGCTTAGAAGTAGCATGGCTCAGTGGAAAGAGCAAGGGCTTTGGAGTCAGAGGTCATGGGTTCAAATCCTGGCTCCGCCAACTGTCAGTTGTGTGACTTTGGGCAAGTCACTTAACTTCTCTGTGCCTCATTTACCTCATCTGGAAAATGGGGATTAAGACTGTGAGCCCCACGTGGGACAAACTGATCACCTTGTAACCCCCCCAGCACTTGGAACAGTGCTTTGTTCATAGTAAGCACTTAATAAATGCCAACATTATCATTATTATTATTATTCATTCATTCAATTGTATTTATTGAGCGCTTACTGTGTGCAGAGCACTGTTCTAAGCACTTGGGAAGTACAAGTCGGCAACAGAGACGGTCCCTACCCAACAACGGGCTCACAGTCTAGAAGGGGGAGACAGACGACAAAACAAAACATGTAGACAGGTGTCAAAATCGTCAGAACAAATAGAATTATAGCTATATGCACATCATTAACAAAATAAATAGAATAGTAAATATGTACAAGTAAAATAAATAGAATAATAAACAGCGGCTGGCACATAGTAAGCACTTTAATGCTATCTATATTTTTTAAAAAAAGGCTAGTGGTGGAGTCAGGATTAGACTCTGACTTCCAGGCGTGGGCGTATTGGGAACGAGTCAACAGGGAGGGAGTCAATGGGGAATGATTAGAGCTCTTCCTTCTAGGACGGCGCTGCTTCTCAAATTGCATTCGGACACTGCTCCTAAACTGCGTCTCCAGCTTAATTCAGCCCTGCAACTGATCAACCATTAAAGGAGCCACTAACGACACAGCAACACAGAGAGGACAGCTAATTTAGGCAGCCACTTCAGCTCTGGAAAGTTACCTCAGAGCTACAGCAGCTGTGGCTGGAGGCCAGACATCATGTCTTGCAATTTCAGAGGGGGACGTTAAGTCAAAATCCAAGTAGCCGGAGGGTTTGGAAGCCTATTAATTTTTTAAAAAAATAAATTGTCAAAAGAACACTTCGCAGGATTCATTTGAACTTGGACCAAACGGCTCGACGGCCACTTAATATACACGGGTCTTCCCTTCCCTCTGCGCATCCAAACAGGGCTGCTGTTCCGGATGGCGTCTAGAGGAAGAATGAGTTGTACTTTCAATAAGCAGAGACAAGTGCTTCTGGCAAATTGGCCAGGATCGGGGGGCTAGTGGTAGCCTGGGGGAACGGCAACATTGTTGCCATTTGTTTTTGAGTTTGCTGGCACACGGGCCCTTCTCAAATCTATAGTTGCCATGAAGGAGGGGAACAACCTCTTGAGATTTTAAATAAAGGCAAAAATGTCCTCCTGAAAGTGAAAATCATGAAGGAGAATGGGTTTTTCCTCAAGCTGCTTACTCCCTTCTGTCTGTTCGAGGTGCTCAGTAGATTCCAGTATCCGAGATGAATATTTTCTCAAGAAAGTAGCTCATCTAAAAGTGGTGGGAAGCTAGACCTAGTGGAAGTCAGGAGACCTGGGAGCTGATCTCAGCTCTGTGACCGGTCTCCTGAGTGACCTTGCGTAAGCCCCTTCCATTTCTGGGCCTTTGTTTCCCCACCTGTAAAATGCAGATGACAATCCCTTCTAGACTGTGAGACCACTGTTGGGTAGAGACCATCTCTATAAGTTGCCAACTTGTGCTTCCCAAGCTCTGCACACAGTAAGCGCTCAATAAACACAATTGAATTAAATGAATGAATGAATGAATCCCTGTCTCACAGGGATTTTGTGAGAACAAAGTGGGGTCTGCCAGCTCTGTTGCACTGTACTCTCCCAAGCTCCCTCTAGACTGTAAACTCATTGTGGGCAGGGATGTGTCTTTATTATTATATTATACTCTCCAAAGTGCTTAATACGGTGCTCTGCACATAGTAAGCCCTCGATAAATAGGATTGAATAAATGAATAATTAGCACAGCGCTCTGCACATAGTAAGCACTCCATAAATACAATTGATGATGACAATGTTGTACATGAATGGAATTCCTGTTGTTGAGAAAACTGAGCCACAGAGAAACAAAGTGACTCGGCCAAGGCCATACAGCTCTGTGGCTAAAACTCAGAATTTCCAACAACAAAACCACACCTTGCTCCTTTTCATATGTGTGTGGATTTTATAGAAGAGTGTCTCGCTCAACAATTCCCCCCTCTGCCTTCCTCCCCCAAGAATGTTAATGGATGTAGCTTGACTGGTCCCCTGACAAGATCCTCGCAAGACAGAGCCGGCTCCTTTGCGTGGTTCTAAGTGAACACCTCTCAGAAGCCTGGCTCTCTCTTTCTCTCTCTCTTTCTCTGACTTCCACAGAATTGGCAGGAGATCTGCTTGTACCTTCACTCTCCCTTCCCCCTTTTCTCAAGTAGAATCTGGACTGTGTTACAAAGAACTTTCTCAAGAGGCTCTCTCTCTGTCATCTGTGATCTGTTTAACTAAAGACACGGAGAGCCAAAAGCAGTCAAGGAGTAAAGATATTTTACAGTGACATGCTCCATTTCCATTAAACGGTTTCCAGGAGCCAAACTGTTTTCCAACCTTTCCTGAAGAGTGCCTGGCGGAAAAAACGGGACGGTCTTCGAAGAGTTCCTGCTGGTGGTTTTCGGTTTTGTCATTTATTCCTCTTTTCTTCTCTTTTACCGATTGAACATTTGACGTTTTGCGTCCGCATGTTGCCTCCACTAGATTCTGTGTCCCTTGAAGGTAGAGGTAAAGTCTTTTCTTTCTTTGTGCAGTGTTCTACCTACAGGAAGTGGACATCACAGAGGTGACCAGTCTCCTCGACTTGCACAGAAATCTCCTTATCTATCAATTAATCAATCCTTGGTATTTATTGAACGCTTATTATGTGCAGAGCACTGTCCTATTAGAGACATTGAGACAGACTCCCTAAGGAGAATTTCTTTATACTAATTTTTTAGGGTATTTGTTAAGTTCCTACTATGTGCCTGGCGGTTAGGGGTAGATACAAGCTATTCAGGTGGACACGGTTCCTGTCCACAGGGGGCTCACAGTTTTTATTTACAGATGAGGTAACCGAGGCACAGAGAAGCAAAGTGACTTGCTTAGAACAGTGCTTTGCACATAGTAAGCGCTTAATAAATGCCATCATTATTATTATTATTGTCCGAGGTCACACAGCAGACGAGATGGAGCTGGGGTTAGAACCAGACTCCCAAGCCTGTGCTCTATCCACTAGGCAGCTCTGCTTCTCTTGTATTCATTTTGTCATTTTAATTCTCCTTAAAACACCCAGAAAGGAAGAAAGAATCCTTCAGGGACAAAAATGTATCTTGTTTTGTCTGAATTTGGTAGCAAGCAAAGGATTAGACTCGTTTTCAACCCAAATAAAGCAAATACCTCTTAAATCTCCCATAGAGGGACAGGGCTATTTTGGACAGTTTGAAGTCACCACTGCGTTTCCAAACAAAACAAGGTGGGAAGGCAGAGGAAGAGGAAAAGCTGGTTTGATCCTCTTATGCCAACACACTAATTTCTGAGAACAACATCCTGTTTTTATCCTGCGGGTGAGGAGCAGTGGGAAAATATGTATTGCAGCCTCAAAGTCTCCATTCTCAGGTTCCGGTGGCAAAATCATGATTCACTCAACCATATGAGGGCTCTGCCTGGGCAACTCAAAATGGCAGATGATCTTCGGTAATGGTCCCTACTATAAGCGCTGAGGTTGAGCCAGTTTTGTGGGAGTCACGCTCCAGGAGAAAGGAGAAAGATGAGAAAGAAAATATTTTTCTTGTGTGATGCCTGTTTTCCCCTGACAGGGGAATGGAGAAGGAGGGACTGGCTTTTTTTTCCACCTTGCCTGCGGTATCATTTTCACATCCTTAAATGGTTATCAAATGCACGCATCTTCTCTGCAAATCCAACCCAACCTCACATAAGTTCCTTGAGGGCAGGGATCGTGTCTACCAACTCTATTGAATTGCGCTCTCTCCAGCGTTTAGTACAGTGATGGAGAAAACAACATCTTTCTTCCATGAAAGAAAGAAGTAAACTGAAGCACAATTATTCTATCCTGTTGAGTTCTGCCCCTTATCTGGCTCTCTTCAGTTCACTGTGTCTCCCTCCCTTAAAGGAATATCGTGCCCATCCTTGTCCTTGGTTCCAGGATGGACATTTTGGAGCCTCATCTATGCCAGGATCTGTAGGTGTTCATGCCGTTCTTTTCTGAGGATCTTGAGCCTGTTTTAGCTGTGGCAACAGTGGACAGAGAAGTCAAAAATATAAGGCTGCCTGCTTTCTGCAGCTTGAGTCTGGCTGCTGACTGTGAATTGGGCCATGGACCCTTTAAATGACTCCACCAAGCAAGGACCTTAATTATGCTCTTGAAAAAAAAAACGGGAACATGATTTAAACCTGCGTCCTTCAGAACTTACTTTGATTTATAGAGAATCGTCATTAATAATTTAGAGTTCCTTTCTTTCCTTCTCTTAGGCCTCAAACACCACGGGGAATTGGGAATATTCAAGGTCATAGCATCCCATATTAGCCAGTGGGAATGAACAGAGGGCGTTTTTCCCCATCTATTCCCCACATTTAATGTTCCAGGGCCTGATATTTGGTGGTGACACAACACAGAAGCATTGTCCAAAAAAAAAAAAAAAAGATCTTGCCCACGGGATCTTGCCGCTGAATTTCTCTCTCCGTTTTATCCGTTTTAAAAAGTAATAATGAAATGCCTGTTTTAAACAAATCTTTAGATTTACGGGACCCTTGTTCACCTCACGATAGAGCTGGAGATATGAACATATTCCAAGTGCACAAAACGATTAAGAAAAGTCAATCTTTACAGTCCCCAGAGTGTTTTGAACAAGCAACCTGGGGAGTTTAAAAGCGTATCAAGTTACTCGGCGATTCTGAACTCTGGGTAGCATTGTGGAATTTATCAAATCCTGAAGGCCACAGAGCAAGATCAGCAGTGTGCTTTGAGGCCCTTCTAGGGAGAGAGAAATAAGCAGAGTCCTTTAATGAATCAACCTTCCTGCTGACCTCCTTGCCTCCACTCTCTCCCCTCCCTACTCGATACTTCACTCTCCTGTCAGGATTATTTTTTTAGAAGATCGTTCTTTGCCATCTTCCAGTTCCTCAGAGATCTCCAATGGTTGTCCATTCACCACCACCTCAATCAGTGGTCTCTCAATCAATGGTATTTACTGAGCACTTATTTTGTGCATAGCACTGTACTAAGTCTCTCCTATAAATAGACACCCTATTATGGCAGGAGAATTTGCGTACGCTGATAAAGTTTAGAGCTATGTCACATAGGGCTACCCATAATGGAGTGGCAATCACGCCTCCTCCAAGTGGCCTTCCCTAATTAATTTAGGCTCTCCCCTGGTGATATTCCCCTAAGTGCATCTTCAGCATTTCTGCACCAAATGAGCACCTGTGAATCATGAATGCCAGTCGCACTTCTGCGTACATATCTTGCATATCCTACTACTTAAGCACTAACTCGCATGTATGTCCTCTTTTCCTTCTTTCTCCTGTCTGCAAATTATTTTAGTGTCCATCTCCCCCAGTAGATTTTAAGCTCTTTGAAGTCAGGGGCTGTGTCTAACAAGCAGAAAAGCAGCATGACTCTGTGGAAAGAGCCCAGGCTTGGGAGTCAGAGGTCATGGGTTCTAATCCCAGCTCTGCCACATGTCTGCTGTGTGACCTTGGGAAAGTCACTTAACTTAGCCTCAGTTACTTCACCTGGAAAATGGGGATTAAGACTGTGAGCCCCACGTGGGACAACCTGATCACCTTGTATTCCCCCCCAGTGCTTAGAACAGTGCTTCGCACATAGTATGCGCTTAACAAATGCCATCATTATTATTATTATTCTCTGAGCCTCAGTTACCTCATCTGTAAAATGGGGATTAAGACTGTGAACCCCACGTGGGACAACCTGATCACCTTGTATCCCTCCCAGCGCTTAGAACAGTGCTTTGCACATAGTAAGCGCTAACAAATGACATCATTATTATTATTAATAACTCAGTTATTCTCTCCCAAGATCTCAGTAGGTGCTGAATAAATATAACTGATCGATGAATTGTTCGATTGAATGATAAGCATTGAGTTTTGGCAGGATCTCCCTGTCTTCCTTCCGAAAAGCCAGATTCTGTCCATCCACTTCAACACTGTCTCCCCAAAATATTCCCACCTCATTCAACAGCTATCTAGCCTCTTAATCTTCACAGAGCAGGGAGTGGGGCAAAAAAAATTGGGAAGCAGGAGTCAGAAAGCGAGTCGCAAACAGGAGATAATCTCCAAGCTCCCCCCAACTGAGTTGAGTCGGTTTCGCTCTGGAATTTCATCGGAGGCAGTCAGAAACGCAGCGGTCCCTGGGGTCGATCATTGCCTGTGTTTCAACAACTAGATTATTTTTTTGCTCCCGGACTAGCCCGAGATTTATGCATGGCTTTTCCACCCCAACGTTTGTTTATGGCAATGTTCGCGGTAATGTAATCATCCAACGCTCATCGGCATTAATATTTATTGGCACATTTAGAAAAATCATCGCTCCTTTCTGAGGCGGGGCTACCTAACCTAGAAGCCGAGAAAGTGCTAGAGAAAGCCAGCTGTGAAACGAGCACCCTTACTACAGAGAAGCAGTGGGGCTCAGTGGAAAGAGCACGGGCTTGGGAGTCAGAGGTCATGGGTTCTAATCCCGGCTCCGCCACTTGCCAGCTGTGTGACTTTGGGCAAGTTACTTCACTTCTCTGGGCCTCAGTTATCTCATCTGTAAAATGGGGATTAAGACAGTGAGCCCCCCGTGGGACAACCTGATCACCTTGGAACCACCCCAGCGCTTACTTTGCACATAGCAAGCACTTAATAAGTGCCATCATTATTATTATTATTCCTAAAACATAATAGTGAAAACGTAATTTTTACGGTATTTATTAAGTGCTTACTATAAGCCAGGCACTGTACTAAACGCTGGGGTAGATACAAGGTGATCGGGTTGGACAAAGTCCCTGCCGCACAGAGGGCTTCCAGTCTTAATCCCCATTTTACAGATGAGGGAACTAAGTTCCAGAGAAGTGAAGTGACTTGCCCAAAGTCACGCAGCTGACAAGCGGAGGAGACAGGATTAGAACCCAGGTCCTTCTGACCCTCAGGCCCGGGCTCTATCCGGTAGGCCACACTGTGTCCAAAGACACACTGCATTTCTACAGAGCTCAAGGTATTTTCCAGAGACGCAGACCATCAGACAACTATTCTAGCTGTATACCCGTCTCTAGACTTCAAGCTTGGTGTGGGCAGGGAATGTGTCTAATAACTCTATTGTATCATACTCTCCCAAGCACTTAGTAGAGTGCTCTGCATGTAGTAAGCACTCAAATACGATTGATTGATTAATTAAGGATCCAGAAAAGGGCTCTGAACACAGAAGACAGCCTGGACAGTAATCAGTTACCTTGCATTCTCCCAAGCACTTAGTACAGTGCTCTGCATGCGGTAAAGCACTCAATAAACATGACTGACTGCATGTTGTGAGTGCTCACTACAGCACTGCTGTTACCGATGGAGGTGGAAACTTTTAGTACAGTGCCTGGCACATAGTAAGCACTTAAATAAATACCATAAAAGAAATAAAAAGAAGACGCAGCCCCAAAATCACCAGAACCCACAAAGAGAGTGGCTGGCTGTTAGATCAAAGCCTAAGTTGCCATGCATTCGGGCACCATAGCAACAAACAATTTGCTTTCCCAGTGCCAAAAGCAATCAGGATAGAACACTTATGCTTTGAAAGCACTTTTCATTTGACCCTGTAAAGCGATTTGCAGAAAAAGAGAGATCCTTAGTAAAAGTGGGAGAATGAAGAAAAGCTCAAGTACAACAGAGAGGGTCAATAATAAGTCAATAACATAGTGGTGTCTTACTTTATGTCAAGCCATCCTTACCTTTCTCAACTGCAATGTAGAGTGCCAGTACCGAAATCTTTAAGATTTGGGTCCCCTAAATTTGGGTCTAAATACAGATGTTTGATAAACAGGAAATTCATTCACTACGGCTATCTATAAGATTTGAATAAATATGTACTTTTACGGGCTTGTAACCAACGGGGTTGCCTCAAAAATTGAATGGGTTCCACCCCCGTAATGACATCTTCTTGGAAGGGTTTTTGAAACCCACAGGGCTGTGAGGAATTCAGTGAAACAAAATGTTTGGCAGAGGACAGTAATGATCGGATCGGCATTGACTGAGCATGAAACAGGCCTCTGTTGAGGGCTCGCTGGTGAAAAGATGACGAAGCACGTAAAGAAGGTTTCAGAATGGGCAAGATGCAAAGGATCACAGGAAAGGCTCGATAAGGGCATTAGGTCCCAGGCAACTCTATTACTGGGTTAATTCCAAGAAGTTGCCAAACCAAGATACCGTCTCCAATAGTGTTCAAAGGAGATCAGGAGGGACCATGAGCTGCTTAGCCAACTGGCCTCCTGCATGGATAGGGATGGATCCAACCCCTAACTCTCCCTTCTCCATCCCTAACTCTCTCCTGTCCTTCCCTGACTCTCCCCCAGTGACCCAGCCTGGACCATCCAACATCCCTGACTCTCCCCTTTCCATTCTGACCCTTCCCCATGAATCCAGCTTGGACCATCCAACTCCTCTAACTTTGTCCTTTTTACGCCTTGCTGGTCTCATCCAAGCCTTTCTTGAATCTACCATTTTTGCCCCCCACAGTTTCCAGGATAAAGGAATTCCATCTGTTTACTACCCCCTTTTGTCCAGTTTTCCACTTCCTAAGGCTGTCCCTTATCCTGATGTTGGGGCTTCGATGAATAGCAATTCCATGTTCACCTTATCCACCCTTTCAGAATTTTTTGGATAGTCTTTGCCTAATTTCTTAAGGTGGGTTTTGACTTAGACAATTAGAAGAGGACATTTTGCTTTTTTTTCCACGAGATGACGGTAACCTTTGTCGACACCATCCATGCTCATGGTTGAATAAAAACCACGTAATTGTTTTGAACTGACTTAATCCTGGCCAGAATTTGATTCTGTGTCTTTAGTAGCCCCTAGTATCCTCCGGAAGACAGCATTTTCCCGTTCATTTGGGAAGATGATATTTGAGGTATCTGTTAAGCCCTTAGTCTGTGCCACATGTGTGCTAAGTGCTGAGGTAAATATAGAATAAATCAGCAGAGTCGTGAGATTATATCGACACTTGTTTACTCAGGGGATTACAGAAGGTAGAGATATTCTGTGTGCTTATGACACTGCTGATCCCTGAAAATCAAAATGTACACCTGGAAGTTGAAGGGCATATGAATTAGGGGGAAATAATCAGGGGGAAGAAGGGGAGAGCACGAGTGGGGCTTAGAAAGAGAGGAGGGGAGAGGTTACGATTATCTATTGGAAAATGGAATCAATGTCCATCTTAGACCTGATGAAGGAAATAGGTTAGGCGGTAAATGCAGCTGCTTCCATAAACTGATGTACTATGAGCAGAAATGGCTAAGTGGCATTTGTCATAACTCAAAACGTGTATCAAGGAGTTGAACAATCAATACAGCAATTTTTTCTCTTCAATTTTCATGGGTCTTGTTTTACCACATTTCATAACTGGTCGGGACAAGACTCGGGATTTTTCATGACCGTGTTTCTTCAGAACAGCAAGAGAAATTCTTACAAAAGAAGAGCATTTGGATTACACAGTTATCCAGATTTAGATGACGGGGTTTGGAAAGGACGCTACCCAGAGTGAGATGTTTATGTGTGTGTGTGTGTGTGTGTGTGTGCTGGGGGCGAGAGGCCAATCTGTGCCTGACAATCCTTTCCAATAATGACAATAATAATGATATTTATGAAGCCCTTACTATGTGCCAAACACTGTGCTGGGGTAAGTGCTGGGGTAGATATAATCAGGTTGGACACAGTCCTTGTCCCACGTGGGGCTCACAATCTAAGTAGGAGGGAGTAGGAATTGCTTTCCATTATATGGATGAGGAAACGGAGGGCCAGAAAAGTTAAGTGACTTGGCCAGGGTCATACAGCAGGCAGGTGGCAGAGATGGAATTAGAACCCAGGACCTCTGACTCCCAGTTCTGTTCTCTTTCCATCAGCCCAGGTGGCTGAAGGGAAGCTCATCATTGACAATCTGGGGTAAAGTCACTCTCCAGTTCACTCCCGGGGCTGTGATGGGGGGATCTGAGCATAAAGAGAGCTTGATTATAGTATGCTCACCCAGGTATCTGCTATATTTGAGTATATTCACCCCCTTTTTACACCTCTCCCTCATCCCCACAGTGCTTATGTCTAGATCCATAATTTATTTATATTAATGCCTGTCTACCCCTCTATACTATAAGCTCATCATGGGCAGGGAATGTGCCTACCAACTCTGGTACATTGGACTCTCCCAAACTCTCAGTATAATACTCTGTACACAGTAAGCACTCAGTAAATAGATTGACTGATTGATTGCCAAGCCCGGCCTGGATGTCCCATGTTCTGAAAGCCAGGTGGGGGAGAGCGTTAAATGAACTTACTAAATTAAAAGATGTTATCAAAGGAAGTTGAATGAGAAAAAGAAAAGATGCATTTTAAGATGGGAGGAAATATGAAACGGTAAAGGAGAGCCGAATATTTTTATGTTATTCCATTTGGTGAGAAGGTAGCAAGCCAATTAGATCAAATTAAATTTCAAGCCTGATTGATTCTTTAAATATTCATTTTAAGCACCGAGGTGGGTGTTTATTGCACGCTACAGGAAATATTCAGGAATCGCGTCCACACCCAGAAATTACATGAAACGTATCCTGTCAATAGCGGAGCAGGAGCTTCGTGATAGAGCATTATGGCATTTCAATAGTATTCAGCACCATAAAATGCTAAATACACACAGAACACAGGACTATAAGTTTAAACAAGCACACACTGGAACCCGGAGGGTTTTGGCATTTATAGCTGGCTAGCACTGGAAGATAATGAGTAGTTTGCTACCTTGGAAATCATAACTATGAAATATATAACAATAGTATCCCATCAAGATGGATCGTATATCATGAAATATTGGAGAATAATTCAAGTCAGCAATGCAATCTGCTTTTCATTTCAAATGGAGAGCCTAGGTAAGCTATAACTTATCCATGTATTACTCATGTGGGAGATAACGACAAATTTAGTGCAATCCATGAAAAAAAGGGAATTCGCACAGGACAAGCTCGAAGGATGGAATGCCCTTTGTGTCTGTCTCTGTTTTTCCAGTGCCCTCTCCCTCTTAAATGAAAAACTCTGGCTAGGAAGATGTGTGCATCTTGACCCTGTCTTTATTGGGTGGGTGAGAGAGAGAGACCCCTAGTTGACTTCACAAGGGATTTGCTCCAGCCTCCAGGATTTTCAGTGAGGTAGGGAGACTAGTATTATCCCCATTTTATGGTTGAGGAAACTGAGGCCCAGAGAGGTCAGGTGATTGGGCCCAAGGTCACCCAGAAGGCAAGTGGCAGAAGTGGAAGTGTGGCATCTGTGCTCACAGGCTTCCCCAAGCATCCTTCTTTGGGGGAGCAGGGTGGGCTAGTGGAAAGAACACAGGCCCCGGAGGCGAAGGCCTGGGTTCTAATCCCCCTCTCCCATGTACCTGCTGTGTGAGCTTGAGCCAGTCACTTAACTTCTATGGACCACACTTCCTTCATCTGTAAAATGGGGATTCAATACCGGTTCTCCCTCCTATTTAGACTGTGAACTCCATTTGGGAGCCGGGTATCCTTCATCTATTCCAGGACTTAATATGACGGTGCTTAGGAAATGCTTAACAAATACCATTATTACTAACATCATCATTATTATTATTATTCTTTACACTAAACCAACCACGGGGCTCTGTGGCACTACCCAATGGCACTCCCCGCCTACAGAGTATGGTCACTGCTGCCTGGATTTGGTATAATAATAATAATAATGATGGCATTTATTAAGCGCTTACTATGTGCAAAGCACTGTTCTAAGCGCTGGGGAGGTTACAAGGTGATCAGATTGTCCCATGGGGGGGCTCACAGTCTTAATCCCCATTTTACAGATGAGGGAACTGAGGCCCAGAGAAGTTGTGACTTGCCCAAAGTCACACAGCTGACAATTGGCGGAGCCGGGATTTGAACCCCTGACCTCTGACGCCAAAGGCCGGGCTTTTTCTACTAAGCCACGCTGTTCCTCCATGTTATGAAAAGGTAAGAGAATTCTTCCTAAGGGACAAAGTTGGGTTTGAAGCAGCCTGGCCTAGAGCACGAGCCTGGGATCAGGACTTGGGTTCTAATGCCGGCTCTGCCCCTTTCCTGCTGTGCGATCTTAAGCAAGTCACATCACTTCTCTGGGTCTCAGTTCCCTCATCTCTAAAATGGGGACTAAGATTGTGAACCCCATGTGGGACAGGGACTGTGTCCAACCCGATTTGCTTGTATCTCCCCCAACGCTTAGAACAGTGGTTGACGCATAATGAGAGTTGACGTTGACGGTTGATGTTTTGGAGAAGCAGCGTGGCTCAGTGGAAAGAGCCCGGGCTTTGGAGTCAGAGGCCAGGGGTTCAAATCCCAGCTCCACCAGTTGTCAGCTGTGTGACTTTGGGCAAGTCACTTCACGTCTCTGTGCCTCAGTTCCCTCATCTGTAAAATGGGGATTAAGACTGTGAGCCCCCCATGGAACAACCTGATTACCTTGTAACCTCCGCAGTGCTTCAAACAGTGCTTTGCACATAGTAAGCGCTTAATAAATGCCATCATCATCATTATTATTATTATTAAGAGCTTAACAAATATCATTACTGCAATTATTACTAATATTATTGTAATTATTTTCACCTCTGTAATATCCACTGGTTCCTGCCAGGATGTATGTGTGTTCAAGCGCTTAGTACAGTGCTCTGCATACAGTAAGCTCTCAATAAATACGATTAAATGAATGAATGTTTGCAGGTAGAGGGAGAGGCGTTGTTCAGTCAGACCTGGACTCCTATTTTAGAGCAAGAGGTAAGTCTATTCCCCAGCCCCCCCAATCCGTAGCGCTTAGAACAGTGTTTCGCACGTTGTAAGTGCTTGGAGAAGCAGCGTGACTCAATGGAAAGAGCCTGGGCTTTGGAGTCAGAGGTCATGGGTTCAAATCCCGGCTCCACCATTTGTCAGCTGGTGACTTTGGGCAAGTCACTTCACTTCTCTGGGCCTCAGTTCCCTCCTCTATCAAATGGGGATGAAGACTGTGAGCCCCCCGTGGGCCAACCTGATTATCTTATAACCTCCCCAGTACTTAGAACAGTGCTTTGCAAATAGTAAGCGCTTAATAAATGCCATCATTACTATTATTATTCTTAACAAATACCAACATTATTATTATTAGGATCCTGGTCTTCTCCCCAACCCAAGACAGAAAGAGTTTAGACAAAAGTGGCTTTCTCTGGGTGTGCAGAATGGACATGGCAGGCTGGCTAACTCCTAATAAAATCCAGCTGTCCCCCAAGCACCGACAAGATGCAGACCTCAACTGGGTAATTTCAGGGGAAGGCACAGATGGCAAATAGCAAATGGCAGAGCTGGGATTAGAACTCAGGTCTCCCGGCTCCTAGACCGACGGTCCCTCTTTGGAACCTACTCAGAACCCGAAAGATACACAGCACAAATTTTCCACAGCTTCATCCGGAGATATTGGAAGGGAGGAAGAGGAATGAGCGACAGTCACTGCAAGATAAGGTATCTTCAAGCTTGAATAACCCAGCTGATTAAATTTGTAGCTCTCCAGCTCTTTTCCTGAAAAATATGCTAAGACCCTAGGAAAAAGTCCACACTCACACAGGATCGATTAGGAGAATGTTGGTTTTGGGATTCCCAGGAACAACTGTGGCTTGAAGTGAAAAGCATTCCCTGAGGGTGGTTTCTGACAATAAGCTTGGTTAAGATGGGCAATGTGGCCACACATACTCGTTTCTCTTCTTACAACCCCTTTTTATTATTATTATTTTATGGTATTTGTTCAGCGCTTATTATGTGGCTGGCACTGTACTAAATGCTGGGCAAGATACAAGCTAATCCGATTGGATACAGTCCGTGTCCCACATGGGGCTCATGGCCTTAAGCCTAACAACAACAATAATAATAAGAAGAAGAATTGTGGTATTTGATAAGTGCTTACTAAGTGCCAGGCACTGTACTAAGCATGCAAACGAATTGGGTTGGACTCAGTCCCTGGGGCTCATATGTGGGGCTCTCAGTCTTAATCCTCATTTTATAGATGAGGTAACTGAGTCACAGAGAAGTGCAATGACTTGCCTAAGGTCACACAGAAGACAAGTGGCAGAGCCAGTTAGAACCTAGGTCTCCTTTACATCATTTAACAGAATTTTAATTTTGTCAGGTAAATTCCAGACAGCTATGGGGGAACAGCTGTCTGCTCCTTTTTATGGAGACAGCACAGTTTGGACAGAAAAAGGTCTGAAAGAAACAGAGACTGGAGAATTTTAGTCCTGGCTCTATAGGGCTGCATGAGGTTTGTCATTTTTATTGACGGTATTTGTTAATCTCTTACTAAGCAGGCATTGTACTAAATGCTGGGGTAGATATGAGATCATTCATTCATTCAATCAATCGTATTTATTGAGCGCTTACTGTGTGCAGAGCACTGTACTAAGCGCTTGATAATCAGGCTGGACAGAGTTTGTCATCCTGTTCCACTTGTATGCTGTGTGACCTCAGACAAATCACTTCTCTGAGCCTCAGTTCCCTCATCTGTAAAATGGGGATTAAGACTGTGAGCCCTAAGTGGGACACTGCATCCAACCTGATTATCTTGCATCTACCTCAGTGCTTATTACAGTGCCTGGCACAGAACACTTATGTACATATCTGTAATTTATTTATATTCATGTCAGTTTCCCCCTCTAGACTCTAAGCTAATTCTGAGCAGGGAATGTGCCTGTTTATTGTGATATTGTACTCTCCCAAATGTAGTACAGTGTTTTGCACACAACAAGCACTCAATAAATTAGATCGAATGATTAGGTACTTAAGTACCACGGCTATTGCTATTATTAACAATAATAATTTATTGTTAATACATTTAGCATCCTTCAGTTAACAATGAAGAGATAGTATTTAGAGAATATACTTCTAGCTAACCGGGTACCGGACAGTCAGCGGAAAAGGCCAGCTCCCCTGATGCCATGTTTCTGAGTGGAATTAGCAAGACCCGGGAATTCTGGGGGTGATTGGCTCCTGAATCTGACTGGGCAGAGGATGGAGATCGTGGCTAAGAAGTGATTCATTCATTCAATCGCATTTATTGAGCGCTTACTGTGTGCAGAGCACTGTACTGAGCGCTTGAATTTGAGTGATTAGAATTAAGTGAATTGACTTGAATTAAGTGACTGAATTGATTAGTGATTAGAATTGAATTAAATGATTGGAGAAGCAGCGAGACTCAGTGGAAAGAGCCTGGGCTTGGGAGTTAAAGGTGTTGAATTCCCATTTTACAGATGAGGAAGTAGAGGCTCAGGGAAGTTAAGATACCTTCCCAAAGTCACACAGCAGGCAAGATGGGGAACTGGAATTAGAAGCCACATCGACTGACTCCAAGATCTGGTCTCTTTCCAGTAGGCCGTACTACTTCTGTAATGATGATGATGATGAAGGGAAGTCACCTCTCAACTCTGAGAAGCAGCGTGGCTCAGTGGAAAGGGTACAGGTTTTGGAGTCACAGGTCAGGGGTTCTAATTCTGCCTCTGACACTAGTCAGCTGTGTGTCTTTGGGCAAGTCACTTCACTTCTCTGTGCCTCAGTTCCCTCATCTGTAAAATGAGGATTAAGATGTGAGCCCACCGTGGGACAACCTGATCTCCTTGTAACCTGCCCAGTGCTTAGAACAGTGATTTGCGCATAGTAAGCGCTTAATAAATGCCGTCATTATTATTATTATTATCCCACAATTGTACCAGCTCCAAGCCGTGCAAACCCCAGGGGTTTCATCATAACTCCCAGAAGGCGGAATGTTTTCTCAGCAGATTGTAATCCTCACTGGCACAGCCCACAGCCAGTCTGAATTAATGTCAATTTCTTTCCTCTTTTATAAATGCCACCTGTGTTACCAGCATTGATTTGGAGGTGATGTAATTTTCTTGCAAATCCATTTGCTTTATATGTTTCTGGCAAGCCTGACTGCTGGGCTGATTAGATAGAGTAACTGTGTCTGTTTAAAAGGAAGGGGATTCAAGCCTGAAACTGCTGTCTGTACTTGTTGGATAATAACCTCCAGTAGAAACTTTAGGGTGGTGCTCAGAAGTGGCTTGACATTGAGCCTAGTGTTTATCCGTTTTCAATAATCAGCCCTCTAATAGTGGTCTTAATTATTGAAAACTCTGAGACATTTTCTAGGTGATGCTGAGTAACAAACTCTCCCAACTCCATCCTCTCCATTACATCCTATCTCTTCTGGGGAGCTGGGTGCGGGTTTTAATAATAATAATGATGGCATTTATTAAGTGTTTACTGTTCTAAGCACTGGGGAGGTTACAAGGTGATCAGGTTGTCCCATGGGGCAATCACAGTTTTAATCCCCATTTTACAGATGAGGTAACGGAGGCACAGAGAATTTAAGTGACTTGCCCAAAGTCACACAGCTGAGAATTGGCAGAGCCGGGATTTAAACCCCTGATCTCTGACTCCAAAGCCCGTGCCCTTTCCACTGAGCCACTTTGCTTCTCAATAATAAGCACATAATAAGCGCTTAACAAATACCATTAAAAAACAAAAAGGTGGCATGGATTCACAGAAAAATACAACAGTCTAGGAATCAAAAGATCCTGATTTTAGTCCTATCTGTGCAGAGCCTTAATGTGTGCAGTGTACTAAGTCCTTGGGAGAGTGCAACATAATAATAATAATAATAATGGCATTTATTAAGCACTTACTATGTCCAAAGCATTGTTCTAAGTGCTGGGGAGGTGACAAGGTGATCAGGTTGTCCCACGGGGGGCTCACAGTCTTCATCCCCATTTTACAGATGAGGAAACTGAGGCACAGAGAAGTGAAGTGTCTTGCCCAAAGTCACACAGCTGACAAGTGGTGGAGCGGGATTCGAACCCATGACCTCTGACTCCAAAGCCCGGGCTCTTTCCACTAAGCCATGCTGCTTCTCAGAGTTGGGAGGTGACTTCCCTTCATCATCATCATCATTAGAGAAGTAGTACGGCCTACTGGAAAGAGACCAGATCTTGAAGTCACTCGATGTGGCTTCTAATTCCAGTTCCCCAGCTTGCCTGCTGTGTGACTTTGGGAAAGTATCTTAACTTCCCTGAGCCTCTACTTCCTCATCTGTAAAATGGGGATTCAACACCTGTTCTCCCTCCCCCTTAGACTATGAGTCCCATGTGGGGCAGGGACTGTGTCCGCACTGATTATTCTTATATAGACCCCATGCTAAGGAAAGCGTTTGGCACATAGTAAGCACTGAACAAATGTCATCATTATTATCACAGCATTTATTAAGCACTTACTATATGCTGAGCAGTGGGCTAACCCCTGGAGGAGGTGTGGCATGATTAGAGCCGACACAGAAATACTTAACCAGGTTAATTGTAGCAAAAATTCCTTCCAGCCTCCACTTTCGGGAGGAGAGGAGGCCAAGGAGGAGGAGGAGGAGACGGGTAGGGGCCAGCTTCAAAGGAAGCCTTCTCTGGGCTTTGAGAAGCCACCCTCGATCCTAGAAAAGAGGCACTCGGCTTCAGATTCTTCTTTTCGTTCAGTGAAAAAAATTTTAACCGACCTAGCGAGAGGAGGGGAGCCAGGTCTGATGGAGAAGGGGTCATGGGGGGAAAGGGGGGCTTTTACCATCCCCCAGACTCGCTAGAGTCTCTCTGGGGTTTCCAGACAGGCTGCCTCAGTCAAATGCAAATTCTCCCACCAGAACATTTATTTAAAAGCGCTGAGTCTGCTTCATTCAGAGATTTAGGGTAAAAAAACACCCACGGACAAACCTTCCTCCTGCCCCTTGAGTTTTCCAGCACATATCTGAGCTCTCAGCCAGAGAAATATCGGAGGTGAATGGTACATATCTGATGTCCTTTGGTCTGATACCTCTTCTTTATGTAGTTGAACAAAAGCAGCAGCTGTCTCAACATTAATTGCCCTGTTAAAAAAGACTTGGCCCGCATTTTACAATGAGACGTTCTCCTTGGAGTTCGAGTGAAGCAGGAAAACATGCCGCTTCTCTGTGATCTACTTCCCAAGCCTTTAGTACAGTGCACTGCACCGACTGGGTGCTCAATAAATACTACTATTACATCTACTACTAGCGTTACAATCAATTCTTCTGTGCAGGCTCTCAGTCCTGAAATCTTTATGTTTAGCCAGAGATCCCTTCATTTATCCTTCTTCCCATCTGGAGGGAGGCAGGGGGAAATTGTCATCAAGCTTTCATGCTGTGTTAGAAGACCAAAGGGAATTTTTGATTTCCTGTGAGCACAGAGAAGGGGCACGGGTCGGCAGGGGCAGTCTGGAATCCCCAGGTAGACTCCCTTTCCCCCTTCTGCTCCTCTTCCCCTTCTCCTCCTCTCCCCCTTCTCCTTCTTTCCCCCTTCTCTTGGGTTCTTGCATATAGCCATTAGGCCTTGCTGGGTAAGAATGTTGTCTTTTCTCAGAATACTTTGGGACCTATGATCCCTCCACCTCCTTCTCCTCTTCCCTTCCCTCTCCTCTTCCCTTCCTTTTCTGTATAATGAGCAGAAGTGTGCCCTAATGGAAACAGCCTGGGGCTGAGAGGCAGAAGATCTGGGTTCTAGTTCCTGCTGTATGACCTTGGTCAAGTCATTTAACCTCTCCTGAGTCTCAGTTTTCTATTAAATGGGAACTGAATACCCATTCTCTCTCCCTCTTAGTTGAGGAGCCCCATGTGGGTCAGGAGCTGTCTCCAACCTGATTTATTCATTTATTTATTTATTTATTTATTTATTTATTTATTCTTTTGATTATTTTAATAATATTAATATTATTTAAATATTTATTTACTTATTTTATTTGTACATATTTATTCTATTTATTTTATTCTGTTAATATGTTTTGTTTTGCTGTCTGTCACCCCCTTCTAGACTGTGAGCCCACTGTTGGGTAGGGACCGTCTCTATATGTTGCCAACTTGTACTTCCCAAGTGCTTAGTACAGTGCTCTGCACAGAGTAATCGCTCAATAAATACGATTGAATGAATGAATGAATGATTATCTTATACCCACCCTGATGCCTGGAACATAGTCAAGACTTAATAGCTGCAGCTAAAGATCTCCAAGTTCTCCTAATACTTTATTATTTTTTATCATTAATATTTTTATCATGCACATACTATGTGTCAGACTCTGTTCTAAGCATTGGGAGAGATACAAGCTATTCAGGATTGACACAGTCCCTCCCACAGGTCACACAGCAAGCAATTAGTGGAATCAGAATTAGAATCCAGGTCCTCTGATTTCCAGGAATGGGCTCCTTCCACTAGACCACGCTACTTCATTCAAGTGCAGCATTGATTAGGGTTTAAAATAAGCCCAGGAAAGGATTGTTCTCCTTCGCTCTGGGCAGCAATCGATCAATCAGTCATTTTCATTGAGCGCTTACTATGTGCAGAGCACTGTACTAAGCACTTGGGAGAGTACAATACAACAGAATCGGCAGACACGTTCCCTGCCCCATAACGTGCTTACAGTCTAGAAGGGTAAGAAACAAATTCCGCCTGGCTGGAGGTTTGCGGGATATTTCATCTTCAAAGGGATTTCTGGACCTTTCTGATATTGCCCTCTTTTCTCTCTCCGAATCGCTAAGGCCTGAGCTTCTCTGAACACTAATTTCCTGCCTGTACCTACTGATAACCCAGCCAAGCCAAATTCTATGCCATTTCTTCCTCGACTGAACTCACCCGTTCATAGAAATCCTGCTGTTCTCACCCTGCTGAGTTTTATTTCCATTGGTTTTTGTGATTCCAGTAAATAAGGAAGCCTCATAAAGGTGTCCATTAAAAGAGTGTAATGTTAATATATTACACCCATTCCAACAAAACTCTGCAAGGTTCACCTCATTAAATGGATGCCAGTGACATGTTTATGTACGTTCTAATTAAAAACCATTGTTAGCTGGGGTATGGTGGGGTTCTGGAAATGTCGACAGTATGAATCTTGGCGAGCTTTTTTAATCATGGAGATGTTTTCCATATGATATCTTACTTAATGAAACCAGACTATCTCAATGTATCGGGGGGAAGCATGACTGGTTTCTGAAAGGGGCTGGGTTCCTCTAAGAACTGTCTTCTTGGTGAAGTTATGGATTGCCAAAGTTCATTCATTCAATCATATTTATTGAGCGCTTACTGTGTGCAGAGCACTGTACTAAGCACTTGGGAAGTACAAGTTGACAATGTATAGAAACGGTCCCTACCCAACAATGGACTCACATGAGAATGGGGAAAAAGGAAGCCTAGATCAGAGGGACCTGCTCTTTGGGAGATTATGTGTCCTAGAATCCCCTGGAAATTGCACCTTTGTATCAGGTGAGGAGGCTGCTTGCTGTTCAGGAGAGGCTGTGGTAGATTTAGCCCATGAGGGAGAGTGACAGAACTTTTGAAAGCCAAGAGAGGTGAGTTCTGGCTCTGTTTAAAGTCCAATTCCATGTTTGTATATCAAGAATTATCCTGTGTGCTCAGCCCAAGGAATATCTGCCGAATTCTTGTGCCTTCTTCATCTGGAGAGAGGGGTAAGGCATCATTTGGCGGGGGGTTGAGCAGCCAGGCACTGGCTCTGTGAATTGGCTAATTGCCCCACTCACTGCCAAGAAGCCTCTGACTGAGGTTTGAGCTGTAGCAGCTCAAGGGAGGCTGTTTTCTTTCTGTTCTTGTCCAGTGAAGTTGGAATGTCTCTGTCCAGATCATGCTTGGTGAAATGAAGTCAGGGGACAGTAAGTGGGGGCAGGTGGGGTGGAGCATGTGCGAATGTGGTGGTTGTAAGGTGAGGGAGCTTTCGGGAAGGCAAAACTTCCTGTGAGCCATTTTCTGTCAATATCATACATTGAGAGCCCAAAAGTAGGGGTGCTGCCTTCTTTTGAGGGGGGTGCTTCTATTTCCTAGGCCCCTGAATCATGAAGTACATTGGACCTTAACAATAGGGCCCTTTTAGATGCCCAAAGACCCCAGCTTGTTGCGACAGAAAGTATAAAACCTGCAAACCTATCATTGTCTAACAGGGTTATTTCTCTGGGGCCACTAAAGAATCGGTGTTGTCATTAAAGGCTTTTATTGAAATAAACAAATTCATGAAACTGCCCGGTATTGAGTGGCATCAGCGATTGGATCAATAGTAATTCATTTTCAAAATGGTCCTCCTTCTAGGAGAGTGCCATAGTGAGTGAGGTAAATCCCAGCCAGCTCTACCTCCACAGCGATAGCCGTTTGGAGAGGGATTTCTGAGACGATGAGGCAATCACCTGGAATTTTCACTCATTTGTCCTCCACCTGGTGTAGCTATGGCAGTGATACCTATAGTAATGATAATAAATAGTGGCAATTAAGTGCTTCCAGTGAGTAGCATTCATTCATTCTCTCAATCGTATTTATTGAGTGCTTACTGTGTGCAGAGCACTGTACTAAGCGCTTGGGAAGTATAAGTTGGCAACATATAGAGACAGTCCCTACCCAACAGCAGGCTCACAGTCTAGAAGGGGGAGACAGAGAACAAAACAAAACATATTAACAAAATAAAATAAATAGAATAAATATGTACAAATAAAATAGAGTAATAAATACATACAAACATATATACATATATACAGCAGTGTGGCCTAATGGGTAGAGCATGGGTCCCGGAGTCTGAGAGAACTGGGTTCCGATCCCAGCTTCACCATTTGTCTGCTGTGTGATCTTGGGCAAGTCACTTCACTTTTCTTCTAGACTGTGAGCCCACTCTTGGGTAGGGACTGTCTCTATGTGTTGCCAACTTGTACTTCCCAAGCGCTTAGTACAGTGCTCTGCATACAGTAAGCGCTCAATAAATATGATTGATTGATTTTCTGTGCCTCGGTTATTTCTTCTTTAAAGCGGGGATTAAGATTGTGAGCCCCATGGGGGACAGGGACTGTGTCCAAAATGATTGGCTTATATCTAGCTAGCCCAATGCTTAGTACAGTGCCTGGCATATAGTATTCATTCATTCAATCATATTTATTGAGCGCTTACTGTGTGCAGAGCACTGTACTAAGCACTTGGGAAGTACAAGTTGGCCACATATAGAGACGGTCCCTACCCAACAGCGGGCTCACAATCTAGAAGTATGTGCTTAACAAATACATTAAAATGTGCCACTCACTCTACTAAGCTCTGGGGTTGATACAAGAGGCTCAGTGGAAAGAGTACAGGCTTTGGAGTCAGAGGTCGTGGGTTCAAATCCCAGCTCCGCCAATTGTCAACTGGGTGACTTTGGGCAAGTCACTTTGCTTCTCTGTGCCTCAGTTCCCTCATCTGTAAAATGGGGTTGAAGACTGTGAGCCCCCCGTTGGACAACCTGATCACCTTGTAACCTCCCCAGCGCTTAGAACAGTGTTTTGCACATAGGAAGTGCTTAATAAATGTCATCATTATTGAGTAGCAGCGTGGCTCAGTGGAAAAAGCCCGGGCTGTGGGTTCAGAGGTCGTGGGTTCAAATCCCGGCTCTGTCAATTGTCGGCTGGGTGACTTTGGGCAAGTCACTTCACTTCTCTGTGCCTCTGTTACCTCATCTGTAAAATGGGGATTAAGACTGTGAGCCCCATGTGGGACAACATGATCACCTTGTAAACTCCCCAGCACTTAGAAGAGTGCTTTGCACATAGTAAGCGCTTAATAAATGCCATCATTATTATTATTATTATTATTATTATTACAACGAGGTTGGACATGGTCCCTGTCCCATGAGAGGTTCACAGTCTGAGGATCATGGAGAGCAGGCATTTATTCTCCATTTTCAGATGAAGAAACTGAGGCCCAGAGAAGTGATGTGACTTGCCCCAGATCACACAGCAGCCAAATGGTGAAGCTGGAATTAGAACCCAGGTCCTCTGACTCCAAGGCCCATTCTCTTCTCACAAGGCGACCCTGATTCTCTGGGACCCTACCATCACCACCACAACCAACAGCCCCCTCCCGAATCCACCCCTCTGCCTTGATATTTCTGGTAGACTTACCTTTTCTGAGGAAATAAGATCATTATTACCTACTGGAGGAATTTCTTAAAAGCAATGGAGATAGCTTTTCCTGAGTATATCTGAGTTCAAAGATTCTCTTTAAAGAGAGATTGCATCTTGATTTCTCTTTTTTTCCCCCACTGGAGTTTTTAATTTTCATTTATCATATCTTTCCTTTTCACCTCTGTTCTTTATGGCGTGTTACAGTATTAAAGAAATCTCTACCTAGCCATCGAAAGTCCTGTTTGAAAGAATAAGATTCTTTATAAATGAGATGGTGCTGTTATTTTAAGGTTGGGAGACAGGTGTTATTTCAAAAACATTTGTTGGCAGTAATCATTGCTTTCTATTGGCACCGTTCAGAATTTTCCTTCAAGGATGAAAGACATCAAAGAGTTAAGGAATAATCTGATTTCTTAGAGGTGATCACTTCCCTGTCACAAACCCAAAGGAATACGTTGACAGAGACATGTGTTTAATTTCTGTCTAGTAGAGAGTCCAAACCACAGAATGCCAGACTTTAGATATGTTAATATACATATATATATATGGATAGGTATATAATTGTGAAATTTGTTGGGTGCTTACTATGTGCAAGGCACTGTACTAAGTGCTGGGATAGATACAAGCAAATTGGGATGGACAAAGTCCCTGATATCTGTTCTCTCTCCATCTTATCCTTCCTAGTTCATGTGAGAGGGATTGTGTCAGATCTAATTGTCTCGTCTCGGCCCCAGGGCTCAACACAGTGCTTTGACTGAGAGAGCCAGGGCTTGATAAATACAACTGGTGTAGGTGATGTGCTCTTACTGATAGGAATTTATTCTTATTCATAGCTTAATTTCACCATCAGTGACTTTTCTTTAGGTATAAAAGGCAAGTAAGCATATATGTATATTTATAATGTTTGTGCAGGGGTGGGGGGCTGTGTGATTGGGTGTCTGCTTATGCATATAAGTATTTGTGTGTGTGTGTGTGAGTATGGATTCTAAATAAATGAGAGACCTTCAGATAGGCAGAATAGGTACGCCCCAAGAATGGCAAAATATAAAAATAACCCCACGCTCATTGACTAGGGGGACACGTGTGTGAGAGAGATTTGGAAGAGATAGGCATTTTGTAACTCGCGTCTGGTAAGCAAAACGCCACGGTCAATGCTGCTGACTAAATGGTTTTGCAAATCCAGACAATTTCAGAAAGCCGGAGAGAGGCAAATTTGCGAACGGGCTGGCAGTGCTTTTCCTGGGTTTTAACCCAAAGAGGTTAAGAGGTTTGAAAGAAAGAGCAATGCAGTTTGCCAGAGAAATGGGAAGGGGGATTTGGGGGAAGTGGTTGAGGCAAACACGGGACGTGGGAGGGGAGATCAGTGCTTGGCGAAGCAGGGATTCATTGACTCCTCCTCTAACACTTAAGGATTTCTTTCGGCAACTTTCCAAGTCTGATCACTTCCTCTTCAGAGCAAAAATTTACAGGCAGCATCCAGATCCAAACTACGGGTCCGCTCCTTCCTCTGTCATTCCAAAATGCCAATATTTCCAATTCAAAAGACAGTTTAACCCACTGCCAGATGACTCAAAGCTTATTTAGAGAAGCAACATGGCCTAGTGGATTGAGCACAGGCTTGGGAGTCAGAAGGACCTGAGTTTTAATTCCAGCTATGCCACTTGTCTTCTGTGTGACCTTGGACAAGTCACTTCACTTCTCTGTGACTCAATTACCTCAACTCTAAAATGGAAATTAAGACTGTGAGCTCCATGTGGGACAGGGACTATGCCCAACCCATTTTGCTCATATCCACCCCAGTGCTTAGTACAGCATTTGGCACATAGTAAGCGCTTAACAAATTCCACTATTATATTATTATTAAGTTTGGGAACCCAAACCCCACTTGGTGGAAAGAATCATTCAATCAGTCATATTTATTGAGTACTTACTGTGTGCAGAGCACTGTTCTAAGCACTTGGGAGAGTTCACTGCAACAGAGTTGGTATCCATGTTCCCTCCCCACAGTGAGTTTAAAGGACTACTTCTAATTCCAGTTCTGGCACTGGCCTTCTGTGTCATCTTGGGCAAGTCACTTAACTCTCTGGGCCTCAGTTTCCTCACCTGCAAGATGCGGGTTAAATACCCATCCCTTAGACTGTGAGTCCGTGTGAGACAGAGACTGTGCCTGATTTGATGGTGTTGACGCTACTCCGGTGCTTAGCACAGTCCTTGGCACATAGTAAGCACGTAACAGATACCATGATTATTATTGTCACATGTGAAACCATGCATTTTCCACAGAAAGGTGCCTGTAGAAATGAAAGAAAATCTTCCACAACTGTCTTGCTAGGAACCGAGACATAACACAAGCAATCACTAGTATTTATCGAGTGCTTCATTCATTCAGTCATATTTATTGAAAGTTTAATGAGTGTAGAGCACTATACTAAGCGCTTGGGAGAGTACAATATGACAATAAACACATATTCTCTGCCCACAACAAGCTTATGGTCTAAAGTGCTTGGAAGAGTACAATACAACTAAGTTGGTAGGCATGTTTTCTGCCCACCATAAATCAATGGCCTTTATGGAGTGCTTACTGTGTGCAGGGGACTGTACTAAGCACTTGGGAAAATGCAATGTAAAGGAGTTTGGAGACGTGTTCCCTGACCACAAGGAGCTTACAGTCAAGTGTCCACAATGAAGTGGAAGCCACCAGGTGGATCTGGAGATGTCAGATGTGCCCAAACTAGGAAGTACAAATGTTGACCCTCGTTCAGTGGCATTTACAAAGAGCTTCCTCTGCTCAAAAAACTGTACCATAAAGCTTGGGAGAGTGCAATCAGTGGATGTTTAAGGTCTGTCTCCGCAACTGGAGTAGAATCTCTTCGAGGGCAGGGACAGTGTCTACCAACTCTATTGTATTCCAAGCGCTCAGTACAGTGTCCTACACACTGTAAACACCCAGTAAACACCATTAATGGGTGGATCGATTGCAGAGCACTTGAGAGAGTGGAGAGGGAGAAGGGCAGGGAACGTTTCTTGCACTCCTGTTGAACTTTCCCAAGTGCTCAACAGAGCACTCTGCCCTCACTGGGTGCTCAGTCAATCCCATTCCCACCACCCCCAGAGCCTCTCAGGATGTCTAGAGGAGCCCCTGAGAAATCTTGAAATCGTCAGCGACTGGAAATGTGTGTTTGTTTTTTGTCTTTTTTAAGAAAGTCAGATTGTTGCCAACAAAGGAATAACGAGAATGGATCCGCTAAGTAGCTTCTTGGATAAACTTCAACTCTTCCACACCCCAGTGTCCCAGTGTCCGCCCATTAGATGTTATCCTGGTGGTGTGAAGGATTTAGCATCCAACTGCCTCCTCAAGTGCCTGATTTACGCTTAGGAAATTGCTCCCTCTCCCAGTTGGCCAAAGCCCAAGAGAAACAATCACCCGACAGGAACTGGGTCTGAAGCCTCAGGCTGAATCAAAACTTGGGGCCCAGTAGCTGACTCAGTGGGACCGTGGAGGTGTGGAATTGAGGGTAGGTCATCAGGCATCAGATTATCCTTCCTCATCAACTCACCCTGGGACTCCTTGGGTAAAATCTGGCCGTCTTTAATGAAAGAGTTTGGGTCACATTTTTTTTCAAAATTATCTTGATTTGAGACTGTTTGGGTGATTGTTTTTGTGAAATCCTCCCAGTCTTATTTTCAGTTAGGAGTATCAAAATCACAGTGTCTGTGTTGTGCTTCTATGAAAAGATTCAATCCCAAGTCCAGATGTCTGGAACTACCACGCTTATTGAACTATTTTCTCACCCTTACCTAATGAGACATGCCTCACTGCGTAACTACTGTCTCCTTCATTTGATAATGAGGTCTGCAGGGGTATGATGGGAGTCAGAAGGTCATGGGTTCTAATCCCGGTCCCACCGCTTGTCTGCTGTGTGACCTCGGGCAAGTCACTTCACTTCTCTGTGTCTGTTACCTCATCTGTAAAATGGGGATTAAGACCATGAGCCCCATGTGGGACAGGGACTGTGTCCAACCTGATTTGCTTCTATCCACCCCAGTGCTTAGTACAGTGCCTGGCACATAGTAAGCACTTAACAAATGCCACAATTATTATTATTATTAACCCAAGACCCTCCTTTTCACCCATTGGGTCTGCCCCTCAACTGAGAGTGCATTCAGGAGCAAGGTAGATGCAAGATAACCAGATTGGAAGCAGTCCCTGTCCCACCCGGGGCTCCCAGTCTCAATCCCCATTTTACAGATGAGGTAATTAAGGCATAGAGAAGTGACTTGCCCAAGGTCACACAACGGAAAAGTGATGGAGTCAGGATTAGAACCCAGGTCCTCTCAGTCCCAGACCCACGTTTTTTCCATTAGGCCACATTTCTTTTCCCTCCCTCTTAGACTGTGAGCCCCATTTGGGACAGGACCTGTGTCCTGTTTTTGGGGTTTTTTTTTTTCATATTTGCCTTCCCCTTTGTGGGTAGGGAGCATGGCACTGCCCAAATACTCCTTAGATTGCCCCACACTAAGTAGTTGCTTAAAAAATTATGCTACTAGTATCAACTCCAGAGCTTAGCACAGTTCTTGGCACATCACAAGGCCTTAATACCATAATTATCGTCATTATTTTTAGTGGTCTCTAGATTGTAAGCTCATTATGAATGGGGAACATGTCTGCCTGTTCTGTTGTACTGTACACTCCCAAGCTCTTTGTGTTCTGCACATAGTAAGCGCTCAAAAAATACAATTGATGACTATCATAGTCACTATAGCATTCAGGATGTTGACCCGGGTTAGATTGTGGACCCCATCTGGGTAGGGATCAAATCTCTTACCTCTGTTGTAGTAATAATAATGCTGGTATTTGTTAAGCACTTACTATATACTAATAATAATGATGATGGTATTTGTTAAGTGCTTGCTATGTGCAAAGCACTGTTCTAAGCACTGGGGAGGTTACAAGGTGATCAGGTTGTCCCACGGGGGGCTCACAGTTTTCATCCCCGTTTTACAGATGAGGTAACTGAGGCCCAGAGAAGTTAAGTGACTTGCCCAAAGTCACACAGCTGACAGTTGGGCGGTTTTGAACCCACGACCTCTGACTCCAAAGCCTGTGCTCTTTCCACTGAGCCACGTTGCTTCTATATGCCAGGCACTGTACTAAGCACCAGAGTGGATCCAAGCAAATTGGGTTGAACACAGTCCCTGTCGTACAAGGGGCTCACAGTGTCAATCTCCGTCTTATACTCACTCTCCCAAGTGCTTAGTATAGTGTTCTGAACCCCTTAGGCATTCCATAATTGCTATTGATTGGTTCTAGATCAGTGTGATACACTATTCAGAGCGAGACCAGAAAAATATTCCGGCTAAACCACTTCGGCTGAAACTCTACTCCTAGAACACGTGGAAATCCGGGGATACGAATGGCCACTCTTCCAGAGAAGCATTCATATGGGGTCTACCACACTTAAACACGGCAAGATGATCCGGATCTCAAAGCTACGGGGTTGTGGGGAGAGATGTTTCCGGTAATGATGGCTTTTTTTCAAGAGGCAGGAGCGTTACAGCTGACAAGTTGGCCTTGTTAAAATTATTAGGTGGGGGCTGAAATGGAAAGAGAAGGAGAGACAGAGAGAATGTTTGGTGCCCAAAGGAAATGGGGAGCTATTAGAGATAATATCTTTGATTTAAATCCTACGGGGAAGGACACATTCGGCATCTCGCTGCCATTTGCCAGATGTCTCTGAATGATTTTTCTGTCTCCCCGTCTCGGGAATGTCCATCACTGCCAGTAGGCAAATCCAGCAATGAAAAATTGAAGTTTGGAAGCAGATGTTCTGCGAGAACTCTTCCCCAGCACCTGTTCCTGATTAGGGAACAGCAAATATGGGAAAGATACTAAGTGTGAATTAAGGCCATAAAAGAGTCCAGGTTCACTCTCTCCCACACCTTCCTGGCATTGGCTCGCCCACTTGGATGTGAGGAAGGGTTTGCCAGGGGATGAAGTAGATGAATTAACGAGGCTCCCAGGGTGAAAATATTAGCTCATCAGCAGCTGGAGCTGTAAGAGGATCGTGAAAGAAGTACTCCCTTCCCAGTAGGATGGCATTCAAAGTCATTTCCCCAGGCTTATAACAATAATAACAATAATAATAATACTAGTAATGGTATTTGTTAATGTCTAGCATGTGTCAAGCACTTTTCTAAGTGCTGGGGTAGTAATAATGATGCATTTATTAAGTGCTTACTATGTGCAAAGCACTGTTCTAGGCGCTGGAGAGGTTACAAGGTGATTGGGTTGTCCCACGGGGGGCTCACAGTCTTCATCCCCATTTTACAGATGAGGGAACCGAGGCCCAGAGAAGTGAAGTGACTTGCCCAAAGTCACACAGCTGGCAATTGGCAGAGCTGGGATTTGAACCCTTGACCTCTGACTCCAAAGCCCAGGCTCTTTCCACTAAGCCACGCTGCTTCTCTATATGATTTAAGTAGGACACAGTCCCTGTCCCACATGAGGCTCATAGTCTTAACCTCCATTTTCCAGATAAGGTAACTGAGGTCCAGATAAGTGAAGTGACTTACCCAATATCACACAGCAGACAAGTGGCAGAGGCGGGATTAGAACCCAGGTTCTACTGATGCTCAGGCCCGGGCTCTATCCAACTAGGCTATGCTGTGCTTGACGTATTGTAGATGTTTAACAAATGCAACAATTAACAGTAATAATAATAATTGCGGTATTCCTCCTCCATCCCTCCCACTCTCTCACATCTGTTCATTCCCTCAGAGTTTCAAAACTCATCACCGCTGAGAAGTTAGTTAGTCCCTCCAACCTCCTAATAGTAATAATGATTATGATATTTAAGCACTCACTTCGTGCCAGACACTGTACTAAGCGCTGGGGTGGGTACAAGCAAATTGGGTTGGGCACAGTCCTTGTCCTGCATAGGGCTCACAATCTTAATCCCCATTTTACAGATGAGGGAACTGAGGCACAGAAAAGTAAAGTGACTGGCCAATGATCACACAGCAGACAAGTACGGAGCCAGGATTAGAACCCAGGTCTTTCTGACTCCTGGGCCGATGACTTGGAGAAGCAGTGGGGCTCAGTGGAAAGAGCCCGGGATTTGGAGTCAGAGGTCATGGGTTCAAATTCCGCTCTGCCAATTGTCAGCTGTGTGACTTTGGGCAAGTCACTTCACTTCTCTGTGCCTCAGTTCCCTCATCTGTAAAATGGGGATTAAGACTGTGAGCCCCACATGGGACAACCTGATTGCCTTGTATCTACCCCAGCGCTTAGAACAGTGTTTTGCACATAGTAAGTGCTTAATAAACATCATCATTGTTATTATTATCCTTTAGACCTCGCTGCTAACCAGAGCACTGTACTGGACACTAGTCAATTGCATTTATTGAGCACTTACTATGTGCAGAGCACTGTAGTAAGCACTTGGAAAAGAATGAGAATTGGAAGATGTGTTCCCTGCCCACAGGAGCTTACAGTCTAAATCCACTATTTGCTGTGCCCAACCTTATCATCTCATCCTCTTCAGCAGTTAGCTCAGTGCTTTTAACAGCAAAATTATTATCGTTATTATTATTATTACTCTGTTGCTTGGCTTGCTAAACAGAACATTGCAGGACAGTAACACAGATAAACTTGCTTTTCAATTTTACAGGCTTTCAGCCCAAATAATGAAGGCAATTTATAGATGACAGGCTTCCACAGCCAATTAGCAGAGGCGATGTATGTTGTTACCAAAAAATGGTAATAAAGCTTTTAGGCAAACACAGAAGAAAAGTTCTGTTGTTTTTTGTTTTTTTCATCCGAGCTTGACAGTCTCAGGAGTCTGTATGAGCTTAATTAAAGTCAGGGGAAGGAGGAGGAAAAAAGAAATCTCTCCTATTGCTTTCTTTGAGTCCCTTTCACAAACCACCACACTCACAGTGAAAGGAAGGCCTGAAAGGAAACTGGAATCGGGCAGAGAATTTCAATTTCGGCTACACTTTTCTCTCCCTGGTCCCCATCCGAATGAGTTCCTGCTTCCGAAACCTTAGTCTTGGGGTGTTCAGCAGTGAGGCCTAGGGGAAAGAACATGGGCCCGGGCGTCAGAAGACCTGAGTTATAATCCTGGCTGACTCTTCTGCTGTGTGATCTTGGACAAATCATTTAACTTCTCTGTGCCTCAGCTCCGCTCAGTGGAAAGAGCCCGGGCTTTGGAGTCGGAGGTCATGGGTTCAAATCCAGGCTCTGCCACTTGTCAGCTGTGTGACTCTGGCCAAGTCACTTCACTTCTCTGGGCCCCAGTTACCTCATCTGTAAAATGGGGATTCATTCATTCATTCAATCATATTTATTGAGCGCTTACTGTGTGCAGAGCACTGTACTAAGCACTTGGGAAGTACAAGTTGAGGATGAAGACTGTGAGCCCCTCGTGGGACAATCTCATCACCTTGTAACCTCCCCAGTGCTTAGAACAGTGCTTTGCACATAGTAAGCACTTAATAAATGCCGTCATTATTATTAGTATTATGAAATGAGGATTAAATCCTCCCTCCAGTTTAGACTTTGAGCCCCATATGGGACAAGGACTATGTCCAACCTGATTATCTTGTATCCACCCCAGTGCTTAGTACAATGCTTAGGCCTTCCCAGACTGAGCCCCCTCCTTCCTCTCCCCCTTCTCCCCCTCCCCCTGTCTTACCTCCTTCCCCTCCCCACAGCAGCTGTATAGATGTATATATGTTTGTACGTATTTATTACTCTATTTTATTTGTACATATTTATTCTATTTATTTTATTTTGTTAATATGTTTTGTTTTGTTGTCTGTCTCCCCCTTCTAGACTGTGAGCCTGCTGTTGGGTAGGGACCGTCTCTATATGTTGCCAACTTGTACTTCCCAAGCGCTTAGTACAGTGCTCTGCACACGGTAAGCGCTCAATAAATATAATTGAATTGAAATGAATGAATACTACTACTAATAATAATGATGGCATTTATTAAGCGCTTACCATGTGCAAAGCAATGGTACTTAGTGCTTTCCAAATACCATTGCTTATTATTTTCTATCATCCATTCGAGTGAAAGTTTCCTGTGGGCAGGTGACAAGACATCTGTATTTTGTATTTATTTAGCAGCCCTCAATAAACTGCTAGACTGTGAGCCCACTGTTGGGTGGGGACCGTCTCTATATGTTGCCAACTTGTACTTCCCAAGCGCTTAGTACAGTACTCTGCACACAGTAAGCGCTCAATAAATACGATTGAATGAATGAATGAATGAATAAACACTTGTCAGGTATACAATGAAACTGGAAAATAACTCTGAAGGTTTGTCCAAGTACAGCAACGGCCGCAGCAGTTAGTTTCTGTCTGAGACCTTTTTACAAAAGGGTTACAACGATAGTAACAGTAATATTTGAGAGCCTACTTAATGCAGTGCAGTGTGCTAATTACTTAGCACACTGTAATTAATTAGTAATTAATTACCAATTACAACAGAAGCCCAAGACAGGCCCAAGTTGGATGGGTGAAGCCCCTGGAAAAAAAAAATATATATATAAGGAGCTTGAGAAAGATTTACCTTCTGCTTAGTGGATGTTTTGATTTCATCCCCTTGATAATGATGAATATTTGGGGCCATCTCTGAGACTGCTGGGCAGGCAACATCTAGTTCCTTGTGTGAGTTTTTTGTGATTGTCTAGGGACAATGGATGATTGACAACTGACTCCCAAGGGTGTTGGAAATCCCCTCTCCTCCCCGACCCAGCCACCAGCTTCCCTTGACTTTACGGGATGGCTGGGCTGGGAATGGGGTAGGGAGATAGGGATGGAGAGCTAGAAAAGCAGATGTGTTTTTGTGGGGGCATTTGTTGTGTTCTTATTACGTCAACCAACTGTTCTAAGCACTGGGATAGTTACAAAGTGATCAGGGGGCATATGATCCCTATCCCACATGGGAGCTCAGGGTCTAAGGAGGGAGTACTTGTACTTCCCAAGCGCTTAGTACAGTGCTCTGCACACACAATGAACTCTCAATAAATATGATTGAATCTATATCTATATAGAGACATATATAAGACTGTGTTGAAAATACAATTGAGACTTTTTCCTCTTGGCTGGGCCATCACAACACTATGTTAGGAAATACTTGGACAGTGTTAACAGCCATTGGAAAACGTTTAGTACATATTTACTCTTTATTTTGCTAATGATGCACATCTAACTTTAATTCTATTTGTTCTGGCGATTTTGACACCTGTCTACATGTTTTGTTTTGTTGTCTGTCTCCCCCTTCTAGACTGTGAGCCCGTTGTTGGGTAGGAACCGTCTCTATATGTTGCCGACTTGTACTTTCCAAGTGCTCTGCACACAGTAAGCGCTCTATAAATACGATTGAATGAATGAATGAGTGAGTAGGATTTAACCCTCACTTTACAATTGAGGAAACTGAGGCCCAGAGAAATTAAGTGACTTAAGGTCCCACAGCAAGCAACTGACAGATGAGGATTAGAACCCAGGTCTTCTAATTCCCAGGGCTATGCTGTCTTTGTCCATCAAGAAGATGGACACTACAGGACTTCTGTTTTGGTTTGATTTTTATGGTAAAGTGCTATGCGCCAGACACTGCTCTAAGCACTGAGGTATAGTCAAGCTAATCAGGTTGGACACAGTCCACGTCCCAAGTGGGGCTCACGGTCTTAATCCCCATTTTACAAATGAGGCCCAGAGAGGTGAAGTGACTTGCCTAGGTTCATGCGGCCCAGTCAGGATTAGAACCCAGGGCCTTCTAACCCTCAGGCCCGAGTTCTAGCCAGTAGGCCATTAATAAATGCCATTATTATTATTATTATTATCCTGCTTGTGTGGCACTAGGGGTGAGGCTTGTGACCTCTTACCAGCCCAAAAGCCATCATCACTAAGACACGGGCACTTATCCTGTCCCAGACAGGTTTTGGCTGAAGTGGAAGCATCTCCTGAAAGCATCATTTCCTGGAATAATGCCAGTATAGAGGGAGGAGCTAAAAACAGCGTTATTGTTGCCATTCAAATTACCCGTCTCTAAATGAGCCATTATCTGATTGCTGATCTTTTTTTAAACTACTCATTCCCACTCGTATTTCACGATTTCTTGCATTTGAGTGTCAGAGCTGGAGTCGGGCCAACGTTTAAAACACTCGTGCCCTCCAGCGAGGCTGGTTGGGTTCAGACTTTTTAACGTATTAAGTTACGACGGCGTACATCAGCACATATGGAAAATGCAAGCTTTCAAAAGGCACTGAACTTGGGCCCGGATTCTGGCTCTTCCTCCGTGATGTCTGACATTCGAAAACCGAAAGGTAAATCTCTGTCTGGGGAGAATTTTATCTGAAACGGTACACTTAGGACCACGGGTGTACGGAGGGGTTTTCTAGCCTGACTTTCAGATTATAAAACGGCCTCCTGTTTCTCATTGACGTATCTTTCCGAGCTACACTTTGGCCACATCTGCAGACAACAAAACAGCAGTCATGACCCGACTCTCAGAAGGCCCAAAGCTCCAACTTAAAAGTTTCTCGGTGGTGCAGATGTCTCTGGTTTTCTTTTTTTTTTTTCCTTAATAATTTTTTAAGCACTATTCTAAGCTCTAAGGTAGATACAAGCTAAGCAGGTTGGACACAATCTATGTCCCACATGGGGCTCACATTCTTCATGTCCGTTTTACCGACTAGGTAACTGAGGCACGGACATTAGGTGACTTGCCCAAGGTTATATGATAACCTGCTGGATCGTACGCAGGGTAGAGACTGCGTCCAACCTGTTTAGCTTGCATATACCCCATCACTTAGTACAGTGCCTGGCACATAGTAAGAGGTTAAAAAATACCACACAAAAAAACCCTATTTTTCCCCCTTGCCCTCCTCCCTGCCCCTTAGAAGGTTTAACCCACAATCGCCAAGGGACATTCACCATTTCCACCGAGTGATTTATCAATTACCTTTCTTATCCAGTGTGGTCTAGTGGATAGTGGACAGGAGACTTGAGTTCTAATCCTGATTCTACCACTTGCCTGTTGTGTGACCCTGGGCAAGTCACTAACTTCTGTGGCTTCCTCGTGTGTATAATAGGGATTAAATACAGGTTCTTCTTCCTTTTTAGACCGAGCCCCATGTGGGACAGGAATCATGTCAATGAGAAGCAGCGTGGCTCAGTGGAAAGAGCCTGGGCTTTGGAGTCACAGGTCATGGGTTCAAATCCAGGCTCTGCCACTTGTCAGCTGTGTGACTTTGGACAAGTCACTTCACTTCTATATGCCTCAGTTCCCTCATCTGTAAAATGGGGATGAAGACGGTGAGCCCCCACTGTGGGACAACCTGATCATCTTGTAACCTCCCCAGCGCTTAGAACAGTGCTTTGCACATAGTAAGTGCTTAATAAATGCTATCATTCATTCATTCAATCATATTTATTGAGCGCTTACTGTGTGCAGAGCACTGTACTAAGCGCTTGGGAAGTACAAGTTGGCAACATATAGAGACGGTCCCTACCCAACAGTGGGCTCACAGTCTAGAAGGGGGAGACAGAGAACAAAACAAAACATATTAACAAAATAAAATAAATAGAATAAATATGTACAAATAAAATAAATAAATATTATTATTATTATTATTATTACCTACCTCAGCACTTAGGATGATGCTTAGTACATAGTAAGCATTAACAAAGAAGCAGCATGGTCTAGTGGAAAGAGCTTGGGCCCAGGAGTCGGAGGACCAGGCTCTGCCACTTGTCTGCTGTGTGACCTTGGGCAAGTCGTTTCACTTCTCCGTGCCTCGGTTTCCTCAACTGTAAAATGGGGATTAACTCCTTCTCCCTCCTACTTGGACTGTGAACCCCATGTGGGACAGGGGACTGTATCCAACCTGATAAACTTGTATCTACCCCAGCACTTTAGAACAGTGCTTGGCACGTAGTAAGTGCTTAGCAAGTACTATAAAAAGACCACAGATATTATTATTATTATCGGTATTATGACTCTTCTTTCCAGGGCCCCAATCTGCTTTGTAATTCCTTTGTATCGTATGGTTATAATGGGGACACCATGCGAATCTTGACTTATGTTTTGATGAAAAATGCAGTTCCACGAAAGGATGAGATATATCAGCTGGGCCTCTCAGGAACTCAGCTATTAAAATCTATTTGTATCTACCCCAGCACTTTAGAACAGTGCTTGGCACATAGTAAGTGCTTAGCAAGTACTATAAAAAGACCACAGATATTATTATTATTATTGGTATTATGACTCTTCTTTCCAGGGCCCCAATCTACTTTGTAAGTCCTTTGTATCGTACAGTTATAATGGGGACAGCATGCGAATCTTGACTTATGTTTTTGATGAAAAATGCAGTTCCACGAAAGCGTGAGATATATCAGCTGGGCCTCTCAGGAACCCGACTATTAAAATCTACTTGTATCTACCTCAGCACTTTAGAACAGTGCTTGGCATATAGTAAGTGCTTAGCAAGTACTATAAAAAGACCACAGATATTATTATTATTATCGGTATTATGACTCTTCTTTCCAGGGCCCCAATCTGCTTTGTAAGTCCTTCGTATCGTCTGGTTATAATGGGGACAGCATGCGAATCTTGACTTATGTTTTTGATGAAAAATGCAGTTCCACGAAAGGGTGAGATATATCAGCTGGGCCTCTCAGGAACCCGACTATTAAAATCTACTTGTATCTACCCCAGCACTTTAGAACAGTGCTTGGCACATAGTAAGTGCTTAGCAAGTACTATAAAAAGACCACAGATATTATTATTATTATCAGTATTATGACTCTTCTTTCCAGGGCCCCAGTCTGCTTGGTAAGTCCTTCGTATCGTATGGTTATAATGGGGACAGCATGCGAATCTTGACTTATGTTTTTGATGAAAAATGCAGTTCCACGAATGGGTGAGATATATCAGCTGGGCCTCTCAGGAACCCGACTATTAAAATCTCCCAGCTCTTTACTGCAAAAGAGTGGCTGTCAAACTCGAGCCAACCGACTGTTTGAAATCAACCCTAAAGCTCGCAGGCCAACAAATATGTCCGCTCTATTAAACCATAAACTCACGGAGAAATATGAAAGGATTTGACTGTGAACATGCGCTGCTTGCCTAGCGCTGGCCATGGAAGAGCAGGAGAAAAAGTTATTGAACTGTCAGGGAGAATTTCATTTTACAGCGCTACCGCGAATCTCAAAGAGCCTGTAGTCTTTAGTAGAGAGCTATATAAGAATCTGGAGGCAAGAGAGGGGAAAATAATTGGCTTTGTAAATAACATTGGGTAAATGAATACATCTGTTGGAGGGAGGGGAGGAGAGTTAGCTTTCAGAACATCTCTAGCCTTCGCTCTCCTGCAGGAAATATAGTGCTAATAATAATAATAATTGGGGTGTTGCCATCTCTGAGTTGCTGCTCACAATTAGTTCAGTCCTTAACCCCTCTGTAACCTGTGTCCTCCACGTAACCCCTTGGAGAAGCAGCGTGGCTCAGTGGAAAGAGCACCGGCTTTGGTGTCAGAGGTCCTGGGTTCAAATCCCGACTCCGCCAATTGTCAGCTGGGTGACTTTGGGCAAGTCGCTTCACTTCTCTGGGCTTCAGTTCCCTCATCTGTAAAATGGGGATTAAGACTGTGAGCCCCACCTGGGACAACCTGATCACCTTGTATCCCCCCAGGGCTTAGAACAGTGCTTTGCACATAGTAAATGCTGAACAAATACCATTATTAGGATTACTTTATACAGAGTGCTACACTGTGAGCCTACTTTGAGTGCCTATTGCATGCATAAGGCTGTACTGAGCACCCGTTATGTGCAGAGGGCTGCTCTAGGCATCTACTGCATGCAGTACATTGCACTGGGAATCTACTATGTGCAGAGTGCTGCACTAGTGGTCTACCATGTGCAGAGTGCTGTCATTTTTTAATTGTGTTAAGCACCTATTCATTCATTCAATCGTATTTATTGAGCACTTACTGCGTGCAGAGCACTGTACTAAGCACTGTTACATGTCAAGCACTGTTCTAAGCACAGGAAGGGCACAGTACATGACCCATATGAGGCTCACAGTCTAAGTAGGAGGAAGAACAGGTTTGGAATCCCCATTTTACAGCCGAGGAAACTGAGGCACAGAAAAGTTAAGTAACTGGCCAAAGGTCACACAGCAGGTAAGTTGTGGAGCAGGGATTGGAACCCAAGCCCTTCTGATTCTCGGCCCCATGTCCTTTCCACTAGGCCCAGCTGCTCCTAACTGGGCGCCTACGGTGTGCAGAGTGGCCTTCTGCAAATTACATCCTCACTGGCAAAATTGTGGCTTTTCATCCTAAGGACCCCTTATTTTAGGGAATAGGGGAGGTGGGAAGCAGACAATAATAATAATTAATAATAATGATAGTATTTGTTAAGCACTTACTATGTGCAAAGCACTGTTCTAAGCGCTGGGGGGGATACAAGGTGATCAGGTTGTCCCACGGGGGGCTCGCAGTCTTAATCCCCATTTTACAGATGAGGGAACTGAGGCACAGAGAAGTGAAGTGGCTTACCCAAAGTCACACAGCTGACAATTGGCGGAGCCAGGATTAGAACCCATGACCTCCGACTGAGTCTTTCCACTGAGCCATGCTGCTTCGATGACATACAGGGACAAAAACTGGAAGAAAGAAGCCCCTCTCCTCACCTGAACAGCTGAAAAACTGACCTCCCACCCATTCTGGAGAACATTCCCCTCTGAAATTCTACCTTGAATAAAGACGCTTTCAATCAATCGGTGGATCGAATGAGCCCTTACTGGCTTCGGGGCTCTTGTGCTAAGCGTTTAGGAGAGTACAATAATTGGTAGACGTGATTCCTGCCTTCAAGGAGCTTACCGCTTTGGAAGACTGTGAGCCTTCTAGACTGTGAGCCCACTGTTGGGTAGGGACCGTCTCTATATGTTGCCAACTTGCACTTCCCAAGCGCTTAGTACAGTGCTCTGCACACAGTAAGCACTCAATAAATATGATTGAATGAATGAATGAAGAGAGCATTAGATTTAGTAGACACATCTCTGCCCACAAGGAATTTAGTCTATTATATACACAGCACTGGACTAAACGTTTTGGAGAGCACGATAGATTTGTAGACACAAGCCCTTCCCACAAGTCTCCCCCTCTAGACTGTGAGCTCGTTGTGGGCAGGAATGTGTCTGTTGTTAGATTGTACTCTCCCAAGCACTTAGTACAGTGCTTTGCACGCAGTAAACAATAAATACGATTGAGGAATGAAAGGAGCTTTCAGTTTTAGAAAAGCAGCGTGGCTCAGTGGAAAGAGCCCGGGCTTTGGAGTCAGGGGTCATGAGTTCAAATCCTGGCTCCGCCAATTGTCAGCTGTGTGACTTTGGGCAGTCACTTAACTTCTCTGGGCCTCAGTTACCCCATCTGTAAAATGGGGATTAAAACTGTGAGCCCCACGTGGGACAACCTGATCACCTCGTATCCCCCCGAGCACTTAGAACAGTGCTTTGCATACAGTAAGTGCTTAACAAATGCCATCATTATTATTATTACTATAGGCATAGCACTGTAAGGGTGAGTACAATAATACTCACAGTACAAGCCCCTATTGGAGCTTCCAGCCTAATTTTGGAATCAGGCATTGAAATCACTTCGGCATGAAGGAGTCTCAGGGAATGCTACACCCTCTGCTCCAGGCTCCGTCCCTTCCCGTTCTCTGCCCCACAAGCATTCACCCTTTTCTACGTGTTTTTCCCGACAAGACGGCTCCACCTTGTCACCTGCACGTTCAAAGATGCAGCAGAGCCAGGAACGGAAGCAAAGAGGGTTTAGTCAGGGTCCGACGCTCGTCGACCGATCAATCTCCCCGGTGGTAATTCTTTTTTTGTTAACAAATCATGTCAGAGGCAGGCGCGGCGCCATTCTAATATCCTAATGCTGCAAATTCAATTTGACGTCTCGGAGCAGGGTGCGTGGCTACTGGCTCCTGACAGAACCGTTTATCTGTGCTCTTTGTCGGTCACGGCCGGAGCCATATGGCGTGACGCTAACCCCGAAGATGTGGCCGAGAATAAAGCCAGCGTGGCCCTGGGAGACCCAGAGCTGCCTCCCAGGATGGGGTGACATGAGGGAAGCGTGCATCTGGGAAGAAGAAATGTATATATGGGGAGAGGGGATTCCAATCTATCGATAGATGGTATTTCTTGAGTGCTTACTATGTGCACATCACTGTACTAAGTGCTTGGAAGAGTGTAACAGCCCAGAAACACTTCTGGATGACGAGAGGATGAAATTCCAGGGCACGTGTTGTTGAGAGCTACCTAATTTCCAGAACTGCAAGGGATCTGGAAAAATGTGGACTGTGGAATGGGGAAACAGCATGGCCTAGGGGGATAACGCCCACTTCCACTTTAGTACAGTGAGTTGTACCCAGTAAGCACTCAGTATGTACTATTGATCAATCTACCTTACCTCCTTCCCTTCCCCACAGCACCTGTATATATGTATATATGTTTGTACATACTTATTACTCTATTTTACTTGTACATATCTATTCTATTTATTTTATTTTGTTAGTATGTTTGGTTTTGTTCTCTGTCTCCCCCTTTTAGACTGTGAGCCCACTGGTGGGTAGGGACTGTCTCTATATGTTGCCAACTTGTACTTCCCAAGCGCTTAGTACAGTGCTCTGCACACAGTAAGCGCTCAATAAATACGATTGATGATGTTGTTGATAGCTACCTAATTTCCAGAACTGCAAGGGATCTGGGAAAATATGGACTGTGGAATGGGGAAACAGCATGGCCTAGTGGGGATAGAGCATGGACCTGGAAATCATATGGACCTAGGTTCTAATCCCGGCTCTGCCACTTGTCTGCTGTGTGATCTTGGGCAAATAACTTAACTTCTCTGGGCCTGCTGCCTCATCTGTAAAATGGGGATGAAGATTATGAGCCCCACGCAAGACAGGGACTGTGTTTAGCCTGAATAACTCGTACCTCCCCCCGGCCCCCAACCCCCGTCCCAGCGCTTAGAACAGTGCCTGACATATAGTAATACCATTAAATAAAATACCATTAGAGAAGCAGCGTGGCTCGGTGGAAAAAGCCCAGGCTTTGGGGTCAGAGGTCATGGGTTCAAATCCCGACTCCGCCAATTGCCAGCTGTGTGACTTTGGGCAAGACACTTACCTTCTCTGTGCTTCAGTTACCTCATCTGTAAAATGGGGATTAATAATAATAGTAATAATCGTAGCATTTATTAAGTGCTTACTGTGTGCAAAGCACTGTTCTAAGCACTGGGGAGGTTACAAAGTGAGCAGGTTGTCCCACGGGGGGCTCACAGTCTTCATCCCCATTTTACAGATGAGGGAACTGAGGCCCAGAGAAGTCTTGTAGACTTCTCACAGTCTCACAGTCACAGTCTTGTAGAGAAGCAGCGTGGCTCAGTGGAAAAGTGCATGGGCTTTGGAGTCCGAGGTCATGGGTTCAGATCCCGGCTCTGCCAACTGCCAGCTGTGTGACTTTGGGCAAGTCACTTCACTTCTCTGGGCCTCAGTTCCCTCATCTGTCAAATGGGGATGAAGACTGTGAGCCCCCCGTGGGACAACCTGATCACCTTGTAACCTCTCTGGTGCTTAGAATGGTGCTTGGCACATAGTAAGCGCTTAATAAATGCCATTATTATTATTATTACCATTTTTTTAAAAGTCTCTTGATTATGCACACAGCTAGCTGTCACTGTAAGGGAGACATGGACAGACAGCCCCAAACCCTTCCCGAGGGGCTGGTCTGATTAGAGCCAGAGATAGCACCTAGCCCAAACTCCTTTAGGAGCATTATGTTAATGAACACTTTATCTGCTTTATAAAAGAACGGCTTCAGGCAGGCTAAGGTGATTTTCTCCATGTCAAACATAATAAACCTGAGCTAGAGAAGTCCCGCTCACAGGCCAGAAACGTATTTGTTTGCATTATCCCGGCTCCCTCATGCATCTTTCAGCGGCAAGCGAGGCCCCGTGTGACCAAACTGCCAGAGGAGAAGGGGAAATTTTCAGTGCCAAATCACCTGGGAACCTTCTCCCTCTCCCTTCGATTTTGGAAAGCGGTCCGCTCAAATGATTAGGGCCTTAAACGAATGAGATCACCCAGTGAATCAAAGCCCGACTGAGCCGTCCTCTCCCTCGCGCCGCCGCCGCCATGATCTCACGCAAGGCTCGCCTTCCAGAAAGGCCCCACGAGAAGCCTTCGAAAGCAACCCGGCCAGTCGTTGCCCGCAGCCTGGGCTCGGAAAGGAAATGGCTCTGACAAATCTCAAGAACAGAGAGGCCCCCGGTTGCCAGAAGCGATATAAATGTGTGTGTGTGTCTTAATATCTGCGGTTATCTTGCACTCCGAGCCTTCTCCGGCTCGGCAATTCAAGCTCCCAGAGGGTGGAGTATCTGGAAGCTTAGATATTGTTAACTCCTTGTGTAGTAGAGCGGTCCGCAGGCCCGGGCCTTAATCTAGCACGGGGCCGAATCTTTTCTTGGCAATTCCTATCAGTCGTTTACTGCGCACGTAGAATGTGCAGGACATTGTACAATATGCTCTAAGAGTTCAGTAATAAATGGGTGGTAACTGTTAAGCGCTTATTCTGAGCCAAGGCTGGGGGTCAACAGAAGGCATTCAGGTCGGACACGGTCTCTGTTCTATACGGGGCTCGCAATCTACAAAAACAGGTCATGAGCCTCCTTTTTACAGGATAGGAAACAGAGGTGCAGAGTAGCAAAGTGACTTGCCCAAGGTCATCCAACAGGCAAGTCCCCCTCCTCCCCCTCTCCATCCCCCCCACCTTACCTCCTTCCCTTCCCCACAGCACCTATATATGTATATATGTTTGTACGTATTTATTACTTTATTTTACTTGTACATATTTATTCTATTTTATTCTGTTAATATGTTTTGTTCTCTGTCTCCCCCTTCTAGACTGTGAGCCCACTGTTGGGTAGGGGCTGTCTCTATATGTTACCAACTTGTGCTTCCCATGCGCTTAGTACAGTGTTCTGCACACAGTAAGCGCTCAGTAAATACGATTGAATGAATGAATGAAAAGTGGGAGAGCCAGAATCAGAACCCAGGTCCCCTGGCTCCTGGGCCCATGTTCTCTTTCCACTAGCCAACGCTACTGCTTCGGTAGAATTTGAAGAGAATATGTTGCCAATTTGTACTTCCCAAGCGCTTAGTACAGTGCTCTGCACACAGTAAGCGCTCAATAAATATGATTGATTGATTAATTGAAGAGGCTCTTCTTGCCCTCAAGTAGCTTATATTCCAGCACCGACATCTTCTCTAAGACCTAAGTCTCCTCCAAATTATTCACATCCCATTCATCTGGGCAAATGATGAAGTGTCTGAACAACGGGGTGAGTGAGATTGTAGCAGAAGCAGTACGGCTCAGTGCAAAGAGCCCAGGCTTGGGAGTCAGAGGTCATGGGTTCAAATCCCAGCTCTGCCGCTTGTCAGCCGTGTGACTTTGGGCATGTCACTTAACTTCTCTGGGCCTGTACCTCATCTGTAAAATGGGGATTAAGATTGTGAACCCCACGAGGGACAACCTGATCACCTTGTATCCTCCCCAGCACTTAGAACACTGCTTTGCACATAGTAAGTGCTTAACAAATACCATCATTATTATTGTTATTATTATTATTGGTTCGGGAGAAAAGTAGAGCTAATACTGGGATATTTCAACCATCTTAGCTGGTAAGCAGTGTGGCCTAGTGCCTAGAGCCCGGGCTTGGGAGCCAGAAGGACCCGTGTTCTAATCCCGGCTTTGCCACTTGTCTTCTGTGTGACCTTGGGCAAATCACTTAACTTCTCTGTGCCTCAGTTCCCTTATCTGTAAAATGAGGATTAAGACTGTGACCCCCATGAGGGATCAGGGACTGTGTCCAACCTGATTAGCTTGTATCTACCCCAGTGCTTAGCACAAGTAAGTGCTTAAGTAAGCACTTAAGTGCCATAAAATAAAGAAAAAAAGAGAGGCAGTCCAGCAGTATTATCATCTGCCAGGGGCTTCTGCACTGGAACCCACTGTTGGGTAGGGACCATTTCTATATGTTGCCAACTTGTACTTCCCAAGCGCTTAGTACAGTGCTCTGCACACAGTAAGTGCTCAATAAATACTACTGAATGAACGAATGGGGGAGGGCCGACGGCCTATTGAGGATATCCAAAGTGTTTTGTTGGGAAATGACTCTGGGCAGACCAGGTGAAATCCCTGCTGGGGATGGACCAGTGGATTCCTTCTATAAACCCTTCACCACCATCAGTTGGGAGAGGTGAAAACTGCCGGCTTGTTTCCACAAAATGCAATCAAATGGCCTCTTGCCTCCAAAGTAAACAAATGAGTTTTTATTCGGCTCAATTTTCCTCTAAACAAAATGAACCTAGCCAACATTCCTTGCTGTAAATTGGCAGGAAATTACATTTTCTCCCAATCAGCTCTGCGGCTCGCTAAGAGCCCCAGCGGATTCTCAAAAGGTATGCTTTCCCCTTTTCTCGGTCCTTTCCCAATCTCTCCTCTTCTCAGCGGAAGGGTTATTGACATAATCAAGGGGAAGGATCGGTCTCTGCCTCACTGCAATGAAAATTCAACTACCACCCTCACTTCTTTTCCTTTCCACCTTCCCCTCCAATGAAATCTTAGGTGTTGGGCTTTTGCAAACTCCCTGTCTCGGAACTTTCCCCAACATGCCTGAAATAAGAAAAGGAAGAGGGAGAAAGGGAGAAATGGGGAAAAGACATGGAGAAATTCTCGCTCCTTTTTTCCCCACACAAATTTTCAGTTTCTCACTTGAGGTCAATGCGAGTTGACCCAGGAAAGAGCTGATTTTTTTTCCCACAGCTCCCTTCACATAACTCCAGTTTTACAAATATCACCATCTTGGGATTTCACCTTCCATAGTCCCCACATTTTGCTTTCTACTGCAACCCCCACTTCCAAGATGGAGAGGGGAGTGACATGCAGAATCCTACCAAGATAGAAAGATTTTAATTAAGGAGGGGAAAAAAAAAGCAGCCTATAAGCACAAAAACCTTCTACGGAGTGAAAAGATTACTAGTAATCAAAGTGTCTGACTTTCTCTTTGTACAAATATTATTGAAAAAGCCTGCATAAGCAATGAAAGGGACCTCTTTATGACAGAGAGATTAAAGACAGGGAGTACATGGGCTGTTTTTTTTTTTTACAAGTGATTAGAATTCTTGATGCTGTTTCAAATACAGCAAGATTGATATTCCTCTGAAATGAATTACAATCAGGCCTGATTCTATTATTATTATTATTATACCATTCATTACCAATACAAAGTAGGGAATATGGTATAGAAGGGAATATTATGGAAAACATTATGAGCAGGAGGGAGACAGGAAGGCTGCTCATATACGAGTTTATTTGAATGTCAGTAATGAGTTCAAAAGCTCTAAGCAGCCAGTAAACGAGCAGAAAATGCTCACGGAGAAATAGCAAGATTACCGATATTAAAACCAGTTTTCCATGAAGCCTGTGAGAAGCAGCGTGGCCTAGAGGAAAGAGCTCAGGCCCAGGAGTCGGAGGACCTGGGTTCTAATCCCAACTCTGCCACTTTGCTTGTTGTGCGATCTTGGACATGTTGCTTATCTTCTCTGGACTTCAGTTCTCTCCCACAGATGAGGAAATTAAATATCCATTCTCCCTCCCACTTGAGCACCAAGTGGGCCGGGCGCTGTGTTCGATCTAATGTACCTACTCCGGTTGGTACTCAGTACAGTGCTTGGCACCTACTAAATGCATCATAGTAAGCGCTTAACAAATGTCACCATCATCATTAACACATTTCACTAGTTTTATGAGGCTATGAGCCTCAGGCAATACAGCAAAGTTTTCAAAGCTCTTAGAGCCCAGGTGACCAATGCAAAAATGTTCTTAGCATAGGAACCCAATTTCCCTTTGGAAGGAGATAAAGATATTTCTTATTTGACCAGAACCAAAAGAAACAATACACACACTGGATTGGATTTTCTGATACTCTGGTGAACCCCCAAAGCCATACTTTAATGGACCCAGACACCCCTTTAGAAGAAACCACTTGCAACAAGTCAGCCGCATTTAATCCATGCTTGCTGAGCTCAGAATACTGTGGGTGGCGACCGTCTCTATATGTTGCCAATTTGGACTTCCCAAGCACTTAGTACAGTGCTCTGCACACAGTCAGTGCTCAATAAATACGATTGAATGAATGAATGAACACGACAGAGTTGGTAGATGGAATCCCTGCCCTCTAGGAGCTTTTAACATGGTGGAAGAGACTAAGGAAGAATCCAATACAACAGAGCTGATAATAGCATTCCCTGCCCACAAAGAGTTTACAATCTAGAGACACATTTCCATACGGTAGGCGCCTATCCGATAGAGCTCTCCGACCTTAATAGCTCAGTGCAATGCTCTGCCTTTAGCTGTTCAATAGACACTGTGGATCGATTGAGGTAAACCTCTGAATCCCAGGGATAAACCTGGACCTATCAAAACTAAATGACAGACAGGACAACCAACCTCCCTAACGGCCCTCGTAATAAGAGCCTGATCTCTCTTTCCCCTCTCTTGAAATGAAACCGGCTTCAAGTCTTTCATCGGGAGACCGTGGCGATAACTAATTTGATTTTTTTTTAAGGAGTCTGCAAGACTCAGCTCCTTGGAGATCAAGTCAATATATGGCTCTCTTATTGCATAAATCATCTTCTTATTTCCCCACGCTCTGGATATAGACCATTTACCAATGCACAGAAATAGGAGTGTTGTGATGGACAGTGCCTGGCTGATGTATTGCTTTCATTATCTTAAGTAACCCTGATCTGTTTATAAGTATTTGCCTCAAATCCCTGTACTAGATCCTCTGAGCTGCATCGCAAAATGGTCTCATTAAACACATTCTCTTGAAATATTCAAATTGACTGGGAAAGTATGAAAAGTCACTTCAACTGGGTGACAACTGGGGACTGAAGCTCTCTGGTCTTTTGATCTTGGGCCTTTATTATGTAAAGAATAATAATAATAATATTCATTCATTCAATCGTATTTATTGAGCACTTACTGTGTGCAGAGCACTGTACTAAGCGCTTGGGAAGTACAAGTTTGCAGCATATAGAGATGGTCCCTACCCAACAGTGGGCTCACGTCTAGAAGGGGGAGATGCCCTCTCTCCACAAATAATAATACTAATAATGATAATAATAATACTAATAATAATAATAATAATAATACTGATAGTATTTATGAAGCACTCACTATGTGCAAAGCACTGTTCTAAACACGGGGGAGGTTACAAGGTGATCAGGTTGTTCATTCAATCATATTTATTGAGTGCTTACTGTGTGCAGAGCACTGTACTAAGCGCTTGAGAAGTACAAGTTGGCAACATATGGAGATGGTCCCTACCCAACAACAGGCTCGCAGGCTAGAATAATAATAATAATAATGATGGTATTTTTTAAGCACTTGCTATGTGGAAAGCACTGCTCTAAGCACTGGGGAGGTTACAAGGTGATCAGGTTGTCCCAGTGTCATTTGTTTAGCACTTATTATGGGCCAGACACTGAACTAAGCACCGGGATAGTTACAAGATAATCAGGTTGTACACAATCCCTTAGCTAACAGAGGGCTCACAGTCTTAATCCCCATTTTACAGATGAGGAAACTGTGGCACAGAGAGATTAAGCGGCTTGCCCACGGTCACACAGCAGACAAGGGTCAGAATCGGTATTAAAATCTGGGCCCTCTGAAGGCAAAAGTCGTGCTTTCCGCGCCTTCTGCCTGCATTCCCAGAAGATTGATTTCTGAGCCAGACTTCCACCATTAATTTTAGGACTAGGCTAATCAAATTAATAGGCTCTTGTTCGGCTAGTCCCTTTAATCAAAGCATTAAGTGTCAGTAGACCCTGAACAGCATTATGGGATGCAGACATTTCCTGCCTTCAGGGCTGCCTTAGATGTGGATAGCTCATGACTCTTCAAAATAACCCACATCTAAACTGGAATGAATTTCCACAAAACTCCTTATATCAGTTAACCTTGGGGTGAAAAGGCACTGCAGAAGCAGCATGGCCTAGAGGATCATAGAAGGACCTGGGTTGTAATCTCTGGTCCGCCACTCGTCCGCGATGTAACCTTGGGAAAGTCACTTCACTTCTCTGTGCCTCAGTTACCTCATCTGTTAAATGGGGATAGAGACAGTGAACCCCATGTGGGACATGGACTAAGTCTGACCTGATTAGCTTGTATCTACCCCAGCACTTAATTCAGTGCTTAATTCAGCGCTTAACAAGTGCCACAGTTATTCTTATTATCATCATTCCCATTTTGGCTTCAGATGCAGTTTGCAGGAGCTGTTTTTGTCCTTGATCCAAAGCCTGCTTGTAGCTATAACCCCCAGCAAGTTAGTAGAAATTAAGCAGGAATTCCATTTCTCATTTCTATTCATCCATCATTCAGAGCAACCAAGGAGCTCAAAAGAAAGTACTTAACTGATCTTCTTTTCAGTATTCAAAAAAAAGAGTAAAAAGATGAGGGAAAAGATACAGCAAAATAAAAAATCTCATTAATGGAGATTGCGTCCCTCACTGAAAATTAAGATGAAAAGGCAGGAATGAAAGGTCGAATGGAAACAATACATTAAAGAGGAAAAACTACGGATAAATCAGAGGTGGAATCAAACATGAAAAAAGCCTGCAATTAAGAAATCTCAGAAGACTCCACATTGAAGAAACTAAAAGATGAGAGAGGGAGAGAACTAGGAGAGTTAAAAGGCAAAAAAAAGGACTCTGTCCACCTTGAAAAATCAGATAAAATAAATTAAGGTGTGGGTAGGATAATGGAGGTAGAGTGGTCTTGGGTGAAGATGACGTTGCCTCCTGTGAGATTGTATATGAGACTGATTGACTTTCTTACACAATTAAAGTCGAGAGGAAATTCCTCTTTAGACGGTAAGTAATAATAATGGCATTTGTTAAGTGCTTACTATGTGCCGAGCACTGTTCTAAGCTCTGGGGTAGATACATGGTAATCAGGTTGTCCAACATGGGGCTCACAGTCTTAATCCCCATTTTACAGATGAGGCACAGAGAAGTCAAGTGACTAGCCCAAAGTCACACAGCTGGTCAGGATTAGAATCCACGACCTCTGACTCCAAATGATGATGATGGCATTTGTTAAGCACTTACTATATGCACAGCACTGTTCTTAGCGCTGGGGGATACAAGGTGATCAAGTTGTCCCACGGGGGGCTCACAGTCTTAATCCCCATATTACAGATGAGGGAACTGAGGCTCAGAGAAGTAAAGTGACTTGTCCAAGGTCACACAGCAGACATGTGGCAGAGCCGGGATTCGAACCCATGGCCTCTGACTCCAAAGCCCGTGCTTTTTCCACTGACCTCATTTATAAAATGGGGATTAAGACAGTGAGCCCCATGAGGAACAGGGACTGCGTCCAACCTGATTAACTTGTATCTACCCCAGTGCTTGAAACAGTGCTTGGCACAAAGTAAATACTAGCATGTATCATAGTAGTAACTAAACATTTGGGGAGGTACAATAGAGAAGCCTACCAGGAGGCTTCTCTTGTTTAAGGAATTTCCTAGGGATTCCTCAAGATTGGGAAAAGAGGAAGTTTTTAAGTCATCCCTGGTGATGGGGATGATACTACAGGTCGTGAATTATGAATTATGTGGTGAATTATGTCCATAATTCAGTCAATCATATTGAACGCTTGCAGTGTGCAGGACACTGTACTAAGCGCTTTGGAAAGTACAATATAACAGACACATTCCCTGCCCACAGTGAGCTTCTAATCCCCGGTCCTCCATTTGTCTGCTGTGTGACCTTGGGCAAATCACTTCACTTCTCTGGGCCTCAGTTCCCTCACCTATAAAATGGGGATTAAGACTGTGAGCCCTATGTGGGACAGGAACTGTGTCCAACCCGATTAGCTTGTGTCTACTCCAGCGGTTCATACAGTGCCTGTCACATAATAAGCACTTACCAAATACCATAAAAACGGAAATAAAGATGAGGAAAATGTACCTGCTTTGTGGAACAGGTGAAATTTGCTCCATATTCATTCATTCAGTCATATTTTTTGAGTGCTTACTGTGTACAGAGCACTGTATTAAGCACTTATGAATGTGAATATTGATATTCTATATGAATATCAATAACCCTGGGATTGCCACAAATGATCGTGAATGGTGGGGTTTGTTCTTGCATCACTTAAGCCCATGAAAATAGAGACAAGTGAGAGAGAAAAAATCGAGAGCGGTGGAGGATAAAGTGTCATTTCAAGTGAAATGATTCACTGAAAAATTGTTTTAAATGTAAATGCATAAATACAAAAACATTGACTCAAAACCGAAATGAATTGCAAAGGCATCTATATTGTGTTTTACAATATAGCTAATCAATCCATTCTCTGGAGCCTAATTGGGTAGTGAGGGCCAGTAGGTGAATAAATCCATCAATTGTATTGAGCACTGTCTGTTTGCGGCACTCTGGACTAAGCACTTGGGAGAATCCAATATGGAAGAGATGTTTAGCCATGTTCCCTGCCCACAAGGAGCTTGCAGTCTAGAGGGCAAATGAAATAAACCAGCCTCTCGGGAGTGGGTCAGAGGACGATCATGATAATGGTGACATTTATTTAAGGAATTCTTACCTAATGTTATCTTCTGACATTTCCCGTTCAAATCCCAGCTCCACAACGTGCCTACAGTGTGAGCTCAGGCGAGTCACTGAGGATAAAGTGTTTCCCAGTGTTTCCCAGTTACCTCATCTTTAAATTGGAGATAAAGTGTCTGTTCTTCTACCCTCTTAGACTGTAAGCCCCATAAAATAGGGACTGATCGGTTTACATATATCCACCCCAGAGCTTAGTACAATGCCCAGAACGTAGTAAGCACTTGAGTACCACAATCATTTTTCTCACGACCCCAGACTCTGCCTTGGCTTGGGATTCAGGGCAGGCCTACAAGAGGGAAACGAGATGGTTTTTAATTTCTGTCCTGAGAAACGTGCTTCTCCTCCCCTCCCCCAAATCCAGATTGGTTTGACATTTTTGGGGGGTGGCGCTGGGGGGGAGAGGGGGAACGCTCAGAAATGCTAATGAAAATCCACTCTGTCAGCACACACAAATGCAAAAACGAGCAGTGTCCTTTCAAGAGCGATTCCCCTTCTGCCGATGAATAACTCCCGTTGTCTGTCTAGACGGCTGAGCCAAGGAAGAGATTTCAGGGTTCCAAGAGTGAGTCACTGGCTCGACGACGGAGCATAGGAATAAGAGGATTGCAGTCCCAGAAAGGCAAGGCTCCCCATCCCTTCAACGCAACACTCTATTCATAGAGAGTCATTTAATTGGCATTCACTTAAAGACCCGTGCTTTATCGTTGTTTCCGAGATAGGCTTCATTACCTCTCATTGACCGCTTGCCTGTTCCTCCTCTCAATTCTCCGCCACACGTACATAAAAATCTAGAGTAACAAGGGAGACGGAGTGGCCTGGGGCCGGCAGCCAGGAAAGCTGAGTTCTAGCTGGTGTGCTGTGTGACCTTAGGCAAGTCACCTAACCTCCCTGTGACTCTCTGGTTGCCCCTTTGGAAAATAAGGATGAGGCAGCCACTTTACCTACAAATGATTGTTTTCAGTGAGCTGCACACAGTAGATAATCAGTTCAGCAACTCTATCAATCGATAGTATTTATAGAGCGCTTACTGTGTGCAAAGCACTGTACTAAGTGCTTGGGAAGTACAAGTTGGCAGCATATAGAGACAGTCCCTACCCAACAGTGGGCTCACAGTCTAAAAGGGGGAGACAGAGAACAAAACCAAACATACTAACAAAATAAAATAAATAGAATAGATATGTACAAGTAAAATAGAGTAATAAATATGTACAAACATATATACATATATACAGGTGTATATATATACACATAGGAGGTGTCCAGTCTACTGCTCTGCACTCAGTAGATGCTCAGTACAATTCAGTGCTGTGACCCACTTCTCCAGTTCCTCCTCTGCTCTTGTCCCCTTCCCACCTTGCTGCCTTTCCCCGACAAAAATCAAGAGGAATGACATTGGCCCATCTGGGATCCGGATTACTCTTCGGGATAAGGATTACACACTGAGCTCTTACCAGAGTAGATTCTTTTAAATCTTGTAGCTGGGATTCCTTAAACCAGTCTGGATGGAGATTGTTGAGAGTGAATTAAGGGTGATCTGATAGTAGCCATTTAAACAGTTTATAATCACATTTCCTAGCACGTTAAACTCTTCCAAATACTTAATATCCCTCCTTCAAGTTCAGCATCCTGGGTTCTGAGCTTTGAGCTTTTCCAGATCTTTTAAATCAGATATCTCCAGAGTGAAAAATAATATGAACAAGACAAAGAGGGGTGCAGGGGAGATGGAGATTCCTTCTGCAGGTCTGGATCTGTTTCTTTTTACCCCATGAAAACCCAGTTTCTGGCTCTGACTTTGCTGGGGGACAAATGATTGCACAATTCCTACTAAAACAGTTTCTTATTGCAGGAAGTCTGACCCCTTTTGACCCACCACTCCAACCCTTTGTTCGGCTGAGAGAACCGTGTCTACATGGGGTTGGAACGGCTTGACTGTTTGTTGGACTCAAAAGGAGAGAAAGACTGTGTGCACGAACGTGTGTGTAAAGGGGGAACCGGTGGGGATGACTGGATCTGACTGACGTCTGCCTGACAGCCCTGACTTTGGGTTTCAAAATGAGCCCGTTGTTGGGTAGGAACCGTCTCTATACGTTGCCAACTTGTACTTTCCAAGCGCTTAGTACAGTGCTCTGCGCACAGTAAGCGCTCAATAACTATGATTGAATGAATGAAAATGATTACTGTTACATGTTGGATGGTCTGGAAGCTTGGCTTATTTTTTTCTTTCAGTGGTATTTGTTAAGCACTTACTGTGCGTCAGACACTGTACTAAGCAGGGTGGTTACAAGCGAGAGTCCATGTCCCACACTGGGCTCACAGTCTTCATCCCCATTTTACGGATGAAGTCACTGAGGCCCAGAAAAGTGACGTGCCCAAGGCCACACAGCAGACAAGTGGCAGAATTGGGATTAGATCCCAGGTTCTTCCGATTCCCAGTCCCGCGCTGCGGGCTGCTTCTCGTCTTTTGCCGTCCCCTTAGACTGTGAGTCCTGAGTGGGTGGCTCAGTGGAAAGAGCCCGGGCTTTGGAGTCAGAAGTCAGTGGTTCAAATCCCGGCTCCGCCACTTGTCAGCTGTGTGACTCTGGGCAAGTCACTTTACTTCTCTGGGCCTCAGTTCCCTCATCTGTAAAGTGGGGATTAAGACTGTGAGCCCCCCGTGGGACAACCTGATCACCTTGTAAACTCCCCAGCGCTTAGAACAGTGCTTGGCACATAGTAAGCGCTTAATAAATGCCATCATTATAATCAGACTTGTTGATTTTGTGTCTCCCCCAGCGCTTTGGTCAATGTTTGGCACACAGCAGGAGTTCTTCTTAGCATTAGATTGTGAGCTCCAGGTAGGCAGGGACAGTCTTTTATTCAACCTTTGAAGGTTAAGTCTCAGCTGTCAAGTAATAATAATAATAATAATGACATTATTAAGCACTTACTATGTGCGAAGCACTGTTCTAAGCGCTGGGGAGGTTACAAGGTTGCCACAGGGGGCTCACAGTCTTCACCCCCATTTTACAGCTGAGGGAACTGAGGCACAGAGAAGTTGTGACCTGCCCAAAGTCACACAGCTGACAAGTGACAGAGCTGGGATTTGAACCCATGCCCTCTGACTCCAAAGTTCGGGCTCTTTCCACTGAGCCACGCTGCTTCTCACTCTATTCACTGCAGGAGCAAAGAAGGAGTGTGGCCTAGTGGCTAGAGCCCGGACCTGGGATTCAGAAGGACCTGCATTCTAATTCCAGCTCCACCACTTGTCTGCTGTGTGACCTTGGAAAAATCATTTCACTTCTCTGTACCTTGATTACCTCCTCTGTAAAATGAGGATTAAGACTGTGAGCCCCATGTGAAACAGGAATTGTATCCATCTGGATGACCTTGTATCTACTCCAGCGCTTAGTACAGTGCCTGGCATAGAATAAGTGCATATGTTTGTATGTATTTATTACTCTATTTTATTTGTACATGTTTATTCTATTTATTTTATTGTGTTAATATGTTTTGTTCTCTGTCTCCCCTTTCTAGACTGTGAGCCCACTGTTGGGTAGGGACCATCTCTATATGTTGCCAACCTGT